>NC_063052.1:19934746-20570579 GCF_018812025.1 Megalobrama amblycephala | reverse complement strand
TTGCACCCCTTATTGATCTCCTAAGCACTGAACGAAAATGTATATGGAGTAAGGAATGTAAATCGGCCTTTTGCTCTGCTAAAGATCTGCTATGCAACACTCCAATCTTGTATGCCTTGATTTGCCGTTCAGTTTACAGGTTGATGCAAGTGCTCGTGGTGCTGGTGCGGTGCTGATGCAAACTGATGATTCTGGTATTGAACATCCCGTCAGTTATTTCTCCATCTGGAGCATCAGTGAATGATTGAACCTTTTGTAATAATTGTGTTTGAATCCCTCAATTCTCCTCAGTTTGAAAAGATTGATTTCAAAATCATACAGTCACTGCTGGAAAGGGTTCAAATATGCAAAGATGCTGGAAAACCAAAGAATTTTTGGGACCTGGAGGATTTTTCTGAAGAACAGATCTCAGTTTAACTGCCCAGGACAAACAACCCTGACAGCAACATAATGACAGCCCAGATCCGGCCCATATCTGGTCCGCGTGTAATCCACATGTACCAGATGTGGGCCGGATCTGGGCCACACTATGTTGCTGTCTGGGAAGGGACTCATGAACAACCATCACAAAACAAACAAACAAAAAACAGTCATGGATCATCCAGGTAACCACACACAGTATTAAGAATCAAGGGTTCACTCACCAAGAGAGTGTCGGGGCAAGGTGGAGGCGGGGTGTGGCTTTAACCAGCTTGCGGCTACAGTACCATGCGCTAAGAATCTGATCCGGATGGAGAAGTTGCAACTCAGCGGCTACAGCAGGATGTCTCCGAATGGTTAGTTTAAAACATTGTGCCTGGATACGGTACTTTAGTTGGTTTATGTATGCTGTTACAGTTATTATCATGTAGCTAATGCTAGCCTACATTGTTGACTCTTCATGTTGCTCAGATTTGCTATCGTATATATTATATATATAATTATCAGCCTTAGACACTAACCAACGCAACTAAATTAGTCAGACCTCTGCCATTATTACAAATACCTTTTCGGATAGGTGCCGTTGTGGAAAATGTACTACCATGCCAACATCATTTATTTGTTTACATATTTTATATTTCATAAATCTTAAAAGTTTTTACAATCTTATTACAATTATATCAAGCTCTGCAATCTGGAAATGTGGATATCACATGCGCCATAACACCAACAGCAGAACGGTTATCTAAACAACGAAGAAATGTACAACACTCGCGTTACAGTGTGTGTATTCACACACATACTTGATGCTGTCTACCTTTACATTAGCAACAGTAACTGGGCTATATTGGCCCACGTTGAGGAAACAGTCATCGGTGAAATGTGTGGCACAGACATACAAAACTATGGGAAGCTGTATCAGTGCATTACCAGAGAAAATAAAATTAACCCACTGTTTCTTCATAGGCTCAGATGAAGGAACTAAAAAATACTAAGGTGTTCATTTGTACATCCAAACACTGAGCAACTGCCATGCTTCGCTCATTTATAAGGCATGATGTCTATCGAGGAAAAAAATATATATATTGTGCTCGATTCTCACTGTAGTAGCTAATTTTCTCATGGGAGGGCAAAGCAGAGAAAGGGGAAGTAACCTTTCCCTGTACAACGACATATAGGGAAGATTCCAGATTGGGCCGTCTGAGCTTTCATTTTCTCAATTTACCCAGGGCTCGGTTTACATCCATCACCTTTTCTAGCCACTGGGGGACCATATGTAGGCTAGGGGAACTCATATTAATGTTAAAAAACATCATAAAGTGAAATTGTCATGCCATGGGATCTTTAATCAGCAGTAGATCATGCACAAAACTTGCCACTCCCATTGGCACATTTGTGGAATTGTGCTCTCACGCTAATTTGCCCCGTTTAGTAAATCTTGCCCTTAGTATTGTTTTAATTATGGAAAGGTCCCTGAGCCGGGACTTGAACCTGGGTTGCCCAAAACACAACCGCACTACATATCGGAGAACCGCCTATGAGGCTATCAGCTTCAACATTTAAAAGATATTTAAAGAAATGTTCTAATTGTAATAAAAATACTAATTTTTATGAGTTATACAAGGTATATTTGTTAAATGATAACTATGAAGGGAACAGAATTACATTTAAAATGGGTTTCTCAAGTAATTTTGCTAACTTCCAGTTCCCACTTTTGCTAACTTCCAACCCACTTCCGGTTTTATCTGAATGCAGATACAGATGAGAATAATTGTGAGATTGTTACAGATACAGATGCATATACAGATACTGGCACAGCTGCACACCCCTAGTTCCCATGTGACACATGCCACAAACTGAGTTGTTAGAGTGGCATTCTAGTGGCATAATTATGCAATAGCATAAACTGCTGAATAGTTTTTTCCAAATTTGTTCATTGAAACAAACCGTCCGTAACAACCTGTTTGCGGAAATAAATCAAACTTCCATTCACTATTAGCCATCCAAAGGCAAATTAATGAAGAGCTCTGCTGACTTGAAAAAGGCTCTTAAAGAGGAGTCGATTCCCCTTCGTGGATGGACTAGGGATGCACCGATGTATCGGCCAATAATTGGAATTGGCCTATAAAAGCAATTATCTTCACTATTGTAGTGGTTTTCAACCCTGGTCCTTGACTACCCACAACACTGCACATTTTTGATGTCTCTCTTATCTGACACACCCATCTGAAGTCTTGGGCTGCATTCAAAACAGCATACTTCCCTACTACATACAGGTGCTGGTCATATAATTAGAATATCGTGAAAAAGTTAATTTTTTTATTGTAAATTATTTTAAAAATGAAACTTTCATTTATACTAGATTCCCTACATGTTAAGTAAAACATTTCAAAAGTTTTTTATTTTTATTTTTTTTATTTTGATGATTAGAGCGTACAGCTAATGAAAGTCCAAAATCCAGTATCTCAAAATATTAGAATATTTACATTTGAGTTTCATTAAATGACCATCCCTACAGTATAAATTTTGGGTATCTCTTGTTCTTTGAAACCACACTAATGGGGAAGACTGCTGACTTGGCAATGGTCCAGGAGACAATCATTGACAGCCTCCACAAAGGGAGTAAGTCACAGATGGTCATTACTGAATGTGGTGGCTGTTTATAGAGTGATGTATCAAAGCATATTAAATGCAAAGTTGACTAGAAGGAAGAAATTGGGTAGGCAAAGGTGCACAAGCAACAGGGATGACCACAAGCTTGAGAATACTGTCAAGTAAAGCCGATTCAAACACTTGGGAGAGCTTCACAATGAGTCAAATGAAGCCGGAGTCAGCGCATCAAGAGTCACCACACTCAGACATCTTCAGGAAAAGGACTACCAAGCCACTTCTGAAACAGAAACAACATCAGAAGCATCTTACCTGGGCTAAGGAGAAAAAGAACTGGACAGTGAACAGTGGTCGAAAGTCCTCTTTTCAGATAAAAGTAAATTTTGCATTTCATGTTGAAATCATGGTCCCAGAGTCTGAAGGAAGACTGGAGAGGCACAGAATCCAAGCTGCTTGAAGTCTAGTGTGAAGTTTCTGAAGTTAGTAATGATTTGGGGGGGCCATGACGTCTGCTGGTGTCAGTCCATTGTGTTTTATCAAGTGCAAAGTCAATGCAGCCATCTTCCAGGAGATTTTGCACTTTATGCTTCCATCTGCTGACAAGCTTTATGGAGATGCTGATTTCCTTTTCCAGCAGGAATTTAGCACCTGCCCACAGTGCAAAAAACACTTCCAAGTGGTTTGCTGACCATGATATTACTGTGTTTTATTGGCCAGCCAACATGCCTGACCCCTGAATCTATGGGATATTTTCAAGAGAAAGATGAGAAACAGTCGATCCAACAATATATAGATGATCTGAAGGCTCAATAGTGCCTCAGCAGTGCCACAGGCTGATCACTTCCATGCCACACTTCACTGATGCTGTAATGTGTGCTAGGAGCAAGTCATTTGCTGTAATATGTGCTGCCGACCAAGTATTGAGTGCACAAATAAACATACTTTAAAGAACTTGAACTTTTCTGTTTTGAAAATCCATTTTTTGATTGATCTTAGGAAATATTCTAATATTTTGAGATACTGGATTTTGGACTTTCATGAGCTATACGCTCTAATCATCAAAATGTAAAAAAAAAAAAATTGAAATGTTTTACTTTACATGTAGGGAATCTAAAATATATGAAAGTTTCATTTTTAAAAATAATTTACAATAAAAAAATGAACTTTTTCACGATATTCTAATTATATGACCAGCACCTGTATATATAAACAGTAGGCAAAAGAATACCCAGATAGCATGTAATCATTGAAACAATGTTGAGTCAGTGTTGATGCTTCATCACTAATTGCATTGAATTAATGTTACAAACTGATGTTGCTTCAGTATCACTCTTTCACCCTCAGTTATTATTAAAGCAATGTTGAGATTTAAACCACAAATCCATGGTAATATTATTGATTTAACATTACAAAGTGATACTTTTTCAACATCACTTTTGCAGCCTCAGTTACTGTTAAAACAATATTGAGATTAAAAAAAAAAAAAAACAACATTAACAACATTAATATTTAAACTACACTTCAATGGTGCGTCAACAAATTCCTGACCATTTCAAAGTTTAGGGAGAACCTTTTAAAATATAAATGACACCTTTCCAGCGGTTGAGTATATTATATATATATATATATATATATATATATATATATATATATATATATATATATATATATATATATATATATATATATATATGTGTGTGTGTGTGTGTGTGTGTGTCACAGACACGCCAGGCTCCAACATCCACCAATCACAGCGCACCCCATCTCCTGAGTACTGATCACGCACACCTGCACCTCATCATCACACCAATTAACACCAGTACTTAAGACACTCACACACAGTCACTCACTGTCTGGTCTCGTTCGCAACTAGGACTCTTCCTGTATGCTTACCTCAAGGACTTCCATTACTACTTACCGGTCTCCAGTGATCCCTCGTCTCCTCGTGTGTTACCTTTGTGTGTGTGAGTGTCTACAGTCTCCAGCGTCTCACTGCTCCAGCGATCTACACCAGACTTCACCCTGCAAACCACAAAAGGACAGTATTACCATTCATTCATCTATCACTCTGATTATTGCACCTCATACTCACCTGTGTTCGACAATCTCTCTGCTTGTGTTAATAAACTACCTGAACTGTGACCTTCTGTCTCCGAGCCATCTGTACTGTAACAGAAGACTGGACCAACACCGACTGACACAAGCATGAGCCATCCCGATCCATTTCAAGACCTGGTGGACGCTGTGCGTCGAACACTCACTGTGCACCCAGCTCCCACTCCAGCACCTCCAGCGATCACTTCCGTAAACACCGCCATCACTCCTTCACCGCTGTTGTACGCCAGTCCCATGGCCAAACTGGCGCCCTACTCTGGTTCGGCGGAGGATTGCAACGGATTCCTCCTCCAATGCTCACTGGTCCTGGAGATGCAACTGCACGTTTCCCACCGAACAGTCCAAAGTTGCTTTCATAATCTCATAGCTGAGCGGCAAAGCACTTCAATGGGCCTATTCCATCTGGTCCCAAAATCATCCAGCTATCCAGTCCTACTCTGGTTTCGTCAATCATTTTAAAGAAGTGTTTGGAAAACCTGCCTAGGATTCTTCTGTTGGTGAGAAACTTTACAACTTAAAGCAAGGAAAAATGTCGGTTAACGAATATGCTCTTCAATTCAGAACTCTCGCTGCCAAGAGCGGATGGAATGAACAAGTGCTTCTAACGACTTATCGACCAAGTGCGGTTGCATCTTGCTGCATACGAGGACTCCATCGGCCTTGAATGGTTTATCCAGCTATCCATCCGCTTCGCCACTCATATGCAGTCGTGTCTCGAAGAACACCAGGGCCAGCCACTGCACAACACCATCCTCTGCCGACCAGAATCCATCAGCCCTCCAGAACCAGCCCACAAACCCATGCAAATGGATACAACTCATCTGACTCCCACTGAACGGCAGAGAAGGCTGACCCAGAATCTGTGCTTGTACTGTGGTGCTCCTGGGCATGTCATCTCCGCATGCTCCATTCGTCCTCCTCGTCCCATGGTGAGTGCTATCTTCCCTTCTCGAAATAAGATGAATCCACTCGCCACAATTGAGAAGCTTACTGCTGCTGATGTTTCCATTCCAGTTACCGCACTCGTCGACTCTGGGTCAGCAGGCAATTTCATCTCAGGCGCCCTCTGCCGTCAGCTCAACCTCAAGACCTCGGCTACGCCTGCTGCCTTCCAGATCCACTCGATAACTGGGAAACCAGTAAGCAGACGACAAGTTAGTCGGAGTGTCGGCCCATTACTACTTCAAATCGGTGTACTTCATGTGGAGAAGATCTCGTTGCTGGTTCTGGAGGAATCCACCACTGACGTGATTTTAGGGCGTCTGTGGGTTGGAGCAGCATGATCCCATCCTCTCCTGGAAGACCGGCGAAGTCCTGAAGTGGGGCGACACCTGTTTTAAAAACTGTTTCTCTGAACTTCCTGTTCCATGTTCTCCAAGTTCCACGTATCTCCCTGTCTGTGCCACATCCATTGAGAGCCCATTAGAGAAACGTTCAGTGGATATACCATCCTGTTACACCCCCTTCAGCGACGTCTTTTGCCCCAAGAGAGCCTCTAAGCTGCGTCCACACCAGCCATGGGAGTCAGTGCCCAGGGGAAAGATCTATCCCCTGTCAATCCCGGAGGAGAAGGCCATGGAGGAGTACATTGAGGAGGCCCTGGCTCAAGGCTACATCCATCCTTCAACTTCCCCTGCTGCTTCCAGCTTCTTCTTTGTTGCTAAAAAGGACGGAGGCTTGCAGCCTTGTATAGACTACTGTGCTCTCAACAACATCACCATCAAGTTCAGGTACCCCCTTCCTCTCGTCCCAGCGGCCCTTGAACATCTCCATGGTGCCACTGTGTTCACCAAGTTGGACCTCCGCAGCGCGTATAACCTCATCCGGATACGTGAGGGGGACGAGTGGAAGACCGCCTTTGTCACGCCCACTGGACACTACGAATACCTGGTCATGCCCTATGGATTGGTCAATGCCCTCTCCGTATTTCAGGACTTCATACATGAGGTGCTCCAGGAGTTTCTCCACAAGTTCGTCTTGGTGTACATTGATGACATCTTAATATAGTCCCGGAGCATGGCCGAACATCGCCACCACGTTGCGGAGGTCCAGAAATGCCTGAGGGAGTTGCAGCTGTTCCTCAAAGCCGAAAAGTGCTCCTTTCATCAACCCTCAGTGCAGTTCCTTGGCTAGAACATCGACAGCAGTGGCATCCGGATGGACGAGGGGAAGGTGGCCGCCATCAAGAACTGGCCAACTCCCACCACTGTTAAGGAACTTCAACGTTTCCTCGGCTTCGCCAACTTCTACAGACGGTTTATCCAGAATTACAGCTCCATCTCCAATCCTCTCACCAGTCAAGTCAAGTCAAGTCACCTTTATTTATATAGCGCTTTTTACAATGCAGATTGTGTCAAAGCAGCTTTACATTGATAACTGGTACATAATTTGGCTGCACAGCATTATTATAAATAATAGTGTCAATGCAGGCAGATCAGAAGCACTGTTGAATAAATGTCAAGAATACTATTGAATATCAAATGTCAAGTGTCCCCAACTAAGCAAGCCAAAGGCGACAGCGGCAAGGAACCCAAACTCCATCAGGTGACATCAGGTGGCAAACAAGTGGCAAATAGGTGTTAAAATGGAGAAAAAAAAACCTTGGGAGAAACCAGGCTTAGTCGGGTGGCCAGTTCTCCTCTGGCGAACAGTGCTTTGTTACAATCAGGTTGCTATCATAAGTCTGATAGGATCGCAATAATCAAAGTATTTATTTCAGTTCCATCCAGCTGAGGATCGTATTCATCACGCCGATATGGACGGTCTGTTGAGGAACTGTGGCACTGGCTGTCGTGTCGATGAGGCTTTCACAATGGATGAGCCAGTTGACTCCATCTCTGCTGATACTTCAGGGCTGCGTTGTGGTCGTGTCCAGTTGAGGATCGTATTCATCACGCCGGTATGGACGGTCTGTTGAGGAACTGTGGCACTGGCTGTCGTGTCGATGAGGCCTTCACAATGGATGATCCAGTTGACTCGATCTCTGCTGATACTTCAGGGCTGCGTTGTGGTTGTGTCCAGTTGAGGATCGTATTCATCACGCCGGTATGGACGGTCTGTTGAGGAACTGTGGCACTGGCTGTCGTGTTGATGATGTCTTCACAATGGATGATCTAGTTGACTCGATCTCTGCTGATACTTCAGGGCTGCGTTGTGGTCGTGTCATGGCACCGGTCCTTGGTCTCAGCTGGATACGGCCCAGATCCGGTTGACTACGGTAAACCTCGGGATAAACAGAAAGACTAATATTAGTGTAGATGCCATTCTTTTTCTGATGTAACGAGTACATCTGGTGTTATAGGAAGTGTTCCCGGTTCCGGCTGACCTAATTTATGCAGCCTAATAATCCTTTAACGGATTTGAAAATATAAATTGATAATGTGTTATGTGTATGCCAGGTTAAAGAGATGTGTTTTTAGTCTAGATTTAAACTGACAGAGTGTGTCTGCTTCCCGAACAATGCTAGGAAGATTGTTCCAGAGTTTAGGTGCCAAATAGGAGAAGGATCTACTGCCTGCAGTTGATTTTGATATTATAGGTATTATCAGCTGGCCTGAATTTTGAGAATTTTGAGTAATTAGCAAGATTTTAAAATCTATACGATGTTTAACAGGAAGCCAATGCAGTGATGACAGAACTGGGCTAATATGGTCATACTTCCTAGTTCTAGTAAGAACTCTAGCTGCTGCATTTTGTACGAGCTGTAGTTTATTTATCAAGCGAGCAGAACAACCACCCAGTAGAGCATTACAGTAGTCTAGCCTTGAGGTCATAAACGCAAGAACTAACTGTTCTGCATTCTTCATTGAGAGCATATGTTGTAGTTTAGATATATTTTTCAGATGGAAGAATGCAGTTTTACAGATGCTAGTAACATGGCCTTCAAATGAAAGATTGGTATCAAAGAGCACACCCAGGTTCCTAGCTGACGACGAAGACTTAACAGAGCAGCCATCAAGTGTTAGACAGTATTCTAGATTATTGCGTGAAGAAGTTTTCGGTCCAAAAATTAGAATCTCTGTTTTTCCTGAATTTAGTAGTAGGAAATTACTGGTCATCCAGTTTTTTATATCAGCTATACATTCTGTTAATTTAGCGAATTGGTGATTTTCGTCAGGGCACGAAGAAATATAGAGCTGAGTATCATCAGCGTAACAATGAAAACTAATGCCATGCTTCCTAATGATATCTCCCAAGGGTAGCATGTACAGAGTAAAAAGTAACGGTCCTAGTACTGAGCCTTGCGGTACTCCATATTTAACTTGTGATTGATTTGACATCTCATCGTTTACTACTACAAACTGATAACGGTCAGATAAGTATGATTTGAACCATGCCAATGCAATTCCACTAATGCCAACATAATTTTCAAGTCTGTTTAGAAGAATATTGTGATCAATAGTGTCAAATGCAGCACTAAGATCCAGTAACACTAATAGAGAGATACAAGTTCAAGTTCAAGGATCAAGTTGTGGTTTTTTAATAAGAGGTTTAATAACAGCCAGCTTAAAGGTTTTTGGTATGTATCCTAGTGATAAAGATGAATTAACAATATTAAGAAGAGGATCTATGACCTCTGGAAGCATCTCTTTCAATAGCTTAGTCGGTATAGGGTCTAACATACATGTGGATGATTTTGATGATTTAACAAGTTTAGACAATTCTTCCTCTCCTAAAGCAGTAAATGAATTGAATTTTTCTTTAGGGACACTACAATGCACTGTCTGACACAAGACTGTAGTAGACGGTTGCATGGTTATAATTTTTTCTCTAATATTATCAATCTTGCAAGTAAAGAAGTTCATAAAGTCATTACTGCTGTGCTCTTTGGAAACATCAGAAGTTGAAGCTTTATTTCTTGTTAATTTAGCCACTGTATCAAATAAATACCTAGGGTTGTGTTTATTTTCTTCTAAAAGTTTTGAAAAATAGGCAGATCTAGCAGTTTTTAAGGCTTTTCTGTACTCAGTCATTTTCTCTCTCCACGAAATGCGAAATACTTCTAGTTTTGTTTTCTTCCAGCTGCGCTCCATTTTTCTAACTGCTGTTTTTAGGGCCCGAGTGTGCTCATTGTACCATGGTGCTGGATTAATTTCCTTAATCTTTTTTAAATGCAAAGGAGCAACTGAGTCTAATGTGCTGGAAAAGAGAGAGTCAATAGTTTCTGTTGCAATATCGAGGTCTTCTAAGCTGTCTGGTATGCTAAGGCGATGAAACTGATCAGGAAGATTATTTATAAAGCAATCTTTAGTGGTAGAAGTGATGGTTCTACCATATTTATGGCAGGGAGGCAGTTTAGCCTCTTTGACTAAATGTAGTATACACGTGACTAGATAATGATCTGAGATGTTGTCACTCTGCTGCAGAATTTCAACGGCATCAATATCGATTCCATGTGACAATATTAGATCTAAAGTATGATTACGACAATGAGTGGGTCCCGACACGTGTTGTCTAACACCAATAGAGTTTAGAATGTCTGTAAATGCCAATCCCAATGAGTCTTTTTTTATTATCTACATGGATATTAAAATCACCAACAACAAGGACTTAATCTGCAGCTAGTACTAATTCTGATAGAAAATCGGCAATCTCTTTGATAAAGTCTGTATTGTGCCCTGGTGGCCTGTATACAGTAGCCAACACAAATGTCAACTTACATAATGTTACGTAAAGCACCATCACTTCGAAGGAATTATATTTGAAAGACTTCTGGCTGATACTGTAAATATTACTATAAATTAAAGCAACACCTCCCCCTTTTCCTTTCTGTCAAGGATTGTGTCGATAATCATAACCTTGAGGACTAGACTCATTTAAAGTAGTGTAATCGTCCGGTTTTAGCCAGGTTTCTGTCAAACACAGCACATCTAGATTATTGTCTGTGATAATATCGTTTACAATAAGTGATTTTGAAGAAAGTGATCTAATATTTAACAACCCAAGCTTTATCATTTGTTTATCATTATTATCTCTATTTTTTATTTGTTGAACATCAATTAAATTTTTACCATTAAATGGGTTTGGAAGTTTTTTGTTTTTATTAATTCGGGGTACAGACACAGTCTCTATTTGATAATATCTAGGTGCAAGAGTTTCTATGTGTTGGGAATTATCTGACTTCTGTAACGTGAGGCAGCTAGCAGACGGTCGGTTTAGCCAGTCTGTCTGCTTCCTGTCCTGGGCCCCAGTTTGTCATGTTTTAGTTCTGAGACTATGTGCCATATTACTAGAGAGAAGAGCAGCACCATCCCGGGACGGATGAATACCATCTCTTTTCAACAGGTCAGGTCTACCTCAAAAACTTTTCCAATTGTCTATGAAACCTATGTTATTCTGCGGACAGTCTGTTGAGAAACAAGCCCAAGTCTCTGTCCTGGACTCCAGCAGCTGAAGCAGCCTTCAACACCCTCAAGGAGGCCTTCACCACCGCTCCTCTCCTGGTTCACCCAGATCCAGACAAACCCTTCATCGTGGAAGTGGACGCCTCCACCACAGGAGTAGGAGCAGTCCTTTCACAGCAGCAGGAGAATCCGAGCCGCCTCCATCTATGCGACTTCTTCTCCCGCAAGCTCAACCCGGCAGAGGTGAATTACAACATCGGCAAACGAGAACTCCTTGCTGTCAAGTTGGCCCTCGAGGAGTGGAGGCATTGGCTGGAGGGAGCAAGACATCCGTTTCTGGTGCTCACTGACCACAAAAACCTGGAATATCTACGAGCCACCAAGAGACTCAATCCTCGACAGGCCTGCTGGGCTCTTTTCTTCACCCGCTTCAATTTCACCATTTCCTACAGACCCGGATTTAGAAACATCAAGGCCGATGCCTTATCTCGACTTCACACTCCCGAAGAAAACTCAGATGAACCTGAAACCATCCTCCCAGATTCGGTCATTGTCAGCCCCATCACCTGGTCAGAGGAGACCATTCCCTATACCAATGCCTCCACCAACAATCCGCTGAAGAAGCAGAAGAGGTATGTTCAATGGCATTCTTTTAATGTGCCTTTACTGCACTTTTTGCTTGCTTCATTTCCATTCCAAATATTTGAAATATTTGAAAGTATTTGAAATTCCTGTAAATGTTGATAACATATGTGAAAATATGTGACCAGTAGGACATTAGCTCAATTTAAAACATTTTATAGTGTAGTGTAAAAGTAAATTAACAGTATATTTTAATAATTTGTATAGTATTATATTATACTGTTATATATTATTATACTCCAAAACCCTCAAATATACATGGGTGGCTGTGGTGCTACTCCCATGTAAGGGATAGATAGATAGATAGATAGATAGATAGATAGATAGATAGATAGATAGATAGATAGATAGATAGATGGATAGATATGCTCAGATTAGATAGATATCCCATGTAGAGTCTCTCTATATGCTTTGAGTATAACTAAAAAATTATGATATGGATTTTAGTGTTATAATGAGTGACTTTTTTTTATTATTAATGATGTATTATAATCTAGAAATTTTGTTCTTTGTCAGTATTTTTACCAGAGCAAGTCATAGGAAGATACCAAAAGGTCCTGAAGTACCTGTCAAAAGGAGCAACCAAAACAGAGGCATACCAAAAGTGTGGTGTGGATAGGAAGACAATTGTCGATATGTCTGCCATTGCTGAGTTGGAAGCCTGTGACATCACAGCGTACAATAAATTACGTGCTGCCTTTCAAAAAGGGCAAAAGCTGTCCGACTTTGCATACCGTTGTCGGCAGTTGTGCACACAGGAACCAGTGTGCACTGCCATTGAGGAAAAAAAGAGAAATGGGGAGCTTATAGACATTCCACAAAAGAATAAATAACATGTTACCAATGTTCTAATGTACATTCTCAGTTTATCCTCTTAATCTAATTCTGTTGAAGGTTTTTTTTTTTTTTTTTTTTTTGTTAAATTTAGCCACCATGTTTGGCTCAGTTTCTCGGCTCAGACACAGTTTGTTGAATGCGTTAATGTTGTTTCATTCCGAAATACAGAATTTTGCTTGTGGCTAGTTTCATCATTGTGCCAAATTTAATTTAATTTAGAATGTTCAGACATTATTTTGCACAGTGCTTTATTCTTGCACACCTAGTTGTGCATTATTCGCATAATGCATAATTTTCTTTATGATAATCGTATGGAAATGTTTCAGTGCTTGTAATTAAAAACAGGTTAGACTCAATCACTGCAGTCGTTTTATGTTGCACAGTTCCTGTGGGGTGACACGTTAGTAAAGGGTTAACATGTTTTTCACTTTAAAATAATGGTCCAGATCACTAGTAGTTCCTGTGGGATGAAGAGGTAACGCTTGTGTATTAGTGAGGTGTTGACATGGATTTCACAAGTAATATAAGTTTAAATGTAATTTTATATCTGAAAAATACCGTACAGCCATACCTTTCTGTGAGCCACTAATGATTCTTTTTTTTTTTTTTTTACTTTTATTTTAACAAACACAAAACAAAATAACAAATTGCCCGACACACATCGAGGATAAACACAAAAGTATACATAAAATAACAACAAGGCATTGTACTATGTGCAAAAATGTGCAACAGGACCAACAGAGAACAAGGAAAAAACAAGACAAATAAAAGCTCTGGAAACACTATATCATACCAAACTTCAGAATATCACAGACAGAGGCATTTATACTGTCCAAATATGGTGTCCAAATGCGAATAAAATTATCAGTTGTAGAGTGAATAAAACATGTTAGAAGTTCCAGAGGAATAATTTCTCTAATAACTGAATGCCATCCCTTAATAGAGGGAGGTTTATCACTGATCCACGACATTAGTAAATTCTTCCTGGCAGCAAAAGTTAACAGGCTAAAAAGACGTCTTTTATGCTTATTTGAAATAAGCTTACATGGAAAACCCAGGAGAAGAGACAAAGGGTCAGGATCCAAGGCCAAACCTAAGATGTTATTCAACTGAGCTACGATTCTGGACCAGTAGGTCTGGATCACATGACAATCCCATACACAGTGAATATAATCTCCTATGTTAGATTTACATTTGGGGCAGAATGGTGAGTAAGCTGGATTGTATTTGTGTCTTAAATGAGGCGTAATATGTATTCTGTGGAGGATCCTAAGCTGAATGGCTCTTGCTCTATTGCAGACTGAGAGCCTATTGGCTAGAGACCAAACCATCTCCCATTCATCCTCCGGGATATCCACCCCAAGCTCTCTTTCCCAGGTTAATCTGAGGTGCGAGGTGTTATCTGTACCATAAGAGCACAAAGCTTTATAGAAAAAGGAAATAAACTTTTGTGTAGGAGGGTTTAAAAGTATCTTCTCAATTACTGAAAGTGAATATTTGGAAGTAAGTGTAGTATTTCTAAATATATAATCTCTAATTTGCAAAAATCTAAAAAAATGTTGCCTAGGTAAGTTATATTTTGAGGTTATAATATCGAAGGACAGTAATGATCCCTCCTCAAATAAGTCACCTATTCTACATATACCATAAGCAGGCCAAAGGTTGAAACCAGAGTCCATAGTGCTTGGCAAGAACTCTGGATTGTTTAGGATTGGCAAAAGAGGAGAGGTTGTGTCGATCCTATCTTCCAATCTTTGAATAGCACGCCATGCTTTGAGAGTATTACGTACTAAAGGACTATCACACATAGCTCTCCTCATCTTAGAATTACGGACAAATAATAAGTTTTGTAAAGGGCATTTGGACTGTGAAGATTCAAGATCAAGCCAGACTGATTTAGGATCTTCATTAAGCCATTCAACAATGAATCGAAGCTGGCAAGCCAACTGGTACAGTTTGAAATTTGGGAGATCCAAACCGCTCCTTTGCACTAGGGAGCTGAAGTTTTGATAATTTTAACCTGGGTTTTCTTTTGCTCCAGATAAATGAACTTAGCCACCCATTCAACTCTTTTATGACCTTATTAGACAGTAAAATAGGAATCATCTGCATTGGATATAGTAAACGAGGTAGGACATTCATCTTTATCAAGGCAACCCGTCCCAGCCAAGACAGAGGGAGAGTCATCCACCTGGTCAAGTCATCTCTAATCTTTTCAAGCACTGGTGTAAAATTGGCTTTGTACAAATTCCTAAAAATAGGGGTTATATTAATAACCTAAATAAATAAAACCATCCTCGGAATATTTAAAAGGAAAGGAGGAAGGTTGATTCATGGACTTCTCATTCCCTATAATTAAGGCAACAGATTTAGAAAAATTAATCTTGTATCCAGAAAATTGCCCAAATTCCTGAATGAGGTCGACAACCGCTGGCACAGAACTCTTGGGGTCCGAAAGAAAAAGTAACACGTCATCTGCGTATAAGGAGATTTTGTGCCGCCTACCTCCCAGAGACACCCCAGACACAGCTGCACTCCCCCTTATCCTCTGAGCAAATGGCTCCATTGCCATTGCAAAAAGCAATGGAGAGAGGGGGCAACCTTGCCTAGTACCTCGAGATAAAGAAAAATTATCAGATCTGTGACCATTGGTAATGACCGCGGAAAGGGGATCCTTATAGAGTATTCGCACCCACTTAATGAAGCATTCCCCAAGGCCAAATTTTTCCATTGTGTAAAACAGATACGGCCACTCCACAGAGTCGAAAGCTTTCTCCGCATCTAGGGACAAAATAATAGAGCTAGTACTGAGGTTATGGGAAAGCTCAATAATGTTTAAAAGCCTCCTGACATTATGGGTGGAGCTTCTACCTTTAATAAACCCCGTCTGGTCTTCATGAATAATAGATGGCAGAACCTTTTCCAATCTTAGCGCTAAAATTTTAGATAACAATTTTAAATCTGAATTAAGTAAAGCAATAGGCCTATAGGAGCCACAATTTTCTGGGTCCTTGCCTTTTTTTAAAATAAGAGAAATATTTGCCTCGCGAAGCGAGGGGGGCAACCTGTCAGTCAAAAACGAATGATTAAGCATAGCTAAAAGAGAGTCTAGAAGCACATGCTCAAATTCTTTATAGAATTCAGATGCAAGGCCATCTGGCCCAGGAGATTTACCAGACTTCAAGCTATGGAGTGCAGTTATAGCTTCCTCTCTTGAAATAGGTGCATTGAGAAGTTCTCTCTGTTCTTCTGAAACAACAGGGAGAGTTAGGCAATCAAAAAAAGACACCATATAATCGTGTTTTTGGGAAGAGTAAAATTGTTTAAAAGTATTGTTAATAATAAGAGAATCAAAATAACGCACTCCGTGGGGGTCTACTATAGAAGTAATAAATTTTGAGTCAGAATTAGACTTCGTCAAATGAGCTAAATATTTACTAGGCTTATTACCCCATTCGTACAGCTTTTGCTTTGAATATAATATATTTGAATAAGACTGATGAGTTAGTAATGAATTTAAAGAAGCCCGCACAGCACTTATTTTTTCTAATGAAACTGGAGAGGGATCATTCAAATAGCTGTTAGTGGCAATATTTAACTCTGACTCTAGGTGTTTCTGCTTCTCTGACTGTTTTCTTTTTTTGGATGTAAGGTATGAAATAGCAAGGCCTCTAATATATGCTTTAGCCGTCTCCCAGAGAAGTGAGGGATTATTTGTAGATTCTGAATTGATAGATAAAAATATCTTAAACTCTGAATTAAAGTATGAAAGAAATTTATCATCTTTGAGTAATAAATTATTAAATCTCCAACTTCTAACAGGTCTAAGAAACCCCTTCACACACACATCTAGTACCACTGTAGCATGATCAGAAACAACAATATCTCCTATGTTGCAGTGTGAGATTGCATGCATTATAGTCTTGGGAACAAAAAAGTAGTCGATCCTAGAGTGACAATTATGTGGGTGAGAAAAAAAAGTGTATTTCTTCTGATACGGGTTAAGAATGCGCCAAACATCCAAATATTCTAAATCATCACACAGTGCAGCAAGAGCTTTAGACTGTTTGGTGAAAAGAGAATCTCTGGGAGGAAAGCGGTCCAATAATGAATTCAATAAACAGTTAAAGTCTCCTCCAATAATACACAATCCAGATGCACGCTCTTTAAACTCAAGGAAAGCTTTTGTAAGAAATTCTGAGGAGTAGTTTGGGGGGCAATATATGTTTAAAAGTGAAATTTCCTCCGCATTCAAAGTCCCCTTAATAATAATGTATCTACCGTGTTTGTCCTTAATACTGTCTGTGACCCTAAAAGGTATACTTTTATTAATCAAAATGGCTACACCTCTACTGCTTTTCGTAAAGGATGAAAAGTAAATCTGACCAACCCATTTATTATGTGTTAGATTCAAATGTTCGTTATCACTCAAATGGGTTTCTTGTAATAAAGCTACATCTATATTCTCCTTATGGAGTCGTGTAAGCACTTTACGAATTTTTATTCGTCCATGTAAACCCCTTACATTCCATGTACAAAGTCTTAAGTTACTAGCCGTTACTTAAAACAAATAGAGTATAGGTCAGGTGGTGTTTTCCCTCTATCGAAAATCTCTGTGATTATTACCCTGTCATTAGGTCCAGCAAACAAATACGCGTGTGTCAAGGCATTACAATAAACAATAACACATATTAAAACAAGCCAAACTGGCAACGTGGAAAGAAAGGGAAAAAATACAAGAAAAAAATAGCACAAGAAAATTAACAAACAGGAAAAAAGGGGCCGTTTCCCCACATCGAGGGGAAAAATCTTCATCTCAAAAACAGGTCAGTCTCTCGTTGAATCTCCAGTAGCAATACAGAAAAGTAATACACACCCAAAATGCAAAGAACAGTTATTAAAACAGCCCCCGTCACTCAGAAAATAGAGAATAGAAAATAAAGTACACAAACTAGAACTTACATCGCCTGCATAATTACAGTGATGAAGCCAGATCAGTTCGTCAGCCGCGTATCAGAAAGCCTGATAAAGATCAGGTGCTGGAGTTCGAGCTCTTGTCCAGAAACTGCGAGACTGCAGCCGGCGTCTCGAAGACTTTAAAGGTACTTCCAATATTGACTCTTAGCTTGGCTGGATACAGCATCGCATAACGAGCACCCATATCTCGAAGTCGCTGCTTGACTGCGTTGAATTCTTTACGCTTCCGTATCACTGAAGCCGAAAATTCCTGGTAGAATGATACCTTGCAGTCCTCATACCGCAAATCTCCATCCGCCGATCGTCTCCTACTGGCATCGAGAACCCTCTGTTTGTCGCCATAGTTGTGGAACCGGACAACCAGCGCCCGTGGCCTATCCTTGACACCCGGTTTTGGGGCCAGTGTGCGATGTGCCCTTTCAACCTTAATACGACCACTCTTAGTGTGCAGGCCGAGAAATTCGGGGATCCACAATTCAAGAAAAGTAACCGCATTGGCACCCTCCACTTCTTCGCGAAGGCCCAGAATTCGGATGTTTTTACGCCGGCCTCTATTTTCCAAGTCATCGATATGTTCGGTAAGCATGGCAACTTGTTTTTCAAGAGTGAAAGCGCGGGATTGCGCGTCTTCCGAGGATGCCTCCATTGCCATGATTCTCCGTTCTGCCTCATCCAATCGATTATTAACACTTTCCAGCTGCTGGGTATGATTATGCACCGCTTCTGCCAGCGGGCCTAGTTTCTCATCTATTGCATTAGAGATTTTCTCAGTCATAATTTGGAGTGCTTTTGCAAGCGCCGGGCTAAGTTCGGCCTCGCTGCCAGCATCTGCCTGACTCTGTTCAGGCTCGTCGGACGATCCATCAGCGGTCAAATCTTTTTTCGCCGTTTTCTTAGCAGGTCTTGGCATCTTCGGCAAGGATTGCGGCCAGAAAGTCTCTAGCGACATACTAGACAAGATTTATAATCGAAAAGTGTGAAAAGAAAACGAATAAGTGTGACGGGAGCGACTCAAAACTGCTGCTACTTCCGAGCCGCCATCTTGCGCCCCCACTAATGATATTCTAACAAACATTGTAATCTGGAAGATGAGGTTTTGTGCTTAATGCAACACAAAAGCAGCCAATGTCTTCATTAAGGATGCAAATTGTTTGTGAGAAGAACATCAATGTTTATAGCACAACTATTGAGCAAACTGAGAAAGAAGCGTTTTTTTTATTTCAAAATTGGTGATTTTCGTTTTTTTGCAGAATCTGTTAGTTGAGATCATGAAGAAGCATCTCCGTGTTTTAGGTAGCAGTATTGGTTTATTTAAAAGCGTACATTTTGAGGTTGAAATCGGCTTGTTTTTCTGGGATTCTATCTCGCAGTAGGGGCGTGTCATTGTCTGTTTGTATTTCCATACTGGAGTCGGATACGCCGGCTTTTGTTTCTTTTGTTATCGCCCCCGCCCTCCAAGGGAAGCGTGGCTACTTGTTTATGCAGCATTCTGGCCGGCTCTAGCTGATATAAAAATTTAATGAAGATGGACCGCAAAGAATATCACAGATGAGCTGAACCGTGGCCGTTACACCGAAAATGTTTTGAAGTACAACATACGGCTGGATTCTTTAGCTGCGGAAAAAGAGTGGCAGGACATGTGAATTATTGGACATTTAGAGGCAAACAGACGCATAGTGCAAACTTCGGAGATGGTTACATCCACAAAGAAGACCCCGACAAAGAGAAAGTGTGCCAGAACAACTTATTTCATCTTTTCTGTTTCTTATGGGGTGAGTTTCCATAAACATCAAAGTTTGTCGTTTTGTGTTCATTCTAAGAACACGTAGGCTACACGTTATCTCATGTGTCTTTTGTTATTAGCTAGCTCAGGACTGTCGTTTTAATTGTAATAGTTAGCATCGTATAACTTGCCAAAAACCCCCATTACTATAATGGGCTTTTTAGATGGTAATGTTAGCATCTGCTATTAATTTGAATAACGCTTCAACTGCTTGAATTGACTGGTGTGAATGACTTAGCTCATGTAAACCTTACTATTCTTGAATTGAATGTGACGCTAATAATTTTAGCCAGTTACTACTTAATATTCTTAACAAGGATTTACTAATGTAATAGTAAATGTATCAGATTAAATTCCTACGTAAGTAAAAGTATAAAGTATCCGTAGCCATAAAATGTGCGTTATAAGTCAAAAGTAAACGTATTTATTGAAGAGTTTAATGTACAGGATTTTTTTTAATCCTTTGACTCAAACCAGGTCTAACCACTAACTGAGGTCTAAACCAGGACTATACGGTTATCACAGAATCCTGTTCAAAAAGTCCTAATGTCAAAAAAGATAAATTACTGACATTTACAATGCACATTATCCTTTATTATTAATAGTATGCGGTCCGATTTTTCCCGTTGCGTCTGTCGTTGCTTTGCAACCATGCAGCTTTACAGGGGGTATGGCTGTAATGAGATGTAAATGAGCCCTTTTGTCACTCCCAGCAGGTGAGAACAGGCGAGAAGTGCAAAATCTTTAGGTCATTTTCTGCCCTTTGAGCTTTTTTGAGTGCCTACCTTCAAATGGCCACAACTTCTCCAAATATTATCAGATTTCCATGTGTTACACATCATTGGAAAGCTTGGAGACTACACTTTCAGAATCTGTGAATAACTCAAAATGCCCCAGAACCGACTTGTGTCCCTACTTTCCGTGACTGGTCACATTTAACTGACACTGAACAGAGCTCATAATAGTAAACTAATCCAAGCATGAGCATGTCAGCATCACTTCCTAATTGTTTAAAATTGTAATCAAATTTTCATTATTTGTATTATTCTATGTTTAAGTTTTAAATAAACAACATGTACAAACTAACCTGCAGCTAACATATTTGGGGGAAATAACATTAATAATTAGTTTCCACAATGAACCCATTTGAGGCGCAATCTTCTGAAATGTTATAACTATGTTAAGAGTAAAAAAAGACAATTGTTCACTTTACAGGGCGTGTTACTTTTATGATTAGTAATTAATTGGTTATTCTTTATTAATTGGTCATAGTTAACAAGTACTTCTCAATGAGAATGTATTTATTTAGTAATTATCGAATACCTAATAAGGAACTATCTTTGTGCTAAATTTGCTATTACTTACTGCTTAGTTAATCTTGCTTCCATATTAGTTAATAGTATTAAGTTCAGTGTTAATGTAGTACTACCTATTACTTCCTACATAGTTACCTGTTAACAACGGACCATTATTCTAAAGTGTTACCAGTGTAACTTTGCAGATTTTCAACCTGTTTGTTATAATGTTGGTAGTATTATGTAAATGAACAATGTTTACTCAATGTTTACCAAGACATTCCTTTTACAGCAAAAGTCGCCCGGATAATGTGTTTTGACAGCTCCAGGGCTTTAGTGAAAACTACAGATTGTACTTTTGTATTTATTTATTCCCGCCCATGGACTGTCAGATTGACAGAAGGTTGGCAACTTCTTACCTGATGGCGATGACGTTTTGATTTGGGGAGTTGATTGGAACAGACGGAACGTTTCTTTTAGTTTTTTTTTTTTTTTTTTTCCCTTCCATTTGGCCTAAAACACTGTTCTTTTTCGTCCAGTTTGAAATCTTGACTACAAACACAGAGGTTTTTCAGTTTTCTGTTACGGTGTCCTCTCCATATTTATGATTCTTTGCAGCCTTTAGACACTGCCTACAACACTGGAATCATTCACTGGATCATTCACTGGAGAGTGAAAATAACTCACTTCCGCCATACTTTACTCTTTGAATTCTAGCACCCGAGATCAACACAAGTTGACACCATTATACTAAAAGTTTGCTAAGAAGTATTTCCTGCTAAAGTGATGTGGTATTTGGCTCTGGTCAAGACTATTCATAGCAGACTTGGAGTGGCATTATGGGTGTTGAAGTTTTCCTAACTTTTTGGCAAAAAGGAAGACCACAGATTTTTTTAAGCGTGTTGTTGCAGCAAGATAAAATAAATAGCTGGATTTAGTCACAGCAGTATGTAGATTTATTATCATACTTAATCCTGTAAGACCGGATGGAGCGCCCGCGCTCCCATTTGTGTGTCTCTCTTTAAGAGCCAATAAAAACTGAACCCATATAGGTAGCACAAAAATTCTTTTTGCATACAAAACCATAGACTTTACACGTTCAGATGAAGCCTCCCAGATGCTCCTATTGCGTTTGTTTCGCCCTCTAATGAGTCTGAGTAATATGCATTTACAACAAAAACAGCACAGCCTCTAACTGAATAAAAACATGTAGATTTCACATGCTCATAACTTCATGAAAAATGCACAGATCATAGAAAATGACACATCATTATTTAAAGCAGATTCTCACGATCAACATAATATATTGCGTTGATCACAAGATATTACTCACAGAATGATGTAACATACTTGGCTAAAAACATGTCTCTCATCTTTCCGGTATGCAGTGTGTATTCAATGTTCCCTGAACCATCCATGTTCGTTTTCCAACGTGGAATAACACAAAATGGATATAATTTTAAAGCTTAGAAACTCAGCTTTTTAATGCATATAATCATTTTGAAAAACTCCTAACGAATGCTGAGAAGTGCCTCTAAACCAGAGTTTACCACCCGTGGGCACCATCTAAATTGAATAGCACTTTATGCTGTCATCACAAAATTTTAACCAGATGCAACTCACATATAGGAGAGCATCACCAAAAAAGAAATTTTCTCCGATCTTTTTGCCTTCCTGAGTTATTCCATGTCAAATAAAAAATGAAAAATTAGTAAAAAAAAAAAAAAAAAAAATTATATATATATATATATATAGTCTTTTATCAGCAGTTTCTCAGCATGAAAATGTAATGTAATTTGTATTTTCTAAAAATGTAACAAGTGTTCTATCAAATAATACCTACCTTTTTACCCTTCTGTAGCAGTTTGGAGTTATGAGTCTTTACTTTTGTGTATGTCGCTCAGAATTTTTTAAAACTCTAAAAAAGTTTCCCTTCAGGTCTTAAAGGGTTAAAAGAAAGAAAATACTCAGGAATATCCAATGTTAAATATTTGAACAGAACAACCAACAATATAATGACAAGAATGGACAAAGTCTGAATGAAAACCAAGGCTATAAATACAAAGGCAAACTAATCAACAAAACTAACATCAGGTGCAACATATAATCAAATCAATGAAACACCATAAAAATGAACTCAAACACAGGAAACAGAATTAAACGTGCAAAACCCACCCAAAACAAGCAAAACCTGTGACATGCACAGGCAGCCAAGTTTTAGGCTTTCGCACCGGAGGAACCTTTTCATAGTTCCTAGAACTGTTGGCTGAAGTACCCAGATTTTGCCGTGTTTGCACTGCAGGAACTTGGAACGATTTTAGTTCTAGGAACTCCTTTTGGGGGAACTAAATTAGCTCCTACTTCAGAGTAGGGTCTAAACCAGCACTATAGGAACTATCAGTGACGTAAGGGTCAAACGCATGTCAAACACCGGCACCCAGCATTTTTAAAAAGCTGTGTAAACATATTTACTTCTCGAAAATGGAAAACAGTAATAACAGAATTTACCTGTTGTCTGCAGGGTTGTGTTCTTTTCTCCACCTCGATGATATTTAAAACTGAAAGTTGTCATAAGAGATTTCATCTCTTAGTCCCACTTTTTGCTCTTTCAGTCTCATAAGCCTTTACATTCCATCTCCGTTATCACAAAACCCACGACACACAACAAACACAGCTCGATCACAGCATCCTCCACCCACCGGTATTTATTTATTTATTTTTTTGCTTTGCTACTTCTGATAAAGTCTCAGCTTTCAAATTTCAAATTTTATCACAAAACTTAAACAATAAATGCTGTTTTGACACTTAATTGTGACATAACAGATTGCTGTAGTGCTCAAGCGGCAGTGAGGAGCACAAGTCATCTTTTCTGATTTACTGCGAGTAATAATAATAAGAAATAAACATGAATGAACTTCAGAAAATGTGTTGAAAGAAACAGTACAACTTAGTAAAATGTATCATCTCTTATGCAATCACTCAGTCAGTGTTTCACCCATGGAAATACATCAAAAACACAGCTTGTGAACTTAAAGTTATTATTATTATTATTATTGTTATTATACCTGAAAACAAATACCAGCTGAATATAATAGTTTGGGTTCTGTTTTTATATTCCCTGTAGAGTTTACAGTATTAGTTTTAGTATTACTATTTTATTTTAACAAAAATGATGTAGGCCTACCTGAAATATTTACAAATTAATGAATATTGGATCGACTTGTGTTAAACCATGTACAGAAATATTTTCTGAGATGATTATCGTACTGTCTATACTGTAGCTTTAAAATTTAACAGCTTAAGTAAACTCAAATTGTACAGTACAAAAGCAGCATTGGCAGATGTGATCAAGAATAATCAGTATAGGCAGAAAAAATTAGTATCGGTGCATCCCTAATTCCTAAATCCCTAATTTGGAATCGACTTTCAAGTTCCAACAGCTCAGAATCAAAGAATTTATTCTTTTGAAATTAAGTCTTTACATTCATTTAAGACATTTAAAATTGTGCTTACATTTACAAATACAGTCACTATCTCTTGCTTTGCAGAGCTCGTGAATGCAATCTAGTTAGTGTGATCATATACTGTAATGCTAGCCAAAGGATGCCATGAAAAAGAAAAAAAAAAAAAAAAGTATGTTGCTTTAAATATTTTTAATGCGTTAAACAGAAAAGATTAGTTCAAGTCCTGTGTGGAGTTTGCATGTTCTCCCTTTTGTCAGTGTGAATTTCCTCTGGGTGCTCTGGTGTTTCCTCACAGTTCAAAGACATGCAGGTTAGGTGGATTAGGTGCAGTAAATTGGCCATAGATGTGAGAGTGTCAGGAAGGACATCTGCCTAAAACCTCTGCAAGTGGCTATAAATACTTTTCTTACAACTAAAAGCAATTACTTGTTTTTTACACCACAACAAAAATTTCAATTACAAAACAAACAATGATCGATAATACTGTAAGTAATAAGAGTTTTACAGCGAACATGCCATGACAGATCCAGTATTTGATATGTGTTTTTTTTCTAATTAGTAATGCTAAAAAGAAGGCAAAAAAAAAAAAAAAAAAAACCCACAAAAAGTGCAGATCTTTTGACAAGCAATCGTAGCAGCTCTCTGGTTCGTATGTGTGAACAATAACTAATCTACCACCAACCTTTGAGGTCATGGAGAACTATTCACCTGTTCAACAATGCACTTTGATTACATATTACCCCAAACCCCCTATGAGCTCCAAACAACTGAAACAGTATTGTGCCATTATGAAACTATTTAAAACTTTGGAACAGCTGACTCCTGCTGTGGCAAAGAGAAAGCAATGATTGATGGGAGAATTAAACCTTTTTTTTTATTTTTATTTCATATAATCTAAAAATGTGCTTCACATGGTAATATTAAAATTATTAAAACTAACTGGTTTTATTCAGCTCTAAAATATTATTTAATATGACTGAATTAACTTGACTACATTGTTACCCATGATTTCTTATCATTGTAATGGTCACATGATCAATTGTGAAGGTGATAACTTGGTAACAACATTACTTATGAAAACAGCTCAGTCACTGTGGTTCAACACTGTGTGCAGAATTAATTGACAAGTTGATTTTCTGATCATATTTTTTTTTCCTAGCACATTTTACCAATTCAAAACCACATCAATCTTAATAACTACTATTCATTTTATATTTAATCATTAATAAGTGATATATAATTGTTCATGAAGGCTGGGACTGAAAAACGTCTCATATTCAGGTGTGCATATTTGTTAGAACATTTAAAATCGTATTTTTTTTTTTTTACTGTGGCGTCTGATCATACATGAGTGTTGTGTTAGAGGGTTTTTATTAATGCCATATATTGTTGTACTTTGACGCTGTACTACTAAGTAGGGCTGTCAAGCGATTACATTTTTTTTAAATCTAATTAATTACATGATGTGGCAATTAATTAATCACAAATTAATCGCACATCAAATTTGGCTGAGAAATTACTCCTAAAAGATAAAGTCATTACTGTATAAAGCATCAATTAGACATTACAAAAAGTAGATTCATCAAGAAATATTTTATTTGATTTGGACCATGAGGGAGAGTAAATGATGATTGAATTTTCATTTTTGGGTGAAGTATACGGTCCGTGTACTTTTGTGTCCATTCCTTTTTCTTTCTTTTTCACAAAAAAAGAGAACTGTTGTTGTATTTTTACTGTTTTTCTCAATCAATTTGACATATTTCTCCGAATGAATGTAGTTGCTCTCAAAATAATTAAAACAGCAAACTAAACACACTCTTATGTTGAAGCACTGCAGTTTTTGCTATTAATGCATTTATCAAAAATAAATACTAACAACAAAACTACAAGTGTGTTCTATGTTGATTTGATAAATTCAGCTGTAGATACACAAATACATGAATGAAAATACGTTTTTCATGTTCTTTAATTGTGTTGTCATTCTTAATCGTTCTGTATCATTCTGTAATCGTCTTTAAAAGTTCCAAGTGCAACTGAGAATTTAACAAATAATAGAGTTGTGTTTGTTGTGTTAGGGAAAATTGTTCAGAAATGATTGTGAGTTTTGTAAAACCAATAAAAAGAGCTGCAATTGTTTTCACCTGATATATTAAAGTTTTGTTTGGCTGTTTGAACTACTGTGAAAGCATTTGGGAATTTTGTGCATAGTGTTTTGAGAGAATGATGCACGTGTTTTGTAATTTGCATGAAATGAAGGAACATTTACAACCTGTTTAAAGACAATTAAAAAGTGTTCAGATTGTGTTATCTGTTTTGAAAACAGTGACCTGAGTTTGGAGAAATGTATCAAATAATAATAATTAAAAAAAAACTGTAATGCTATGTTGAATGCCAAAATGGGCACTGCAGTCCCAACATGGTGATGGGCGAGATTGCTCCCCTCTTGTTCCCGTTAAAAATTCAACCCATTCTCATTCATGAGGGGTCCGATACAGCCGCATGTCCAAGAGAACGCTATACTGGTGGCAAACACCTCCAGAAAACAGGACATTCTAAGCACTTAATGTGAAAAATGATTAATGTGGCTTAATGTACTACTAAGACAGTGATATTGGAGGAGCAAATTCAGTACACACCTTATAAATAAAGCATATAGGCTATGTACAGACAAGCAGATGAGCCCACGTTATGGACACAATTAATTACACATTAAGCATTTTCCTCGTCAGCCGAAACAAACGGGTCCTTGCATGCCAAGACGGCGAGGCCTACCCTCGTCTAGTGATGTGTCGTTCTTGAACGATTCGTTCATTTTGAACGAATCTTTAATGTGACTCGGGATGAACGAGTTGTCTCGGGGGATGATTCGATCAGTCGCGCATGTGCAATATTCTATAGGTTCTGTACTGCTAGTAGTAGTTCACCTGATGATTCAATTGATTAGTTCATTTCATGAGTCTTTCGGGTTTTGAGTCATTCCTTAATCACGTGACAGACCCATACGCTAAACCGGAGGTCGGCAACCCGCGGCTCTAGAGCCGCATGCGGCTCTTTAGCGCTCCCCTAGTGGCTCCCTGGAGCTTTTTCAAAAATGTATTAAAATGGAAAAAATATATATTTTTTGTTTTCATATGGTTTATGTAGGAGGACAAACATGACACAAACATTCTTAACGTTTTTCAATGCTGTAAAAATGTGTATAATACATATTAAATTTCAACATTTCTGTCAACGAAGATTTGCGTCATAGCCATCGACGTCACTTTCCCGCCGAAAGCGCGCTCCCTCAGCTGGACTGATTGGCAAAAGAACCTGCTGCGTGACTGGATTTAAAAGAGGAAACTGCGAAAACGCGAGTAAAAACAAACGAATTACACTAAAGGTTGGACTCGAAAGTGTTTCTTACAACTTGTCAAATAAACCTAATCCATGGATATTGACATGTAGCCAGGAGTCGTGTTTCCTGACCTTTATATGTGCCTGATTTGACGCCGAGGAAATACATAAAGCAAATCTGCCTGTGAATATTTTATATAACTACAATATAGGTAACTTAGGCTTAAATCCGCGTAATTACTTAACGTTATATCAATGTTATATATATCGTCATATTGTCCATCCCTAAAACATATAGTTTTATAGTATAGTTTTTGTCAGTGTTTATTTTAAAACGCACAATTATGCAGAATATAAGATGGAAAATATTTAATAGATGATTTGTCAACATAATATATAACAATACAATATATATATGGAATGATTTTACCTCAAAATCCAACAATTTGACACAAAAAGATAACTGCAAATCCATGTTTCTCTGCTGGAGTCCAGCTGTTTCTGTGGATTGCACCGATCCATTTGCTTCTTTTTTCTGTAGCTTTCAGCAGTTTTTAAATATATACCTCGGGAATACCTCATTATGTATTTGTAGCCTAGTTAGTCATTTTGATAGTAGGCTAATATAGCTAATATACACTTACAGCCTGTGTTGCCTTCATATAAGGCTTTTAATTTTTGCGGCTCCAGACAGATTTGTTTTTTGTTTTTTTGGTCCAATATGGCTCTTTGAACATTTTGGGTTGCCGACCCCTGCGCTAAACCAATGCATTCTGAGCCGGAAAGAGAATTGATTAGTTCTTTTTATGAGTCTTTCGGGTTTTTGAGTCCTTCCTTAATCACGTGACAGACCCATATGCTAACCAATGCTGTGTGACCCAAGCACATTATATTTATTAGTAAATAACTTTAACTCTCCAGTTTTATTTCAGTTTGTGTTACAACTGTTAAAGCTGAAGTTATCATAACCTTGATGTTTTAAACTAACATTAATAATTCAAATTCAAAATGTTATTTGCTTTTAATTTATGTCATTATATGTCCTTTTTGAGCAATCTTCTTATACATGTATTAGACCAATATGCCAAGTCTGCCTAAGAAAAGCAATTATTATACCAGCAAACTCAAAAATGGAGTAAAAATGAACAAACTAGGCTATAAATACTTTGTATTGTAGGCTTGGATTATTATATTATTATATAGCCTAGTGTTTATTTACAGATAGACAGTCAAAAAAGATAAATTAATCAATATTTTATTTATAACAGGGCTTTAATTATTTATAAAATAATAACACACCACAGATCCTCAAGAAACAGTAACAAAAACATAGTGACTGAAATGTCAGAAATAGCATATGGATCTGTCACGTGATTAAGGAATGACTCAAAACCCGAAAGACTCATGAAGAGAACTAATCAATTCTCTTTCCGGCTCAGAATGCATTGGTTTAGTGTATGGGTCTGTCACATGATTAAGGAACGACTCAAAAACCCGAAAGACTCATGAAGAGAACTAATCAATTCTCTTTGCGGCTCAGACTGCATTGGTTTAGCATATGGGGCTGCCTGTCACGTCATTAAGGAATGACTTAAACCCGAAGACTTGTCAGACAAGAGGTGAGGTGAGCTTAATCAGCTTGTCATAAACTGAAGACCCAGGTAAAGAATGAATTAATCATTTCTGAATCTTATAGCATTGTAGTTTTGTATTGTTTGTAGTGTGATCAACGTTTGCATAAGTAGTAGATGTGTTGGGGAAGTAACACGTAACATTTTAATTACATTTTGCTAAAATGAACGAAATGAACGAAATGACTCAAAAAAAGATTCGTTCATTTTGTTGAACGAGACTCAAAAGTCCGAGTCGGTAAAATGATCCGAACTTCCCATCACTACCCTCGTCACCCTCGGCAGCCGAAACATCTGCGATCTCCTTCCGTGTAGTTCCCTACTCCGGCCATGCAATCAGTGGAGCAGTGGAGCACCAAGCTCGAGTCTTGAGTAATGCCGCCTCTTTCCTTTTCCTTCTCCAGTGTCAGACCGCCGCAGCAGGCCTTCGGCAAGCCAGAGCTGCACCGCAGCGCAGATTCAGTCCCAGCCAGCTCTCTCTCCACCCCGTCAGCTCAACCCAGCAAGAGCACGGTTTAAATCCTTCTTGTTTTCTGTCTCTGACTGAATTTTCACAGTCACGCCATCTGGATCAATGCTGATCGAGAGGGATTCACATTTAAAAAAAACTTAGTTCGTATATCAAGTTCAGATCGCACGCACAGTCGCGGACAGAATCATTATGAAACTCTGAACTTACTGTCATCGCTGTCCTGCAATTTATCAACAAAATCACTTAGAAACTTAAAGATGCAATATGTAATATTTTTGCATTAAAATATCCAAAAACCACTGAGCCAGTGGTTTTTTGTTCACTTGAGTACTTATCCAAAATGTTTCCAACTATTTGTAAATTGTGAGAAAATTGCAATTTTAACCAAGACTCCGGGACGTGTGTGAGGAGTCGCCTGTCAATTGTATTGTTAACCTTCGGTCTGCCTCGGTTTCTGGTTTTATTTTGTAGAAACCATGGAAACACCAAATACGCTTTAATATATTTACATGTTTTAATAGACAAGGGAACATCTGTTTTGATATATTTATAGACAGAAAACGAATTGTTGTTACATAGCTCAACACATTTTGTCTCATTTTTTAAATAAATGTTCTTGATTTTTTTGCAAGTACCATGCTTTACCATCCCTCAGAGAAAAAAACACTACTTTGTCAAGTAGCTAACATAGCATAATCAGATGCAGCTTTATTTTTAGTAACAGTAATACATAATTTTCTCCATGATACAATACGTTTTAAAATGAATTGCATGCCATTTATCAACACAAGCCATCCAGCATTAAATATGATATTCTAAAATTGATCTATCTTACTGCAGTTTGTCTCAAACAAGTGTCTCACAGCAGCTGCCGAGCGAACGCACAGGGTAATGTTATACCATCATTTTAAACACACTCACATGTATCTAATATGATAAACAGAGCTGCGTTACCTCATAGTCATGACCGGAATAGCGGAAGCGGCGCCAGCGACTGTGGCATAATAAAAGTTCCGCTACTCGCAGTGTGTTGTGCAATCATTCCAGCGGCCTCGTTCAGCTCCCACAACACTCGGTCCTGCTCTGCTTCATAATACTGTAACGTTAATAATCACATCCATGAACATGATTTCTTCCCGAGTCCTATCCTTATTCTTTTGCACTGTCTGTTGTGGTGGAGATCAGATGTCCCAAGATTCCACTCTCAAACTTGCCGTGATCAAGCTATGCCTTTGTTTTGAATAGGCTGCTAGCAACCTCTAGTGGACAAAATTATTACATACTGCACCTTTAAAGTTATAGTATATATGTATTTCCATTTTGAATTAGCTTCAACCCACAACTTCATTGGTAAATAGAAGCAGCACAGACTGGTAAGACAATTCTTACACGCAATCGTTCTTTTACTGATGCATTTAAATAATTCTTATCGTTCATCTTAAACCAAGGTCTCACTACTACTTTGAACATTGTCATGATATGACGTAACGGTCTACAGCGTCTTTTTTATAAACGTGAATTCAACATATAACATATAGTAATAAATTCAAATGTAAAAATATACAACCTACTCAACTGAACAAATTCAAGGTGCACATTTTTATTTTGTAAAGCTCTGTCTTTTTACATAAGTGAGTCTCTTTTGATCTATACTAAAAGAAGGTGCATGTGACTCAAATCAGCAAGTCAAGACAAACGATCATCAAAACGAGTATCGACTGTACTTTGCTGTTTGATCATTCAATATCAAACAACGATTACAATATCAAACCGACGTGTTGGAGGTGAATATATGCAGGTTATAAAGCGTTTTTAGGCTTCTTCTGAGAAAATAAGAATATGTACAAATAGTCATTCTCTCAGCACAGTTTTCACTGAGCTCAGGTTTCCAATCGCCTTGGATACAACAAAGGGTCCAGCCACGTCCACTGAATTTCTGGGCTTTATCTTGAATACAGCTAACTTCCAGGCCTCACTGTATAAGGAATCAATAGGATATTTCTGTTTGCTTCCACCTTCCAAGACAGTCAAAACTGTTCTAAAAAGGAACTGCTATCTTTGCTCAGCTACTTAAACTTCATGATGCGCTTATTCCCACAAGGCCGCTCTTTCATCTCACATCTCTCGTGTCTTCGATTCATGCATTAGAAGACAAATGTCCTGGAGGGCCTTATTCTCCTCCACAGCTTTCCTATTTTTCTACTCTACTCCTTGTTTCTTTCCAGGTTCCAGGGGCCAGCCTGAGCATGAGGCTGCCTCCGCTAGCGGCGCATGCCCAGACGCCTTATTCTCCTCTACAGCTTTCCTCTTTTTCTACTCTCCTTGTTTCTCCCCAGGTTCCAGGGGCCAGCCTGAGCATGAGGCTACCGGCTGCCTCCACTAGTGGTGTATGCCCAGATGCTTTATCTTCCTCCCCAGCTTCTCCTTTTTCTACCCTCCTTGTGTTTCCCCAGGCTCCACAGGCCGGCCCGAGCATGAGGCTTCCTCTGCAAGCCGCCTCAGTCCCAGCCATTCTTTCAGCCTGCCTTTTCCCGATTTTTCTCTTACATTACTTTATTTATATCTCATGTAAACAGCATGATGAACCTCCAAGCTGGCTCTATTAAGGGTTACCTACGCAGAATCCAAGTTTTCCATAAACGTATTTTCGGCTTACCCTCCTCTGAAATAGCCCATTAACAAACATCCCTTTTTATCAAAGGCATCCAAAGAACCCAGCCCACCTGTCAAGATGCCAGGAAACCCATAGCTCTAGACATCCTCACCAAATGCATCTCCACTCTCCGCCGAGGCTACTACTCCATCAGTACAGCCTGCACTCTTGACGCAACGTTTATACTGGCTTTTTTGGCTTTCTCAGACGTTCAGAACTCACCATTACATCCAGCTTCAACCCAAAGTTTCTTCACACAATTACAGACTTATCAGTGTTAGATGACGACACAATCTCTAACTTCATTAAACAAAGACAGACAAATTAAAAAATGCAATTTTATCTATATTTTTAATCTCTCTGCACCAATTCATCTGTACCAAACTCTTTCAGCCTATTTACATTTTAGAAATGCTCAGACCAAATTTCCATCCGACCCACTCTTTGTCGATGATTCCAACCACCCTGTCACACGTTTGGTTCCAAAAACACCTTAAATCCATCTTGATTCAATCCGGCACCCCAGCAAACCACTTTTCCAGTCATTCGTTCTGCTTAGGAGCAGCAACCACAGCTGCCCAAAAAGGCCTTTCCCAGCATCAGATTCAAACACTTGGTCGCTGGTCATCAGAAGCTTTTTAAGAACTACACCCGATCAAATTGCTTCCACATTAAAGAAGCCCAAAGAAGCTCCAGCATGTTCTCTCACACTAGCCGCAAACCCACCATATCTGACTCAACTAATATTCTATTTATATTTAGGAGCTCAGGAGCTCAGTTCTTCTGGCCAATTTCTCCACTGCCGCAGCAGTGATGTCGCCTTGGCTCCCGCAGGAGCTCAGTTCTTCTGGCCGATTTCTCCACTGCCGCAGCAGTGATGTCGCCTCGGCTCCCGCAGGAGCTCAGTTCTTCTGGCCGATTTCTCCACTGCTGCAGCAGTGATGTTGCCTCTTCTCCTGCAGGAGCTCAGTTCCTCTGGCTATTCTCTCCACTGCTGCAGCAGTGATGTCGCCTTGGCTCCCGCAGGAGCTCAGTTCTTCTGGCTATTCTCTCCACTGCTTTGAAGTCCACGGTCTGCGGTGGGCTCTCGTCTCTCCATCGTGCACATCGTCGGTGGCAGATGGCTGGTCTCTGGATGTGGAGTGGGACTGGTGTCGTCCTCAGCCAGACCAATGGTGAACGGGGAGTTGTTGTTCACCAGCACCCACTCCACGAATGCAGCGAAGTTCTCCATCAGACCGCCCGCTGGAATGCGTGCCTTGGACCTGGTCTCCCTGCTCCAGGCAGAGAAGCTGGACAGTGGGTAGATCTATGGGGAAAACAGAAACGATGCAAACTTAAAAATCACAGTTAGGTCCGTTCTTCTGTCACGTAACGTGTAGTGGAAACAGCACAAAGACGAAGGAGAACAATAATAATAGGATTTAATGACAAAACTCAGAATACTCACACTTACACATCTAACATTGACGAGAATGGACAGAGTATGAGGGAGAACACAGGGTATAAATACATTGGGCAAACAAAGGGAACTGATGAGATCATTAAAGAGCAACAGGTGAATGAAATGACTAATTAACACAGACAGCAAAACTAGGTCACAGGTAACACAAGAAATATGAGGACTCTGACAATCATAGAGTGAAAATGATTATATTTATTTATTAAAATTATTAAATGGATGATGCCTTATTGGGAGAATAAAAACCCTCCCTACAACTTCCATTAACCCTACCCAATAAACACTTTTAATATTTTTATACAATTGTTTGCAGTTTATTTCCACTTTTAGAACATTCGAATCCGCGTTGATCGCATTAAAAAACAGGTCTATGAGCCTTACTCACTACTGCTGCGCTATTTGCACTTAGTATAAATAAGACTCTGCTCCAGTATAAGCATACTATTATATACAACATATACAATTACATTATAACTTATTGTTCATTATTATATGTATTATTATTACAATGATTTCATATAATTCAAATAATATATAAATTAATAATGAGATTTTGTTTGCATAGTACAATAAACTAAAAAATGTGCTTAATTGTCAAAATAATGCAACATTTATTGTAATAATAATTATTATTATTATGGTGTGAAATATGACTCAGACATTTCTTTTCATGAGTTTTCTAATTCTTTCTATCCCTTTATTATTCTCTAAACTCTGTTCTGTGTGTCTACCAATCTACCAAGAAGGCTTTGACAAAATCCTAAATCTTGTAAGGAATGGGAATGAGAAAAAATGGTAATTTCTAACATGGAGGCAGAGCAGATGGAGAGAGAGAGAAAAAAAGAAAAGAAAAGAAAAAGAAATGGAGATGCAAGGTGTTTTGCCAAAGGAAACACCATTTGTTGTTGTTACTCAGCCTGAAAGCATTTAATAGGTCCTCATTTTGGAAATAAACCACTTAGACGTATTTTAGGAAGCTATTTTGTGCAGGCAATAGAAGAAAATCAGAAAGATAAATATTTAAATATGTTATCATGCAAAGCTAACACCAAACCTTAGACCAGGGGTGGGGAAATGTCCTGGAGGGCCATTGTCCTGCAGAGTTTAGCTCCAACCCTAATTAAACACACCTGAAGCTAATCAAGGTCTTCAGGATTACTAAAGTTACAGGCAGGTGTTTTTTTTTTTTTTTTTTTTTTTTTTTTTTTTTTTCAGGGTTGGAGCTAAATTCTGCAGGACAATGGCCCTCCAGGATCAATGTTCCCCACCCCTGCCTTAGACTATTATGAATCACTCTGCCCTTAAAGTACTGTATATTATTGACACTGATGCACTGCTCAAAAGAGCTCCACGAGGAATTGGATTTTCCCCTTACACTGATGTACTGATACAGTTTCATTTTCATTGTTATGTAGTTTGACACCACTAAATTGTATGCAATTACAGAAACACTTCAAAAAATATTTAAAGAATTTCATGTGATATCGTCCACTTGGAATTATAAGGTTCTATCTGACACTTTTGTCAAAATTGAGATATTCACATATTCTTATTCTGTGACAACTTATTTACATTATGTGAGGTTTTTGGTAATGTTGAGTACATTTAGGGACTTTTTATTTAGAAAACAAAAAGGTTCTATCTACAAAGTCCAGTGGAATGCAAAAACTTTTAAGCTCAATATCTCAGAACTGCTCAGAATGCAGGTAGAACCATATGATTCCAAGGGGACAATATTACATTTATAAATGCAAAAATGCAAACACAAATTGAGAATACTTAATTCCTAAACTTGATGTTTCCAAGCTAAGAACAATATTCACAGATCACCTATGAAAAATTAAACAAATAATGAGGACCCTAGAGAAAAAAAGAAAGAAAAAAAAAAAACAGTAAAAGCGAAAAAAGACAATAAGTGGTGGAGTAAGAGGAGCGATCAACGAGAAAGGTGTGAAAATGGAGGAGGTAGGAAGAGATGATGGGAAGGAAATAAGATGTAAGAGTTAGAGGAGAAGTGAGAGAGGCAATGAAAAAGTTCAGGGAAGAGCAAAAAGAGTTAAAATATTGTGAGCAGAGAGGAAGAGGACAGCATGGTCGAACAAGAGAGTGGAGAGGACACAAATGAGATGAGAAGCTCTCACCCAATTAAGCATATTATGAGTCAGTCCCTCTTGAACAAACAGTACAGCCTAATGTGAGAGGATCTACAGTGGCATCAATAAAAAAAGAAAAAAAGTCAGCCTGCAGTGAGTGGTTTGAATATCACCAATGTGATGGCCATGATGGTGCTTTTTTGTATGTTGTTGAGTTATTCTCATCATGGAGATGGAAAATGGCAATGTACCTATGACAATGGAACTTTTCAAGCAACTGAGGCACATGCGTGTCTTATTTTTCTTAGATGGAAAGCTTGACAGTGGTTACAACAGCAAGTTGACTTCATACATTTGATAAACATGGTCTTTCAATTGTTATGTGTCTATAGATTCACTTCAGACAACACTTCATTCATCTTGATGTCAGTATTATTTTTCCTATCCAATGCTGGGTTGCGATTGTTGGGTCATTTTTTGGGGGGTTGTTTTTTTTTTTTTGGGTTGGGTAGTTGTTGTATCACACAGCCGTTTGGTTAATGGCTGGGTCAATCTCACTGACAGAAAGAGTTTGCTGTAAATACTTTTATTTTATGTAACGCAGCGTACATGGATTAGATGTCAGTCATCTGTTGTTTCGTATGATGGAAACACCTTTTTCCTTGCATAAATAAACTGCTTTTATTCATTATAAACTGAATGTAATTACCTTGTATGTTAAAATATGTTCTCAGAACTCTGTGCTGTTGGTTTATGTGCACGTTATAAGAAGTTTTTTTATGATATCCTTTGGCTATGAGAAATACAGAGTGGCGGTCTGAGGTTCACAGTTCCCCCGCTGAACAGCAGCCCATCACCGGCTCAGGTTTTACAGCAATACACTGGCACAAGAACTAGTACCATTTCGGTAGAGTTAGATAAATTTTGTTGAGTTAAAGGAACAACCCAGCATGCTAGTTTAACTCTAGAACTGCCAGGGGTCTGTCACAGACACGCCAGGCTCTTCACTCACCCAATCACAACGCACTCCCTCTCCTGAGTACTAAGCATCCACACCTGACACGCATCAACACTCATCACCACAGCACCTGTTGGAGAGGAAAGGAGACTGCTAGGCTCTGGTTCTAACTATCAGCAGTATACACTCCTGGGGTGTCGGTCAGGACACCAAGAATGAGGAGACTGGAGCTTCTTTCCAAAGTGTATTGAATATTAGTCTACAAATAACAAAACATAACAGTGTAAGTGGAAATAGGTACATCATTACAAATAAATCAGACATTCCTTAATCAATAGTACTAACATTTCCAGTATAATCATTAAATAACAGCTGCAGTTTTAAATATGCAGAGGATGTGCAATGGAAGACAATATAACTAATGGTCTGGTCCCATGAAATGCCTTCTGTATTATTATATATATTAATAAATCCAATTACATTAACAAACAATGCAATTTCCCAAATAACCATCAAAAAGGTAGTAATACTGGTTAAATCTTTACAAAGTATCAAACATGACCGATTATAGAATGATTACTATGTAAAACATAACATTTACATCTGTATTTAGCAGAAATTACATAGCATATCTTGTTTATCTATCGAACGAGCACACGTGAATCGTTACATGTCCGTGCATGCCCGTGCAAATGTAAAAAGTTAAATAATACACTTCAAACGCATTTAAAACATATATAAATCGAAGAAAACTTACTTTATGGTCATGAACTAACACTTTGAAACACCAAACGGCAACAAACATCCAAATAACAGGCAGGAAAAACTAAGTGCACAGTTGCAGTTCTCTCAATAATAATATAATGATGCAGCAGGCGGCAAACTTCAACAATAATGCCTCCTACTGGATGCATTGGGAAATACGCTCTACAAACTATCAAAATAGGAGTCCATCAATAAAAGACTTAATTTCTCCAGGAGCCTTTTATACAGCACCATAAAAGACACCCAAGAACATTAAGTCACTGTTCGGTCTCGTTAACGCATACCTAGTTGTTATGCTTACCTCAAGGACTCTGCTAACTTCTACTTACCTGTATCCAGCATCCCATGTGACTCCTCGTGTCTCCTTGTCTCTTGTGAGTGCCATCGTGTCTCGTCTGCTCCATGCCTGCCTGCTTCCATGATCCCTGGGAAAGACAAAGACAAGGATCAGTTCCAGTATCATCATCAGTCACAAACTTAACCTGCTTCAACTCGCCTGCACTCAGTTCACGATCTCTGGTTGTTCAATAAACTGTATCTTAACCTTACCTGTGTCTCCGTCCCCTTCTGTACGTAACAGAAGACCGGATCAACACCATCAAGTTCCGTTACCCACTTCCTCTCATCCCATCTACGCGGCACCACTGTGTTCACCAAGTTGGACCTCCGCAGCACGTATAACCTCATCCGGATACGTGAGGGGGACGAGTGGAAGACAGCCTTCGTGACCCCTGCCGGCCACTATGAGTACTTGGTGATGCCATATGGACTTGTCAACGCCCCCTCCGTATTCCAGGATTTCATGCATGAGGTGCTCCGGGAGTTTCTGCACAAATCAGTCCTGGTCTACATAGACGATATTTTGATTTACTCCCGGAGCATGACCGACCATTGCCGCCATGTTGCGGAGGTCCTCCAATGCCTGAGGGACTTCCAACTCTACCTCAAGGCCGAGAAATGCAGTTTACATCAGCCCTCAGTGCAGTTTCTGGGTTATAACATCGACCACAGTGGCGTCCGCATGGACGAGAGGAAGGTCACCGCAGTTCAAGACTGGCCCATTCCCACATCAGTAAAGAAGTTACAAAGGTTCCTGGGTTTTGCGAATTTCTACCGCAGATTCATCCAAGGTTACAGATCCATCACCAGCCCATTTACAAGCCTTCTCAGAAACAAGCCCAAGTCTCTGTCCTGGACTCCAGCCACCACACAAGCTTTTAATGCCCTGAAAACCGCGTTTATGACCGCTCCCCTCCTGGCCCATCCAGACCCAGAGCTTCCTTTCGTCATCAAGGTCGATGCGCCAACCACAGGAGTGGGAGCTGTATTATCCCAGCAGCAGGGGAATCCCCCGTAAACTCCACCCATGTGCCTTCTTCTCCTGCAAACTCAACCCGGCGGGGGTAAACTATGACATCGGGAACCGGGAGCTGTTGGCCATCAAGCTCGCCCTGAAAGAGTGGAGGTATTGGCTCGAGGGAGCCAAACACCCGTTCACAGTGTTGACAGACCATAAAAATCTGCAGTATTTACGGGACGCGATACGACTGAATCCACGCCAAGCTAGATGGGCTCTGTTCTTCACCAGATTCCACTTCACCATCTCCTATCATCCTGGGTCAAAGAACGTAAAGGCCGATGCTCTGTCCCACATTCATAGTCCCGAAGAAAGCACCGAAGATCCAGAGCCCATCATCCCTGAGAAACTGTTTGTCAGTCCCATTACTTGGTCCGCTGAAACGCTCCCTGAGTCCAGTGCCTCCGCCAACACTTCGCCGGGTTGCCCCCAAGGTTTGCAGTATGTTCACCGGACACGGCGCACTCCATTAATTTATTCCTCAAACTCTTCACTGGCCACTGGCCACCCAGGGGTCAATGAGACCCTCTCACTGTTGAAACAGTGCTTCTGGTGGCCCACCATGGCATCCGACATCAGGAGGTACGTACGGGGGTGCCAGGAATGTGCTGTCTCCAAGAGCCCACGCCATCTTCCCTCCGGGAAACTCCAACCTCTGCCCATTCCAAGTTGCCCCTGGTCACACCTTGGGGTGGATTTCATAACAGATCACCCAGTCTCCAACAGTTGTACCTGTGTGTTCTGGTGATAGTGGATCGATTATCCAAGTCCTGTCGACTAATTCCCTTACCTGGATTGCCAACAGCTATGGAGACCTCAGGAGCGGACCTTGGAGGGGGGGGGGGTAATGTCACAGACACACCAGGCTCTTCACTCACCCAATCACAACGCACTCCCTCTCCTGAGTACTAAGCAGCCACACCTGACACGCATCAACACTCATCAACACAGCACTTAGAGTAATGTCTGATAACGTTTAGTCATCAGCTATGTTTTTGTCCTGTTGTTTTATGTTCAAGGCTTTTAAGCAGTGAAAATGGTGAATATAGGCTAAACAGCCTGCGAATTAGAAGGTAATAAATACATATTTGGGTGCTGTAATATTATAATAAAATGTCATTAGTCACTTATTAAGATAACCAATGTTATTTAAATAACTAAAATACACTAAATAGACAATAACGAGCAATAATAATTCACTGCACTGCATATGATTTAGCCTATGATGCAAGACAAATTCAAGGACATAGTTTCACCTAATTAATTATTAATTTGTTTAGTTATATATGATTTGAATAAGAGAACTGCACCAATATACTTGGGGTAATTATTATTATTGTTTTAATCATTACATCATAGATCAGAAACAGGAAGACTAGAATAAATAGCTCTCATCACTCATGGCATTTAGTGCCTCTGATATCTGTTTGGCATCCATAAAATCACCTTTTTTTATCCACTGTGACTAAAACTGATTACTGCGATCTCAGTGGGTGAAAGGCATTGCCTAGTAACAAAGAACGTTAAAACATAAGTGCCACAAAAATGACAATGCAAACATAAAGGCAAATATGAGTAAATTTGACCCTCTGGATAATTTTACTTAATTTAGAACTCTATTTTGGAGTCATAAAATATAGCTTATAGTAATTTCCCAGCTGTGCATTTCCTGTAGTACTCATTTGCTGCCCTTAAATAGAGACAGTTTGGTAGAATTTTACATTCTGAAGTGTTGAATCAAAAGTGATTAAGCACTTGTCATCAAATGTTTGTGTTAATATTCTGTCTGCCTGCAACACAATTTGTCCTCAGAATGTTATGGTGTCCACCAAAGTTTGTGAATATTGTGTTCACATTTCAATTAGTCACTTAAAATTATTATTTTACAATCATTTAAAAATGTATCATTTTGTTTTAAAACTTGTCATTATAACTTGTCATTATAACTTTATAACTATAAATTATTCATTATGTTATTTTGGGTAATCAAGAAATCTTCCAATCTCCAGTTAATGCTGCAGTGTCCTTTAACCTGCATTCCTGCTAGCATGTCAGCTGTTTCTCACTGGACACAATTGCTTATGGCAACTTCAAAGATGAACACCAGCTGCTACTGAATTGCTAAGCTTATAGCATGCACTCCAAATAAAAGGAGGAAGAATTCCAAAGAATATGAGGTGGTTTTTGATGCATACTAATGTTGCTTGAATAGAAAAACTGGGATGGAGCAAAAACTTAATGGAGAAAGGGACTTTTCAGTTTGTAAAACAAGTGCTGCTTCAAAATAACACAAGAAACACTCCCTGGGGTCCCAAAGCAGTGATACTGCCTGCCTTGGGTTTTCTTTAAATGCTTCCAAAGAGCAGCTGGGCCAGTACGATAAGACTTCAGCCAATAAGAGAGAGATAGATATAAAGAAGTATAAAAAGAGAAGTTAAATGAGAAATGCTAGCAGAGCTATGTGGCATGTGAGACTCTCTTTCAAAGCTAGACAGTAGCAGTCAGAACAGGAAGTTGAGCTGTGTCATAGGGTGTACAATTTACATGTGCCCAGTGGTAAGTGAATTAGGGAGGAAGGTTGGGGAAACTTGAAGCACTGGGTAATTTTGACTGGCCAACATTCTGGCTCTTTTATTTGACTTGACATCTTCGGATATTAGGCTCCAGTGTAGCCCCCTTATCCTATTACCAATGTACTCAAAGCAAAATGTTGATAAGGGACTGTATTTGTTATACTAATTGATCCTATGTACAGCTTTCTTCTGTCAAGAATGTACTCTTAACGGGTTAGCAGTTTTTGTATTATTCACATCTAGTACAGACCTAGTAATACCTTACAACATGGTATTAATGATTTAAAAAATGTCTTCAATGATAAAAAGAAAAAAATGAAGAAAAAAAATACCATAGAATCTGACTAGATTTTGTCTCATAGTATCTCCTATGAACAACTTAAGCCATTTTATGTTATCAGAGAGGAAGAGGTAATTCCAAAAAAGAGCAGGGATTAACATGGTTTAGGTCTCATCTATCCAATCACTACCAGTTTGTTTGTGTTACTGACGATTTGTCAGACCAAACACAAGTCAGAAGAAAAAAGACGTCATAATATTCTCACGCATATTTCGTTATTTAAACAGGAGCGCACAAGCCATTCTGTATGTGTATGCGCAATACTTTAGAGTCTTATCACCTTATTTTATCACAGAACTGCAAACAACATGTCACTTTAAAGAGCTTTAATTAGACAAATCTTAAATTATTAACTATGACTAAAGTTTTGGGTGGATTAAATTAAAGGTTTGGGGGAAATGTATTAAACAAAAATGGGTAACGCTTTAGATTACAGCCCGGAAAGTACTGCGTAATTACAATGAATTTACAGCATAACTTTCAATAATTATAGTGTAACTATACAGTAAGTATGTGTAAGTATAGGGGAACCATATGTAAAGTATTGGGAATAAAGGGGTAACAACCAAGAAAATAACAAATTATTTATACTGTAAATATTTTATAACTAAGGGGTACTTATGACATATAACTAAGGGGTAAATATGACATTACGGGCCGTAAATTAAAGTGGAGCTTGTTACCCTCTTATTTCATGTAGTTACAGGGTAAGTATGACATTACGGGCCGTAAATTAAAGTGGAGCTTGTTACCCTCTTATTTCATGTAGTTACAGGGTAAGTATAACATTACGGGCCGTAAATTAAAGTGGAGCTTGTTACCCTCTTATTTCATGTAGTTACAGGGTAAGTATAACATTACGGGCCGTAAATTGAAGTGGAGCTTGTTACCCTCTTATTTCATGTAGTTACAGGGTAAGTAATTAATAAAATGCAAACAATCTGATATCACTGACTCTGAAACCTTTATTTGAAAAACAACTTTATTAAAAACAGGTCTACAACACTTATTATTAATTTTTTTAAATCAACCTTTCATTTCAAACTCTAAAGTCCTGACAGAAAGTAACAAGTTTTGTCCATTTTTTGGTTGTTGTTGTTTCTCGCTTGGCTTCCTCCTGCTCTTGTTTCTCAGCTGATGAATCTTAAGAAGGAATCCCGTTGCTATTCTGTATTATAAGAAAATACAGTACACCCAGAAATTCATGGTTTAGGCTATTCATCTTTTCGCTTCCGACCAGCTGTCACCAGCGCCTGCATGAGAGTCGACTTTGCGTTCGACGAAGCACATTGAAATGAGCAACGTGAAGCTTTCATGACGTTCTCGCGGGAGATTCGTGTGAAACTCGCGCGAGAACTGCCGTCTCTGTTATTCTGTCTTGTTTGTTTCTCATTCTCATTATCTGTTATTCTGTGTATTTTGTTGTGAGCATTACTAAAAAAATAATAAATAATAAAAAAAAAAACTGACGGCATCCAACATCTGCGTGAGTTTACGCTACGTCACGCTTCAAGTTACGTCAAGCATGAACTCTCAACCCTCGCATGCACGCGCAGAAGACAGCTGGTCGAAAGTTTTAAAAATATAAAAATATATGGTATTTTTCTTACAAATACGTATCGTTTCACTTCAGAAGACATCGATTCATCCATTGGGGTCGTATGGATTACTGTAGTTATTGCTGTTTGTGCTGTTTGATGCTTCGACTTTTAGGAACACGTGAGCTTGCATTATAAAGCATTCCCAGATGATTTTTTTTTTCTTCCTAAAATCCTTTTTGTGTTCATCTTAAGAAGGAAAGTCGTATACATCTCAGATGGCATGAGGGTAAATGATGAGTACATTTCCGGGTGGACTGTATTTTTTAAATACAGAATAGCAAATGGGATTCCCTCTTAAGATTCATCAGTGGAAAGAAAGAAAAAGAGGAACAAGAGGAGGAGGAGGCCAAGCAAGAGAAACGAATAAGAAGTGTTGTAACTTTAAATCTGTTTTGAAATAAGTTGTTTTTCAAATAAAGTTTTCCAAGTGATATGACTGTTTGCGTTTTTATTTATTTATTTATTTATTTTTTATTAATTACTTACCCTGTAACTACATGAAACAAGAGTGTAACAAGCTCCACTTTAATTTACGGCCCGTAATGTCATACTTACCCTGTAACTACATGAAATAAGAGGGTAACAAGCTCCACTTTAATTTACGGCCCGTAATGTCATACTTACCCTGTAACTACATGAAATAAGAGGGTAACAAGCTCCACTTTAATTTACGGCCCGTAATGTCATATTTACCCTAGTTATATGTCATAAGTACCCCTTAGTTATACAATATTTACAGTATAAAATAATTCGTTATTTTCCTGGTTGTTACCCCTTTATTCCCAATACTTCACATATTCTTCCCCTATACTTACACATACTTACTGTATAGTTACACTATAATTATTGAAAGTTACGCTGTAAATTTGTTGTAATTACGCAGTACTTTCCGGGCTGTAATCTAAAGTGTTACCCAAAAATGTTCACTTTTTTTTTATGGACTTACTTTACGATGCTGGCATCATATTGAAGTTGTTTAAATAAAGGAATATGTCCAGCCCATAGACGATTATTCAAAAATAACTGGTTTGATTATCATAAACAAATCATATCCTCCTTGTTTGAGTGCAATATTGGATAGCATTATGTTGTAGACAATAATAGGTGGTTATATATTACAAAAATAAACAAAATAACATTAAAAATAAAATGAAATCAGTCTGATGATTCCTCTGGCAGTAACTTGAGCTGCGTGCTGCTCGTTAATCTCATGCCGTCAGTACACTGGCATCGCTGCTGATCACTTCGTCAGATAATTTTACACATTAAAATGAAAGATGACATACATGGTAGGATATCATGTAAGTCTAAATCGGAGGTCGGCAACCCGCGGCTCTAGAGCCGCATGCGGCTCTTTAGCGCTCCCCTAGTGGCTCCCTGGAGCTTTTTCAAAAATGTATTAAAATGGAAAAAATATATATTTTTTGTTTTCATATGGTTTATGTAGGAGGACAAACATGACACAAACATTCTTAACGTTTTTCAATGCTGTAAAAATGTGTATAATACATATTAAATTTCAACATTTCTGTCAACGAAGATTTGCGTCATAGCCATCGACGTCACTTTCCCGCCGAAAGCGCGCTCCCTCAGCTGGACTGATTGGCAAAAGAACCTGCTGCGTGACTGGATTTAAAAGAGGAAACTGCGAAAACGCGAGTAAAAACAAACGAATTACACTAAAGGTTGGACTCGAAAGTGTTTCTTACAACTTGTCAAATAAACCTAATCCATGGATATTGACATGTAGCCAGGAGTCGTGTTTCCTGACATTTATATGTGCCTGATTTGACGCCGAGGAAATACATAAAGCAAATCTGCCTGTGAATATTTTATATAACTACAATATAGGTAACTTAGGCTTAAATCCGCGTAATTACTTAACGTTATATCAATGTTATATATATCGTCATATTGTCCATCCCTAAAACATATAGTTTTATAGTATAGTTTTTGTCAGTGTTTATTTTAAAACGCACAATTATGCAGAATATAAGATGGAAAATATTTAATAGATGATTTGTCAACATAATATATAACAATACAATATATATATGGAATGATTTTACCTCAAAATCCAACAATTTGACACAAAAAGATAACTGCAAATCCATGTTTCTCTGCTGGAGTCCAGCTGTTTCTGTGGATTGCACCGATCCATTTGCTTCTTTTTTCTGTAGCTTTCAGCAGTTTTTAAATATATACCTCGGGAATACCTCATTATGTATTTGTAGCCTAGTTAGTCATTTTGATAGTAGGCTAATATAGCTAATATACACTTACAGCCTGTGTTGCCTTCATATAAGGCTTTTAATTTTTTGCGGCTCCAGACAGATTTGTTTTTTGTTTTTTTGGTCCAATATGGCTCTTTGAACATTTTGGGTTGCCGACCCCTGGTCTAAATAAACAGTTTTAAATATTGAAGTTTTCTCACAACTGGCGCCTGTCCATTGACAATAATGCAGGTGGACATTCCTTTACGCTACTAATCAAAGCCGGATGTGATGACTTGCGTACTGTGATAAAGGCCTATAATGCCTGATAAGAGACCATTCCTTCATGCAGAATCTCTCCAGATCCTTCAGATTCCCAGCTCCATGTTGGTGCTTCTTCTCTTCAGTTCACTCCCCTCATTTTCTTTAGGGTTCAGGTCAGGGGACTGGAATGGCCATGGCAGAAGCTTCATTTTGTGCTCAGTGACACATTTTTGTGTTGGTTTTGATGTTTGTTTTGGATCATTGTCCTGATGGAAGATCTAACCACAGCCCATTATTGGATTTCTAGCAGAAGCGGTCCGGTTTTGATTTTTTATCTGTTGGTATTTGATAGAATCCATGATACCATGTATCTGAACAAGATGTCCAGGACCTCCAGCAGAAAAATAGGCCCACAACATTAACCCTCTGGAGTCTGAGGCTGATTTGGGGCCTGGAGAAGTTTTGACATGCCCTGACATTTGTGCTTTTTTCAGTTGTTCATAAACATATTAATGGAAAAAGTGTCATTACACTGTATTCAGCACAAACTATGCTACAATAATATGTGAGGAACATGTATGTACATGTTTGTGTTTTTGAAGGAATAACATTTATGCGTGGTTATTGAAAAAACAAAAAACGTCTCGGTTACGTATGTAACCCTCGTTCCCTTAAGGAGGGAACGGAGACGTACGTCAGTAGTGACCGTCGAATTGGGATATCGCTAGAGAGCCCTATCAGCTTCGAGTGAACTAAAACAAGCCAATGGAATTGGCGTGCGATATTTGCATAATGCGCATCGCCCCCGACAGGTGTATATAAATAGGGAGCAGATGCAATCGCACTCTGTTTTTCGCTGAGGAGACAACTGGTGTCCGCACAACAGCGAGGGTACAGAAACTGTGGCGACGGGACATACGTCTCCGTTCCCTCCTTCAGGGAACGAGGGTTACATACGTAACCGAGACGTTCCCTTTCAGTCGGTCACGTTCGACGTACGTCAGTAGTGACCGACGAATTGGGATCCCAACTAAAGCGCCACAGTTACGAAACCCCTTCCAGTGCCCAGCGCAAGCTCGGCCGCCCATGGCACTAGCTGGGACGGTGAAGGGGGCGAGCTTACGCCGAGAGAGTCTACTGCTGTTCCACAATTACCCACTAAGTAAACTAGACTACACTGGGGAAGCGAACCCGTAGGGGACGCTGCGGAGGCCACTACCTACCCACGGGGGAGGAATTTACGTGGAGAGTACACATATGGACTGGCCCGAGGGGCAGTACGCATACGGAAGTCCCTGGGATGGTTCCACCTGGGTAGGGGAGACTCATCTGACAGGTGACAGCAGAGCTGGCTCTGCTAAGGGAAAGACACGGACTCGCCCGTAGGGAGTTTTAAACCGTGGAAGATTACACATATGGGACCGCTCACGTAGAGGAGTCACGACATATGGACCCCAGCCAACAGACAGCGTCAGCGACGGATGTAGGCCTGGCATCAGACACTCCGCAATGTCCGAGCCGAAGGGGGAGGTGGAGGAACTCGACAGGGTTCGCCAAGCGGGGAACACGACTGGAGTCAAAAGTATGCACGCATCCGGCCCAGGGGGCGGGAATGGCATTGCAAGCCGACACTTAGAGCGGGTTCAACGCGTCTACCGGCTAGTGGAAGCGAGTACACGGGAAGATACCGGCTCTACACGTAGGCTATAGAATCTAGCGAACGTGTTAGGTGTCGCCCAGCCCGCAGCTCTACAGATATCTGTCAGCGAGGCACCATGAGCCAACGCCCAGGAATAGGCCACTCCTCTGGTGGAGTGGGCTCTCAACCCAAGCGGACAAGGCACGCCCTGGGAATCATACGCCAAGGCGATGGCATCCACTATCCAGTGGGCCATCCTCTGCTTGGAGACATCCTTTCCCTTTTGCTGGCCTCCGTAACAGACAAAGAGCTGATCTGAGGTCCTGAAGCTTCGCGTTCTGTCCACGTACACACGCAGAGCGCGGACGGGACAGAGCAAAGCTAGGGCTGGGTCTGCCTCCTCCGAAGGCAGCGCTTGCAGGTTCACTACCTGATCTCTGAAGGGAGTGGTAGGAACCTTGGGCACATATCCGGGCCGGGGTCTCAGGATGATGTGAGAGTCACCGGGCCCGAACTCTAGGCACAAATCGTCGACCGAAAATGCGTGCAGATCCCCTACCCTCTTCAGAGAAGCCAATGCAACCAGGAGGACGGTCTTGAGAGACAGTGCTTTTAACTCGACTGATTGCAAAGGTTCGAAGGGCTGACCCCGGAGAGATGTAAGAACCAGGGTCAGATGCCAAGAGGGTATGGAGGAAGGGCGAGGAGGATTTAGTCTCCTCGCCCCCCTCAGGAACCTGACGATCAGATCGTGTTTCCCCAGGGACTTACCCTCAACTGCGTGGTGATGTGCAGCGATAGCGGCAACATACACCTTCAGGGTGGAGGGAGACAGCCTTCGCTCCAACCCGTCTTGCAGGAAGGAAAGCGCGGATCTGACCGAGCATAATCGGGGGTCCTCTCGGCGAGAGGCGCACCATTCGACGAATAGGTTCCACTTCAGCGCGTAGAGGCTCCTCGTGGAAGGAGCTCTAGCGGAAGTGATGGTGTCTACGACCACTTGCGGGAGATCACTCAGAACCTCCGCATCCCGTCCAGGGACCACACGTGGAGGTTCCACAGGTCGGGACGCGGGTGCCATAGGGTGCCCCGTCTCTGAGTCAGGAGGTCCTTCCTCAGAGGAATCGGCCAGGGAGGGGCTGTCGCGAGGAGCATGAGGTCCGAGAACCAGGTCCGAGTGGGTCAGTACGGCGCCACTAACAAGACCTGCTCCCCATCCTCCCTGACCTTGCACAGGAGTTGTGCGAGAAGGCTCACTGGGGGAAACCAGACCCTGGGGCCAGCTGTGTGCCAGGGCATCCGTGCTGAGCGTGCCGCCGGTCAGGGAATAGAACCACTGGCAGTGGGCAGTTTCTAGGGAGGCAAACAGGTCTACCTGGGCCTCGCCGAAATGCTGCCAAATCAGCTGAACCGCCTGGGGGTGGAGCCTCCACTCGCCCGCAAGTGGAGGCTGCCGTGAGAGCTCGTCGGCTGCACGGTTGAGCACACCTGGGACATGAGTGGCCCGAAGGGACCTCAGATGCTTCTGACTCCACAGCAAGAGATGGCGGGCAAGTTGCGACATGCGACGGGAGCATAGACCACCTTGACGGTTGATGTACGCAACGGCCGCAGTGCTGTCCGAGCGGACCAGTACGTGCTTGTCTGACAGCAGCTCCTTGAAGCGGCCCAGTGCAAGACGTACTGCTAGCAACTCCAGGCAATTGATATGCCAATGCAGTTGGGGCCCCGTCCACAGACCCGATGCTGCATGCCCGTTGTACGTGGCCCCCCATCCGGTGGCGGAGGCATCTGTGGAGACCACAGCGTGCCTGGACACCTGTTCCAGGGGCACTCCCGCCCGCAGGAACGAGAGGTCCGACCACCGGATGAGGGTGCGACGGCAGTTCGGTGTCACGGGGACACGGAGCGTACCGCGCTGCCACGCCCATCTCGGGACCCGGCCGCGAATCCAGTGTTGAAGCGGCCTCATATGGAGCAATCCGAGCGGCGTTACCGCGGCTGCAGATGCCATATGCCCCAGGAGCCTCTGAAATAGTTTCATTGGGGCCGCTGTCCTGCGCTTGAGCGTGCTCAGGCAGGTCAACACCGACTGGACGCGTTCCTCGGTGAGGCGCGCAGTCCGGGCGACCGAGTCTAGCTCGAGACCGAGATAAGAGATCCTCTGCCCGGGGGAGAGTTTTCTCTTGTCCCAGTTGACCCGAAGCCCCAACCGCCTGAGGTGAGCTAAAACTATATCCCTGTGTTCGCACAACTGCGCTCACGAGCTGGCCAGGATCAACCAGTCGTCAAGGTAGTTGAGAATAAGAACGCCTTGTTCCTTGAGGGGAACAATGGCCGCCTCCGCAACCTTCGTGAAGACGCGGGGCAACAGGGCCAGCCCGAAGGGTAGGACTTTGTACTGATATGCTCGACCCTCGAACGCAAACCGTAGGAAGGGTCTGTGGCGAGGCAAAATCGAGACATGAAAGTACGCGTCCTTCAGGTCAATCGCTGCAAACCAATCCTGGGGACGGATGCATTTGAAAATGCGCTTCTGCGTGAGCATCTTGAACGGCAACTTGTGAAGGTACCGATTCAAGACGCGCAGATCCAGGATTGGCCGTAACCCACCGCCCTTTTTCGGTACAATGAAGTAGGGGCTGTAAAACACCGACCTCATCTTGGCTGGAGGGACCGGCTCGATTGCATCCTTCGCCAGGAGGACAGCAATCTCCGCCCGGAGAACAGGTGCATTGTCCAACGACACCTGAGTGAAGTGGACACCCCTGAAAACCGGGGGACCGAATCGCATAGCCGAGTCTGATGGTGCGAATGAGCCAGCGGGACGGGCTGGGAAGCGCAGTCCGCGCTTCCAGACACCGAGCCAACGGGACCAAAAGCACCACAGACGTGGCTTGGCTGAGACGGGCTGGGCGCCACGACCGCGACTGGCACTCTGCTGTTTGGCGGGTGTAGGCTGCTGCTTCGCCGGTTTAGCAGAGGAGGAGGACGGCGCAGGCGGGCGTCCTCGGCGACAAGCGGGCTGAGGCTGAGCCGCCGGCGGCAGGGTGGAGGCAGCAGCGGACCGCCGGGGCATGACGTGTTTAATGGCCTCAGCCTGCTTCTGTGCGGCGGAGAACTGTTGGGCGAAGCTCTCCACCGCGTCACCGAAAAGGCCGACCGGGGACACGGGGGAGTCCAGGAACCGATGTTTATCGGTTTCCCTCATGTCCGCCAGGGTCAGCCAGAGGTGGCGCTGCTGGACTACGAGCGTAGACATCGCATGACCAACAGAACGTGCTGTCACCTTCGTCGCTCGGAGGGCGAGGTCGGTGGCAGCGCGCAGCTCCCCCAGCAGCTGTTGGTCAAGCCCTCCCTGGGGCATTTCCGATAGCGCTTTTGCTTGGTACACCTGCAAAAGGGCCATGGCATGCAGGGCGGAGGCAGCTTGTCCACAGGCTCTGTAAGCTTTCTCCGTCAGTCCTGAGGAGAATTTACAGGCCCGGGACGTGAGACGCGGTTCACCGCGCCAGCCGGTGGCCGTTGGACACAGCTGCATCGCAACAGACCGCTCGACTAGGGGAATCCGATCGTATCCCCTAGCCTCTCCGCCATCCAGGGAGGTGAAGGCGGATGAGGGACCAGTTCTAGCACGAGCGCTATACAGCGTTCGCCAGAATCTGGTCACCTCGTCGTGCACCTCCGGGAAGAATGGCATCGGGGCGGGGCGCTGGGGTTGACCAGCGCGACCGGCCCCAAGGTACCAATCATCGAGCCGAGAGGGCCCGGGACAGGGTGGAGGATTCCACACGAGCCCGACACTCTCGGTCGCCCGGGAAAGCACAGCCATCAACTCGGGATCGGCCTCGGGCGGCGCTACCGTCCCGGAGGGCGGCAACGGAGCCGAGTCTTCATCTCCCGAGGATTCGGGCTCACCTTCCGATGCTGAGATCAACATCTGATCCGCAGCAGGCGCACCAAAGGTAACGGCTGGACAGTCCGTAGAGGGCCCAGCGGAAACCGATGGCAGCACGACGGGTTGCAGTGCTGCTGAGGCAGCAGGGGCCCGAGGAGCGGAGCTCGGCGGGGAAGCCCTGACGGTGATCCTCAGGTCACCCTGCCTACACACCGTCGAACCGTCATTCCGGTCGGAGCCGGAAAAAACGGCCGAACGGGGCATAGGGGAGGGGACCCCCGCTACCTGAGACTTCAGGAACGAGAGTCTAGACCTCAGCACTGCGATAGTCATGTTCCCGCAATGGGAACATGAGCTATCCACAAAAGCTGCTTCAGCGTGCTGAACGCCCAAACACGTGATGCAGCGATTGTGCCCATCAGCAGGGACCAGGGAACGACCGCACCCAGTAACGCACAGACGAAATTACATCTTTGTAAAGACGCAGGGTTCGTCTGTGAAGCTCTTTCAGAAGGGGAAATTACAGCTCTCTCGTGCTGAAGCACGCAGGGAGTGTCACGATGTGTTCGGGTACACCACTCCCCGAACACAATGCAGGAACCGGCCCAAATCGCAACCGCTCTTTCTATAGCGTGCTTAACGGGCAGACGATTGCTGTGAAAACAGCAGTTTAGAGCTCAATGCTCAGGCTTCTGGAGAAACTCGCGACCTCGCTGCTGTGCTGTAACGCCAACAGAAAGTGCTGCACCACTTCAAAGGCTGAAGAACACTCTGACTATTTCAGTCTTGAAAGCTGAAGAGACCAACCGGTTGGCTCCAAAGCGAAAGACAGAGTGCGATTGCATCTGCTCCCTATTTATATACACCTGTTGGGGGCGGTGCGCATTATGCAAATATCGCACGCCAATTCCATTGGCTTGTTTTAGATCACTCGAAGCTGATAGGGCTCTCTAGCGATATCCCAATTCGTCGGTCACTACTGACGTACGTCGAACGTGACCGACTGAAAGGGAACTTAAGTCACTGAAATAAGGCCAAAAAAAGTATAGTTAATCTGTGTTTACAATACTTTAGGGTATTGGAGGTTGTAGACTAGAGTTTTTGCTTCAAAATTATGTAAAAATTATGCTGCCTACTCCTTCATATAAAACAATGTATTGATTTAGTTTTTGTAAGACACTTTTTGCCAAGAAACACAGTATGCGTGGAGGCGTGAATCACCACTGAATAATGGGCCATTCTCACCTGAGAAGACAAAAGAATTGCATAGTAATGAGCTGAAATGACTTGCATATTAATGAGGCATTTCAGTCAGGTAGGCTGTGAAAAAAACCTTCTGTGATGTCTCAAGCTCATCATGATATATGAAACATACAGAAAAATATTATTACAATATAAAGTAATGGTTTTATATTATACTTTAAAATATAATGTATTTCTGTGATGCAAAGAGTCTGAATATAGGCTTTTAGTTTAAAAGCATGCACATTTGGAGAAATATTAGATTCTCATATGCTTATGTCAATTTTCTATACAGAGGAGTTATATTTATTTAATATTCATTGTCATTACTATGAGCGCTGGTGTTTTCAATTCATACTTGAAGTCGGAGGGCGCTCTCTGTGCATTTTTAGTCCACAAATTCATTTAAAAGAAGAAGAGGCTATTCCATGAATGGAGTTTCCAATTCATACTGCAGCCGGAGGGCGCTAAAGAAACAAAAACTCATCTAAAATTCATCTATAGAAGAAAAGAAAACAGGAACTAACTGCATGTCTTCTAGAGCTCGCTAACCATGACTTTTACATCCAGATAAACACTTTTCAAGACAATAAATACACGATTGAGACGATGAATGCATGTATGGGCATGCATTCATCGTGGCGTGGCCGCATTAGCGGATAATGAGCTGAATCACGGACTTCTGACATGGCTCTCTTTTCATACAGATTACATAAACACGTAGACATTTCAGAAATCCTCTGCAATGAAGATGGATTTTCAGAAGTCAACTTGGTGCACGGTATAAACTTTGTCTTTGATATAAACTTTCTTCAATATCCCGTGGGCGAGTCCTTAAAACACGATTGTCCAACAGTTTACACAGTTTATTAATGGTTTGAAGTTTGGGTTTTTGGGTCTGATCCCCCAAAGTGTGAGTCAAAGAAGTCTCAGGCTCAGACAATCAGGAAAGTTGATTTTTGGCAGTCCATGTAACAACCAGACAATGTTCCTTGATCAAAGAGATGTTGCAGTAGCACAGCAGTCTGCTTTGGTACAGCTGTCTATAGGCTGCAGCACCAGCTCCCTCACACAGACCGGTTAGGAAACCCAGGATGCTTGCGATAAGTGAACAATGTGCAACAGAACTAGCAAAATGTAAAAGTCCTGCATATTTCATCAGAGAGAAGTTTAATCACTCATTTCACTCAATCCAGATATTTTGATTAAAAAGTCACGAGGTCAAAAACAAACAAAACAAAAAAACAAGCACTTATGAATGGTTCACAATAAGATCCATAACATGTAGATAGGATGGAATTTCTTTTTGTCCAGACGTTTCACTTTTACTAAAGAGTTAAGTTAATATTAAGATATTTAAATACTTTAATTTAGTATTACTTTAGTATTACTATTAAAGACTTTTACTGACACCATCGTATTAAATGATCTCAAGTAAAACTTTAAACGTAATGCACATATTGTATATTACACTATGCATCAATAAGGTCTTATTTTAATGTTTTTCAAAAATATACTTTAAACAAATTCTAGAATTGGAATAAACCATAATGTCTGTAACATTCTTAGAGGCGAGGGAAATTGGATCCAATCAGTATATTAAACAAAAACAATTATACAAAACAGAAGCAAGTACATGATACATTACAATATCATTGTACAATTCAGGTTTTGCTATATCACGTTACCATTCTAATACATATAATCACCATGGCTGATTAAAAATTTAGCAGCGCTTGAAATTAATTCAGCTCGAATTAACAACTTGTCTATTGTTAAAAAGACGGTATGTAACGCAGGTACGTTGCTCCACTCAAAATATAGACTGTTTGTAGACATGCAGCATTCGAAGGGGTCGTCCTCTGGAACCGACCAGTCTCTGTCCCACTCATCGTCAGAAACGTCGCTGCTTTTAGACCAAAAGTCCATTTCATTTCCCTCACGGGGTTTCATCAACTTAATGAGGTTTTGGTCATGAATCGTCTTGTTCCAGCAGGTTGATATGGTTACGACATCATCGGGCTTTATCACCTTGTACCGCACGTTTGGCATCACTCCATCCCACTCGTTCGTGTAAAAGCTTTTACCAGCGATCCCATTCAGATCGGTCCAGATACGATTGTAGAAAAATGACCAGTCCTTGGCGGGCAAAGGCACACAAGGTGTCTGTGATGTTAATTCTTCTTCAAAAAATTCCATAGTGTAGAGTTTAACTGTACGTGATGCTTTGTTAAAAACAAAGCCGCCCACGTAAACATCGGCCAACAGAAATTCCTGTTTCACAAAATTTTCATCTTCATGAAGAAACTTGGTTAAACGAATCCTGTGTTTTTTCTGCCGAGTGTAAGGAAGATTTTCTTCCATTTTAATATAACTTTCAACAGAAGTTTCAGGAACTTGTGGAGTAGCCATTCTAGATTTGCAGACTGTTTCCTAAAGCTTATTCAGTAGGTAGGGCCTGTAGGTTTTAACTAGAGAGAATGTGAACACCCGCTGTCTCTAACCCCTGGAGGGTAAAACGTCTATATATGGCGTTTGAAGTCATTTAAATGTTTTACAGGCTACAATGTTTCAAAGATCTTTGCTCCGCTGTAAAATATAATACAGTAGGCTACATAAAACGAGTAAGAGTGTGGTTACACCACCTTTTTATTAAATCAATTAAATGGTACGAAAAAAGAGATGCAGAGAACAGCGAGAGTGCAATTTCAACATCGCATTACACCTAAATGTGTAGAAAACACTGATTTTCGGACAAGATGGAATGGGTGAAACGGTAATGGGTAAAACGGTAATGGAAAACAAATACGTTTAAAATTACAATTACAGACAAAAAGAATGTACATGTTAAAACACTGTGTTTCAAAAAAAAAAAAAAGTGAATAAAATGGGAAAGAAGCATAAAATTTATGAGGACAAGAACGGTAGTGCCCCTAAACATGCGGATAAAGTCAAGATATCTAACTATTGCGAGTATTTGAGATATCCATACCTGGGGTCAGTCTGGTTTGTGAAAGAGTTAGAGTCATGTGTGTATGTTGTTAGGCTTTGTTTTAGTGGATATTTATATGGTTACAGTTATTTCAATGTATCTACAAATACAGTTACAGAGCTTGTCTTAATGACGCTGAAACTTTTTATTAACGACAGAGGACGTCTTGAGTCCTAATCATCTCTCGCTCTCTCTCCAACAGACACCCAACTGTACCTAGGACCTGTAACACTATCATAGTTATTTATGAATATATATATATATATATATATATATATATATATATATATAAGATATTTTGTCTGACCTCTTTGTAAATGAAAACAAGTAATATTTAAGCAGGAGCATATATTAAAAATTAAGAGATGTTAAACAATTTTGATCGTAAAATGGCCTGAATCAACTAACCTTTCACTTAAAATAACTAATCAAGTTACTTTTTATTGAAGTCTTGTTTAGAGTACAGAGGCAATATTTTTTCACAGCTGTAACATGCTGTAACTAAGTGTAATAGTATGTAACAGAATGTACCAGAAAAACAGCAAGACTTGTTTAAAGTTTAAAATGATGTGTCCTTTGACCGCAGACAGACCAGAAAGATGAGATCAGAACATCAAAAAGAACGTCAGTACTACATCTCTCATGTTTTCATTCATTTTCATAAATACTAGCTCTAAACTCAAAAAAATGAATTGTTGGATTTACTTAAAAAATAAGTGTCAAGTGGTTCCACGCAACAATATTGAGTAATTTGTACAAAAAACTATTTAGTTGAACGAACAAAAGAAATTCAAATAAAGCTGACAACATTGCTTTGAGTAAATACAAATCATTTGAATGTCACTGTTACATAATATTTATATGTGCAGTTTACTTAATAATGTTATGTTGATTACGTAAGGTGAACACATTTTTTTTTTTTTTGAATAATCATTTAAATAAAAAGGATACAACATATCAGAATGCAGCCCCTCACCCCAAAATGCACTCAAAAAATAACTCATTGAACAAACTCAATTGAATTGAGAGCAGGAATTTCATCCTATAAGCATGTGTATATGAGCGCTCACAGCCTAAACACAGACGACACTCTTCTGCATGATGGTAACCACAAAATTCAAAAACATTACAGAAACTACTCTAAATGTCCAACATAACTGAACATTAAACACTAACATAAATTAACAACATCTTTCCCTTTACTGAAAAACACATAAAATAACACTTTAATCCCTAAATTTACTCTCCTAATGCAGTCCCTTGCAAAGCATGCTGGGAACTACGAATCCACTGCACAGTTAGTTATGTCAACAATAATGTGTTCGTTTCACACAGCAATGTTAAGTTGACTGAACAAACACTTACTAAGTAAAGCTGACAATACTCAATTTTAGTAGAAACAACGCAGTTAAATTATGTTCATGTAGTTACATGAGTTTTTTAAGTCATGTGAACAAGGGTGGTTTGAGTGAAACAGTGAAAGTTCATATTGACCAAACTCAGAGAGCAGTCTTCATCTAAAACTGTATTTTAACAAAATTAATAAATAAATTATCAAAAATTGGAAGCAGGGTGATAGACTGAGAGTGGGAAAAAATGGCATTTACAATCTTTTGCAATAGATCAGAAGAGAGCTTTTCTGTATTATGTTTACATTATAGCTAATTGTATCTTATACTGTATGTCGTACACACATGGTAAATTATATAATACCTGTATAATGATTGTTTGAATTTCTTCTTTACAAGGGTATGCAATGCTATAGTTCTCAAATGAGCTTGCATTACAACAGCGTGGCATAGACTCTAACACAACTCTGTACTATAATATGTACACGCATTCTTTAACGTCATGCTGGGATGTTGAAAGAAATGATTCGTTAAACACTTTAAACAGAATTGGTTTTGTCAAAAGTTCAGTCATACATCTAAAAGATGCTTAAATGAATGGCCTGTGTTCATCACACATGTGACGAATTGCAAAAACTTACACTGACAGCAGCCCGAGAGGAGTATTCGGCTAAAACCATATACAGACCGACAGATAAAATGCTATCAGTGATCTTGTTAGTCTTTATAATGTGACTAAGACCAGTGAAGGGGGTACAAATGCCTATCACAATAAATCAAGAGTGGACTTCTACATGCAGTATGACACTTTTCTTACATGATGTCGATGCTTTCTTAGTTACTAGGCCTCTTGAATTTACATGTGTGAATTTATCGTGTTCACTTAATTTGTACAAAATTGCACAAAGATCATGTTTGAGATGTATCTTTAACTTTACTACAGTGTGTAACTTTGTTTACCCATCTCAAACTGGATGAAATCATAGCTTTCAGCGCAATGGTTAGATATGTCTCAGTTATCATTTGAATAAAAAATTATAATCTAAAAAAATTGTTATAAACAGTTGAGACACACTTGTACACTGGTACAACTATGTAATGGCATGTTGGGTGCCAAAATCTGGATTCTGATCTAAAGCATTATTAAAACCATCATGGTGTGGACCCTTGATACTAAGGTACAAATATTGTATAATGCATGTTGAATATGACCAAAACTTTTAAATAAGTCCTGTTCAAACACCATGGGGAAAATCATTTTTGTCTAATAGTCTGTCAAAAGAAAAACATTGTGTTATCTGGTTTAGTTGTATTTAAAAACAAACAAACAAAAACATATTTCTTAAAAACATTGTGTCAAAAGAATTTGGTAACATGATTCTCTTGTTTCATCATGTATTAACTTCATATTTAACAGGCTGATAATGGTAGCATGAACCGAGAAATAACAACCGTGAATTTTATAATGCAAAAATTGTGTCAGAACACATGGTATGAAGATACGCTTGCTTTTAACTTTTTATTAAAACTTTAAAACAATATTATCTTTTTTTTTTTTTTTTTTTTTTTTAAATGTAATACAGTATTTGATTTTTGGTAAAACTATCTTACATATCTTACGTAGTAATGTGTCATTGTCATGAGCCTTTGGCTATCCTTAATGGTTTCATTGTGTGAGGAACTGTTTGGAATAAAGTAATCTATTTGTTAAAATCATTGCCGCAAACATATTTGTTAGCAGTATTCTTTTGGTTTACTTTATATTTATTATGAATTGAAGGTATAGAAATAAGTAAATCATATAGATCTATGAGACATGCGTCACCTTAAAAAATGTACGTTTACATGTGAGTTTTTTTTAAACATAAACAAATATTTTCAAGCACCGAGTCTGATGTGGACGCGGTCATGTAGGGGATTTGGCCTGATCTTTGGTTTTTAAGCACAATTAAATATTCTCATGAGACCCACTGATCCTGATGTCTCTGAAAGACCTCAGATGTGTAGATTCACTCGATTAAAAAATGCTGTTTTGAAATTAACACAGTTGAAATAAATGACTAGCAGTAGGGTGTTTAACACCCATGCAAAATTGTTGGGGGACAAAGGGGCATGTATCCTGCTAGTGTCATCTTCCCCCCCCACCCCCAAAATGTAAGTTTTTAAAAATATATATATTTATTTTTAATTTATATTTTCATTTAGCCTATATTTCAATTGTTTAAATATTTTTTTTAGCAACATATTTGATATTATTTATATTTAGAATAATTTTAAAATAGAGACAAGTTCCTTTTATAGAACTAACCCGAGGCATCACAGGATCTGAATGAAATCATTGTTTCTCTCTGAAAATGCTTGGTGATTTTCATATTGAATTATTGAAAATGTTACACAATGTGAGAGATGGCTTGTGAGACCCATACATTTTTACACATACACTGATAATAAAATGTCAAATGTTTGATTTATTAAGACTTTAAAAATATAATTTAAAAACTAAAAAGATTTAATTTGAACAATTGTTTCATTTTAAAAGATGAAATTTAAACTTTTATATTTATGCTTTAAAAATTAAAAAGTTAGCTTGAACAAAATATTGTTTCATCTACCCCCACTGGCCAGTGCTCTCCCCCCTCTGTCTCTGACACTATCATGCATTGTTGCAAGTCACTTGGAGAGACAATGAGAAAACCATTTAGTGTTAAGGACATCAAGAAGGAACACTTTTCCCTACTCACTGAAAACTGTAAGATATTTTTATTTTCATTTATTTGAATTTTAATTTAATTTAATTTTATTATAAACTATAATAATCAGTCTCAGTAAATTTAGTAAGTGTTTTTATTATTCAGTCTGCTAGAAACTTTGAGATACAAATGTTTTTCACTTTTGAGTCTTATGCAAGGCTCTGTGTGTCTGTGTGTGCGTGCGCGTGTGTGTGTGTGTGTGTGTGTGTGTGTGTGCGTGTGTGATTTAGATTTCAGTATAAACTAAAAGCAAAATGTTTTTTTTTGATTTTTTTAATTAACTACAAAAATGTACCCCCATTTGCAAAACACCTTTTAAAATTATACTAAATGATATTTTTGAAAATATAAAGATGAAAACGTTTACTACGGTACATGAGGACAGATTATACAGAAAAATAAATAAGTCTATGTAAACCCTACATAAACCATGGAAACCCCAACATGTCTGGACATGTCTACACATAAAATTCCTTTTGCGTCGACCTTGTTAAAATGAATATACCTTTACTTATAATTTACTTATAATGTCCACATTTTGGGTGTTTTATATTTCAAGCTAAAAGCAATTGTTAACCCAACATCATTGCTGGAGGAATGATGTGTGGAATGATGAATGGAAAACATTTTCCATGTTTTAATTCAACTATAATAAACAGTCTCATTACATTTAGTGAAAATAAATTTTCTTATTATAATCTTGTTATAATCTTTTGGAGATATGAATGTTTTTCACTTTTTGAAATGCGTGTATGTGTGTGTGTGTGTGTGTGTGTGTGTGTTCTATTTTATAAAATGTACCATGTTTATTCTTTTGTTATTTTGATCTGGCTGTTTCTTCATTAAAATCTTATTTTTGTCACATACGCAGAGATGAGCCAGAATGCAGATATCTGCTCAATAAATCTGCTCAACACATGTGTGACCCTCAACCCCGGAAATTAACCTCAGGATGTCCAATTTGCACGGTCATAGTTCAAAAATTATCCATTTGTTTCACCACATTAATGACCCCTGGGGTCAACACCGTAGGTATTTCAAAAATCCCGGGAATCAATGGACACATTCATAGCCCATGTCAAAGGTCAACCTTGCGGGAGGGGGAAATATCCCGAGGGCTAATATCATAATTCATAAGGTCAAATGTCTGGTCAGAGGTCACGTCAGAGGTCATAAAGGTCATCCATCAAATTTTTTGACAGGTGCTGTAGGGTAATCACTACTCTCTTGCGCACGGGAAAGTTTTTCGTGAGCACGCGATAGTTTCTCGTGCGCACGCGAAACTCTGTCAAATTTATTTTTTATTTTTTGCAAAGGTCCCTTTAGGGGCTCCGTAACCATCAGATAACACGGTTTTATTGATTATTAAAATGTGGTCACATGGAAAAGGAGAGGCCATAGGAAAAACCTATACCCCTAACTTGAACTGATCTATAAATGAACAGGACATTGCGTGTATGATTATCACTGTCTTGTATAGTGTCTTTTGTATGGTATTTTGTTTTATGCATAATTTATGATAGAACTAACAGTTAATGTAACCTCACCTATACCAAGTTTGGGGTGATCATGTATGATATGTTCATAGCTGTGTAACATATTAGTATTGCAAGAATCTTTAATAGTTTCTTCATCAGCAATCAATCCAGTTACATATGCAAACGATCTGCTTGAGACAAAAGAGTAATAAATTAAACACCTGCGATCGGCAACTACCTGCTAATGCACTCACATTCATATTAAGTAGCCTTGTTGACAAGTTTGGGTGAGTAAAGGCAAAACGCACAAGATATAGTATACATTCAATGCCCTTAGATGGTGATATCGCTTCTTTATATCAGAAACAAACTGCTGCAGAAAAAAATTAGATGCCATGAAAAATGTAATGTGTAATTGCATTACTCATCACAAATGTAGTGGAGTAAAAAGTACAGTTACTTGTTCAAAAATGTAGTCAAGTAGAGAGTAAAAGTTGCCAATATATTTGATACTCAGTACAACTACAAAGTAGCCAAAAAGACACTTAAGTACAGTAACTAATTACATTTACTCAAATACTTTACACCTCTGTCCCATATAATGGTAATGCCAATCAATACAATTTGAGAGTGAAACCCACATTATGTCCCTTTCTAGTGTGCAACCAACTGCCGGTCCTCACATCAGCTTAAACAACGAATAACATTTAGCTACAAGAGCGTGCAAAACCGCTCACTCATCTCAGCCCGCAGCGATCTCAGAAAGTGCTGCTACATCAATGAGCTGTCCACGCTGCAATGAGTCTCCTATTACACTCTTGTTGTTAAAGCAAATACCTTGGTGTTTTGAGCAGTGAGTGATTCTGACTGATAATAAACAACGCTGATAGCCACCGTTCATGATCAACAAACATGTCTGTGATCGGCCACACATAGAAACTGCCTTGGCACATTCTAGGTAAGTTGAAATGATAATTATCATTCTACGAGACAGCAGTGATGTCTCCTAATAAGCTGACAATAAAGTATCCAACATTAGCATAAATTGCTGTTCGCCCTGTAGTTATGAAATAGTATATGTGTAACGGTGTTTAAAAATAATGTATGTTAAATTCAGCTTAAATTGGGAAACTCGCCATTGGCTGTTACGTCACTCACGTTAGTGCACATGATATTGCGGGGCGGAGCTCTATAATCAGAGTCTCGTAGCTCGTCCTGCTGGTAAGTCTCATAAATGTTTGCTCTGTCTTAATAATTACATTTGGATCATTTTCAGGCCCAAGTTTGAATTATAAACCTCACAAAAGGTTACTCATTTTGTCTGTCAACTCCTGGTTGTGTAATCGAGTCAAATATGTATTAGAGTGTGTTAACTGGCCTGATTGTAATCTCCAAACTACTGTTTATTTCATTTAAGACGTTGTATGCGACATCGATGTGCTATATGCTGTTTGCTGATAAGCCATTTGGTCCCGTTTTCCCAGGTATGTGTTTTATTCGAGTTATTGTCATGTTCTATGTTAAAACATTAGCCTCAGCTGAATGTTAGCTTTTAGCACGTGCTGTATCGTCTCGCACGTGCTCTTTGCTGTGTAACTGCGCCATCTAAGGGCTGCGTTCTTCTCTCCTCATTTCATTTATATAAAATATGTAAAATGATGGTTACTTGAGTTTATATTTTCACTGTATTAATGTGAATTGTCTGTATTCGTGATTTATATATTTTTTTTTTTCATGGATGTATGCTTTAAGAATTTTTCCACTATATGTTCACGCTCAATTTGAGAAAATGTATATAATCAGAGTCTCGTAGCTCGTCCTGCTGACGTTGTATGCGACATCGATGTGCTATATGCTGTTTGCTGATAAGCCATTTGGTCCTGTTTTCCCAGTCGTCTTGTCACAGATACAGTAAAGCAACCCTGAGTGACCATCCACCTGATCTCCATGTGAATTTATTCCATCTACACACACACACAGTCACATATGCCCAATATAATTCTACTGAATGCAGCTGCTCGCATACTACTTATGTGAATAAAGTGAATACATTATTTGTATTTTAAATCATGATGATGTTCACATGCTCATGCTGACACACGACTCATTTCACTCAATTTGGCAGACATAATGTCTCCTAGAGCTCTTCCTGACCGATTTTAGGTGAAAAATCTGATCTATTGGAGACGTTCAACAGATTATTTAGGCACCGAGAGAAAATCACAGAGAAAGATGGCCAATATGGGAAAGAGACAAACTAAAATATACATAGAACAAATATTCTGACTGAAACTTTGGGACTCTTCAGATAGGGGTATTCTCTGCTCTTTTGTTACTTTTATTTCCTATGCATTCCATTTTTATTCTTATGTATTTGTTTCCTTTTCTAAAGCACTTTGAATTACCATTGTGTATGAAATGTGCTATAGGCTATAAATAAACTTGCCTAGCCTTGCCTTACTTAATTGCAAACATTTGCTAGCATTCTATTGCTGTTGATATTCACTAACATTGCAGTCTGAATTTGTTATACATGCTGCTGCTGTACAAAATATACTATGAATTGCTGCAGCTCAATACAAAAACGAAAGCCTATTCCAATTCAACAGACTCTGTATCCTTATGGCAACTACATTGTCTGCTTTCTGCTGAATAAATGCATATTCACTAGCTACTAATATGCTTAGTAATTCACTCTAAGCATTAAAACAGGACTGTTGACATGACACCTAAATGAAACCTTGTTTGTGGTTACTTTATATGGAATTAATTAAGCAGTCTACACAAAAACGCATAATGATATAGCATAAAAACCAGTTCACTTATCGTAGATGTTGGATTTCTGAAAGTGCTGCACTGCTAAGGCAAACGCTACCCAAGTATTTAACACTAGAACCGCCGGGGGTCGCTGTATACCTAAAACCGCCATGCGGGTAAATTTTACCCACGCACATTACACCTGTTTTTATATGGCTAAAGAACATATTATTTCACTGTATTATGTCACTGTCTTCACAAAGAAGTGTCTAGAGTCATGAAATTATTATGTCTTGACATCAACTATATTTTTGTCCTGTTGTTTTATGTTCAAGGCTTTTTTGTGCAGGCTACACTAATCACTTTTCATAACGGTCAAGATAAACAAGTCTGCACTGACAACGAGAATTAGAAGGAAGTAAATACATATTTGGGTGGTGTAATATTATAATTAATCATATATTAAGATAACCCATGTTATTTAAATTACTAAAATAGCCTATAGACAATAATGAACAATAATAATTCACCACACTGCATAGGATGTATTATGCAATGACAAATTCAAGCGCGCAGCTTCAGCTTAATTATTTATATCCAAAGTTTATTGATGCTCACTCTCTGTAACTGTAACAATCCTGTCCGGAAGAACAGTCAGTCTAATTTTTCTCGGAGGCTCTGGATCGCTGTCAGATGAGCCGTCAGATGCTGATCCGACCCAGGACGCGTCACTGATCTCACCACCATCAGACTCTCCGTCACTCATGGCATTTAGAGCTTCTACCTCTTCGGCATCCATAAATCGCTGGCTTTTACTCATTGTGACTTTTTTTATGGAATAGATGACCGCTAATTCAGTGAGTGAAAGGCGTTGCCTAGCAATGTACACTGTTTAAACATAAGGGCAAGCCAAAATGACAGCGCGAAAATACAGGCATTATATAGCGGGTAAATTTGACCCGCGTGGCGCTTATAGGTATAAATGCCCCGTTTTATGATCTGGTTTTATCTAAACAATTTTTAACACCAAGGGATTGTAAATTACACAATTTTAGTAAAAGTCAATGACTGGGAGACTTGAATGTTTTATAGAAAACCTGTTATGTACATTTGAAAAACAGCCACGGGTAAAATTTACCCCGTGGCGGTTCTAGTGTTAAAGGATGAGCATGCAAGCTCAAAGGATAGATAATGGTTTGATTATGAGCAGGTTGAGTTTAAGGACCTATTAAGCCTGGGCCATCTAGAGTTTCATGACAGAACTTTGTATTTGTCATGCACTTTGATATTTAAAACTTTGCAGACCTTTTACATTCACAAACAGCTATTACACACTGCATAAAAGGTTTATTAAATAATAACAGGTATAAGCACTTTGAATTACCATTGTGTATGAAATGTGCTATAGGATATAAATAAACTTGCCTTGCCTTGCCTTACTTAATTGCAAACATCTGCTAGCATTCTATTGCTGTTGATATTCACTAACATTGCAATCTGAATTTGTTATACATGCTGCTGCTGTACAACATATACTAGGAATTGCTGCAGCTCCGTTAGATATGCTAATACAAAAGCGAAAGCCTATTCCAATTAAACAGTCTCTGTATCCTTATGGCAACTACATTGCCTGCTTTCTGCTGAATAAATGCATATTCTAATGAGAACTTGTTTATGCCGGGTTCAGACTACACAATATTCAAAACACTGCTTCAGGAAGCATTGGAGCATAATGAATCAGCGTGTCGAATCATGATTCGATACGCTGATTCATAACGCTCCGAAGCTTCCTGAACCAGTGTTTTGAAATCGGCCATCACTAAATAAGTCATTATTTTGTGTTTTTTTGGCGCACCAAAAATATTCTCGTCGCTTTATAATATTAATATTGAACCACTGTACTCACATGAACTGATTTAGATGTGTTTTAGTACCTTTATGGATCTTGAGAGAGGAAATGTCATTGCTCCCTACGCAGGCCTCACGGAGCCATTGGATTTCAACTAAAATATCTTAATTTGTGTTCCGAAGATTAACAAAGGTCTTACGGGTGTGGCACGGCATGAGGGTAAATAATAAAAGACAGAATTTACATTTTTGTGTGAACTAACCCTTTAATCCAATGAAAAGTGATGTTGTGGGCTGGAAAGGTAAGTCCATAAAAGTAACTCCACAGTCCAGCAGCTTGGTGATTACCATGCACTCAATTTGAATAGCAACCTTGTTTGTTTGCCATGTTGCTCTTTTATACTGTTAACGTCCTACTTCCTGATCACTCACATGACAGACAGACCCAAAATCATTTAAAGACATACACGCATAAAACAGGTAAGACATCAGTAAAATGGCTAAGACATCATGAATACCTATTTAAACTCCAATATATGTAAAACCACAATAATATATTGAGCAGGTATAACATGTGTCCCAGGGGCGGTATATTGGGACCTTAAACCCTTATTCTACTAACCCTAACCTAACAGTTTATTAATACTCAACTAATACTTTAATGAGATTTAGTTGATATGTAGGTGTAATGTTACTTATAGTCAACAGAATATCTAAAGGGAACCATCAAAATAATGAGTAACTTTTCTCACCTAATGCAGTCTCGTGCAAACCACCCCATTAGTTATGTCTATAAAATGATTCATGTAGTGCTATCACAAAATGAGTAAGTAAACTTAAATGAAGTGAACTTAACATAATAAAATTAAGTTGTGACAAAATGTTCATGAATTGTGTTGCTTCAGCTAATTTTAACACATTTGAACAAGCAGCAAACATCTTTTTGTGTGTTTGCACATTTGACCACTGCAGAACAGTGTACCTATAATGTATTGAATAGTATACTCAGTATTTACTCAGTATAAAATAAAATGGAAAACAAAACTTGTTTTCTTTTATTTTCTTTTATTTATTTATTTTTAAATACAATTCAAAAGTACAACATTATATCAGACAGATTTTCTGCGACTGGCAAAGAATTTTTTTTTTTGTCCTTACTGTAAGGTCACTACATGAACACTATACACTGGAAACTCTGGCATGTAGTAATGCTCATATATACAGTTTTGTTTGTTTGTTGCAACAGGATGTTTGTAAGTCTAAATATAGAGATATGAGTGATATTACTGTGGTCCTCAAAGGGTCATGTTCAATCAATCGATAAACAGAGAGCAAAATAATGCTACATGGAATTCTGCATACTCAATATCTATGCATCTTTAGAGAACCTTTTTTTTTCAGACACATACAAAATATCAAGTTTTGTGAAAATGTTAATGTACCTGATTCATCATTCTGTTTATACTAGGACAAATTACATTATTATGTTTGTAAGAAACTTAATTTGGGTTATTGATTGTGACACTGGAACCATCGATCTGCACTCCAAGTGCACTCTAATAATGTCATATTCTTAATGAGCATCTTTTTCTTGTTTTCCAGTAAAAATAATCCTTTAAAAATAATCATGAATATAAGTGTATTTTGTGAAACATCAAGATACTGTGCCAGTGTAGCAAGACTAAATACACATATATTCTGAAAAGAAATGCATATATCGTGAGCAATTTTATCAGGTGAATTCAGTTTTGTTGTTTGTTTGTTTGTTTGTTTGTTTAGTTTTTTCATGAACAATTCATTAATTTAAGGATACAGCTCATGAATTTATTACAGTATAACGGAAAATATTAATTGAGAATATGATCAACATTTATTCATTTAGTACATACTTTTCTCCAATGCGACTTTGTAACAGTGGTAGTAGCCAATGAGCACAAAGACGTTGGATGAAAGAATTAATGCAATTAAACTAAATTAATGTGTAATGCTAGGATTTCTGTATTTGTGGAAAAAATTCAGTAAATGTTCTAATACTGTGAAGCTACCAAAGAAAAACATATTCTACTATTGTTCAGTGATCAGAGGAGTTGGTGATGGATTACTTGTTTTATTTATTTATTTATTTATTTATTTGTATTATTATTATTATTATTATTATTATTATTTTATATTAATTTTAGGATAATTAAACAATAGTTTTGTCCAAAATTAAGAATGTTAACCTGACTCGACTAAACAGAACTGAATTAACCTTAAGCCGCACACACACTTAACGATTGTAAGGCCGATTATGAATGTAAATTGATACTTATGACTGATCGCGTCCTGTCAGAGCCAGTTGCGTTTAGTCTGCGATTACAGTCGGTATTCAAATTCCATGTGTAAGTATATAAATCTGCTATAGTCGCAGGAAATAACCGCTGTATGTTGAGCTAACATGAGTTTACATGAGTTTACTGAAATACATAATGTTAATTAAATGCAACATAACAGAGTTACGTGAAACCTGTTGACATAAAATAGTTAAATAAATGCAACATTTTTTTTTTTTTTTTTTTTTTTTAGTGCAGGTGTAAACAGGCCCTTAAGTTATGTGCTCCATGTCTCCCGAAATGTGGCACTATATTCTCGTAACCATTTTCTTATTGTATATCATTCTGCTACTAATGATGATACTGGAACTGATACTTGTCTTTGTCTTTCCCAGGGATCGTGGAAGCAGGCAGGCGTGGAGCAGACGAGACACGATGACACTCACAAGAGATGAGGAGACATGAGGAGTCACATGGAACGCTGGATACAGGTAAGTAGAAGTTAGCAGAGTCCTTGAGGTAAGCATAACAAGTAGGTATGCGTTAACGAGACCGGACAGTGACTTAATGTTCTTGGGTGTCATTTATGGTGCTGTGGTGATGAGTGTTGATGCGTGTCAGGTGTGGCTGCTTAGTATTCAGGAGAGGGAGTGCATTGTGATTGGGTGAGTGAAGAGCCTGGCGTGTCTGTGACATTACCCCCCCCCTCCACGGTCCACTCCTGAGGACCGTGGACCCCGACGTCGTGGTGGTCCCCTGCCACGTGGAGCTGGTCGGTTAGGATGTCTGGCATGGAAATCATCGAGGAGACTTGGATCAAGAACATCATTCCTAGGAACCCATGACTGCTCTTCGGGGCCGTATCCCTCCCAGTCGACTAGGTACTCCAGGTGACCACCACGGCTCCGGGAGTCCAAGATGTCTTTCATGATATAGGCCGCTCCGTCTTCCACGAGTAGTGGAAGGGGGGGTTCTTCGGTTTCGTTAGGCTCTGTGGAGGGAAGAACAGAGGGATGGTGAGGTTTTAATAGGGAAACGTGGAAAACTGGATGTATCTTGTACTCAGGAGGGAGCTGCAGGTGATAGGTGATGGGATTTATCTGTCGGGTGATGGTGAAGGGGCCAATGAATCTGGGACTCAGCTTCCTACAGGGCAGGCGCATCCTGATGTCTCGGGTCGACAGCCAAACCTTCTCGCCTGGCTGGAAGTTGGGTGCTTGGGAGCGCCGAAGGTCAGCTGTCATCCTGCACCTGCGTAGGGCTCGCTGGAGTTGCAGATGAGCCAAGACCCAGACCCTCTCGCTCTCCCGGAACCAGTAATCCACTGCAGGGACGTCCGATTGTTCCATATCCCAGGGGAACAGTGGGGGTTGGTAGCCGAGTACACATTGGAAGGGAGTAAGACCAGTGGTGGACTGACGGAATGAGTTCTGGGTATACTCGGCCTATCCCAGAAACTGGTTCCAGGAGTCCTGGTGGCCATGAAAGAAGGTACGTAAGAAACAGCTGATCTCTTGAATCTTCCTCTCCGTCTGCCTGTTCGTCTGGGGATGGTATCCAGAAGAGAGACTGATGGTCACACCTAGGAGCCTGAAGAAAGATCGCCATACTCTGGAGGTGAACTGAGATCCACGGTCAGATACGGTCGGATACGATATCCTCAGGCAATCCATAATATCGAAATACATAGTTAAACATGAGCTCTGCGGTCTCCATGGCCATTGGCAGTCCAGGTAAGGGAATTAGTCGACAAGACTTGGAGAATCGATTCACTATCACCAGAACACAGGTACAACCGTTGGAGACTGGGAGATCCGTTATGAAATCCACTCCTAGGTGTGACAAGGGGTGACTTGGAACGGGCAGAGGTTGGAGTTTCCCGGAGGGAAGATGGCGTGGGCTCTTGGAGACGGCACATCCCTGGCACCCCCGTACGTACCTCCTGATGTTGGATGCCATGTTGGGCCACCAGAAGGTTAGGTCTCATTGACCCCTGGGTGGCCAGTGGCCAGTGCCCAGTGAAGAGTGTGAGTGAATTAATGGAGTGTGCCGTGTCCGTGGAACATACTGCAAACCTTGGGGGCAACCCGGCGGGGTGTTGGTGGAGGCACTGGACTCGGGAAGCTTTTCAGCGGGCCAGGTAATAGGACTGACAAACAGTTTCTCAGGGATGATGGGCTCTGGATCTTCGGTGCTTTCTTCGGGACTATGAATGCGGGACAGAGCATCGGCCTTTATGTTCTTTGACCCAGGATGATAAGAGATGGTGAAGTGGAATCTGGTGAAGAACAGAACGCATCTAGCTTGGCGTGGATTCAGTCATTTCACATCCCGTAAATACTCCAGATTTTTATGGTCTGTCAACACTGTGAACGGGTGTTTGGCTCCCTCGAGCCAATGCCTCCACTCTTCCAGGGCGAGCTTGATGGCCAACAGCTCCTGGTTCCCGATGTCATAGTTTACCTCCGCCGGGTTGAGTTTGCGGGAGAAGGTGGCACATGGGTGGAGTTTACGGGGATTCCCCTGCTGCTGCGGTCGTAAATGCAGTTTTCAGGGCATCAAAAGCTTGTGTGGCGGCTGGGGTCCAGGACAGAGACTTGGGCTTGTTTCTGAGAAGGCTTGTAAGTGGGCTGGTGATGGAGCTGTAACCTTGGATGAATCTGCGGTAGAAATTCACAAAACCCAGTAACCTTTGTAACTCCTTTACTGATGTGGGAATGGGCCAGTCTTGAACTGCGGTGACCTTCCTCTCGTCCATGCGGACGCCACTGTGGTCGATGTTATGACTCAGAAACTGCACTGAGGGCTGATGGAAACTGCATTTCTCGGCCTTGAGGTAGAGTTGGAAGTCCCTCAGGCATTGGCGGACCTCCGCAACGTGGCGCTGATGGTCAGCCATGCTCCGGGAGTAAATCAAAATATCGTCTATGTAGACCAGGACTGATTTGTGCAGAAACTCCCGCAACACCTCATGCATGAAATCCTGGAACACAAAGGGGGTGTTGACAAGTCTATACGGCATCACCAAGTACTCATAGTGGCCGGTAGGGGTCACGAAGGCTGTCTTCCACTCGTCCCCCTCACGTATCCGGATGAGGTTATACGTGCTGCGGAGGTCCAACTTGGTGAACACAGTGGCGCTGCGTAGATGTCCCAGCATAGATGGGATGAGAGGAAGTGGGTAACGGAACTTGATGGTGATTTTGTTTAAAGCTGTGTAGTTGATGCAGGGCCACAAGCCTCTGTCCTTTTTCGCTACGAAGAAAAAGCTTGAAGCAGCAGGGGAAGTAGATGGGCATATGTAGCCTTGTGACAGAGCTTAATTTATGTACTTCTCCATGGCCTTCTCTTCCGGGAGGGAAAGGGAATAGATTTTCCCTCTGGGTACTGAACTCTTCCTTCCAGTTGAGAGATGATAAAAGCTACCTTAGAGCTGTCGTCGGGATACAAGTGCTGTTGCATCTCCAGTAGCAGCGAACACTGCAGGATGAATCCGTTGCAGTCCTCCGCCAAGCCAGTGAAGGGCACCGGTTTGGCCATGGGACTGGCGATCACCAATGGTGAAGGAGATGCAGCGGTGGATGCGGAAGTGGTCGCTGGAGGTGCTGGCGTGGAAGTGCTGGTGAGTGTGCGGCGAAGCGCATCAACGAGGTCTTGGAATGGATCTGGATGACTCATGGTTGTTCAGACGGTGTTGGTCCGGTCTTCTGTTACGTACAGAAGGGGACGGAGACACAGGTAAGGTTAAGATACAGTTTATTGAACAACCAGAGATCGTGAACTGAGTGCAGGTGAGTTGAAGCAGGTTAAGTTTGTGACTGATGATGATACTGGAACTGATACTTGTCTTTGTCTTTCCCAGGGATCATGGAAGCAGGCAGATGACACTCACAAGAGATGAGTGTTGATGCGTGTCAGGTGTGGCTGCTTAGTACTCAGGAGAGGGTGTGCATTGTGATTGGGTAAGTGAAGAGCCTGGCGTGTCTGTGACAGCTAGATACAATTCTTCCTATTTAGAAGAATGATTTTTATTGTTATTATATACACTCCCTCTTCTCTACACCTCACAATCTTCTCAATTTTCTCATGTAAATCTCAGCAGTTGTGCTTTGACAATTCAATTAAAAACATGTTTATCATGATTGCTCCTTCAATGTAAAAGAGCATGTGTATCCATGGGTTTAAGGGGAGACACTACAGGCAAAAACACTTTTTTCAGGCACCTGTCAATTTTGAGATTTTGCACTTTTTGGCTTTTCATAAAGTGTTTTTTCAGACTGGTGGAAAGAAAAGATTCAAAATACACTTTTAAGTGTATATTTTATAGCACTTTATCTATTTGCGTCTATAGATTTCAATTACAGTAAATATCTTTAAAGGCCGTTTTCTCAAAATGAGTTTTTTCTTCTGCTCTGAGTCAGAAATCTCCACTTCAGCAGAACTTATTTACACCAAACTTTACAATTTTATTCCTATCTATATTCTGAAGGTTTTTACAGAGGGATTTGTTGATATATAATTTGCCTGATTTTATACAACATTTTATTCCTAAAAAAAATGGTAAAAATATTTTTTTTTTTCTGGCTGTTGATAGTATTTTCTGATTTATGGAGTGATAAAAAGAGATATCCAAAATGTCCTCTGTAAAAGCCTTTGAATTTAATATGTCCAAAAAATTAAACAAGAATTTTGAACTTGACATCATCCAATATTCTGATTTTTGTTCTAGAAATGTATGCAAATTAGCGCATATTTAACAGCTCATTTGCATATTTAAACATAACATTTTAGAAAACTCGTAATACAAAAAATGTTTGCAATTTTTAATGTAATCAATCAGCTGAGGTAGTATGGTGATATCTATAAGTTAATTTTTTTTACCCTATTCACCTGGGGTGTCTCGCCTTAAAAAAAAAAAAAAACTTTCAATTCCAAAATATGGCCATCATGGCCATGATGCTGTATCCTTGTGTATTTTGGGTAATATGTAAAATCTCCTTGCCCTTGGTGTATATACCCCTCACATACTGCACCTGCCTCTCTGTAATTTCTATGGATTACGGAAATATAGGTTTGTCCAATGGCCTATAAAAATCTTGCAGTTGCCGCATATCCCCCTTATAGGCACACTACCCTGGCTTAATTACAATTGTGTTATTTCTTCTCAAACTATTTTAGGCCTCCCTTCCCCCTTTTGACAGATTCCATTCCTTCTACATCCCTATGATTCTTCTAACCATCCTCACATCTTCCTCTATAATTCAGCACACCAATTCCTCCACCTGGCTCTTTTTGGGCTCCCACCCAGAGCTTGTTGTAAATGGTGCCCTTTCCACTCTATCTGTACCCTCTTTTTTTCACAAAGAAAGCTGCTAGTTTAAGTCTCATATGGTACTCTGTTAGGTCTGCCTCCGCACCAAACCTATTCCAAAATTTCTCATACACCCCCCCCCCCCCCCCTTAACCCTTGGAATGAACAAAAGACTGTAGTAATGCAACATCATCTTTATTCAGGTTTTTTATTTGAGAGAGGTTCACCACTGTCCCATTTGTTTGGTTGACAGAGTTGGATGCCTTTGTCCATATTAGGGATTTCCTGGAATGTCATAAGTTATATTACTTCTGTGAGGCATATGTTTATAGCGTGTTTATAGCGCCCAGTAATGCTCACACACTCCCTATTTTAGATAAAAATGTAAAGGAAAAAAAATGAGGTAAACATATAGTCCCTTTGGAATTATAAGGTTTTATCTGACATTTTTGTCAAAATTGAGTTATTTTCATATTCGTATTTTGTAACTTATTTACATTATGTGATGTTTCTTTTTTTAAGTTGTATACATTTTTGGGACTGTTTTTTAGAAAACAATAAGGTTATATCTACAAATTCGAACTTGGTTCTATAAGGTTCTATCTGTGAGCCAATCAGCACTTTGAATGCACACATGAGGACCAATCAGGATCAGCTTTCTTTGTCATGTCGATGGACTGCTCCATGACAGCAGAAAAGAGAGCAGAAAACATTAAATCAGTGAAGACTAAACAATTCTATGTTTGTTAGAAACCTCATGGTCGACTATTTTATTTATGATCTTGTCAATGACAGCAGGCCAAATTTCAGTCTTTTTTGTGTGTTTTGCTTTAGCTATTGCTGAGAAGTTATTTTCATAGTTAGACACTGCTAGCCAACAGCACTATTGAGGCAAGAGGCAAGACTAAAGGATAGGTTCGGGTTTTGTAGTCCATTTGCTTTATTCCAGTCATGTCATTGTCATATGAGGGAGGTTGTATTTTAACTTTGATCCATCCTGTGTATTGCACCACATAGCTCTATGCTGGCATACTGGATTAAAGTGTATAAACTATGACATTAAGTGAGATGAAATGTTACATTTTACATTGTTGGTAAAAAGATGTTGCATCTTTGAAATAATTATTTTTTTTTTTAAATGTAAATTATATTTTTAATTATATATAGTCAGTGAAACATTTTTCAGTATATATTAAACACCTTTGCTGAAGCATTGTCTGTTTTCTTTCAGTTTTTAAGTCTTAAAAGTCTCAAAGGTGCTCTAGAACGCTTTTTCACAAGATGTAATATAAGTCTAAGGTGTCCCCTGAATGTGTCTGTGAAGTTTCAGCTCAAAATACCCCATAGATTTGTTTTAATTAATTTTTTATCTGCCTATTTTGAGGCATAACTAAATAAAGCTAACAGGCTAAAGCTAACATTACACACTGTTGGAGAGATTTATAAAGAATGAAGTTGTGTTTATGAATTATACAGACTGCAAGTGTTTAATGTTGAAAATAACGACATGACTCTGATCTCTATGAATACAGTAAGAAACAATGGTAACTTTAAACACATTTAACAGTACATTAGCATCATGCTAACAAAACATTTAGAAAGACAATTTACAAATATCACTAAAAATATCATGATATCATGGATCATGTCAGTTATTATTGCCCCATCTGCCATTTTTTACTATTGTCCTTGCTTGCTTACCTGCATAAAGTGACGATTCAGCTGTGCACAGATCCAGAAGTTAATACTGGCTTGTCTAATGCCTTGAACATGGGCTGGCATATGCAAATATTGGGGGCTGACATATTAATGATCCTAACTGTTGCGTCACAGTCGGTGTGTTATGTTGAGATTCGCCTGTTCTTCGAAGGTCTTGTACTAAACTCTTGTTATTCAAATATACCAAGGTAAATTTAATTTTCAATTATAGGGCACCTTTAAATTGTACAATATTAAGCCTTAAAGGTAAAATGGTCAACAATTTAATTGATGGGGTCTTTTTACAACAATAAACGTTATTTCAGCCATACTGATGTCTAGAGAGAAAGCCATTTTACCTGTCCCACTTTCTGTGGAATAAAGCCCTGGTCCTTTCTGTGGAATAAAGCTCATATTTCAGGTTTTGCGTAGCTCAGTTGGCAGAGCATTGCGATATATAACAATATGCAATCATGTGATCATACGATCGTGGGTTCGATCTAAGGGAACGCATGTGCTCATAAAGTGTATATGCACTATAAATCACTAAGGGTAGGATTAGGGGTGGGGTAGGTGTAGTCATTAATAAAAAAAAATAAAAAAAAATAGTTTTGCTAAATGGAAATAGGACAAATGGTGTAAAAAGTCCACACATTGCATTTAAATGAACACGCATTTTGATTGGTAATGACAGTCATACGTCATTTCATGACGACAGAAGTAAAACGACACTGTCATTATTTTTACGCCAGCTAGAGGGCGCATGACTTTAAAACGTAAATATAGAGCTTGGCAAACTACGTCACTGCGTGTTGCATTCTGGGTAGTCGCCGCCATGTTTTAGGTCACGCTCAGGAGCATAAAATGACAACAAATACAAATCACCAGATGAAATTTTTTTAAAGAGCTGCTTTCGCTTACTTAGCCTTCCTATTATCCTCAAAAACAGCTACGCCGTTTCACCACTGGGGTCATTTTGACCCCAGCAATTAAAAACCTCCAGAATATGATTTTATTTTCAAAGGCTTTTGTATCAGGTACTTTGTTTCTTCATTGACTACTCAAATAGCTCTTTAAATAAAACAACACCCCCCATCACCCCCGACCTCCCCTCTGCTGACCTTCCCCATCTGGAATACCTATTGCTCGTCTATGGAAAAATGTGCAAATCACCATAAAATTTCATGATTTGCATAAAAAATGGACAAGAAATGGCGCATTAATATATTAATGGCTTTATTATATTATATTATATTATATTATATTATATTATATTATATTATATTATATTATATTATATTATATTATATTATATTATATATATTATGATTCCCCCCTCCCCCTACACCAGGGGTGCCCAATCCTCTTCCTGGAGATCTACCTTCCTACAGAGTTCAGCTCCAGCCCTTCTCAACACACCTGTCTGTAATTATCAGTGCTCCTGAAGATCTTGATTAACTGATTCAGGTGTGTTTTATCAGGGTTGGAGCTAAACTTTGCAGGTAGGTGGATCTCCAGGAACAGGATTGTGCACCCCTGCCCTACACTGTTATGATGTAATACTACAGGTATGGTTATGATAGGTTAGGGCCACAAAGCAGATGAAAGTTGTTTGTATAATTGCATTTTATAATGACCTCAGTATTTTATAATAATATAATATTTTATAATAATATAATATTTTAGAATAATATAATATTTTAGAATAATATAATATAATATAATATAATATATATATATAATATAATATAATATAATATAATATAATATAATATAATATAATATATTTGCTATCAAGAGTAATAACATGCAGTATGTTTGGAGGGAAATTTTAAACTCCTTTGGGACCGCCCCTCTCATGGGTGGTCTCAGGATGCTTCACTGTTGGCATGACACAGGACTCGTCATGGTAGTGTTCACCTTTTATTTCCCTGGACTATTCATTTTCCAGATTTCTGAAACAGTCGGATGGGGGCTTCATCAGAAAAAATAACTTCTTTCAGTCTTCTGCTGTCCAATCCTTACTGTACTTGCAGAATTCTAGTCTGTCCTTGAAGTTTTTCTTGGAGAAAAGTGGCTTCTTTGCTGCCCTTCTTCACCAAGCCACTGTCCAAAAGTCTTGACCTCACTGTGCCTACAGATGCACACCTGCTGCCAATATTGAGCTCTGCACATGGTTCAGGATTGATTCTTCAGGAGGTGACCATCCTTCCGCTTGCTGGACACTCTAGGATGTTCTGAAGGCTTCTTCATTGCAGTTGAATTTCTTAACTTGAAGTTCTTGATGATCCAGTAAATGGTTCTTTCAGATGCTTTGCATCAAAATGGCCTCACATGCAAAGAAATTGCTGCAAAGCAATGAGGGGTACATGTCTTTCTTTAGAGGTAACCATTGAAGACGCAAGAACACAATGACTGGAAGCACTTTTTCATCCTGACTAGAACTTGTTTGCACTTTCCCATGTGCTGATGTGATTAGTGAAATTATGCTAGCTGATAACTTTTTACCAGGTCATTTTGTTTGTTTGTTTGTTTTTGCCAATGAAGTGTTTTGCAAAATTGTATGTAAAATGCATCTGATCAACACCACAACTAAAGCAGCAAACTTTTAACAAGCAGTTCATCTAATGAGGGTTTCTGAGACTACAGCCCACTGCAGAGAACCACCAAAACTTTTGGCCATGGCTTTACCCTATCATTCAAGTGGGGGGCGGGACCATAATAAATTGCTGTTTTTGAATGTAATGTACCTCCTTGTGGTTGAGAGACAACAAAGAGAAAACACTAAGAATCTCATTCTGAGCAGGATGTCTCAATGTTTTTGTGAGAATTATGACGCCACCCCCCACCCCCTGATGACAGTGTTTCTCGCAATACTTCAGGTATGGTTATGATAGGTTAGGGCCCTAAAGCAGATGAAAGTTGTTTGTAGATTATAAAATTGCATTTTATAATGACCTCAGTATTATCCAAAACAAATGTGTGTAAAATTTTTATATTTATAATATGTTTTATACAGATAAATGAGCCTGGGGTCAAATTGACCCCAAGGATCACCAATGTGTATAGGACTGTGTACAGGACACTGAAAATATGTCATCATGAAACATTTATGTTTACCTAGTTGTCCCCATTAAATGACGAAAAGTCATCAAATATGAAGCAAAAAAAGATACCATATTTTTATTTTTATTAACATATCAACCATATTTTTAGAGGCGTTAAACATTGCGTGGGATCAAATTGACCCCAAAGATATAAAAATGGACTAATATTTGAATCTCGTGTTCATTCGATCGCTCAGTCGTGTGGCCAGGACACGATATACACACGCATAGAAATCATACTGCCCCCTTCTATTGTACCACACACAGGAGTGATTTCTCTATTGCAGTTTTTAATAACTAAGTGGCACCGATATATCTGCCAGATAAAATAATAAACACAATATAGATTGATCTCAGCCAGCATATCATCATATCACCCTGATTTCTTAATGTTAAAGCATTAAGGGATAACATAACAGCATGACCCTCTGTAATGCAGCTCTGAAATGAATTATATTGTGGAATCGCTACACCAAGTAAGTTTTACTGGGACTAAATGGAACAAATACATGATTTCTTTCTGAGAGAAGCTGAACAGTGATGTGCTGCTTTATGAACACGGAGAGTGATCGCAACAAGCTCTCAAAAACATTTCTAAACGTGTTTTCATACATTATTCATGGCGTGAGTACTTACATATTCAAGCGGATCAGAAATTATGAATCTGTAATAAATACAAATGACAAAGCAACATTTTGGTCAAGTTTATTTTCATTGAGTTTCACTTTCACCATTGTGTTGTTTCTAAGCTGGAAGGCAGAAAATGCTTAATGGACAGTGACATTAAAGACCAAACTTAGTAAACACTATACTAATAAAGCATAGTATACAGAAAATGGTGTTTGCAGAATTTTATATTTTAATATCACTTAGTAGGCTACATTAAGAAACGTTTTCTAATGGTTTTATACGGATGAAAACTTTAACATGTAATAAGACGCATTTTGTTCATCTGCTTTGCTGTACATAGTTTCTATGGGAGGAAAACGTTTAACGTGAAATTAAACACATTGCGCTCAGATTCTGGGCTCAACTGCTTTTCTGTACATAGTAGGCTATGGTTTATTAATATGAGGTTTACTTACATTAAGCCACGTTAAGCATTTTAGAATGTCCCAAAAATGGGACAAAATGGCGCTCCATTTCACATCCGTTTTCCACACTGGTCAGTATATGCAGATAGTTCATAACATAGCCAGCATTCACCTTTCTAATATGTTTTTAACTGTATAATATAAATTTTAACATCTACCTCCACTATTTCCCAGTCTCTACTGTACTGTCGGTGACCTAAAGTCCCAGAATGCATTGCGTTGCTGAAGTCACGTTACCGGACTCTATAGGTCGTAATAAGGTGCTTGAAAAACGATCTATAGGGTTTTTTTTTTTTTTCATATATATATTCATTCTAAAATATGAAATAAATGTCATAGAAAGCATTAAATTTAACTTTCTCATGTAAGTTAAACACATCGTTTACAACACACTGTTACAAAAATTATAAGTAAACTGTTTGTGTTTCTTGAAAATTATTGCTTCAGTTAATGTTTTGCAAGGTAGAACCTTATTCCAAGTGAAAAAGTGTTTTTTTTTTTTTTTTTTTAAATTAGAAGGTAGCTACTATCTGCATTTGACCCATTCCAAAAATTTGACTATTTCACCATTTCCTTTAAAAAAAAATCTATTTTACACTACGTACACAAAACAGTTCCTCTCAGGACCTTAAGGACAAAAATGTCCCCATTAAAACCCATTAAAACTTTTAACCCCTTCATTTATGTGTGGTGCTCGGAATTATTGGCACCCTTGGTAAATATGAACAAAGAAACAAAGAACCTGCATTGTTAATCCTTTTGATCTTTTATTTAAAATAAATCACAAAAATCAACCTTTCATTGAAGAGAAAGAATTGAAAATGTAGGGAAAATCTCTTTATGAAATAAATGTTTTTCTCCAAAACACACTGGCCACAATTATTGGCACCCTTTTATTCAATACTTTTTGCAACCTCCTTTATAACCACCAAGATAACAGCTCTGAGTCTTCACCTATAATGCATGATGAGTTTGGAGAACACCTGACAAGAGATCAGAGACCATTCCTTCATACAGTATCTCTACAGATCCTTCAGATTCCCAGCTCCATGTTGGTACTTCTTCTCTTCAGTTTACTCCACTCATTTTCTTTAGGGTCCAGCTCAGGGGACTGGGACGACCATGGCAGAAGCTTAATTTTGCGCTCAGTGACACATTTGTGGTGTTGGTTTTTATGTTTGTTTTGGATCATTGTCCTGATGGAAGATCCAACCACGGTCCATTATTGGTTTTCTAGCAGAAGCGGTCAAGTTTTGATTTATCTGTTGGTATTTGATAGAATCCATGATACCATGTATCTGAACAAGATGTCCAGGACCTCCAGCATAAAAATAGGCCCCCAACACTAAAGTTTCATCTGACCATAGAAGCCGGTCCAATTTGAAGTTCCAGTCCTTTCTGACCACTATGCTGGAGATTGTTTCTGGATGAGAGCAGAGGATTTTTCTTGAAATCCTCCCGAACAACTTGGGGATGTAGGTGCTGATAATTATTTTTAGGCTTTCTGAGACTCAAGACTCAACTAATCTCTGCAATTCTCCAGCTGTGATCCTTGGATATACTTTGGCAACTCAAACTCTCCTCCCTAGGACGATATAGAGACATATCCTCTTCCAGGCAGATTTGTAACGTCTTTAGTTGATTGGAACATAATTATTGCCCCGATAGTGGAAATGGGGATTTTCAATGCTTTAGCTATTTTCTTACAGCCACTTTCTATTTTGTGAAGCTCAACAATCTTTATTCTTTGGTTTTACCCATTGTGATGAATGATTATGGGAATTTGGCCTTTGTGTTTCCTCATGTTTAAGTCATGGCTGGACAATTTCATGTTCATGATCACCCTGGTGTGCTTTTAAAAAGTAGAGTAAATATGAAAAGGAATATATACACATTTCAGAGATATTTTATAAAAAAAAAAAAAAAAAAAAAAAAAAAAAAAAAAAAAAAAAAATTGTAGGGGTGGCAATAACTGTGGCCACCATGTTTTGGAGAAATACATTTTTCATAATGTGATTCCCCCACCCCCACTTTCAAGTCTTTTCCTTTAATGAAAGGTTAGAATTTTGCTAATTTTATGAATTAAAGATCAAAAGGAGAAACAATGCAGATTTTATTTTTACAGTCATCATATTTGATCATTTACCAAGGGTGCCAATAATTCTGAGCACAATTATATGTACGATCTGCATTGTGTTGAATTTATCCTATGGGTGTACATTTGTCCACGGAAGACCAATTAAGGTTTTGTTTTTGTTTTTTGTGCATGCGTGCCAAACTTACGAAAAGTAACCAAGTCTTGTACCACTCAGATTAAGGAAACTATTAATTTTTTTTTTTTTTATTAATCAATTTTTCAGATTTATCAAATTTGTCCATTGTAAGTATAGCCTGTAGTAAGTGTAGTTCCTTTCTCCAAACATCTAAAAGATTTCAAACAGGTCTTTCTTTGGTGCATTTTCCCTTATAGCAACTTGGTCAACAGATGGAGTTTAACCTTTTCTCAGGGACCACTGAGAATACTCTTCAATTAGTGCGCTTGTTACAGGAGGTGCTAACCTTTTCATAAATTCACATTCTAGATCTGCACTGATGTTCACTGGGACTAACAGTAGAACTGTAGGGACTAATGGAGCAAAGTCTGAGATTAAATGAGAAAAATCACTGTGTATGTGTATAAATGTATCACGTGTATAGACACTGCGTGGATACACAAGCATAAAGACTCAACGTCCCAAAGACTGCAGAAGACTAATAAGACTAATAAAAAGTTCAAGGACTGCCAAATGTACTTTATGGAGCAATTTATTTAATACAATTTTGCAACCTGAACCTAAGAAGAATGTAATAAAAAGAATGTAAATAATTCAAATAAAATATCATTAAGCCTAACCCAAACTCTAGCCCTACTTGCTACTGTACATTTAATTTAAAATCTAAAATGAAACCTCAGAGAAGGTTTGTTTATGCAGTCTGTCAAACATTTATTGAAAACACAAATGTTTGACAAATTATTTGATCTGTGATAGTTGATTCTAAAGCAAAATGTTTAATGGTAATATATCTTTAACACTATAGTGTAATGGTAAAAAAACCATATGATACACTTGTATAAGAAAGTAAAATTTAAAGGGTTGGTTCACAAAAAAAAACAAAAAAAAACAAAACAATTGTCATTAATTACCTTCATGTCATTCCAAACCCATACGATTTTTTTTCTTTCATCTTCGGAACACAAATGAAGATCTTTTTGATGAAATCTGATAGCATTCTGGGTAACAATTTATTTTAATGTGTCCTTGTTACATGCATTCACTATAGTAATAACCATAAATTAGGCATAGTTACATGCAACTAACCCTAAACCAAAATCCTAATCCTAACCCTATATAGTAAGTACATGTACTTATTACTCAGTAATAATGTATAATTACATATTAAATTATAGGGACACATTAAAATAAAGTGTAACCGCATTATGTCCCTCCATAGAACGTTTTCACAACTAATTCATAAAGAAATCCAAACTAATCCATATGAATTGAGTGGTTTAGCCCAAATTTTCTGATGAGGCAATCACTTTGTTTATGCACATATAAACATTGACCAGCAAACATAAGCAAAGCTCAACGAAACTTGAATGACGCACAAGAACAAACCTTCCGGAAGCTCAAATGTGCTGCGTAACACACTAGAATGAACCTCACCGGTTACGCAGCACATTTGAGCTTCCTGAAGAGGTTTGTTTTTGTGCGCGTTTCAGGTTTGGTTGAGTACGGGTTCGGTACAGCAGGGGGAAGAAAACTAAACATAAAATTGCTTGTTTTTTTATTATACAGTTCACTAAACAAATTATCCGTTTTTAAATAAAAAAAAAAAAAAAAGTTTTTATATATATTATATATATATATATATATATATATATATATATTTTTTAGAGAGAGAGAGAGAGAGAGAGAGAGAGAGAGAGAGAGAGAGAGAGAGAGAGAGAGAGAGAGAGAGAGAGAGAGAGAGAGAGAGAGAGAGAGAGAGAGAGAGAGAGAGAGAGAGAGAGAGAGAGAGAGAGAGAGAGAGAGAGAGAGAGAGAGAGAGAGAGAGAGAGAGAGAGAGAGAGAGATTAACTGATATTTATTTTTAGATAATCAACACTCAAATAATAAATTGTATGCAAACATGCAAGCAGTGCCAGTAGGAAGTGTAAGGCAGGGTTTACATTAACTTCTAAATCTAATTATAAATTATGTTTTTACTCCAATTCTGTCATGAAACACAGACTTAAGAGAATGGCGAGTACAAAGATGAAACAGTTTATTATCCAACAGAGTGAAGTTATAAAGCAAGTTATGCAAATCACAACAACCACAGTGGATGTAGATAGAAACAGTCCAGACAGTCAAGGGCACCACACACACCTTGATGATTGCTGATGATGATGATGTCTCTTATCTTTGCAGGAGTTGAGCAGACAATAATGGAGGAGAGGGGAATCCAGAGAAGCAGTACCAGACGAATGGAACACAGGGAGAGAATACAGATAAGTTGATCCAGGTGAGCAGCGAGCAACAATATACATTAGTCCAAGTTAGTAAAGACAAGACCAGACAAAGCATGGGTGTGTGGTGCTGGCTTTTATGGAGAGTTGATGAGGATGATGGCAGACAGGTGTGTTATTGGGAAGTGCGTGCAGGTGATTATCAGGGAGGATTGTGGGAAATGTAGTGCAGAAGAGGAAACAGACATGGTGACTGGTGATCCTGACAAATTCATTGTTGAAATATAATCATTTATACACAGTGGCTGTCATTTTATGATAGATTTATTTAAACGTACATTAAATAATCAAGACATCACTAACAGGTTAAGTAAAATATAGGCTAATACAGTGCATATATTAGGCTAAAGAGTTAATTTCTCTGGCACACTAACAAGCTGTTGACACTGCTTGGCTTTTCTGAGGTAATGTTAAATGCTACGTGGCATTGTTTACAAGCTGTTTTATTGATGTCTTTCTGTTGTTTAAACATTGATTGCTCAATTACACAAGATATGATACATATTCGGTAACTATAGTAGTACTTAATGAGGATGATCACATTCACTTGCGCTGAGGTGAAAACTGTAAACAGTAAAAGTCAGGATCTAGGTGCAGCAACTCAAAATAAAAAGATACTCAGGTGACTGGAACTTGGAAAACATGAACAGAACAATGTAACAATATCTAACAGATATTGAAAACTTAAATACACAGACCAAACCAATCAATGCAATGAATACCAGGTGTGAACACTAATCAGACAATGAGTAACCAAGGAGACTAACCAGAAGTGGGAACAAGGAACAAAGAAAACAGAAAACAGATCAAAACCAATTCAGGGTAAAATTCAAACACAGAAAAAACAAGACATAAGCCTAACCCTGACAACAATGCATCGTTGAAGAAATCAACTAGCCACAACTGTTTCCCGAAACTGTATTGTCGCAAATATGTCGTTTTGCTATAAATTATGGACATGGCATCTGAGGACTAATTCTCATTTTTCTCAGTTATTTTGCTTTATTTCCAGATTCAATCTCAGGCTGCATCCGAACTCTCTCGAGTAGGTACTTATTTTGAATAAGTAATTACTTCAAGACCTCTAAAAAAAGTATGCACACTCTTCAAAAAAATGGCTTTAAATCTCTTGACAAACTAAAATACATAACATGACATTTGTATATATTTGAAATACCATATTGTACTGAATGTCAGCTAGGTTATTTTGCTCAAGATAAAGATTTATTAAGTCAACATACAAACAAGAAACTATGCTTCTAACCACAAGTCGAGAGCTGTTCCAACCACACAATTTTGAGATATTGTTTGCAAATGTTCCTTTCGGGAAACACAGACTCGTTGAACTATGCTGATAACAATGGAACTTGTGACCAAAGTTGGCTTGCAATGCTTTTGGGAAATGCACCCCTGTGATATAATCTGAAAAGCAATAATCCAGTCATTCAAAGATTTAGTGCCGGAACACCAAACGTCTCTCATTATTATCCTAACCCCAGAAACAACTCAATTTTTTTTTTTTTTTGTCTATTACGCTTTCATCTTACATAATAAATTCCCAATTTAAAGGATTAGTCCACTTTTAAATACACTTTTCCTGATAAATTTACTCACCCCCATGTCATCCAAGATGTTCATGTCTTTCTCTCTTCAGTCGAAAAGAAATGAAGGAACATTCCAGGATTATTCTCCTTACAGTGGATTTCAGTGGCTACCAACAGGTTGAAGGTCAAAATTACAGTTTCAGTGCAGCTTCAAGGGCTTTAAACGATACCAGATGAGTAATAAGGGTCTTATCTAGCGAATCGATCGGTCATTTTCGAAAAAAATACAACCGTTTATGCTTTATAAACAAAATATTGCCTTGAACGTACTTTCCGCTTTCGCATTCTTCATAACGCTTACACTGAATGTCCTACGCCTTCCCTATTCAAGTTACGGAAAAAAAACGAAACTGGCGCCGCGTTCGTTCCTAAGTAGAATAGGGAAGGCGTAGAACATTCAGCGTAAGCGTTATGAAGAATGCGGAAGCGGAAAGTACGTTCAAGGCGATATTTTGTTTATAAAGCATAAACGGTTGTATTTTTTTCGAAAATGACCGATCGATTCGCTAGATAAGACCCTTATTACTCATCTGGTATCGTTTAAAGGTGCCCTCGAATGAAAAATTGAATTTATCTTGGCATAGTTAAATAACAAGAGAGTGTACATGGAAATGACATACAGTGAGTCTCAAACTCCATTGTTTCCTCCTTCTTATATAAATCTCATTTGTTTAAAAGACCTCCGAAGAACAGGCGAATCTCAACATAACACCGACTGTTACGTAACAGTCGGGGTGTACGCCCCCAATATTTGCATATGCCAGCCCACGTTTCCAACATTATAAAAGGCATTAGACAAGGGCAGGCAGTATTAACGTCTGGATCTGTGCACAACCAAATCACCAGACTAGGTAAGCAAGCAAGAACAATAGCGAAAAATGGCAGATGGAGCAATAATAACTGACATGACCCATGATAACATGATATTTTTAGTGATATTTGTAAACTGTCTTTCTAAATGTTTCGTTAGCATATTGCTAATGTACTGTTAAATGTGGTTAAAGTTACCATCGGTTATTACTGTATTCACGGAGACAAGAGAGCCGTCGCTATTTTCATTTTTAAACACTTGCAGTCTGTATAATGCATAAACACAACTTCATTCTTTATAAATCTCTCCAACAGTGTAGCATTACCCGTTAGCCACGGAGCACTATCAAACTCATTCAAAATCAGAAGTAAACAATATAACAGTATACAATACTCACATAATCCGACGCATGCATACCGCATGCATGACGAACACTTTGTAAAGATCCATTTTGAGGGTTATATTAGCTGTGTAAACTTTGTTAAGGCACTGTTCAAGGCAAGCGCGAGCTCTGTGGGCAGAGAGCACGGGATTTAAAGGGGCCGCAGCAAAACTGAGGTGCCTATACAGAGATCTGTCATGCCACATTAAAGAGCGTCAAAATGGCCTTTTCTGTTGGAATGGACCGAATTTGAAAGGTGACACTTTGTTTCTTATCGAAAGTAACAAAATGCTGCAACGTTGCAATGTAATGCATTCGGTACACATGTGCATGGATCAGTACGAATATGTGTACCGTATACCCCCCCACACAGTTCACTCAAATGTACAAAGGCAGATCGTACAGGATTTAATCTCACTGTGAATATAAAGTGGTAACACTTTACAATAAGGTTCATTTGTTAACAGTTAATGCATTAACATGAACTAACCACGAAGAATACATTTGTTACAGTATTTATTAATCTTTGTTAATGTTAATTAATAAAAAATCCAGCTGTCCATAGTTTGTTCATGCTAGTTCACTGTGCATTGACTAATGTTAACATATACTCTTGATTTGAATAATGTATTAATTGTTGAAATTAACATTAAGATTAATAAATGCTGTAGAAATGCAGTTCATTATTAGTTCATGTAAATTAATGTAGTTAACTAATGTTAACTAATGAACCTTATTGTAAAGTGTTACCTATAAAGTTATGCAATTTAATATAGTCCTTAAGCCAAATCTATTACCTCTGGAACAATTAGAGTAATAAGACCAAAGATTGCCTGTTTGATATACCCAAAATGAATTATACTTATGTTTAAACACTATCTACATAAGAGCCAGCAACAAATTCCTGCAGGACTGGCCGAGATGAAGCTGTTCTCTGTGGGTACATGAGCGCTGAACGGTCACTGGTGGCCTGGAGCTTGCATCTCCGAAAGCATCTAAACAAATTTTCAAATAGGCGCTATGTTTACATATAAATCGCATACCTGAGGTCTAAACAACTATATTCTTGCCTAAAAAAAAAAAAAAAAAAAAACCCTCTTAAAACTACATTCCATTACAAAATAACAGTAGTATTGTCACACTACAGAAGAGGAGACTCAGGAATAACAGTTCAAGGAGTTTATTTCCAGGAATGTAACACAACAACAGGTAAGACACTTAGCTTGTAGATATATCTTGGACGGAAAGTCTGTATAAGAGATGAGCCACTGCTAGAGCAGTTGATGCTGAAGGTGATGGTAATGATGACGATGATGGCAAAGGAGAGGTAAGTCCCAGGGAAGAGATTGGGTGTCAGCGTCGCAACACAGACAAGACCAGACAATGAGTGTGTGTGTGTGTGTGTGTGTGTGTGTGTGTGTGTGTGTGTGTGTGTGTGTGTGTGTGTGTGTGTGTGTGTGTGTGTGTGTTTTAAATGGGTAAATATAGGAGTCCATGATGAGTGCACACAGATATGAGTGATTAGAACTCTGGTGATTGTGATTGTATGGGCGGCGTGATGGGATCTGGTGTTGTGGTGTTGGTTGGTTCTGTGACAAGTATCTATAAAAGTAAGGTGGGTTTGCTCGTCCACCATGACACTCGCTGTGAGAATGCTGACAGCGGAGTGATTCAAATGGTTAAACGGTTCCTGTGGCAATATTGGTAGAATATCGCATGACTGGAAACACCTCTCAGCCAATCAGACAATCAGATTGGAGAAAGCAAGCTGAGGATTATTACAGCGTTAACTGCTGGCACAAGCTGATTGGTCCATGTCACATCTGCAGCAAATGAGCTTGTTGCTCACATATTTAAATGGCAGGTTACATTCACTATAGCGGTTTGCAGTGCACTTTAGAGTTTCTCTAAACCCTCCACCTTCCCAAGCTCCACCTGTATAGATCTGCTATGGGTTATTGATATATGCTATTTGTTCAGCAGCACTTTGTCTTACTCGCAGCAGCATATCGGCGTATGTACTGGCAGTAGCAAGTTCCTGTACTTGCTCTGCAGCAGCAGCAATAATCTACAACAGCAATAATCTACAGCAGCAGCAATTCAGCAGCAGTGTATCAGATCTCTTCTGCCAAGACCAAGTTAAACATCACTCTTATTTTTAATACTCACAGTAGGGTTAGTGATTTGCACACACCTGACTCTAGGATTAATCTAAGGCTCAACATATCTACATAAAATCATGCAGATAGTTGAGTAAAAGTATGCTTCTACTTTTCTAAGTAATCATTCTTTTAATCACCTGACAGATGATAAAACAGTGTAAAATTCTTTATACTTTCTACTTTACAGTGAGGAAGAGTCATACATAGAGTCCAGGATATCATACAGACTTGGGTCCAGTAGAGACTTTTGATCCCCTATGCAACCAGCTAGCAATGCCCCCACCCCCATCTACGTGTAAATAATCCTTTTTATTCTCAATTAAAATATGCTTGGTGAAAAAAAAAAAATAATAATAAAAAATCCAAATTGGTGATGAAATTCCATCACGGTTAATTAAACAAGAGTTGGCTGAGATGTATATTTCAGTGCTAATTAGTATCACATCTCCAAGGACACAAGTGATTAGATTCCTAAAATGTCCCTGATGGAAACTGTTCAAGGGCTTTTCTTGGGATTTTTAGCACCAGGAACACCAGACACATATGACAGAGCAGGTTTCAGAGCTTCACAGAGCTTCTCCCCCTTTGGGAGAAGGGCATTCTTACATGTTGCAGATTTATGACAGTTAAGATTAAACTAATACGGATTTGCCTTTTCAAAAGATATTTGGAAAAGGCTCTGTATTGCATGAATTATGTTGACGGAGATAAATCATTTCAACATTTAATTTTAGAAAATTTAAATTTTGTCATAATTTACAAACCATTATGTTCTTTCGAAGCCATGTGACTTTTCTTAACCATATATAGCTTAAAGCATCATATGTGATACACAAATTTCAAAGGCCTCTAAATTTTCAACATGATTAAAACTTTGCTGAAAATCCTGTTGTACACAATCTTCTACATGCCTTTTTAGCAAGTAAAAGGCCTTTTAGTATAATTCTAAATCTGTCCATCTTCAGATTGTGGTACATGTGTCTTTTTTGCTGTGACATTTTTACTTAATAAGAAATCATCTTAGTACTAAGATATATGTGAGCATTTTATAGCATCTGGATGTGGGCCACTTCAGGCAATGATGTGGCACTGCAGGCCTTCTTATGGCCCAGTTATCTTAAAACATGGGCCAGTTTTGGCAAAGATGTGGGACAGTAATTACTGTCGCGTCTGGATGTGAACCTAAAGTGGCCCACACATGGCATGGCAAATATGGCCAGAATAAATTACACCAAATTTGGACCACTTTTTGGCAACCCAAGTGGGGCCCATAGAATTTTGTCCATTGGCTCCACACAGGCCCCATGTGTGTTAGCCCATCGGGGCACATGATGGGTCCATTGTGGGCTCTAAGTGGGGCCCATTTGTGTGTTCATTATAGGGGCCCACATATGGGTTCTAATAAATGGGGCCAATGTGGGCCACATACAGAACCCTTATGTGGCCCAGAAGGGTGCTAACACTGGACCCACAAATGGCCCCTCTATGGGGTTTTTGTGGGACCACAGCGGGTGAGAACTGGGAGCCATTTATATTTCTTTTTTATTCCTGTAGGTGAAATTAATGTGCTTTAATGTGCTTATTTGCAAAAGAAACTTTCAAACCCTGCCAACTCTAAGTTATGTTTTAGTAAACCCTGTACCTGACCTAATATCATTTAAATTACATGAGGAAATATTTGTACTGTGAAGAAAATTACTTTCAATTCAGAATTTGTAAGCCACTTTTTTTATTGATCATAAGAAGAAAAATAAAAGTACGATAAAACAGGATAAGAACATAGAAAATTCTTCAGTCCATCACTCCTGGGTTGGGGCAGACCCATCAGCTTCATATTTAAAGAACAATAATGAGAGAAAAAAACAGAAAAACAATTATTTTAAAATACTATCAAATCATTAACAGGAGCACTCTCTTAAAAAGCATGCATGATTATAATCAAGCCTTGCTGTTATAAAACATACAAACAGTATTACTTTAATTTAACATGAATAGTTAGCATGTTACTACCTTGAAACCGATAATGATGTTTATTTTGATATGTGATGATAATGGCGCTCTAGCTGCTCTGGTCCAGATCCAGGTATTCTTACTTCTTCTTCTTCTTTTTACTCGTTTTTTATTGGCGGTTCGCACTCTTAAATAGAGCATTACCGCCATCTGCTGTGGGTGATGGTTCAGAGACAAGGAATAGCAATAATAAAATAAATAAATAAATAAATAATATATATATATATATATATATATATATATATATATATATATATATATATATACAGTGGTGATCAGAATTATTGGCACCCTTGGTAAATATGATCAAAGATGACTATAAAAATAAATCTGCATTGTTTATCCTTTTGATCTTTAATTAATAAAATTAGCAAAAATCTAACCGTTCATTGAAGGAAAAGAACTGAAAGTGGGGGGGAAATCACATAATAAAATAAATGTTTTTCTTCAAAACATGTTGGCCACAATTATTGGCACCCCTAGAATATTTATGAGTAAAATATCTCTGAAGTATATTCCCATTCATATTTACATATTTTTTAGCACACCAGGGTGATCATGAACATGAAATTGTCCAGCCATGACTTCCTGTTCCACAGGAGTACAAACATGAAGAAACACAAAGGCCAAATTCCCTTAATCATTCATCACAATGAGTAAAACCAAAGAATATAGTTCTGATGTGCAGCAAAAGATTGTTGAGCTTCACAAAATAGAAAGTGGCTGTAAGAAAATAGCTAAAGCATTGAAAATCCCCATTTCCACCATCAGGGCAATAATTAAGAAGTTCCAATCAACTAAAGATGTTAAAAATCTGCCTGGAAGAGGACGTGTGTCTAAATCGTCCTAATGTGTGGTGAGAAGGAAAGTTTGAGTGGCCAAAGACTCTCCAAGGATCACAGCTGAAGAATTGCAGAGATTAGTTGAGTCTTGAGTCTCAGAAAGCCTAAAAAATGATCAAACAACACCTACATTACCACAAGTTGCTCGGGAGGGTTTCAAGAAAAATCCTCTGCTCTCATCCAGAATCAGTCTCCAGCATATTCAGTTGTTAGGCAAGACTGGAACTTCAAATGGGACCGACTTCTATGGTGAGACTTCTATGGTGCACACATGGATAAAAAGTACCCCATGCCCACGGTTAAATATACTGTTGGATCTTTAATGTTGTGGGCCTATTTTTCTGCTGGAGGTCCTGGACATCTTGTTCAGATACACGGCTTCATGGATTCTATGAAATACCAACAGATAAAAAAAAAAAAAAAATCAAACCCTGGCCGCTTCTGCTAGAAATCCAATAATGGGCCATGGTTGGACAATGATCCAAAACCAACACAAAAATGTGTCACTGAGCACAAAATAAAGCTTCTGCCATGGTCCCCTGACCTGAACCCTAAAGAAAATGAGTGAAGTGAACTGAAGAGAAGAAGCACCAACGTGGAGCTGGGAATCTGAAGGATCTGGAGAGATTCTGTATGAAGGAATGGTCTCTGATCTCATCAGGTGTTCTCTAAACTCGTCAGGCATTATAGGAGAAAACTCAGAGCTGTTACCTTGGCAAAAGGAGGTTGCAAAAAGTACTGAATAAAAGGGTGCCAATAATTGTGGCCAACGTGTTTTGGAGAAAACCATTTATTTCATAATGTGATTTTCCCCCCACTTTCAATTCTTTTCCTTTAATGAAAGATTCGATTTTTGCTAATTTTATGAATTAAAGATCAAAAGGATAAACAATGCAGATTTCATATTTGATCATATTTACCAAGGGTGCCAATAATTCTGATCACCACTGTGTGTGTGTGTGTGTGTATATATATATATATATATATATATATATATATATATATATATATATATATATATATATATATATATATATATATATATATATATATCAATAAATCAACAAATTACAAATTAATGATCTCTAAATTCTCTGAAATAACTGAGTTCTCTGAGTTTAGAAATAATATTAACACACTCTCACATCCTACTGAATTTAAAAGTTTCTTTAATGTTAACTGCTGATCTCAACTTTTCTGAAGTTCATCACTCAGCTTTCTTCTTTCCTCTTTAAATCTATTACACTGAATGAGAACATTTTCTACTGTTTCTCTGACTCCACACCAATCACACAGACCTGTGGGATGTTTTCCTATTATGTGCATAGTTGAATTCAGAGCTGTATGTCCCAACCTTAGTCTTGAAAGAACACAATCTTCCTTTCTTCTCCCTCTTGAATTCCTTCCTTTACCTACCATTAATTGTATCAAGTGTAAATGCCCGCCCTTTTGCTCATTGTCCCAATAGACCTGCCAGATTCTATTTATCTTCTTTTTAATTATTTTCTTAAGTTCAGCTTTACTATACAGAATTTGCATATCTATACCTTCCTTGGCCATTACTTGTTTTGCTAACTGATCTGCTTCTTCATTCCCTGCCACTCCCGAATGCTCCGGCACCCATAAACTTACCTGTTGCAACATCTGAAGAATCTCCAAGACAATATCTTGTCTGGTTTCAGATTGTTGAGTGTCCAGGCATAGTAATGCTGAACTTGAATCTGAGCATATTGGTGCTTTGTCTAGTCCCATATCATATGTTGTATTTATTGCTATCATAATTGCTAGCAACTCTCCTGTAAATACTGATACATGATTTGATATTCTTTTCCCTCCTGACACTTTTAACCTTGGGATGGTGTATGCTACTCCCACCTGACCATTCTGTGGATCCTTCGATGCATCAGACTTGTTCATGCATCGAAGTCCCCATACTTGTTATTATATGTCCCCATACATATTATTGTTCATACTTAGTCCCCATATACTCTTCTGTCAGTTCAGCCACTAGTAGCTCATGATCTTTCACTTGTCTTTTTCCAACAAGAAAAAATCAGTTTTTGGATGAGGTAAAATCCATAAAGGAATTGTGGGTAAAATTACCGATGGAATAACTCTGAATTCATTTATTTCCTCCAGGTGTTCTTCACACAGTCTATGGTACTTCATGAACTAGCGGTGCGCACGCGACCAAGTGTAGCTGCACACCCACCTCTGTTGGTGAACATGATCACTACACAATTGCTCCGATAAACCAGCAGTCCGCTGTATGCTGGTCGGGCTTTTTTGCAATGCGGGTTGTTTTGAATGAGCTATAAAACGGGGACATTTTCAGGGGCTAGCTCCAGTCGGGGACAGAACACCAAAAACCAGGACTGTCCCCGGAACACGGGGACATCTGGTCACCCTATTATTTTGTCCATATTTCACAGCCCTAGCACATAACTTAGTGCTTTTATGCTGCAATGTTTATGCTGTGAAAAAGAGACACAAAAATCCATTTCTGTTCCAAGAAATAAAGTTGTGTGGATTTGACATCTAAGCACGACGACACAATAGATAGTTATTCGATGTCTCTGCCAACTCTGGTGGACTAACTTAATTTAAATTGGCGCTCTCCCACCATCACTCCCTCGGCTGTTTTGAGGGAGTAATAACATAGAAAATTACGATGAGACAGTTAAAATAGTGAAAAGTCGTATAATTAATTGCAGACTATGCCAAAACGAACATATTTACTTTTTATACTTGAGCTGCGTAGTTTAATTGCGGTTGGCTTCACTAAGTTTGATTATTACGTTACTGATTTAAAAAAAAAATATATATATACAATTATATAAAAACAACATTACTGGTTAATATAAAATTAAATATGCATATCTTACCTTGAGATTTTCGAGAGAGTATGACGTTTTGAAGTGGATGCTGGCTTGCCAGTGGCGTTTTGGGTTTGTTTGTTTTTTTAAATGAGGAGGCGGGAAGGCACGACGTCAATCATCGCATGACGCAAGTGCTTTTAGATTTTAGATTATAAGAAAAAAATGTTTTAATGAAGTGATTATATATATAATCATATTAACATGAAATACTAAAAATTGAATAAATGTAATCAGTTGTTAGGGTTAAGCTGTTACCCATAAATGTACAAAAACAAAACCAACTGTAAAAACCAAAACTTTACAATTCTAAATAAAGCCCAAATGTGGCCCATATGGGACCCTCAAATTAACAATGTGGGCAACCTAACTGGGCCCCAAAATGTATTCTAAAATGGGGCCCACATTCAGCCCATCAATGTGCCCACTCTGAACCCAAGCCCAGATGATGCCCATATAGCCCAGATTAAACCCATGTGGGGCCTACATGGACATGTTGGCTGGGGGGGTGCTAGCTTTGCTAACACTGTGCATAGGCACTAGTGTACTAATTGAGCACATGGTGACTAGCATAAATGTTCATCTGTACGCAAATGATTGAAACAGACATTTTATTTATTTGAAACAGTTTATTTGAATCTGAGTTACTGATGATTGTTTTGGCTTTCTTTTTGCAAGGCCGGGTTTTTTGTGTGTTGTTTTTTTCTTTTGCCGCTGTGATCCTGAATCCTGTCCTGGCTGTGGATTCTTATCCCTGGTTTGGACTGGCGAGCCATCCTATCGTTTCATACCTGGACATAGAGTAAAAAAGTAAATTTTCCTGATCGGGTAGGACAGAAGTGCATACATCCTTTTTTTTGTGTGTTCTATCAAGTTTACCTGGATTTTCCTGGATACAAACATTAGTTTTTTTCCCCTTATGGATTTAATTTGTTTTTTTTTTTGTTTTTTTTTTCTGAACATCACTGTTTATTGACCTTTTGGATTCAGGACTTGAAATTGAGAAACTGAGGTTGAATTTTAGAAATTTATGTGAAATCTGGAAACTGAATTTTTGAAAATTCTAAATTTCAAATTTGAAAATCTTATCATTTCAATTTCAAACAATAACAATTCATCTAAAAGAAAAATAAGAAAAAAGTCAGAACAATACACTTACCTTTTTCCTTGATTACCAGCATTCCCTTTGTTTGAGTAGTTATTTACATTTTACTGTTTTCCTACTGTTATTTTTACTGCTTTAGTGAGTCGACCCCTGTCTTTTGATTCCTGGTCCAAGAATTCCAGTAACCTAGAACTGTGAAGTGAGCGCTACTCGTTACGCGTTACAACTACATTAGTTAACATGAACTAATAATGAACCGCACTTATACAGCATTTATTAATCTTTGTTAATGTTAATTTCAACATTTACTAATACATTTTTAAAATCTTGTTAACATTTGTTAATGCACTGTGAACTAACATGAACAAACAATGAACAACTGTATTTTCATTAACCTTAACGATTAGTAAATTAGTAAATAAAGTAACAAATGTATTGCTCATGGTTAGTTAATGTTAGTTAATACATTAACTAATGTTTAAAGGTGCAATATGTAAGAATTTTGCAGTAAAATATCCAAAAACCACTATGCCAGTGTTCTATATTTTGTTCACTTGAGTGCTTAAAATATCACAAATGTTTCCAACTATTTGTAAATCATGAGAAAATTGCAATTTTAACCAAGGCTCCGGGATGTGTGAGGAGTCGCCTGTCAATTGCGTCATACCCGCGTTACCTTCGGTTTCCAGTTTTATTTTGTAGAAACCATGGAAACACCAAAGACGTTTTAATATATTACACATTTTAATAGACAAGGGAACAACTGTTTTGATATGTTTATAGACAGAAAACTAATTGTTATATAGCTCAACACATTTAGTCTTATTGTTTAAATCTAATTTTCTTGATTCTTGAAGTATCATGCTTTACTATGCCTCAGAGAAAAACACTATTTTGTCAAGTAGCTTTATTTTTAGTAACAGTAATACAGAATTTTCTCCATCATACAATATGTTTTAAAATGAATTGCATGCCATTTATCAACAAAGCCATCCAGTGTTTAATATGATATTCTAAAATTGATCTGTCTTACTGTAGTGTGTCTCAAACAAGTGTCTCACAGCAGCCACTGAGCGAATGCACAGAGTAACGTTATAACATTATTTTCAACACTCTCAAATTTATCTAATATGATAAACAGAGCTGCGTTACCTCATACTCATGACCGGAAAAGCGGAAGCAGCGCTGGCGACTGCGGCATAATATAAGTTCTGCTGCTCGTGGCGTGTTGTGCAATCGCTCCAGCAGCCTCGTTCAGCTACCACAACACTCGGTTCTGTTCTGCTTCATACTAACGTTAATAAATCCATGAACATTATTTCTTCCCGAGTCCTATCCCTATTCTTGAGGTGGACATGAGGTGAAGACCACATGTCCCAAGATTCCACGCTCAAACTTGGTGTCATCAAGCTACGCCTTTGTTTTGAATAGACCTTTAGCGACCTCTAGCAGACAGAAATCCTACATACAGCACCTTTAACTAATGAACCTTATTGTAAAGTGTTACCTAATAATCCATATGGCTCCAGGGGGTTAATAAAGACCTTCTGAAGCGAAGCGATGGGTTTTTGTTAGAAAAAAAAATATCCATATTTAAAAGTTTATTAACTAAAATAACTAGCTTCCGCAGACGACTGTACGCACACTGCGCAAGTCGACTTGCACCAAAACTTGGACTTCCATCCAATATGCCCATGTGTGCCAGACATGGGTTTTATCTGGGTTAAATCAGCATCATCTGGGCATGGGGTCTTTAATGGGCTAAATGTGGGACCCAAATTGGTTTAAAGTTGTGAACCCCTGTTAGGTCGCCCATTATTGTTCATTTGAGGGTCCCATATGGGCCACATTTAGGCTATATTAGGCTATATTTATACTTACTTTTTTTGTACAGCTGATTTGGTTTATACCATAATGGGTTACTTGACTGTAATGCCGGGTCCTAATCAGATGCAATGTGGTAAGATTTCAGTGACAAACAGTTTGTCTGTCCACACCAGATGTGACTATGAGACGCGATAAAGTCAATCAAAAATCACAGCCAATCAGAGCACGTGTGCGGGCTCTCTCAGCAAGCTCCCGGCACTCAGAATGAAATGGATAAATACATAATAAAATTCATGAATATTACACCATTTTAACATTATTAAAAATACATTTTAAAATACATTGAGTTACTGAAACAATCTTTGACATAGAATACACTTGTCTGTTCACAATGAGTTGAGAGTTTGAACATTCTTCATCAATACTGGCTCACACACCTGGTCAGACTTGGCAGGCTTCGGCTCTGGGTCTGCGGTGGATTCTGGCTTGTGGTTCATGCTCATGGCAAATGCACTTTCAGGCTCCAGGACCCACACTGTTTCAGGCTTGAGCTCCAGAACGGACATTGGGGCCAGCTCACACACCTGGACAAGCTCTGGGTCTGCAGTGGGCTCCACCTTTCCCAGTGTCCTTGGTGGCACTGGCTTTGTGGTGGCCGTGAAGAGTGGGGAACACTAGGGAGGAGTTCCAAGGCAGGTGCGGTCACTGGAATGAGAATAACTGCTGACTGGATGATGGTGGGAGTGGGCTGAGGAGGGTGAGAAGATGTCCTCATCTTCTATACCTCCATCCGTGAATGGCGAGCCACTCAGCCACAGCGCATAATCCAAGTACTGTGTCAGTGTGCAGGTGGTAGCTCCTACTTCCAGTAGTCGAAACAAGTGATCATCCAGCACACTCCAAAAACAGGTAGAGTGCCGTAATTCCAGGACACCATGTGGCAGTCTTCAAGGGGATGGGCATCTTGTGAAAGGGAGAGGAGAAGATTTTCGGGGGAGTGATTGGAAAATATTGTTTGGTCTGACCTTCTGTCACGATCAGGCTTGGACGCAATGACCAGAACTGAGGTAAAACTCAAACAGGTAGGTTTATTTGCAGTAGAGATGGCAGTATCAGTATCAGGCCCGATACTGTGCTTGTGTACTTGTACTCGTACTCATTAAAATGCTCCAATACCAAAAAGTGATGCCACACAGAGTGTGTACAGTGTTTGTGTCCAGACAAACAACACTGTAAAATGTAATTGCTGAGCTTACTAAAATGATTAAGTAAACTTAACTTATTTTATTAAGTTTGTTGATATTACTTAGTTTAACTAAGTAATTCCAACTTTTTCCCCACACAAAGTGCTTAAACTCAACTTGTTCATTTAGCTCAACTTAAAAGTTTAAGTATTGTGAATGCACCATATATACAGTAGGTGGCGGTAATACTCCAAAGGAGTGAGAGCTCATTAATTGGACGAAGAAGAAGACTGCACATGCGTAGTTACTTGGTTCAGATAGCAGGTTCATTAATTTGCACGTGGCTGGATAAGAGCATGATGAGGTAAGTCTCACCACTGGATGGAATGGATGGAAAAACAGTATAAAGTTTAAAATGGGTAATTACAGGAGCAAACTACGGAGAGCTGGATGCACCGATGTTCTTGTTAATTCAATGAAAAGAGGGAGCCAAGATTCTCCAAGAAATGTCAAGAAACCCAAACGATTCGAGATCAATTTTCTACCCAATATGCCTTCTGGTGAAAATGAAAGCAGCATGGAATCAAAACGATTAGAAATTGTGGAGGAAATGAAGAAACGACATCCAAGTTCTACACTGACAGCACAGTACATGTACATAACTTTTTCGCTAAGAAGAAAAGAGTTGGTTGAAAAGGAGCCTTCAGTAAAGGAGACTTTACAAAGATGGCCAGCACTCTTCAGGGAAAGTCAGGTAATTAAGACACATTTTATCTAGGGCATGTAAAAATATTTTAAGTCTTAATGTGTTGTTTCTTTTGTTCTCCTTTACGTAGATTATTGCTGAGTTCAACCGGATCACAAGCAAAAACCTGAAGCAAGAATTCTTCTCAGCCCTTGATAAACATACTTCTCGTTTTCTGGAAATTTTCGAATCAAAGAAAGGCACAACTGGAAAAAAGCTCTTGGAGCTTCTAATGCAAATTAAGTCTGCAGTAAGTGTTTTTTTTTTTTTTTTTTTTACAATAGTGTAAGTCCATCTGTCAACTTTAAAGTGATCTGTTTTCACTGTTGATCTTGATGTTTTATGTATTATTTGTTAGAACATCACTGATGTCACTGCTCGACGGACAGCAGTTCTCCGTGGTCTTGCTGTCCTTCTTGGGGAAGACACTACAGACTTCTTCAAAACATGCTTTGTAAGTATTCTTCTAATTTAATATCTGTAAAAAGTGCTACAAGAAAGATGTCCCAATTTCTGTGTCAGTGTTACGTTTACTTAAGAGATCTTATATAAAGTACATAGAAGACATAACATTTGATCAAATAAATCTTAAAATATGGATGAAACTGTTTTCAAACTATAAAAATCTCATATAGAATAGTGTCTTGAATTTTTCCAATTCAATTTCAATCCATCTCAGCACAAAGAGGTCTCTATATATAGCCATTCCTTACCTATGTCCCGTGACAGTTTTAGCAGCATCCCTTCTCCACCCTATCGCCTCACTCTCTGCTGGTATAGACAGTTTCAGCAGTAACAAAAACAAATGCCTTTCAATGACCAATAATTAGCGTTAAATAAGTTAAACATTAAAAGAATAGGGAAAGGATCTCATTTTGTTACAAACCTGTATAAATTTCTTTCTGATGAACACGAAGGAAGATATTTGAGGAATGTTTGAAACCAAACCGATCATGGGATGGATGTAACTGTTTTACCTAAAAGATATTGCTATTAAATGTTTCGATGCTTTTGCTGAAAAAGTCCAAATTATCACTGACAATTCCCACTGAAGCCAGGTTATAAATTTACTAGTTACTTCAAGAACTAGTAACAGCACCTTAAGCAGTTTAAATTTTTACAAGGAACATGCACTTGTTTGCGTTTGCAATATAAGAATGTATTTTAATATCGCTTTTCTTTCTTTCTTATAGGACATTGATATCGTTGCACCTCAAGTATCGATAGGAATTCTCACTGTGGTGCCAGAGGACAGCCCGACGTCTCCACAAGGTTTGCCATTGGAGGTCACTGATACAGCAATAATTTTGGAGGGTGTTATAGCAATGGATGGACTTGAGAATGTTCCACATGCCATGTGTTTTGTTTTTGGGCTGATCTATGCTTTAAATATGGAGTACCCTTCACAACTTAAAAACACTTTTGAGTTCATTCAAAGGGTTTTTCTTTCCCTGGGGCACAAATCTCTCAAGCCAAAACTGCAATCACTAAAAAACCTACTGTTTTAATGTGTCTTTGTGTTTCTGATGGCAGAAACAAGACCTTGTTACGGTAGGTCTGTTTTTTGTGTGTATGTGTTTCTGATGGCAGAAACAAGACCATGTTACTGTAGGTCTGTTGTTGCATTTTTTTGAGTTTTAATCAGTCACCTGCCAACCTGGATACAAAACCAAAACTCCAGTCACTAAAAGCTTTGTAGTAAAGAATTTGTTCAATATGTTTTTAATAGCAGAAACAAGACTGTCTTAGGTCTATTGTTGCCTTTTGGTTGTTGTATCCAGATTGATGGGTGACTGATTAAAAATCTCAATACCCGCAACTTAAAAACCTTGATGTTTTAATTCATTTTTGTTTTAAGCTTCTGATGGCAGAAAAATACCATGTTATTGTAGGTCTGTTGCTGCACTTTGGGTGTTTTATTCAGGTTGATGGGTGACTGATTAAAACAAATCTGTTTTATTTAAAATGTTTAGTGTTTGCAGAAACAAGGATTTGTTACTGTATGTCTGTTGCATGTTGAGGTTTTTTTTTTTTTTGTCATCCATCAACTTGGGTATAAATCCTAGAAAAAAGAAACTGTAATTGCTGCATAACTTGGATGTTTTGATCAAGATGTGTTCTTTGTGTTTCTGATGGCAGAAACAAGACCATGTTACAGTAGGTCTGTTGTTGAATTTTTTTGGTAGGTTTAATCAGACACCTACCAACCTGGATTCAAAACCAAAACTTTTAGTCAAGATGTGTTTGTTAGTTATAACAGAAAGATTTAGTCTTGTGTCTGTTGTTGCATTTTGGGTGTTGTATCCAGGTTGATGGGTGACTGATTAAAACAAATCCCTATTAAAAAAAAAAAAAAAAAAAAGGCTGTTGTTTTAATCAGATTTGAGCTGATGGCAGAAACAAGACTGTTGTTGGTCTGTTGTTACACTTTGGATGTATAATTCTGTCATCCTGGATACAAATTCTAGAAAAAGCAAACCCGTAATTGCTGCAATTCTGCCGTAATTTGTGAGTTTTATTTAATCAACTGTCAGCCTGGATGCAAAAACCAAAACTGCAGTAATGAAACTTTTTTTTTTTTTTTTTTTTTTTTTATATACGTTTGTAATAGCTGAAACAAGACTTATAGCTGAAACTTGACAAATCCCTATACCGACAACAAAAATGTCTGTTTTAATCGGTTATCTGTGTGTTTGCAGTAACACAAATGTTTTATTGTTGGGTTGACTTGTTGGTTTTTAATTACTCACCATCAACCCTTTTTGTTTTAAAAATGCTTAAAAAATTTTGGACACTGTTACAATAAAATGAATGTTTTGACAACATAGTTCATTTTTTGCTTTACTCGTTTTTGTTAGTTTAGCTTACTTAAAAATGTGAGGCAATCGGTTTCCTTAAATTTACTAGTAAAGTGAACACTAATAATAAGTTACCACAACTAATGCTTTTGAGTCACCAGTACTTAATTGTACTTAATAATTACGTTTAGTCTACAAATACTATTTAGTTTAGCCAACTTAAAATTAATACTATACTTTACTTAATGAGTAAGTTAAGTCTACAAATACTATTTAGTTTAGCCAACTTAAAATGAATAGTATACTTTACTTAATGAGTAAGTTAAGTCTACAAATACTATTTAGTTTAGCCAACTTAAAATGAATAGTATACTTTACTTATAAATTTAAGGCAATCGGTTTCCTCACTTTTTTAAGTTAACTCTACTTATTACATTTTACAGTGAAACCCCGACATCAAAGCAAACAGAGAGCATAATGGAGATAGAATGGAGATAAATATCTAATTAGCAGAATATTAAACAAATTATATATTCACATGGCACACCTATAGCTACTAAGCAGATAAACGAAAAACACTCAGAGTGGATTGAGCGAGCAGTGGCACAGATGCACAAGCATATTTTTTTTTTCTTTTTCTCCTCTAGACATTGCTGTAAAGTTTGTTCGGTTGGATATATACAACAGCAAAGAAAGTAAAATGAAGAGCATATTACTAATGTTAACTGACGGTAAAATGAGAGAGTGCTAAATAGTATATGTAAGTAAAAACATGAACTGAGTTGTTCCCTACATTACAGGAAAGCAATTGAATAACATTTTCAATAAATATTCTCTGCACAAACAACTAAAGCGCACATCGAGAAAGCTACCTCTCAGACAGAGCGTGAACCTACTAAATTGAGTTCTCTTTCTAGTCTTCAATATGATGTCAAAATGCACGTACCGGTGAGTATCCTTGTGAAACATAGTCAGTTATGTCGTAAGTGAATGTAAATAGTTGAGAAAGAAAATGCGTGTCTTACAGGCTTGTTTGAGATGCATCAGCACTGTGCAGACCGATCGGCATATGACATCAGGCTATACAGCCAATGCCAAATAAAGCTGCAGTTGCATAGCTGCTCTAGATTTGGAGTTTGGAGCACAGTTGTGCAACAGTTGAAAAGAGACTATTGCTGTACATTTGTAAAGCAAATTACTCTGCCATTACTCGGATTTATAGCCCCCCTGTAGTCAATAATTTTATCCCTTAAAACTCATCTTTGATCACCAAAATGACACATTTAAAAAAATATTTTTCATGTAAAAAAAAATTCTTCATGCCTTAAAATAGCTTGAATGTAACTCTACACCCTTGCTTCATTTAATTGAGAGATCACACTCAGAGATCCACTCGATCAACTTTACTGTAGTAAATGTTGCACAATGGTATCGCTCTTTACAATGTTGGACACATAACAGTAATTAATATGATTACCCTTTTGCTTGACTAGCCTACATTATCAAACAGCTGCTAATAATGTGTTGCTAATTTTACACAAACCATTTTCCCGTTCGCTATCTGAGTCTGCCTTCTAAATAGGAACACTTTGAACAACTCAGAACATCAGTGGAGAAAGGCATGGTTCATAATAACATCATAATATGTAAATTTATGCTGCCTACTCCTTCATATAAAACAATATATTGATTTAGTTTTTGTAAGACACTTTTTGCCAAGAAACACAGTATGCGAGGAGGCGTGAATCACCACTGAATAATGGGCCATTCTCACCTGTGAAGACAAAAGAATTGGATAGTAATGAGCTGAAATGACTTGCATATTAATGAGGCATTTCAGTCAGGTAGGCTGTGAAAAAAACCTTCTGTGATGTCTCAAGCTCATCATGATATATGAAACATACAGAAAAATATTATTACAATATAAAGTAATGGTTTTATATTATACTTTAAAATATAATGTATTTCTGTGATGCAAAGAGTCTGAATATAGGCTTTTAGTTTAAAAGCATGCACATTTGGAGAAATATTGGATTCTCATATGCTTATGTCAATTTTCTATACAGAGGAGTTATATTTATTTAAAATTCATTATCATTACTATGAGCGCTGGTGTTTTCAATTCATCCTTGAAGTCGGAGGGCGCTCTGTGCATTTTTAGTCCACAAATTCATCTAAAAGAAGAAGAGGCTATTCCATAAATGGAGTTTCCAATTCATACAGCAGCCGGAGGGCGCTAAAGAAACAAAAACTCATCTAGAATTCATCTATAGAAGAAAAGAAAACAGGAACTAACTGTATGTCTTCTAGAGCTCCCTAACCATGACTTTTACATCCAGATAAATACTTTTCAAGACAATAAATACACGATTGAGATGATGAATGCATGTATTGCCTCTGAATTTGCGTCTGAATAGCGCTGACTCTGTGGGCGTGGCCGCATTAGCGGATAATGAGCTGAATCACGGACTTCTGACATGGCTCTCTTTTCATACAGATTACATAAACACGGAAGGTTTGTTTTCGATTTGACTTACATGATTCAAAACCTGACATCTTAACGTTTTTTAGACATAAGTTTAATTTTTCTGTGATTAGTATTCACTAAGTTACAGTTCATTTTCTGAGAACTATCAGATTGGACTTCGTTCAGAGGGAGAGGAGAGATCACGCATCATGTTAGTTTTCTTTATTTTACAAAAAGCACAACATTGTGTTTTTACTCTGAGTGTATACAAATAAAAGAAGATATTCTATAGTTTCAATTGATATATTACTTATTTCTCTGTGACAAAAAATGACGGAGTATTTTAAGTCTGTTTTGCTGCAATGTGAAAAAAAACCTGCAAAACGCGCCGGCGCGTTTTCAGACCTCAGAGTGTTAATATGATAGTTTCATCCTTACATCTACTATGATACAATATATTGTTAGTACCAAGAGTATTTCCATTCCATTAGTCAATAAATACGTGGATCTGCATTTAATATAAGATTATACTGAATCTGATGGACTAGTGGTAGAATTTTTGTTCAGCGTGCCAGAGGTTCTGGGTTCAAGGGTAATCTGCCCTTGAATAATGTATTAGATTTTTTTCTCATTAAAGTTGTTGATCAGTGATTGTATATCAAGAGCAGGGACATGTTTATGTGCATTTTGTTTTGTGATTTCACCGAAACGAATAGAGAGTCTCCCCAACAGCGTTAAGTGATAGATTGAAGCGTTCATCCGTGTGAAGACTGCGCAGTGTGCACAAATGCCAAGAGAACACTTTTGCGCCACTGATAACAGTGGCAACGAGCACTCAACATAATTTCAACATATCCTAGCCCCAGAGTGCCTATAATTTAACACAAATGAACAAATTGCTAATCAACTAGAGATGTTTCTTTTGTATTAGATAAATTCGTGCCACAAGATGTTTCAAAAAGTGGTGGGGATAATATCGACCCTGGCAAAAAGTGGCACCAAAAAAGTGGCACCACCAGCAAGTTACGCCTATGACAAGGTAGTTTGCGATGTCACTAACACCAGCAATTTCAAACCGTGTTTTTGAAACTGTCTTTAGATCATTGCAGTTTTAAATAGAAAACACTCAGCAATGGGGTTGACTTATGAATTTGCACATGGTTTGTATTAAAGCATATTAAAAACACCACATAGACATATAAACAACATTAAACTTGATTTTCACCACAGGGGGACTTTAAGAATGGGATGGGAAAATGTAGTTGAAATGACATAGCATTCAAGTGACAAGTGTTCCAACTTTATCTTGTAGAGTAACACTGCACAAGCAAATGTATTTTCTTAAAGATTTTTTTTCTTTCTTTTTTAAGATTGTTTAAAAGTTCAATAAACTGTTCCATTAAAAAATGTACAGTGGACAGTGATTTTTATGAATACTATTTTTTAACGTCCAGCTAATAATAACAAATAATAATTCAAATATTAGAAAGCAAACAGGTCTAGGTATATTAAAAAAAAAAAAAAAAAATACTGAATGGCACTGGTGAAAATCATATGGGTGAGCAAACTTGAGGGTGAGTAAATTATTCCTAAACAGTCAAACATGCATGATGAACTCCTGTTGCTCTTTATATTGAGGACACTGTAAATGCCAATCCTTTTGTACATGTATGGTAGTAATTTAGTTTGAATGTGTTGAACTTTTAGTCTTCATCATGATATAATGTGCACTAACTCTCTCCGGAATCACCCAATAGCATGTATGCAGTATTTTTTTTTTTTTTAAGAACATGTTAAATCCTTTTAATTACTTAGTTAAACTTACTGCATAGCTCCGGTTAAGCCTAAATCCATGACAACCGTATCTCAGACAGTCTAGAGAAGACAGAATATCCTTTTGTGCTGTGAACTTGAAAACAGACTGTATTGTGCCAGGTCTTTATTCTTTATATCTGCTGTAAATGCATAAGGGGATATATAGGATATAGAAATGCATGAAACCAAATAGTGCGACTAATAAGCTGTATTCAGAACCGGTGCAGAGGGAATGTAGCCGTGCAGAGGGAACGTAGCCTTGCAATCACTCAGAGGCTTGGTTAAACCAAAGAGTGTGTGTCTGTCCCCGTTTTCAATTTGCACATGGTACACATGCCTCTAAAGAGTCCATTTTGCATTAGTGTGTAAAATGTATCTGCCAATACTCTGTACGTGCTGAGTTTGTCAGTGGAACATGTTCACTGGTAAATACAAGATGATGCAATTGCTCTGTGGATTGTAGAATGAATAGCTGATCATAAAATAGATTAGAGTGCCTTACAAAATGAATTACTATATGTACAATAAATTTTGTCATAGCTGCAAGATATTGCAATAAGAGTACAAAGGTTTCAAATTTATCACTAGTGCAATAGTAAGGAAATCACATTAGGACACCTCAGTATCCAAATATGGTGGAATGGAAGACTGTCAGGGTTATGTTTAATTCTTATGGAAAACTTTTGGTTGTTCATTTACAACTGCGTTTTGGAGGCTTTTGAAAAATAGTTTCAAACTGCAAGTTTTTGAAAATAATACTGTTATTGTTTGTGTAAACTACAAAAACATGAATTTGTGAAAATGGTGATGTCATGCACATGCATATTAGGTGTTCAGACTATAGGCACATAGTTTTCGCCAACTGTTTTCGCAGATCCGTGTGAACAGGGATCGTTTTGATCGATCTGTATGTGAAAAATGCAAAAGGAAAAACATTTCCATTTTGTTGTTGTGTAAATGTACCCTTAGTTTTATTATGTTTTGGTTTTGTTTTCCCCGTTCCCATTTTGCCTGTGTTCTTGGTCATTATTATTTTCCCTTGTTTCTGATTAAATACGCACCTGTTTCTGTTCCAGTTAATTACCTCACTTAGTGTATTTTGTTCTATGTTCAGTCTCATTTATGATTCTTTTGTTTATTACTCCTGCAATCTCCTGAGTGTTATAGTAAAGTATCTGTTTATACTCATTTATTGATTGATTTATTGATATTAAACTTGAGGTCCCCAACAAGGACTTCCTAGATGTGGGGTGAATCACCCATCGGCCCCACCTCCACTGGCTCCCTTCAGTCCTTCAGCTCCCCCTCTGTTGACAACACTTTACTGCGTGGACTTACCTCTGGTCTTCTGGTCTCCAGCTCCGCCTTGGCAAGGGGATCCCCTGGCCCCGCCTCCATTCACCGAGCTCGTCGACCGGTCGGCTCCACCTTGGTTCCCTCCCTTGGCTCCAACTTAGCCGGGCATCCTTATGGATCCACTGGGCTCCCTTGTCCTTCTGGCATTGCCTTGGTCAGTTGTCACTCTGCCTATGCCAGATCCATCGGTGTCACTTGGTCTCGTATTGTTTGCGGCTCCGCTTGAGTCTCCACCTCCATCATCTCAGTCTCAGTCTGTTTTCCCCCTGAGTCTGCCTGCCAAGTCTCTACCATGGCTCCTCCCTCCCTCAACTCCGCTGTGGGCCTTCATCCTGACTGTGGTCTGGGTCCCAACCTGGCCCTTCCTGCTCTCATCTCCTTCCTAAACATGCACCTGTTTCTGTTCCATTTAATTACCTCACTCAGTGTATTTAAGCCCATAGTTCCCTTTGTTCTGTGTTCAGTCTCAGTTATGTTTGATTTATGGTTGATTCTTCTGTTTATTACTTCTGCAATCTCCTGAGTGTTATTGTTAAATAAAGTGTTTGTTTAATACTTATTCATTGTGCGATTACTAAAGCCACACTAGGTCTGATTAAAGAGTATGACCATGATGATCAGTCAGAAAGACAGATGTCTTTCTAAACAAACCTATCACATTTAATTTTGTATGATCACATATAAAACTACCAATGATGTGGAAATGGAATGTAAAACAGTATTAAGATGTTTAAGCAGAGATTGTTCATTTTGACTTGATTGAAACTAAGGTGCTCCATGTATTTTGTCACTTCTATGCTTCGATAAAATTTTTCATTGAGATGTTCAGTGTCCTTTTTTTATATACAGAATAATTTGTTCACAAACCTTTGAGCTACCTCTGTCCACCGCCTACATAGGTAGTTGTCTTCTAAAGCATCAACCAAAGTCAAACCACAAAAATTACTAATATGAAATGCTGTACACAGGGATCAATTCTGCATTACAAACAAGCCTAATGACGTGCTTAGGTGGTCTCCAATCCTGGCCAAGATGTTTATATATATAGGCAAGCCTGCACAGGTGTTATAACAGGAACAGAAAGCTTGAACTAGTACTTTAAAATGAGTGTTCCCAGACAGCATGTAATCATTTACAAAGTGATGTTGCTTCATTATCACTGAAATGACTCCAGTCGACATTTCCTTCGTTAATAAACATGGTTCCCTTCATCTCAGTTGCATAAAATTGTCACTTTTTTCGACATTATCCATCTATACACACCCACAAACACAAATCAGGCTTTATTCGGTTGTTCTAAAGGTATGTTTAAAAAAAAAAAAAAAAAAAAAAAGTCCTCGTCTTTGGGGTCAAAATAACCCCACATTGAAAATGAATGGAAAAAGCGAAAACAACGATTTTTTTATTTATTTTATTTTTCATTTAAAAATAATTAAATCCTGCATGATCACACACAGAGACACACACACACACACACACACACACACACAGAGGTGTGACTGCAATAGAGAGCATTTTTATATAAATTGGCAAATAAAGTCAATAATTCCAACAGAAATCTAAAAATTTTCACACATTAATGAAGGACTGGTACTAGAGCACAAAAACAATGTAAAATGAACATGATCACACACACACACACACACACACACACACACACACACACACAGGTGTATGTTTACACTCCTGTTCATATCTCTTATTGCTGTTTTTTGTTGGTTTTATTTACTTTTTAAAAAGTAATTTCTTATTCCAAAGTTAATTATTTTTAATACGTTTGGGTTATTAAATGCATTATTACACTTAAGTATTTTCTTTTAGTTTCATTATTGCAAATTTATGTGGCATTACTACAATAACAATACACTTCAAAAGACCTCAAACAACAACAAAATTTCTAAACTTTGACAAAAATACTGATTTATTGTATTTTATAGGGGCGGTTTCCCGGACAGGGTTTAAATTAAACCAGGATAGGCCTTAATCCAGAAAAGTTAATCGTGGTTTAAAAAATGGCTTTCTGAAACACAGATTAAGTTCAGATTACTAAAACCTGGACTATAGAGTCCTGAATTCAAATAAACTAGATTATTTTAAATCCAACTGTGCTAATCTGAATTAGCATGAGAGAGGTTGCCTGTAAAACATGGAATAAACTAAAACAAGCTTAAAATTGCATGGAACTGAGAAACAAATTGTCTCGGTTACGTATGTAACCCTCGTTCCCTGAAGGAGGGAACGGAGACGTACGTCAGTAGTGACCGACAAATTGGGATATCGCTAGAGAGCCCTATCAGCTTCGAGTGAACTAAAACAAGCCAATGGAATTGGCGTGCGATATTTGCATAATGCACACCGCCCCCGACAGGTGTATATAAATAGGAAGCAGATGCAGTCGCACTCTGTTTTTCGCTGAGGAGACAACTGGTGTCCGCGCAGCAGCGAGGGTACGGAAACTGTGGCGACGGGACGTACGTCTCCATTCCCTCCTTCAGGGAACGAGGGTTACATACGTAACCGAGACGTTCCCTTTCAGTCGGTCACGTTCGGCGTACGTCAGTAGTGACCGGCGAATTGGGATCCCAACTAAAGCGCCACAGTTATGAAAAACCCCTTCCAGTGCCCAGCGCAAGCTCGGCTGCCCATGGCACTAGCTGGGACGGTGAAGGGGGCGAGCTTACGCCGAGAGAGTCTACTGCTGTTCCACAACTACCCACTAAGTAAACTAGACTACACTGGGAAAGCGAACCCGTAGGGGACGCTGCGGAGGCCACTACCTACCCACGGGGGAGGAATTTACGTGGAGAGTACACATATGGACTGGCCCGAGGGGCAGTAAGCATACGGAAGTCCCTGGGATGGCTTCACCTGGGTAGGGGGAGACTCATCTGACAGGTGACAGCAGAGCTGGCTCTGCTAAGGGAAAGACACGGACTCGCCCGTAGGGAGTTTTAAACCGTGGAAGATTACACATATGGGACCGCTCACGTAGAGGAGTCACGACATATGGACCCCAGCCAACAGACAGCGTCAGCGACGGATGTAGGCCTGGCATCAGACACTCCGCAATGTCCGAGCCGAAGGGGGAGGCGGAGGAACTCGACAGGGTTCGCCAAGCGGGGAACACGACTGGAGTCAAAAGTATGCACGCATCCGGCCCAGGGGGCGGGAATGGCATTGCAAGCCGACACTTAGAGCGGGTTCAACGTGTCGGCTCGTCGGCTGCACGGTTGAGCACACCTGGGACATGAGTGGCCCGAAGGGACCTCAGATGCTTCTGACTCCACAGCAAGAGATGGCGGGCGAGTTGCGACATGCGACGGGAGACTAGACCACCTTGGCGGTTTATGTACGCAACGGCCGCAGTGCTGTCCGAGCAGACCAGTACGTGCTTGTCTGACAGCAGCTCCTTGAAGCGGCCCAGTGCAAGACGTACTGCTAGCAACTCCAGGCAATTGATATGCCAATGCAGTTGGGGCCCCGTCCACAGACCGACGCTGCATGCCCGTTGTACGTGGCCCCCCATCCGGTGGCGGAGGCATCTGTGGAGACCACAGCGTGCCTGGACACCTGTTCTAGGGGCACTCCCGCCCGCAGGAACGAGGGGTCCGACCACCGGATGAGGGTGCGACGGCAGCTCGGTGTCACGGGGACACAGAGCGTACCACGCTGCCATGCCCATCTCGGGACCGCGCGGACCGCTCGGACCGCTCGACTGGGGGAATCTGATCGTATCCCCTAGCCTCTCCGCCATCCAGGGAGGTGAAGGCGGATGAGGGACCAGTTCTAGCACGAGCGCTATACGGCGTTCGCCAGAATCTGGTCACCTCGTCGTGCACCTCCGGGAAGAATGGCATCGGGGCGGGGCACTGGGGTTGACCAGCGCGACCGGCCCCGAGGTACCAATCATCGAGCCGAGAGGGCCCGGGACAGGGTGGAGGGTTCCACACGAGCCCAACACTCTCGGTCGCCTGGGAAAGCACAGCCGTCAACTCGGGATCGGCCTCGGGCGGCACTACCGTCCCGGAGGGCGGCAACGGAGCCGAGTCTTCATCTCCCGAGGATTCGGGCTCACCGATGCTGAGATCGACATCTGATCCGCAGCAGGCGCACCAAAGGTAACGGCTGGACAGTCCGTAAAGGGCCCAGCGGAAACCGATGGCGGCACGACGGGTTGCAGTGCTGCTGAGGCGGCAGGGGCCCGAGGAGCAGAGCTCGGCGGGGAAGCCCTGACGGTGATCCTCAGGTCACCCTGCCTACACACCGTCGAACCGTCATTCCGGCCGGAGCCGGAAAAAACGGCCGAACGGGGCATAGGGGAGGGGACCCCAGCTACCTGAGACTTCAGGAACGAGAGTCTAGACCTCAGCACTGTGATAGTCATGTTCCCCCAATGGGAACATGAGCTATCCACAAAAGCTGCTTCAGCGTGCTGAACGCCCAAACACGTGATGCAGCGATTGTGCCCATCAGCAGGGACCAGGGAACGACCGCACCCAGTAACGCACAGACGAAATGACATCTTTGTAAAGACGCAGGGTTCGTCTGTGAAGCTCTTTCAGAAGGGGAAATTACAGCTCTCTCGTGCTGAAGCACGCAGGGAGTGTCACGATGTGTTTGGGTACACCACTCCCCGAACACAACGCAGGAACCGGCCCAAATCGCAACCGCTCTTTCTACAGCGCGCTCAATGGGGCAAAGGGTTGCTGTGAAAACAGCAGTTTAGAGCTCAATGCTCAGGCTCCTGGAGAAACTCACGACCTCGCTGCTGTGCTGTAACGCCAACAGAAAGTGCTGCACCACTTCAAAGGCTGAAGAACACTCTGACTTAAACAGTCTTGAAAGCTGAAGAGACCAACCGGTTGGCTCCAAAGCGAAAGACAGAGTGCGATTGCATCTGCTTCCTATTTATATACACCTGTTGGGGGCGGTGCGCATTATGCAAATATCGCACGCCAATTCCATTGGCTTGTTTTAGTTCACTCGAAGCTGATAGGGCTCTCTAGCGATATTCCAATTCGTCGGTCACTACTGATGTACGTCGAACGTGACCGAATGAAAGGGAACCAAGGAAAATAATGGAAGCAAAAAAGACCCCAATATAAAAACTTAACTAAACAAGAGACATTTATTTTAAAGCAAGCAAAATACATCAGCTGTGAAAAAAAAAAAAAATAATTATATATATATAATAATCATATAATTATTACTTTTGTTTTGTCCTTTACATAGCAACAAACTAAACATAACTGTGATAATCGGTGTTGGCAGTCTAGAAATGATACTGGCTAGAGCCAAAGCACTATCATAGTGGTTGTTTCATTATATATTAGGGCTGCACGATATATCGCATGAGATTGTCACGCGCATTTCGTCAGTAAAGCCGGTTCCCTGATTACCGCTAAATCGCCATCACCTGCTTTCAGATAGAGCGCCATTTAATAGACAGAGCCGTAGATCACTGAAAAGCCACGCAATATCGCAGATGAATCGCCTTCGATAATGAACGCGATATTGCGTGGCTTTTCAGTGATCTACGGCTCTATCTATTAAATGCCGCTCTATTTGAAAGCAGGTGATGGCGATTTAGCGGTAATCAGGGAACCGGCTTTACTGACGAAATGCGCGTGACAATCTCATGCGATATATCGTGCAGCCCTATTATATATGTATTTTAAAAAAACAAAACAATTCTTGTTAGCAGGTCCTCAACCCAAGCACAAGCTCTACACTTCACCACAACGGTAATCACCAATAAAACATTAAAATAACAAAAAAATTTACATAAAAGAACATTAAACAGTAAGAAGTCTCTCCATATTCTCATCTTTCTAAAAAAAAATTCATAAAATAACACTTTTTCAACATTTACTCTCCCACTTCAGCCCAGTGCAAAGCATGATGGGAAGTGAAAGTCTTGTTTGATTGGGTTACTTTACTGAAACATGTTATTTCAAAATGAAAACATCAAGTGAGTTCTGGTAACCATTTCAAGTCAATTTAACATGAAGCAATCACATTTGAACCAGAAACAATTGTGTTAAATCAAAATAAATTGTTTAAATAAAGTGAACAGCATCAAAAATATTATATATATATATATATATATATATATATATATATATATATATATATATATATATATATACACACACACAAACAGTGTATATCAATATTGATATATATCCAAGTAATACATGAGTCTTCTTTGAAACACAACATTAATCTGAAGTTAAACCTGCCTCTGTTACGGTATACAGGAGACAGACACAGATGTAACAGGTAATGGTTGTTTATTTGACCACAGTAGAGCAGATGAACACACACAGGTGAGTGAACTGGTTGTAGAGAGGTTTGAGCAGGTAGTATGAGGTATAGTTAATGTCCTTTCTTTTGCAGGTAGATATACGCTGGAGCTTGGAGATCGCTGGAGAACTGGGAAGATGACTGGAACACACCCACACAGCAGACGAGGCACACAGAGGGAAGGAGACACGCTGGAGACAGGTGAGTATACGAAGAGGAGTCCTTGAGGTAAGCATAACATTGGGTATATGCGAACGAGACCGGACATGGAGTGCTGTGTGCGTGTGTGCTTTATAGTGCTGTTGATGAGTGGAGTGATGAGGTGCAGGTGGCGGTGATCAGTACTCTGGGGATGGCGTGCGCTGTGATTGGTGGAGGTTGGAACCTGACGTGTCTGTGACAGTACCCCCCTCCACGGCCCGCTCCAGAGGGCCGAGGACCCCGACGCCGTGGTGGTCGTCCTCTTCCCCGCGGTGCCGGTTTCTCAGGGTGACTGTCGTGGAATGTTTGGAGTAAGCTGGGGTCTAAGATGTCGTTCCTTGGGACCCAGGAGCGCTCCTCAGGGCCGTATCCTTCCCAATCCACTAGATATTCCACCTGACCACCACGACGCCGGGAGTCCAAGATCTCACGAACATCATATGCAGCTCCGTCCTCCAGGATGAGTGGAAGGGGGGGTTCGGCGGGAGCCACGTCAGGTCCTGTGGGAAGAACAGAAGGGTGGTGAGCTTTCAGAAGTGACACGTGGAAAGTGGGGTGTATACGATACCCTTGTGGAAGACGGAGTTGATAGGTGACTGGGTTGACCTGCTTGACGATGGGGAATGGGCCAATGAACCTGGGACTCAGCTTTCTGCAGGGCAGACGCAGTCTGATGTCTCGGGTGGATAGCCAAACCATCTGACCCGGCTGGAAGACAGGGGTGTTGGAACGTCGGAGGTCGGCTACCATCCTGCGTCTGCGCAGGGCTCGTTGCAGTTGATGGTGTGCTGAGTCCCAGACCCTCTCGCTCTCTCGGAACCAGTAATCCACTGCCGGAACGTTGGAGGGTTCCCCATCCCAGGGGAACAGTGGGAGTTGGTAGCCGAGTACGCACTGGAACGGTGTGAGTCCTGTAGTTGACTGTCGGAGAGAGTTTTGGGCGTACTCGGCCCAACCCAGGAACTGGTTCCAAGAGTCCTGGTGGTCATGACAGAAGGTACGGAGGAAGCGGCCAATCTCCTGCACCTTCCTTTCCGTCTGCCCGTTCAATTGCGGGTGGTATCCGGAAGTCAGGCTGACGGCCACACCTAGGAGGGAGTAGAACGACTTCCATACTCTGGATATGAACTGGGGTCCTCGGTCGGAGACTATATCCTCTGGTATTCCAAAGTATCTGAAGACTTGGTTGAAGAGTATTTCGGCGGTCTCCATGGCAGTGGGTAGTCCTGGAAGTGGGATCAGACGGCATGATTTAGAGAAGCGATCCACAACAACTAGGATGGTGGTATTTCCTTCTGAGACAGGGAGATCAGTAATGAAATCCACTCCTAGGTGTGACCATGGGCGATCTGGAATGGGCAGCGGAAGGAGTTTCCCAGCTGGCAGATGACGAGGAGACTTGGAGATGGCACACTCCCTACAGCCCTGCACGTACCTTCTGACATCCGAAGCCATCCCTGGCCACCAGAAGCGTTCTTTTAGCAACGAGAGTGTTTCATTGACCCCGGGGTGACCAGTGCCAAGTGACGTGTGAGCCGAGTGAATGGTGGGAGTGCGTCGTGTCCGTGGAATGTACAGCAAGCCAGGTGGACAGCCCGGCGGAGGATTCGTGGAGGCATTGGAGGAGGAGATGGTCTCTTCTGACCAGGTAATAGGACTCACGATGAGAGAGCTCGGGATGATGGGTTCAGGTTCCTCGGTCTGTTCGTCAGGAGCATGGAGACGGGAGAGAGCGTCAGCCTTTACGTTTTTGGTACCTGGGCGGTAGGAGATGGTGTAATTGAAGCGGGAGAAAAACATAGCCCAGCGAGCTTGTCTAGGGTTCAGTCTCTTTGCTGATCGAAGATATTCAAGGTTTTTATGGTCAGTCAGTACCAGGAATGCGTGCTTGGCTCCCTCCAGCCAATGCCTCCACTCTTCCAAGGCAAGCTTTACAGCAAGAAGTTCCCTGTCACCGATGGAGTAGTTGACTTCCGCCGGGCTGAGCTTGCGGGAGAAGAAGGCGCATGGATGGAGTCTACTTGGCGTCCCCTGCTGCTGCGACAACACCGCTCCCACTCCAGTTGTTGAGGCGTCCACTTCGACGAAGAATTGTTTCTCTGGGTCTGGATGTACGAGTAAGGGAGCGGTGGTGAAGGCTTCTTTGAGTTGGTTAAAGGCGTTGGTGGCTGCCGGGGTCCAGGACAGAGACTTGGGCTTATGGCGGAGCAGGCTGGTAAGTGGATGGGCGATGGAACTGTAACCTTTGATGAAACGTCTGTAGAAATTGGAGAATCCGAGAAAGTGCTGGAGTTCTTTTATGGTGGTGGGTTCTGGCCAGTTGGTAATGGATTCCACCTTCCTCTCGTCCATCCGGATGCCACTGTGGTCTATGTTGTAACCCAGGAAAGAGACGGAAGGTTGGTGGAATGAGCACTTCTCTGCCTTGAGAAACAGGTTGTACTGACGAAGACGGGTGAGGACATCCGCAACGTGTTGGCGATGTTCGGCCTGGCTCCGGGAGTATATGAGTATGTCGTCGATGTAGACTAGGACAAAGCGGTGGAGAAACTCCCGGAGCACCTCATGAATGAAATCCTGGAATATGGAGGGGGCGTTGACCAGTCCATACGGCATAACCAAGTATTCGTAGTGGCCAGTAGGGGTGATGAAGGCGGTCTTCCACTCGTCCCCCTCACGTATCCGGATGAGGTTGTACGCGCTGCGGAGGTCCAGCTTCGTAAACACAGTGGCACCACGGAGATGTTCCAGGGCCGCTGGGTCGAGAGGAAGGGGATACCTGAACTTGACAGTTATTTTGTTGAGGGAGCGATAATCAATGCATGGCCGCAAGCCTCCGTCCTTTTTAGCCACGAAGAAGAAACTGGAAGCAGCAGGGGAAGTAGACGGCCTGATGTAACCTTGGGCGAGGGCTTCCTTGATGTAATCCTCCATGGCCTTCTCCTCCGGGATGGAAAGAGGGTATATCTTACCCTTTGGCACTGGTTCACCTGGAAGCAGGTCGATGGCAAAGTCCCATGGCCGGTGTGGAGGCAGCTTGGAAGCCCATTGCGGGCAGAAGACGTCGCTGAAGGGGGCGTAACACTTGGGGATGTCGACAGAGCGTTGTTCGACTGGACTTTCAATGGACGTGGCGCAGAGAGTGAGGTCAGGCGGAGGAGTTGGTGGAAGAGGAAGTTCAGCCAGACAGTGAGAGAAGCATGTGTCGCCCCACTTCGGGATTTCGCCCGTTTTCCAAGAGATGGTAGGGTTGTGCTGCTCCAACCAGGGGCGCCCTAGAACCACGTCAGCAGTGGAGTCCTCCAGAACCAACATATGAGCCTCTTCTCGGTGTAGTAAACCAACTTGAAGTGTTACTGGACCAGCCACGGTGCGGACGCGCTTACGCCTCAGGGGTCTGCCGGTTATTGAGCTGATCTTGTAGATGGTCGGAGATGGAGTGGTCTTGAGACGTAGTTGGCGACAGATGGCGCCGGAGACGAAGTTGCCGGCTGACCCCGAGTCGATGAGCGCGACCACTGAAAGGGAGACAGTAGCGGCAGTAAGATTGACGACAGTAGTGAGTGGTTTCATCTTATGAGTAGCAGGAATAATAGCACTCACCAGGGGTCACGGCGGTCGTGTGGGGCATGCTGCAATCACATGCCCAGGTTCTCCACAGTAGAGACAGAGATGAAGGGTCAGCCGGCGGCGGTGTTCTTCAGAAGATAGACAAGAGTTTTCCACTTCCATTGGTTCTTGGGCTGGTTCTGGGGTGCTGACGGGTTCGGATCGGCAGAGGAGCATGTTGGAGAGGGACTGGTCCTGGTGCTCTTGGATGCATGCTTGCATGCGAGTGGCGCAGCGAATGGAGAGCTGGATGAACTTTTCAAGGCCGATGGAGTCCTCGCATGCAGCGAGATGCAGCCGCACCCGAGGTTCTAATCCTTGACGATAAGTTGTTATCAGGGCTTGTTCATTCCATCCGCTGAGTGCTGGAAGCGTTCTGAATTGCAAAACATAATTGTAAATAGACATTGATCCTTGTTTCAAATTATAAAGTTTCTCACCAGCTGAAGAATCCGTGATCGGTTTCCCGAACACTTCCCGGAAGTGGGAAATAAACGCCAAGTAGGATTGGGTTACAGCGCCCCGCTGGGACCAGATGGAGTCGGCCCATTTTAATGCTTTGCCGCTGAGCTGAGAAATAATGAACGCTATCTTGGATGTGTCACTCGGGTACAGGTGCGGCTGCATCTCCAGGACCAGTGTGCATTGCAGCAGGAATCCGCTGCAATCCTCCGCCGATCCTGAGAAGGGCACCGGTTTAGCCATGGGACTGGCGTACGGCGGCAATGAAGGAGGACTGTTGACATTGTCGGTGGTGTTCGCTGGTGCAGGTGAAGGGACAGTAACTGGAGATGGCGGTGGAGGATGGATGGTTAATGTGCGCCGAAGCGCATCCACAAGTTCCTGGAAGGGATCCGGCTGGCTCATACTGGGTCTGCGGTGTTGGTCTGGTCTTCTGTTACGGTATACAGGAGACAGACACAGATGTAACAGGTAATGGTTGTTTATTTGACCACAGTAGAGCAGATGAACACACACAGGTGAGTGAACTGGTTGTAGAGAGGTTTGAGCAGGTAGTATGAGGTATAGTTACTGTCCTTTCTTTTGCAGGTAGATATACGCTGGAGCTTGGAGATCGCTGGAGAACTGGGAAGCTGACTGGAACACACCCACACAGCAGACAAGGCACACAGAGGGAAGGAGACACGCTGGAGACAGGTGAGTATACGAAGAGGAGTCCTTGAGGTAAGCATAACATTGGGTATATGCGAACGAGACCGGACATGGAGTGCTGTGTGCGTGTGTGCTTTATAGTGCTGTTGATGAGTGGAGTGATGAGGTGCAGGTGGCGGTGATCAGTACTCTGGGGATGGCGTGCGCTGTGATTGGTGGAGGTTGGAACCTGACGTGTCTGTGACAGCCTCCTGGTAGGTTTAATTTAAGCCTCAGTTTAGTCCTGGAGCAGCTCCAGTCTTTCTTCAGGAAATCAGCTTATTAAACTCTGGACTAGACTAATTCTAGGACTATTTTAAAGGTCCCGTTCTTCGTGATCCCATGTTTCAAACTTTAGTTAGTGTGTAATGTTGTTGTTAGAGTATAAATAAAATCTGTAAAATTTTAAAGCTCAAAGTTCAATGCCAAGCGAGATATTTTATTTAACAGAAGTCGTCTACATCGAACGGCCAGTTTGGACTACATCCCTCTACTTCCTTCTTTAATGACGTCACTAAAACAGTTTTTTGACTAACCTCCGCCCACAGGAATACACAAGAGTTACGTTTGTAGAGTGTGTTTGTCGCCATGTCGTCAAAACGCTGTTATTTTCATCCCGCAGTCCAATCACCGGATCTGATTCCGGCTCAAATTGATAGGGTAAAATTAAAGACATGTTTACAATAACACTGAGCGCATGCATCTCCACGTTATGGTAAGAGGCGTGACTTTTCCGGGCACGGTGCGCTCAGAGCTGTGGAATCACAACACAGGAACCGCTGGCACAATCAGAACTCGTTACGTATTTCTGAAGGAGGGACTTCATAGAACAAGGAAGTCATCAGCCCGTTTTTATGACAGTGGAAACAGCGGAATACAGATAAGTGAATTATGTGAAAAATACTGTTTTTTTACACGCGAAACATGAACACATGTTATATTGCACACTATAAACACAATCAAAGCTTCAAAAAACCACGAAAAACGGGACCTTTAAACCATGACAGAGAAAGCTAATTTAAAGGGCCATTTTATTCTAGGACTAGGCTTAATCTCTGTCTGGGAAACCGCCCCATAATGTTTAAATACATTTCAATCATGACAACTCTCGAAATGAGTTTAAGCAGCATTTATTAATATACCGTACATGGAATGTACATAGGTTTGGTCTTGGCGGACTAGATCTGCTACGCTGCTGCTGCTGGATGAGTGAGAATACATCTAAAATGCACATGAAAACACTGAATTGAATTTAGGCTGCTGCAAGGAAACTTAGGGAGAATGGCTTAATTCTAACAAGAAAAAAACATTTGTATGCATTTAAATTAACTGACCTACTAACTATGTGAACCTGGCCAGTGAGCCTAAGATTCTATTTAACTTACTTAAATCTATGTGTAATTGAGTTTGGGTTAACAAGGATATTTTTTTTTTTAAATACGCTGTGCGAAAAAGCTGCCATCTCTAATACGAGAATTTGATCCAGCACCACCTGTGCATTTCTTTAATACTGATAAAACATTAGGAGCTCATTAATTTTTGGGTGTCAGTATATCTTTAGCATTAGGTCTAATGTAGCGTACGAAGGTTGCTGAAGACCAGCGACCCATTTCCTTCAGGGTAGACGTTGGCATTTTAAGCACTGTTGTCGTTGCTGTGCCAGTCCTGAAGGAGTGGGGAGTGTAAGGTCCCAAATCAAGGCCACAGAGACGACACAGCAGCTTCAATTTGGAGGTGAACCAGTCACTCGTCATGGGACTGCCGTCAGCCTTGAGGAATAGCGGATCATCCGGTGCTGCGCTATGCCGTGATTTCAGGTAGATGAGAGAGGGCAGAAGATAGAATTAATACGAGAATAGTAATATGTGAGCCTTTAGATTTCTTAGTTTTAGAGTGTTTTAAAAGAATAGTGAATTGGTGATTATCTAAAGTAATATCAGGAATGGTAAGATCGTATTTAGAATTAAATGCAAGGGATTTACATGTGAATTCCCCGCACCTTAAAGACCCATAAAAAGCAGTGAAAAAAACTGTTTCTAGAAGACAATCAGTGAACGCCCCGAAAACCCCTTGTCTGAGATGTTGCAATAAAGAATGTAATAAAGGTAAAGTAAGTGGAAGGTGTTTATCTTTGTTTTCTGGGAATTCCTTGAAGATTCCATTCAGGAGCAGACAAATAGAAGGATGATTGAACAATCTTGGAGCGTTGGGATCCTGGCAGCGTTGACAGAGGTGAACTGGATACCTGATATAGTGGCTTTAATAGAGGAGGCAAAATCCAACACAACGCTTCAGATAAACAATCGAAAATTCTTGGACCACTCCTTCATCCAAAAACTAAGCGCACAGCGAAGTTAATCTTAGATTTCCACTTGACTCCAAACAAGTGCCATTGTGATGATAGAGAGGCATTGTTTTAAAAGCATCGGTAAGGTCTGCTTTTGCCAGCCAAGTGCCTTTGCCCTCTGTTTTAATTAATCAAATAGCATGATCAACCGAAGCATAGGACAAAGAAAAAAATGTCTTCAGGTATTAGACTATTTATACTTGGAGTTGTGCTGTTGTGTGGAGACGAAAGGTCAATAATCAGTCTTTTCTTTCCAGTGTATTTGCGTGTAGCGATACCTATAGAATTGATGTGAAATAATGTAAAAAGAAGAGAACGAAAAGGAACAATCATATACCCTTTGGTTACTTCATTTTTAATTAGATTGTCCACAACTTCGGGTTCTTTTAAAGCAGACATAAGATTTTTACAAGTCTGAGAGAAGCCAGGAATTAAACTGAGCCGGTTAAAAAACCTTGAATGAGGCCAGTAATAAGAAAGTTCACAAAGCATTGATTAGGATGTTTTGCTAGGTTCTTAGAAAGCTCTTGAAAGTTGATGGGAGTTGAAGGATGTTTATTCATCTTTTGGACGAGCTTTAGGGTGGGGCTTTATACCTGCGGGGACAAACAGCTCTGGGATGACTATCACCACATAGAGAACAGCAATGCAAATATCTACATTTCATATAAGGGCACACACATTCATTGAAATTAATACAAATCGGTACAGTAAATCTGTCTGAAGAATTCACCTTGCTAGGAGAACAAGAAAAGTTCTTAGTTCCTTGAGCTGATTTGGAGTGCTGCGCAGATGAGCCTGATGCCGATTTGAAAACGACCCGAGGGCAGAGGTTAGCAAAGTGAGAAAACAAGCCACAAACAAGCCGCAAATCGCAAACCCCCAAAACTTCATATACAGTGCCCTCCACAATTATTGGCACCCTTAATAAATATGAGCAAAGGTGGATGTGAAAATAAATCTGCATTGTTTATCCTTTTGATCTTTCAATCAAAAAATTTACTCACCCTCAAGTTGTACCAAACCTGTATGATGTTTCTTTCTTTTGTTGAACACAAAAGAAGATATTTTAAAGAATGCTGGTAACCAGTAACCAGTTGACAGTGGCCATTGATTTCCACAGTAGGAAAAAAAAAATATGATGGATACCGTCAACTGTCTGGTTACCAGCATTCTTTAAAATATCTTATTTTGTGTTCAACAGAAAAAAGAAACTCATTTAGGTTTGGAACAACTTGAGGGTACTAAAGGATGACAAAATTTTAATTTCGGCCTGAACAACCCCTTTAAAGCTGCAGATTGACCTTATAGCCATGTCAGTTACTTTCTCAATAAACAGAAGATGTTTTTTTTTTTTTTATTAGTTTATTAGTATTCATTTATCACATATTCGACCCTTCTCATGAACATAATTAAACAAATCTTGCATCATTTTTTTCTTTCTTTTTCATTTTTTTATCACACTTTGTTATAATCTGCCAAATGGAAAAGCAATAAAACCACTATGAAATAACACTTTGAACAATAAAGCCAGTGATGAAGAGTATTTTTATATTTATTGCCATCTATCACCGTCAGAAATTAATCAAGCCAAATACCTAGATTTTTTCTGATCTTATTAAATATGTAGGCCTATGCCATCTTTAAAGGTGCCCTAGAACTTTTTTTTAAAGGTCCCGTTCTTCGTGATCCCATGTTTCAAACTTTAGTTAGTGTGTAATGTTGTTGTTAGAGTATAAATAAAATCTGTAAAATTTTAAAGCTCAAAGTTCAATGCCAAGCGAGATATTTTATTTAACAGAAGTCGCCTACATCGAACGGCCAGTTTGGACTACATCCCTCTACTTCCTTCTTTAATGATGTCACTAAACAGTTTTTTGACTAACCTCCGCCCACAGGAATACACAAGAGTTGCGTTTGTAGAGTGTGTTTGTCGCCATGTCGTCAAAACGCTGTTATTTTCATCCCGCAGTCCAATCACCGGGTCTGATTCCGGCTCATATTGATAGGGTAAAATTAAAGACATGTTTACAATAACACTGAGCGCATGCATCTCCACGTTATGGTAAGAGGCGTGACTTTTCCGGGCACGGTGCGCTCAGAGCTGTGGAATCACAACACAGGAACCGCTGGCACAATCAGAACTCGTTACGTATTTCTGAAGGAGGGACTTCATAGAACAAGGAAGTCATCAGTCCGTTTTTATGACAGTGGAAACAGCGGAATACAGATAAGTAAATAATGTGAAAAATACTGTGTTTTTTTACACGCGAAACATGAACACATGTTATATTGCACACTATAAACACAATCAAAGCTTCAAAAAAACACGAAAAACGGGACCTTTAAAAGATGTAATATAAGTCTAAGGTGTCCCCTGAATGTGTCTGTGAAGTTTCAGCTCAAAATACCCCATAGATTTTTTTTTTTAATTCATTTTTCTAACTGCCTATTTTGGGGCATCATTATAAATGAGCCGATTCAGGGCTGCTGGCCCTTTAATTGCTCGTGCTCTCCGCCCACGGAGCTCGCGCTTGCCTTATACAACATAAAAAAAGTTCAAACAGCTAATATAACCCTCAAAATGGATCTTTACAAAGTGTTCATCATTCAGCATGTCTAATCGCGTAAGTACAGTGTTTATTTGAATGTTTAAATTTGGTTATGAATGAGTTTGATAGTGCTCCATGGCTAACGGCTAACATTACACACTGTTGGAGAGATTTATAGAGAATGAAGTTGTGTTTATGAATTATACAGACTGCAAGTGTTTAAAAATGAAAATAGCGACGGCTCTTGTCTCTGTGATTACAGAAACGATGGTAGCTTTAACCACATTTAACAGTACATTAGCAACATGCTAACGAAACATTTAGACAGACAATTTACAAATATCACTAAAAATATCATGTTATCATGAATCATGTCAGTTATTATTGCTCCATCTGCCATTTTTCGCTGTTGTTATTGCTTGCTTACCTAGTCTGTTGATTCGGCTGTGCACAGATCCAGATGTTACTGGCTGCCCTTGTCTAATGCCTTTCATAATGTTGGGAACATGGGCTGGCATATGCAAATATTGGGGCGTACACCCCGACTGTTACGTAACTGTCGGTGTTATGTTGAGATTCGCCTGTTCTTTGGAGGTCTTTTAAACAAATGAGATCTATATAAGAAGGAGGAAACAATGGAGTTTGAGACTCACTGTATGTCTTTTCCATGTACTGAACTCTTGTTATTTAACTATGCCAAGGTAAATTCAATTTTTGAATCAAGGGCACCTTTAAATTTAAATTCAATAACAGTTTGACACTATAGGTTGTTGCAACCAAAGGCATCTTGCGCTGCAGAGGGGGCATAGAAGCAGCATCTGAAGTTGCTTTTAGATGTATTTACACAATTTAATGCTGCTCATAGGAGTAAATGCATTTATACAGCAACTGCAATAATGCAATATGATTAATTTATATAATGTCTGGAATACATAAATATGAAGGTGGTAGAAAGTCACTGTGTTAATGAATGAGTCATTTTATTTTGACAGTTGGTCAGCTTAATAAAACAGCCAAATACCTAGGCTAGGGGCAGTTGTGAGATCAGATGACATGTAAATTAATATTTAATATGATAAATTTGTATTTACACAGAACATGTGTACACAGAAGGCGGCTCTGTCTAGGCTCTGCCCTGATATGGTTTGTGTTGAGCTAATCATTTGTCTGGCTGTTTGATGAGTACAAGATTAAATGTAGTTGCAAGTAAACTCTGTAATAATCCATACAAATGTATCAGACTATTCTGTTGCACGGACCTGAGTGAATAAGAACTGATGACAGCACGGCTTGATCTTTGATTGCCCGATTAGCCCAAAAGGGTGTTTTATTTCCGTCCATGTAGAGATCGAATATTCAAGCTGTTTATTGTTACGGTATACAGGAGACAGACACAGATGTAACAGGTAATGGATGTTTATTTGACCACAGTAGAGCAGGTGAACACACACAGGTGAGTGAACTGGTTATATTGCAGTTTGAGCAGGTAGTATGAGGAATAGTTACTGTCCTTTCTCTTTGCAGGTAGATGTAAGCTGGAGCTTGGGGATCGCTGGAGCACAGAGGAGATCGCTGGAGAACTGAGGAGCTGACAGAAACACACCCACACAGCAGACGAGGCACACAGAGGGAAGGAGACACGCTGGAGACAGGTGAGTATACAAAGAGGAGTCCTTGAGGTAAGCATAACATGGGTATATGCGAACGAGACCGGACGTGGAGTGCTGTGTGCGTGTGGGTGTGGGTTAAATAGTGCTGTTGATGAGTGAGGTGATGAGGTGCAGGTGGCGGTGATCAGTACTCTGGTGATGGCGTGCGTTGTGATTGGAGGTTGGAACCTGACGTGTCTGTGACATTTATCCAGTTTGGTTTTATTTATTTTTTTTTATTTGGCACATTAGAACAAAGTGTGATGAAATCAAAAATAAAAAATATGAAAAAACGACACAGGATCTGTTTATTTATGTTCATGAGAAGGGTTGAATATGTAATAAATGAATGGTTTATTTGTTTTGTTTTTTTTCTGTTTAGAAGACAAAAAACGAGAAAACAAATTATCCGAAGTTACATGCACGGTAAGGCACATTCAAGCTTCAAGTCCAAAGTCAGGTAAATTATGCTGTCGACAACAAATCAATGTATAATCAATGTCAGCATTATTATGACGGTGCTTCTTTTTTTTTTTTCTTCTTCTTCTTTTTTTTATTGTCCATCTTCATCTGCCTTCACTACTACTAAAGGAGCAATGTGCTCTGCAAGCACTGATGGATGCAAGACATGGGCTATGTGTGTGTGACATTCTTGCTCACGTTCATGTCTCTTGCACTTCAAGAAATCTGTTAAATGTTAGAACTATTGAACTAATAATAATTTAATAAACATCACTAAAACAAGATGCATTTTTTTTTTAAATGTAAAAAAATGGATGGTTTATTCAAACACTTTTTAATGTAATGAAACATTTTAATGTATCTAATCAAATTCAAATAAGCACACAAAAGAAACGAAAAGAGAAAAAATTAAGGTAGATGCACCATTGTTTGAAACTGTGATAGAGAAGCCACAAGACTTCTGTATAGGATGCCCCTGTATTTTCTCTCTAATGAGGACGCAACAATTATACTACTGAGAAGTGCACATGCAAAACCAAAATGGGAGTTTACCAATTAGTGGCCAGTTTCAAACTACAATAAATGTTTTTCAACAAACTTTCTAAAATCAGGAAGGCCCACCCCTAAACCAAGCCCCCAGTGGATTACAGCAAATCGGGTAAACTGGTTGAAAATGCCCCACTGATCTGAAAACACCCACTAGTGTTATGCAGAGATATATACTTGCAGGATCTTTTGGTCATCAACTACAAATCACTGTTAGTTCAATGCCAGTCTCCACACATATGTGCTGTCGACTTTCATCAAAATTTCAATGCTGATCCAGCACACTTTAATCATTGAAATTTCAATCTCAACTAAAATGATGGTTTGGATCAAAACATAACATTGTATCAATGTCACCATGCTATCTGGGTTACTACCACAAGCTCAAAACAAGAGCTGAATGCCAGTTCAAAGCTCAACAATAAACCTGCAAGCTTTTATTTTCACAGAATGATAAAAGTCCATAGAAAAGCTGTCTTTGATGAACTCCAGCACTTAAGCCACTGGGTAGTTAAATGGGTCAAATTAATGCCTCCTACACCATACTCTCCACTCAAGAGCATAAAGTTTCCTCGTGGAGGGGGCTCTAGAGTTGAGAATGGTCTCAGGGTGCAGTCTCCACTCCCCGGACCTCAGCCCTTGCCTCGGCAGGACGTCTGCTCCCAAATTTAGATGCCCAGGGATATACATCGCTCTCAGAGAGAGCAGTTTCCACTGGGACCATAGGAGGATCTGGTGCACCAGTCTGCATAGAGGGTGTGACCTCAGACCTCCCTGGGGATTTATATACGAGACCACCGACGTATTGTCTGTCTGAACTAGGACATGATGGCCTCTGAGGTCTGGGAAAAATCTCTAGGCAATTTATGTGCAAAGAGAGAAGATGTTAACTCCACAGACCCTGGGTTGCGCGGCTTTCCATGACCGCACCCCACCCTATGAGGGACATATCTGTCAATATAATCTTTTGATGACACAATGCTCCCAGGACAGGGCCCTGCGCCAGGAACCAAGGTTTCTTCCATATGACCAAGGAACAAAGCCATCTGCACATATCCTTGCTCATACAAAATGGGTTGCCCCTCAGGGATAACCCCCTGGTCCTGTAATGGTCTCATGTACAGGAGGACAAAAGGTATCACATTGGATGCAGCCGCCATGAGCCCTAACAGTCTCTGAAACTGTTTTACAGTGATGAACTGGCCTAGCTTGATTCTGGACACCATCGCTAGACTCGACTCGATATGTGCGGTAGACAATTGTGCCTGCATCATCGTGACCGAGTCACATATGACTCCTAAATATGTCATCCTCTGGACGGGAGACAACATACTCTTTTTTGCATTTAGTCTCAATCCCAAATTCTTCATGTGGTCGAGCACACATCTCGATGTTGTGCTGCCATCTCTTGAGACTGGACTAACACCAGTCAGTCGTCTATATAATTGAGTACCCGTATGCCCTGGAGTCTGTGGGCACTAGGGCTGCATTCATGCATTTCATGAACGTACGAGGAGAGTTCTAGGCTAAACAGAAGAAACAAATATTGGTACACCTTACCTCCGAAAGCGAACCTCAGGAACTTCCTGTGTTCTCAGGAACCATTTTCTTTGAGCCCAACCAGAGATGAATAATTGTGCATGGTGGGACTCAAAAGCCTAGATGAATATGGCTTATTCCAGGATCTCGACACCTCAGTGTGAAGATCCTTGAAAAACAGCAAGCCCCGATGTAGAGGCTGTGGAGCTGATGGAACGATGCACTCATCTAACTTGGTTTTTCTGTGCACTTCCTGTCTCTCGGCCGACCAATCGACATTTTCACCATGGCACGAGTAACAACCTCCACAAGCTTCTCATACTGCGGTGACTGGGCTGGCGAGTCACTCAAATCACTCACATCACACTCGATGCTGAGCACGTCTAATTCCTCAGAACCTGACTCACTCAACATCAAGGGCTCACGCGGGGCAGAAGAAGCCGTGGAGCGGGCTTCCGGATCCTGAGGCACAGCACTGGACCCAGAGGTAGAGGGCAGAGAAAGGGCCACAGCCGTCTCGAGCCCCTTCCTCTAGGTCCATCTGCGAACCCCACGAGTGAAGACACCAAGCTGCCTCAGCAACCGCGGGGAGCGCAGAGCCGGCCACTCTCTGAGAAAAGTGGCAGCTGGGAGTGGAACGTTCTAAGAGGTAGACGCTTACAATGCTCACAGTCAGCCCTCTCAAGACTGCTCCACTCCGAAACAGCAAACACAAATGTCATGTGTATCCCCATCTGTGATGTAGCAAGGACAGGGAGGAACACATTTTCTAAAGTGCTGCTAGCTCGCCATTTCACTTGATATAAGATGATATAATATAGTGGCCTACAGAACAAACAAACACCAAATAGGATGCACAAACAGAGTGCTTGCTGAAGATCAGAAAGCTAAAACAGCTGGGTTGCCGGCTCTCTTTATAGCTTCCGCGTTCTGCTGGCAGACATCATGGAATGACATTGTGTAGCCTGTTTGGAAGAGTGAGATTATTTTATTTTATCATATTTTATTTTTGTGCAGTGAACTTCCCAAAACTATTTTTTTCTGGTTATTTTAAGTCAATTAATTTCACTGAGTGTTGGATTCCTGCACGGGTCATGTAATGTTGTGAGTGGGAACCATTGATTGTAGTGTTTGTTCGAATGGGATGCTTGTCTGTGTTGCGCACTATTCTTTTTGGGAGTGCATGAGTAACATTAGCCTCAGACCACGAGTGGACGCTGATGAGGCAGGATGCTCATTTTCCCCCCCTTCTTCCAGCCATTGTTGGTATGTTTAAAGTTATTTATTTGGTCAAAGTTCATGGAATATAAAATGAAATGTGTTCTGAGTCGAGTATACAAATGTATTTTTGTGTATTGGTCATTTTATGTGAGTTTTATGCGACCCTTGTCTGATGCACATGGAGCTAACTAACTCATGGTTTGTGCACAGCGTTTAACGGAAGAAGTTAGCGCAACGGATGTTTCTCTTATCTAGTGTTCCATGTGTTTCAGGTATGTTCAGTCCTTTAACTCATATTGTATAAAATTATAGAATTTGTGTAATTGGGTTTATAATGTTATGGACTAAATTTGAATATATTATCAATACTATTTTCTATCCCCCTTTTCTTCTATAATGCATTTAATTGCTTTGCATTTGTATAATGCACTGATTTCACTTTTCTATAGTGTCATTGTGAATGTGTTTGATGCTTTGGGAGAATATATGTTGGTCCATGTAAACATTAATTTTACACATCATTCATTGTTAATACAAATGGAGACAACAATTGACACAGAGTGTCAAATCAGTATTTTTTATGGGTTTAAATGTATTACAATATGTTAAACATAAATTGTTGTAACATTAGCCTCAGACCACGAGTGGACGCTGATGAGGCAGGACACTCATTTTTCCCCTCTTCTTCCAGCCATTGTTGTGTTTAACGGAAGAAGTTAGCGCAACGGATGTTTCTCTTATCAAATGTCCCATGTGTTTCAGATCAATAAACGCTGTTTTGGAGCTGGCCTGTTGTCTCCAGAGTGGACTTTCTTATGTACAGAATTGGATCTGCTACAGTTGCACCAATCAGAATTGGACTAGTTGCACACACCTTCAGGAGAGTTTACGTTGAAGGGATTCCCCAAAGTGTCGTCATGACGACACAGTGTGAGTTCCCTTGAAAGAGAACAATGTCATTACAAAGCTGGTGAAACGCTAAAACTCTCTTTCCACAAAAATGTTTAAAATGTGAATAGAAAGTGAAATCAGTATGCTTCATAAACCAAATTCAGAGCATCTGGAAAGTTTTTACATTAATGCGTATAGTATGAATGCAATTTGGACGTACTACATTCGCCATGTTGTCATTTTCATGTGACCTATGAGTGTCAGTTGCATCACTTTGCTGCCATTCACAAATCCTTTCCTGTAGCCTCATGGGATAGTAAAGTGTACATCGTATGTACTCTTCAGCAGTAGTAGGTCATCTGGGTCATTTTGCTTACTCTTTTGTGAGTACTGCGCAGGTACCCACAATCCTGAATGGTGACGAGAGCATCGGAGCTGTCGTGTTGCACACATACCCCCTTTACTTACGAACCACTTTTTCTGGTTCAGAGCTGGTGCTTTGTGTGTCGAAAGACAAAGAACTGATTTTAAACTAGGCTCTGGCTCCGAACCAGCACTCAAACTGCCTTGGTGGAAAAGGGGTAATAGGGGTGAATTACATCAGGCTGCGGTAGATGGAGGTTCTGAAGCAGGACTTCAGATCACACCCAAGGTGGTTATTGTAAGTGAAATTGTCACAGATAATAGTTTTGATGAACTCTGCCTTACTGAAACCTGGCTTAAACCAAATTAATATTTTGGTCTAAATAAGTCTACTCCATCAGGCTACTGTTATAAGCAAGGGCCCCGTCTGATTAGTTTGTGGTGGCAGTGTTGCAACAATCTATAGAGATATTATTAATGTTACTCAGAAAACAGGACACAGGTTTAATTCATTTGAAGTGCTTGTGCTAAAGGTTACACCTTCAGATACAAGAAAAAACAAATCCCTTCTATCTTTTGTTTTGGCTACCTTGTATAGACCCCAGGGCCCTATGTTTATTTCCTAAAAGAGTTTTTCTCTCAGACCTATTGGTTACTGTCGATAAAGCATTAATTGTCTTAGATTTTAACATTCATGTAGATAATACAAATTATGTGTTAGGGGTTGTGTTTACAGATTTACTAAACTTATTTGGGGTCAAGCAAAACGTCACTAAACCCAACTCATTTTAATCATACACTAGATTTAATTATATTGCATGTTATAATCCTACTGATTATAGAAATTCTACCTCAAAGTGATGTCACTGATCACTACCTTCATAATATTCATAGTGCTTACTGTTAATATTTGCTTGACTAGGTAGAACAATTATCCCAACCACTATAGATAGATTCACAAATAACCTGCCTGATCTGTCTCAGCTGCTCGGTGTACCCAAACACACAAATGAACTTGAGGAAATAACTAGCAGTATGTGCATCATTTTCTCTAGTACATTAGAAACTGTTGCACCAATCAGATAGGTTAGAGAGAAAAGTACTGCACCATGGTACAACAGTATTACCCATGCTATCAAGACAGAAACTTACAATCTGGAGCACAAACAGAGACAAACTCATTTCAAGGTCTTTAGAATCACATGGAAAGACAGCTATAAAAAGGCTCAAAAAAGCAGCCAGGGCAGAGCATCTATACAAACTCATAGAAAATAATCAAAACAATCCAAGGTTCTTGTTTAGTACACAAATAAACAGACCCAATACCCACTAATCTAAGAGTTGCTACCTGTAACAGAAGAGTCTATTCTCAATATTATTAACTCGTCTCTATCACTAGGTTATGTCTGTTCAAGCTGGCAGTTATCAAGCCTCTCATTAAGAAACCAAAATTAGATCCAAATTAATTAGCAAATTACAGACCCATTTCAAATCTTCCATTTATGTCTAAAATACTAAAAAAAGTTGTCTGCTCAATTGTGCTCCTTCTTGCAAAAAATATCTATGAAAAATAGATTGGATTCAGTCTGGATTCAGGCCCCATCATAGCACAGAAACTGCATCTCAATACTGCCAAATGCTGCATCTCAGTACTACTTTTACTTGATCTTAATGCTGTGTTTGATACTATATATCATTGGTTCCCAGTCCTGGTCCTGGAGGCACCCCAACACTTCACATTTTGCATGTCTCCTTAATCAAACACACCTGGGGTCTCATTTATAAAACTGTGTGTAGATTTCATCCTAAAAGTGTACGTACACGCAAAAGCTAGATTCTGCGTATGCACAAAAAAATCAGATTTATAAAACCATGCGTACGCCAGATCCTGCGCACAAATCCCTTTATAAATCCCAGTCAGCAGAAGATTGTGCGTACGTGCATCTCCACCTTGTCTCCTCCCCGAAATCACCATATATGGAGCTTACAATGCCTAGTTTAACTATGCATAACCTCATCTGCATATCATTTCCATGCATGTTTCCATCCACGTGACACCATGGTTAACATTTGTGCCATACAAATTACATTGCTAAATATGTAATATGTTAGCCAAGGAAGCTCACAGAGAGTCTGAAGACTTAGCTAATAATAACCAAGCTCTAAGAACAGAGGCCTCAGCATAACAACTCTCCTATTGAGAAGAGGCCTAAACAACATTCCACACTCAGGATAACCTGTGAGGAGGTTCACCGAGAACCTGCAACCCGCAACAGATATCCAGATGGAGCTCTAGAGAGCGGAGGCCTCAAAAAAAGATAACTTTCTAAACCAGAGGAAGCCTGAAGACTATCATATTAGACAAGGAGGCTCACAGAGAGCCTGACAACTTAGCTAATAACAGCTGAGCTCTAGGAGCGGAGACCTTGGAATAACGACTCTCCTATCATGAGGAGGCCTAACAGCGTTCCACACTCAGGATATCTTGCAAGGAGGCTCACAGAGAGCCTACAACCCACAACTGATAACCTGGCAGAGCTCCAGAGAGCAGAGGCCTCAATAGGAAAACTCCCACTAACAAAAGAAAGCCTGATGATGTTCAAGTTAGCCAAGGAGGCTCACAGTGAGCCTGACAACTTTGCTAATAATAGCTGCGCTCTAGGAGTGGAGCCCTTAGCATAACGACTCTCCTGTCGAGAGGAAACCTAACAATGTTCAAACCAACGAGGAGGCACACAGAGAGCCTACGATTTGTAATTGTTAACCTGGTGGAGCTCAGAGAGCGGAGGCCTCAATAAAACAACTCCCTTAAACGATAGGAGGCTTGACGATGCTCATATTAGCCAAGAAGGTTCACAGAGAGCCTGACGACTTAGCTAACAATACCCAAGCTCTAGGAGCAGAAGCCTCAGCAAAACGAATTGAATATGGAAAAAAAGCATGTAGATGATGCTGTTTTTGTTATTGTTTTGATCTAAGCCATTCTCTGTAATCCTGAATAAAAGTTTCAGTGAGCAACAACTTCAACTCATCAGTAAAACGTGTTTTATTTTTATTTAAAAACAACACTGCAAATGATAATGTATACGTTTTTTTTTTTTTTTTTTATCGAAAAAGATGAACAATGAATAGCCTATAAGAACAATGGCATTGTCACAAATTCTCTGTGCCTGGGTCCATGGACTTCATCCCTTGTCATGGCCTCGGAGGTCAGTCCTCTCTGGCTCACTACACTGCAGGTGCCTACCTGGTTCCTTGAACTGCCGTCACCTCCTTGGCTCCCTGAGCTGCTGGTGCCTCTCTGGTCACTGCCAGCTGCTCCCTGATTCCCTGAACTGCCAGATCCACCTTGTCTATTGGAACTGTCGGCTTTACCTTGGTCTCTGAGCCCACTTCTGCCATGTGGATCTGGCCCACCATTACTTTCCCCGTTAGGCCTCCGCTCCACCACTCTTCTGAACTTTTATTTAAACTTGTTTTGTTTAGGCCAATTCACACCGCACAGACAAATGCCAACAAACACCAACAAACAAGTTGGCCGATGGATTTAGAATTTTATGAAAAATAACTGTCATGTTCACACTGCCTCAACAGACACTGACAAATGCTAATTGGACATGTTCAGTTGGGTGAAAACAAACCCCGACTAATGCCAACAGACATTGACAGGGGTAACACACTGAATCGACAAAACCCAACAAACTTGTTTGTCTGTGTGGTGTACATAAAAAAGGAATTAAAATAATTATAAAATAATCACAGCATATACATAAGAAATAAAAACATCATGCATGGAAAATAAAAATAACAATCATTTTTTAACTAAAGGCTGCCTGAATCAATCACTATTTCTAACTGCCCGAATCACAACCTTTGGGGCACCCCTCTCTGCATGTAAGAGCTTCTGTTCTGGAGACACACTATTAGCAACCTGGCTTACTAATGTCTTTCCTACCCCTTAATGGGGTAGAGTATCCCCACACTTTCTGCCTCTGTTGGCTTCCAGTGTCTTTCCAACCCCTTAATGGAGTGGAGTATCTATCACACCATCTGCCTCTTATGGCTTCCGGTGATACACCAGCCTGCGACCTCGGACCTGGTGCTTACACTCACGTCTGAGTGTGTAAACCCACTCTCTCACTTCCAAATTCCCTCAACTCTTCCAACCAGATAGCTCTAACGAAAAAATAAATAGATAATCTTGCTGAATCACTAAGTTTGGGGTGCCCCTGTCTGAATGTAAGAGTCAGAGAGCTTCAGTTTGTGAGACACACTAGTTGCAACCCGGCTTACTAGTGTCTTTCCTACCGCTTCATGGGGTGGAGTATCCCTACACCTTCTCTCTCTGATGGCTTCCAGTATCTTTCCAACCCCTTATTGGAGTGGAGTATCCACCACACTATCTGCCTCTGTTGAGTTCCTGTGTCTTTCCGACCCCTTAACGGAGTGGAGTATCCATCACATGTCTGTCTCTTATGGCTTCTGGTGCTACACAAGCCTGTGACCTTGTGTCTTAGGGTGTACTCACACTAGGTGCTCTAAAGTGCCTGAGCGCGTTTGACCCCCAAAGCCCAGTTCGTTTGACAAGTGTGATCGCTCCGTTTCATGCCCAGGCGCGGTTCATTTAGCCGGCACCTGGCCTGCTTGGAAGAGGTGGACCAGAGCGCGGTTCGGTTGGGCTCGAGTTCACATGCAGTGTGAGCACTAACTGTGCCAGAGCACGGAACAGCTACTACTTTTGTGTGCGCTACTGTCATCATTATGATGGCAAACATCTTTATTACTACTTGGATAGTACACTTATGAATTCATGTAATTAATTTGTGTGTATTTGGGTTCATAACGAGTCTGACTCTCACCTTACTGATGAACAGGAATTGTAGTTTGCGAGTAAAGCTGCAAATTCCTCCATTAATGTCAGCTGCCTTCGTAATAATCCTCTGATACGTGCTATTGAAAATCACTGCACGGCATTAAATATAAATAGCTTATATATTAGGCAGTATATCTTAGCAAAAGTGCATTTCTTCCTGTTTTCTTCCATTCAAAAAGTTGCATTGTACATGACGCAAGCGTGCTTCGGCCTGGAACATTTAGTTCAGTGTGAGTGCAGGTCAGCGGGGGAGTGGGGACAATCATGCACAGGCTCAGTTCAAGGCAACCGTGCCTAGTGTGAGTACACCCTTACACTCATGTCTGAGTGTGTAAACCCACCATCTCACTTCCCAAGTCTCTCAACTCTTTCAACCAGACAACCCTAACAAATAATAATAATAATAATAATAATAATAATAATAATAATAATAATAATAATAATAACAATAATAATAATAATAATAATAATAATAATAATAACAATAATAATAATAATAATAATAATAATAATAATAATTAATAATAATTATATAATATATATATATATATATATATATATATATATATATATATATATATATATATATATATATATTATACAGTCATGCTCAAAATTATAAATACCCTTGGTAAATATGACCAAAGAAGGCTGTGAAAATAATTCTGAATCGTTAATACTTTTGATCTTTTATTTAAAAATCTACAAAAATCCAACCTTTCATTGGAGAGTAATAATTTTAAATGGGGGGAAAATCTCATTATGAGAGAAATGTTTTTCTCTAATACACACTGCTCACAATTAATCATACCCTTTTATTCAATACTTTTTGCAACCTCCTTTTCCCAAGATAACAGCTCTGAGTCTTCTTCTATAATGGAATCTCTCCAGATCCTTCAGATTCGCAGGTCCATGTTGGTGCTGCTTCTTTTCAGTTCACTCCACTCATTTTCTTTAGGGTTCAGGTCAGGAGACTGGGATGGTCATGGCAGAAGCTTGGTTTTGTGTTCAGTGACACATTTTTGTGTTGGTTTTGATGTTTGTTTTGGATCATTGTCCTGATGGAAGATCCAATCACGACCCTTTATAAGACTTCTAACAGGGACAGTCAGGTTTTGATTTTTTTTTATCTGTTGGTATTTGATAGAATCCATGACATAAATGTTCACAAGTCCCTGCAGTCAAGTCTTTGTTCTATTTTTTTTTTTTCAGCTAGTTGTTATTGTAATTAAAAGTGTATTTAAATATCAAAACCGATGTATTTGTAACCTATGTATAGACAAGCGTTACAGTAAACAACAAGACGAACAACATTCTTTTGTGTGTCTCGTTTGTGATAAGGCGATATAATAACGCACTGTGACTTAATAAACCGATCTGTGGAAATGAGTTGGATGGACAGGGTCATAAAATGCACATGCATGGAAGTGCTCATTCTAGCCAAATACAATTTAACATGGTAAATCTGGATATTATATGCATTATCAAATACGTGGGCAAAAATAAATAAATAAAAATGAAAAGGACATGTACTTCTTGAAAATGGACCACAAGCAAGCCTCTGCAGCTGTGCAACATCGCAGCTTCCCTTCAGATTAATTGATTGCTTTTCAAATAAAATGACAAAGTTTATCGCAAGATAAGGCTTGGCTTTATTATTATTTGTTTTCTAATGGGTGATGAATTCGCGTGCCTTTAGATGTGTCACGCACTCAATGGCTTTGTGTGTTTAGAGATGATTTGTGATATTCGCTGCTGCAGCACATATTTGGGAATGAATAGATGGTAAAATGTGTTGTTTTGTGCCATTGTGTGGGGTAGTAAATAGAGAATGTAATCGGGAATGTCACACCAAAAGACTTGTATTTTTCACAAGTCTCTGTCTTCAAGTCCAAGTCAAGTCTCGAGTCAAGTCTCGGGTATTTGTTTACGAGTCCAAGTCAAGTCTCGAGTTAGTAGTTCACGAGTCCAAGTCAAGTCGCAAGTTTATTTTTGCGACTTAAGTGCGACTCGAGTCCAAGTCGCAGACTCAAGTTTCCATCTCTGATCCATGATACCATGTATCTGAATAAGATGTCCAGGACCACCAGAAGAAAAATAGGCCCACAACATTAAAGATACAGCAGTATATTTCATTGTACACATGGGGTACTTTTTACCCCTGTGTGCACCAAACCCATCTTGAGTGTTTACTGCTAAAAAAGCTTTTTTTTTTTTTTTTTTTTTTTTTCCATCTGACCATAGAACCCATCCTGTTTGAAGTTCCAGTAGTGTCAGTTACTTTTCAAATGTTCTATGGTGCAGCCATCAAAATCTTTTTTTTTTTTTTTTTTTTTTAAATGTATATACACTAGCCTGACTTCGTCATACTCATATTCTAGGCAGAATGTGAGTCTGATACTGCTCCATTGCACTTGAATTATGGGGCGTGTCTTAACCGAACCAGTAAAAAAAAAAAAACCTCTGCATTCAATTGGATAGACCTACAACCAATCAGAGCAACGCAGTAAGTGTCGTATGTTGAACTTGTACTTAAACTTTTGCCGAATCCCGTTGGAAGGACGGCAAACACATCTTTCCCATCGACAAATGCCTTGATTGCGGTTCTTTGTTCGTCTTTTAAAATTAATGCGCTGTCGATTTCTTTTATTACAGACGTGATAGCGGAATCTAAACATCTTACTTCTCCAGCTGCAGTCATCGTTGGTGAAAACCAATTCAACCCAAGCGCTCTTTGATGACGTGGGTGGTTACGTAAACGCAGATAGCCTGTCCATCATCGATTAAAGCCCGCCCTGGCAATTTGATTGGCTCGGCCTTCTGGGAGCCGAGCATAATTACTCCACAATGGATCGAGTCCAGACCGAACTTCCCGTCCAAAAAATGTTGTGGGCGGGGTTCGGGCTGGCACCCAGGCTATATATACACTGAACAAAATTATAAACGCAACACTTTTGTTTTTGCCCTCATTTTTCATGAGCTGAACTCAAAGATCTAAGACTTTTTCTCTGTACACAAAAGGCCTATTTCTCTCAAATATTCACAAATCTGTATAAATCTGTGTTAGTGAGCACTTCTCCTTTTATGAGATAATCCATCCACCTCACAGGTGTGGCACATCAAAAATGTGCAGTTTTATCACACAGCACAATGTCACAGATATCGCAAGTTTTGAGGGAGCGTGTAATTGGCTTGCTGACTGCAGGAATGTCTGCTGTTGTGTGGGTGAGCAGTTTGCTGATGTCAGCGTTGTGGATTGAGTGGCCCATGGTGGCAGTGGGGTTATTGTAAGGGCAGGCGTATGATGCACAAGTCATCTCAGGCAATGTGTCACTTCCTGCCTAGAATAACCAGCTCATCCACTGCCTTTAGTCACCCCAAGACGGCACAGCCGACTCAACAGTGACCCATGCCAGCCTCAGCATCTGTCCAGCCCCAGCTGCAAGCGAGTGAAGCCATGCCTCTGCCCGGCGAAATGCTCCCCGTTTCCAAAGTGACAGGGCCCCCGCACCAAGCTAGAGCTGGACCCTGTGCAGCCAAAACAGTCCTGATGCCTCAGGATGGAGGAGAAAATGGTTATGTCCCGCCGATGCCGGACCACCTTCAAAACACACCCATCTTCCGGTCTCCTCTTCAGTTTAGGGCCCTGGAGACAATGTAATTGCTGCCAGTTCTGGGCCCGCCCTGGAAGTTTGCACACCCAAACTCACATCACTGTGATAGCGAACCAAACTAAATTTATACATTCTCACAAAAAGAGCATTCCTCCTCTCAATACTATAACAGGTGCCATTCTCCCGTCTCTCCCGCAAGATGCAGCCTGTGGCTCTTCAGCCATTTGCCACTTCACTCCAGGCATGGCAGGCCATACCCAGAGTGTCGAGCTGGATTTTGGGGATAACAGAATGAGGTACTTGCTCCAATTCACTCGCAGACCTCCCTGTTTGATAGGAGTGGTTCACACTTTGGTCTTAGATGACAGTTCTCATGTCCTCAGAGCCGAAGTTCAGTCAGGCTTTTACAGCTGATACTTCCTCGTCCCCAAGAAATATGGCAGCCTCAGGCACATTCTCGATTTGAGACATCTGAATCGCGCCCTCATGAGACGTCTGTTCAGAATGTTAAATTTGAAACGAATCCTTTGACTCAAATGCAGGCCTAGCTCTCTCAAGGGCATGCCTTGAAAATCAGGAGCATGCCAGCCTCATTCAGGGAAGGTGCCCTTCTTCCCCTCAAGAGGTTTCAGAAGCTACTGGGCCTTATGGCAGCAGCCTTCTCAGTAGTTCCGCTGGGCCTGCTCCACATGTGACCACTCCAGCTCTGGTTAAAAGGCTGTGTCCCAACTCATGCATGGCGTACTGGCTGACTCACTTTCAGGGTGACCCATGGCTATGTCAAGGCCTTGGTTCCATGGACATCTCCCCATTTCTACTTGAATGGGATGATGCTGGGCTCTGTTTCTCGTAGAAGATCGTAGCAGTTCCTCACATTTCTGCAAGAGCTGTTGGACGGCGGGCGCTCTCCCTTCACACTCAGTGTATTGGCAGCTATCGTGGCGAACCATGCCCTGGTGTCTGGCCAACTGATTGGGAAACATGACCTGGTTGTAAGATTTCTCAGAGGAGTCCTTCTCGCTTAAGACTGCCCTCTTGTTGGCTCTAGTGTCAGTCAAGCGAGTTGGTGATCTGCAGGCTCTATCTGTGGAACCTTCTTGTCTGGCCAATTGATTGGGAAACATGACATGGTTATTTTTATTTATTTATTTATTTATTTATTTATTTACATTATTTTAACCAAATCAATGCAGCCATTGAGAATTAGAGACAAAAAATAGACTTATCTAGATAAATCTACATTTAAATTCAAAGAGACAAGATAGTCTATGCATGACCTGTCAATTTATTCTTATCTAAAATAAAAATGTAAGCATTTTGAAGCACTAAACATTCTCATGTAATGTCTGTTTCATTCATACTCGAAGCCAGAGTCTTAGAAGAAATAACTAATATATATTATAACTAATAACTTATGACGTTCCAGGAAATCCCATATATGGACAAAGTCATCCAACTATTCACTGTAGTAGCAGCTGAATAAAATGCAGAAACGTTATGACTGATGAAACATGAAGACAGTGAACATGATTGCAACAATATATGTTTTATGTGTGTTTTTCAAGCCATGTCAATGTATTTTACATCGCAAGTGCTAATTGACAGCATTTATAGAAACTATAAAATACAGTAGGTCTACCTGTCAGAAGTTTGGAAACTACCAATCTTTTTAATGTTTTTGAAAGAAGTCTCTTCTGCTCTCCAAGGCTGCTTTTATTTAATCAAAAATACAGTAACAACTGTAATATTGTGAAACAGTGTCACATGATCCTTCAAAAATCATTCTAACATGCTAATTTTCTGCTCAAGAAACATTTCTGATTATCATCAATGTTGAAAACAGTTGTGCTGCTTCATATTTTTTCTTTTAGGAATGTTTTTTTTTTTTTTTTCCCTCATGATTTGCATGGGAATGTCAAAATGTTCAGGGGTCATATAACTCAAAATTGAAATTAGACATATGAATGGGCTGTGTGGCCCTCACTGTCAAAAACCATTAACAAAAACTATACAAAGTAAAGGACATGACAACACAGACTATAGGTTTGGTATTTGTGTTGAGTCACTACTTGATGTCTGAAGTAAAACTTTATATTGTGAAGCAAAGCCAATTGTGAACAGTACGTTTAGTAGATCAAGACCCTGGTGACATTGGAAAGAGGAATTAGACAAACCCAAAGACTGCAATTTCCTAGACCATCTACTTAAAATAAGTAAATAGGTAAAATGTATCCTTGAAGCCTTAGATTGGGTGTGGAAAACTTGCTAATATCACCTGTCGGGATACAATATACTTCTAGCACTTCATTTCACATGAGAACATGTGTTGATAGAGGTATAACAACTGAGCTGCACTGCATCCAAATGAAGGGCTTTTATATGGCTTGTTTATCAGCGCAGGTGACAAGGTCAGGTGATTGCAAAGCAGAGACTTTAAAGTACCCCTGATACCTGAGATGGATCAATCACAGTAATTTGAGTGTGGAGAGGTGTGATAATGTTTGAAGAAACCATTATGAGTGAAAGATTAAAGAACATCCCTATTCACCACCACCTCCTGCTTCTAATGCGCTTGGGCTAAACACTCTCTGGAGACAGACCACAGATAGGGAACTATTACCTTATATATGGAAAAATGGGGAGAATGGATGAAACATGGGGAGACATTTAATGATAATAACCAGGAGATGAATGCCATCACATAAATAAGGTAACGATTTAACGTCTGACACCAGAATCAGAGAGGTTCCATTCAGAACTGAAATTGGATCTTTTATATTACACCTTAAGAATCCAATTAAGTGGTTATGCACGTTAACGGTATAGATGTCTTTGTTAAGTAGCACTAGATAGGCTATCCCTCAGTAGAAATGTATCCACTTCATTTAAAATTGTATAGCAAGCACACAATGACTCATACCGTTGGCTGGTGTTTTGTGTATCAAGCTTGGCAGGTGGCTTATGTTTGATAAGCTTTTGCTATTTGAATACAAATGGGCAGATTTAAGGGGCCAGGGAAGTTGATCTTGGACTGTGACTGTGAAATTCTTGATGCATTTGGCCCCTGATTTACTGGTTCGTGTTCAAAGAGACCCTGCGTCACAAATTTGATTTCTGCTATGTGTATGAATTTGAAACCAACAGTGAAAATCCAATGTCTTGTTTCTACAACATTGTTCTGTTATTTAAAACCACACGTTTCCACTTCACTTTGTCTCACACTTTCAGTCAGGTCCAGATTGTTAAACAATGCATTGTTGGTAAATCTTAAAGGAATAGTTCACCTACAATGAAAACTGACATCATTTACTCACCCTCATATCATTTCGCAAAAAAAAAAAAAAAAAAAAATCCAAGCTAGCATTAACAAAACCTGACAATCTATTTGATCCTGCATGATTTGAGAATGTTCCAAAAAGCATCTGACTTTCAGTGATCAGATCATCTTCAATGGGAGAAAAAAAAAAATCCGACCTTAAAGGGTTAGTTCACCCAAAAATGATAATTATGTCATTAATGACTCGCCCTCATGTCGTTCCACACCCGTAAGACCTCCATTCATCTTCGGAACACAGTTTAAGATATTTTAGATTTAGTCCAACAGCTTTCTGTCCCTCCATTGAAAGTGTAGGTACGGTGCACTGTCCATGTCCAGAAAGGTAATAAAAACATCATCAAAGTAGTCCATGTGACATCAGTGGATTAGTTAGAAGTTTTTGAAGCATCTAAAATACATTTTGGTCCAAAAATAACAAAAAATATGACTCGGACTAAATCTAAAATATCTTAAACTGTGTTCCGAAGATGAACGGAGGTCTTACGGGTTTGGAACGACATGAGGGTGAGTCATTAATGACATAATTTTCATTTTTGGGTGAACTAACCCTTTAACATGACCACAAGTTCTTAATATGCTCAGTGTGACAAAGTTGCTTTTATATAATTAATAATGCAGAAATATATTTTCTTAAAGGGTTAGTTCACCCAAAAATGAAAATTCTGTCACTTATTACTTACCCAAATGTCGTTCCACACCCGTAAGACCTTCGTTAATCTTCGGAACACAAATTAAGATATTTTTACTGACATGAACTGATTTAAATATGTTTTAGTACCTTTATGGATCTTGAGAGAGGAAGTGTCATTGCTGGCTATGGAGGCCTCACTGAGCCATCGGATTTCAACTAAAATATCTTAATTTGTGTTCTAAAGATTAACGAAGGTCTTACGGGTGTGGAACGGCATGAGGGTGAGTAATAAATGACAGAATTTTCATTTTTGGGTGAACTAACCCTTTAAGTATGTCTGTTTAATGCCATAACTTTGCTTTTTATCCAGAAACATTTTATTGCACAAATTAAATGGGATTTTAATGCTTTTAAAAAGCTTTTGGTTTTAGACTTCCACATTTCTCAAATCAGCATTTACTTTAGAGGCTTCAATTTTAAGATGACAAATTGTAAAAAAGTGATTCAAATTGAAGAAAATAATACATAAAAGGATGTATCATCTGATAATATTGTTTTGTTGCTGTTGTTGTTGTTTTAAAGATGCATGATTATGAGTGATTCATAGCAAACATAAATGAGTTGATCTGGAATGAGTGGTTCTTTGGCCAGATGTACTCAGTAAATAAATGAAGCAGGGGAATTGTTGTTGTAGATCGCTTTTTCACAGTTACTCTCAAGAGAAAAATATACTTTTTAAATGTGCTGTTATGTCTCTTGATACCACATAACAATCTGACCTTCTCTCTGACCTTTTGTTGGCCTTCTAACTTTGAATCTATATACAATTATTTTCATTGCTGTTACAAACACAATTACTTCAACACACCTGTGGTTAACATTGTTTAGAGCATTACATTTCCTTGGCTTTGTTGTTGTATCTTTAAAAAAAAAAAAAAAAACAGAGAAAGAAATAAAGTGATTATAAATTGCAACTATACAACTATAATTCTGTTCTGCTGTGAAGATGTCCTTGACAGTGTTTATGTGTGTAATTCATGGTCTCGAAGGAACAAACTGGTCTTTGATAATCATCACAAAAGCAAAATAATTCAACAAGTATAGAGCCTATTTTGAGAGCCTACTTTTTTTTTTTTTTTTTTCTTTTTTTTTTTACACTATTTCAGTGTTATAATGAAGAAATAAATAAATAAATAAAACAATAATATATTCTTTTAATTGGTATTTATACATTGTAGTAGTTTTTTCTAATAAGTTTGCAAAAAGTAACAGGAATGCGAATGACATTTCTTCAGTCAATAATAAAGTGTGGAATGTGTTGAATTGTCATGAAAATAATATCTGAAAGCCAATCATTATAATGCCAAACATTTTTTGAGATATAATTTCTTATTGTTTTATCTTTGGTGAAATGTGACCTGGACCTGGGGCCATAAAACATTCTTAAGAATAAAATTCTTCTTAACTGCCAATTTCTTCTTATTTTTTAACTTAAGAAAAAAGATAAGAATATTTTGTATTCCCAAAAAAATCTTCTTAAGAATGTTCTTATCTTTTTTCTTAAGATTGTTCTTAAGAGAAAACTTAAGAAAACTTCAAATTCTTGAAAAGAATGTTCTTAAAAATCATCTTAAATAACTTCTTAAAGTTAGGATAACTGAATACTATTCATAAATCCCCAAAAGGTACAGATCATGCTCTGCTTAGACTTTATAGGCTACCAAGAAACTCAGTAATTTATCTGGCACATATTCTGAGATAATTTGCAGTGGAAAACAAAAAGGTCCTCTCCACTTCCTGTGATACTGCAGATAATGGTTGTGCTACGATTCTTTGCTTCCGGATAATTTCTAATCAATCGTTTCCTGATTGTTTCTTGTCATCCATGTTAGCTTTCCTGAGAGTATTCTCTTTTGACGGTTAATGTCAGGATGCGATTGCTACTTTAAAGAAGTAGGTTATAATAAAGTGATACAATTAAAATGTGGCGATAATACAGTTTTTGTAGTCATAGCTATTTTAATTTTATTCGTAAGAAAAAAAAAAAAAAGATGTTCTTAAGAAAATATTTGAGATTTTTCAAGAACTGCACTTAGGAACATTCTTAAGAACTTCTTATTATTTATCTTAAGAATTTTCTTAACTTCTTTCTTAAGAAGATGTTCGTGAATCCGGCCCCTGGTTTTGGTATATTCATTTAAATATCAGTCATAGTTACATGGTCCAGTTAGTTTTACTTATGATGGACACATCTGATCTTTGAGGATTAGAGGATTGTGTGCAACACGTGCTGCTGTTTCCTGTTGCTGGTCCCCAGATAAGAGATAAATATTACAGTTATATGTTCATGATGTGATTTGGGAGTATTATGCCTGTTCTTACCAATCCCTTCACAGCACAAAACTCATAAAAACACAAACAAAGATTACAAACAATACTCATTCACTCAGTGAAACCCCAGAGAGAGATGATCCATACCTGCGCAGCAGTTTCACATTACATGCCTTCCTCATGTGTGCAGAAGCAAGTTTTTCAGGAGCTCTCTCTCCTTTATTCCATCTCAAGCTTTCAGAGATGAAGCGGAACAGTGTCAGTAGCCCCCCTAGGCTGTTGGTTGGCTCATCAAAACAATGAATGCAGAAAGGAAAAGGGTAAAATGTGCACATCCTCACTAGAAAATAAACAGTAGAGGACAACTGAGTGGGTGTGAGCTGGGGGTGGTGAGGAACATTCCTCCACAGGCTAATTTATATTGGTCACTGTGAGCGTTCACTTCCATTTTACACAGTCTTTTGATGGTCTGGCACACTGTTTTATTCTGCCCAAATCTGCAGCTGCACTTCCTGAGAGATGTGCTAATGTGACTGTGTAACATTTTATGTGACAACTGGTAACAGTGTCCCACATCCATATATTTAAGAAAAACAGCAAATAGTGAAATTCAAACTGAGATGTATAATCTATACTACTGAATCTCACAGTCTTAACTGGTGAGTATAACAGGTTAGTTGAATAAAAATCAATTGTTTATTTTTCAATCAATTAATCATTACTTTAATGGATTAATGTACTGCTCTAAACTTTATATGGAAAGAAAAATCATATCATTACTTTTTTTTTTTTTTTTAAGACAGTTTGACATTGAAGAACAAACTCATCAGACTTTTTTTCCTGAGAAAAATACCCCAGTCTTGTCCTTCAGAGTTTAACGTCTCAAAGTCTGCAATCAAAAGACATATATTTAATTTTAAAAGAGATAAAGAACAAATTATCTGAGCTATGATTTCCAAAATAATTTCATAGCTGTAGTCACTTTCATTTGGTTGACAATTATGTGTCCTTGCAGACCAATTTGAAGTTTAACTGTGAAAGTAATACTATATTTAGTTGCTTTCTTGCATTTTGTCAAATGAAAATACTCAGATTACATTGAATTTATAACATTTATAAGAAAATAATACCCAAACACACCCATTAATCGCAAAAGCAGTGACAAAACTGTTTGAGATATCTAAATGTTTTATACTGACAGATTTTCAGAATTTTTTTTTTTTTTTTTTTTTTTTTTACACACACCTGGACTCCAATTAGTAGTCAGGACACAGTATACAAGAGGCATGCAGCAGATATCTGTATAGGTGCGTCCCAATGTGAAGGCTGCACACTTCGAAGGCCAGGCCGAAGTGCACAATGGTCGAATGAGGGCCAGGGTTGCTAGGTCTGCACAACAAAACCCGCCCAATTGCTAATCCAAAGTAGAGGAATCACGGCCAAAACTAGCCCAAACGTGGAGGGAAATATCACTAAAGTAAAGACACCTTCAACCAGCGGACTACAAACTACCGAACTACAGGCTACAAACAACCCACAAAAACAGCGTAAAACTAGCAACGGTATAAAAGTAGTTAAATTCCAGACCTGGCAACACTGAACCGAGCATCATTACATGGCCAAGTGGCTTTGTGACAGCTGACAGTGGACGTTTGTGAGGGGATTTTAAAAAGACAAACGGAGGCAGAAAAGTTTATTTCTGTTTTTATTGGATTTTGTCATGCTTCAATGCCAGCGATGACGGGAGGCCGTACCATATAACCAGCTAAAATATGTATGGTTAAACTGTGTAATGTCACCTTTATATCATTAGCAACTATTAACCTAGTTTATTTCTTATGTTTAATGTAACTGTGTCGATATATTTTCACATTTATACATTTACTTTTTATTTAAGTGTAAATTTAAAGTAACTTAGATTTTTATTCAACTCCACTTCATCTCAGAGGAACTATCAAATAAATATAAAGTATCAAAATATCAAATAAAAAAGTAAAACACTGGGAGACATACATGCTTTTGATATTTTCAGTATCAAACTACTACTGTTTTGACATTATGCTGACATATTTTACAGTGTGGTATTAGTACTTTTTACTTGAAGTATCTACAGATTTCTTCCACCATTTACTTTGTTGAAATAGATTTAGACAGATAGGTAGCTTATATCGAGGTATTGTTTATTTAAAAAATATTTCTTCTCTCTGTCCAGAGCAGACCCCTATACTGTGAAATGAATGTGATTCTGAAAACATTTCGGCGACATGGCAGCCGTCAACTGAGTCAGCCCTGCAAACCTGTTGGTAGACAGTTAGCACAGTAGGCGGTGTAAATATACACTCATCCCAGATGATGTCCCGCTGGAAGAAGCATAACCAAGGTCTCTATTGTGGAGACCATCCAGGTACAGCAGCAAAAGGATCTCCTGCTCAGCTCAATAAAAGTCTACATAAAATGTTTTCTTCCAATGTTTTATGTACTCTTAATTAAAAATTGTATGTTGTTATTCTGATGTTATGTTGCAAATAGTTGTAAAAAGTACTTTAAGTATAAAATATGTAATGTATAATGTATAAAATAATTTATTTTCATTTACAAATTATAACTTGCATTACAAAAATAAACAATGTACTGAACAATTATTTCTCTTTTATTTACACATTTTAACTTACATTACATAAACAATGTACAGAAACTTTGGTTCATTTACAAATAATTTGCATTACAAAAAAATAATGTATAAAGCAACTTCGTTTCTAGTTTATTGAACTGATAAACAGTGTACATAAATTACTTTTAATTTATTTTATTTACAAATAAGTGACATTTAAAAACACAATATTTATTATTTCATTTACCAATTTTAACTTACCTACAAACATTTTATTTCTCAACCATTCTCTCAAGAAGAGAAAACAGTCTGTCCTTTCTTTCCCTGCTCTTTCTTTCTTTTTTCTTTCTTGCTTTTTTCGGCATTTTCCTTCAATAAAAGCCCTGTCCTCACCGGCGCACAATGAATTCTGGGGTAGGCTAGGCCGCGAAGGGTCCATCTGTTGTACCCTTCATTTGCCTGAGAAACGGAGGGTGTATTTGAAGTTGCTTTCGAATTGCGGCCTTTGGAGTGTGCCTCCTGAGTTGGGACAGCTCTCATAGTGCCTCTGTGACGCAATTGTCCTTCAAATGCGGCCTTCGGAGGGTGCAGCCTTTGAATTGGGACGGCCTTCGTCTCACCGCTGTGATGCAATTGCACTTCAAATGTGGCCTTCGAAGTGTGCAGCCTTCACATTGGGATGCACTTTGTATCTGTATTTGTGTCTGTAATAATCTCAGAATTATTTGTATCTATATTCAGAAAAAAATTGGAAGTGGTGGAGATTCAACCAGAAACTCAAAATTACACGAGAGGCCTCTTTTAAATGTAATTATGTTCCCTTTGTAGTTTTCATTTAAAATTGTTTGGATTATGAAGCACTGTTTGCTTTACAATATAATGCTTTAATTTATCCAGCTCACAATTCACTTCCTTGTCTGCATTACTTCAGTAAAGTTCCTGTTATTTATCTAAATTGCATTTTACTCATCTGTTTGGTCTGTTGATCCTGTTGTCTGCAATAAAGCCACTATTGAGTCCATCTTCCATATTTGCTCCTTCATCCAGTGTGACAATACTAAAAGTGTCAGTTTGTTCTGGACATCTTGTCTGGAATTTTGCATGATGGAATTGGTGTGGATGCAGTTTCCCAGCATTTTTCAAAGCCGTAAAACTGCAAAACCAAGTGTTTCATATGCCTGGGAAATTGAAAAAAAGAATGGCTGTCTCTATCTATTACACTGAACACCTTGACAGCTATAAAAGTCAACAGTGACCATAGTGAGTGATAGGGAGACTATTCGATAAATCTTAAAAATCAATGGCATTTTCAAACTGAGGAAATCCCAGACCCACAAATGTCAACATCGCCTCTCCTCCCATGGATTACCAAGACAGAAACTGAATAATCCATGCATGTATCTTCAACACTGCATAGATTCATATTGAGTCCAGAGAAAGGCAGTCAATTATTTCTGAGAATTAATATAATCTTGCCGCTACACACATAATGAGACTATTTATACTGACTGCATAAAAAACATTCTCATGTGCATTTTTGCATCTGATAGCCTTTGTCTATCTGGACACAAGGTCATAAAAAACATTCTCATGTGCATTTTTGCATCTGATAGCCTTTGTCTATCTGGACACAAGGTCAAAATAAACCAACCTTCCAATAATAGGAGAATAAACTCAGTAACATGGCTCTGTTTTACGATGTGCAGCCTTTATGTATAAACTGAAGAAGACAAAAAGTAGATAAAAGAGAGGAGAAATGGAGCTGCTCTTGATTTCCACAGTAACACAGATTCACAGTAAAACAGAGAGAAATACATCTGACAAATGATTTAAAATTGATTTCTTGTACTATTGTTGGAGGTGAATGCATTCAGCCCAAATTATGCAATGACAATATAGACAGATTGCTTGGCATAGCTTCACCCTTGAAAAACTATTCAAAGTAAAACAAAATACCTCTCAAATTCCAAAGGCAGCATTTTAAGGGATAATAGGCATCTTCCAAATGCAAAGGCTGTTCTAAAAGGCATGCCACATAATTAAGCTGGTTCCTATAAGATATGCATTGCATCCAACCTTCATGAAAAATTCAATCCCATAATGTATTGTGACCAGTTTAGTGAAATAATAAATACAGATTCTTAAGATAAAGGATAAAATATGTCCTACACACAAAATCCCTATTTATGTAAAAAAAAAAAAAAAAATACATTTAAAGGAAATCTGTATACTCAGGTGTAACACTTGGGGTCCAATGAAGATGAGAGAATGTCAAACATAAACACAAGAAACAAGAAACAACATAACAGAATGCAAAGCACAAACGGTAACACTTTACTTGAAGGGGTGTGCATAAGACTGACATGACACCTTCATAATCTTGACATGACACGTGTCATGAATATGAAGGAGGTTTTATGCATGTTTATGACAACTGTCATTAAATGTCATTCGCTCAATTATGTCATTTTTAATGCAAAGATGACATTGTTTGAGATGTCTTTGTTACGACAACTTGACATAAACCAACACATCATAACCTGTCAGTGTCTTTGTCATGACAACGTGACATTAGCAAAACATCATAACCTGTCATAAACATGACATAGCAGATTAATTATCAAACTTAAAAAACTACTTAGCTTTATGGGTTAACATTACTTTACATTATTTTGGTAACACTTCAGTATAGGGAACACATATATAAATGATTAACTATGACTTTTCCCTCAATAAACTCTTAATTTACTGCTTATTATAGTTAATTGTTAGGTTTAGGTATTGGGATTAAGAATGTAGAATAAGGTCATGCAGAATAAGGCATTAATATGTGCTTTATAAGTACTAATAAATAGCCAATATTTTAGCCATATGAATGCTAATAGTAATAAGCAACTAGTTAAAACACCCTAAAATAAAGTGTTACCATTATTTTATAACAGTGTCATCTTTTTTACGAAATTTGAAATTGTCTATTATCTGACCTTCTGTTGGAGGAAACTTAAAAAAACAAAAAACAAAAAAAACAAAAAAACATGAAATGAAAAATAGTCATGACGCTGTTATAAAATTATTTGTCAGAGTTTTGTCACTTAATGACATTTTAATGACAAGTTCAATTTGTACCACTGTACTTGAGCTCAAGATACATATTTATGACACTATTATAATGGCCTCATGTCAAAACCAACTACATGACAGTTTAATGCAATGTTAACCCATAAAGCTAAATGATGTCAAGTTGTCATGACAAAGACACTGACAGGTTATGATGTATTGGTTTATGTCAAGTTGTCATAACTCGGACATCTCAAACAATGCCATCTTTGCATTAAAAATGACATAATTGAGCGAATGACACTTAATGACAGTTGTCATAAACATTCATAAAACCTCCTTCATATTCATGACACATGTCATGTCATGATTATGAAGGTGTCATGTCAGTCTTATGCACACCCCTTCAAGTAAAGTGTTACCGCACAAACAATACCAGACAAGGACTGAGAACTGAGTAGGAACTTAAAAAGACATGGTGATGAACGCATTATAGGTGTGAGCATTAATGAATGCCCATGGTGACAAATGACTGGCGGGAAACTAGAACAAAGGAAACATGTGACTGAAGAAAAACAAACTAAAAGTCCATGAAAATGAAACTAAATAAACATAACTGTTACATTAGGATATTCATTGCTTTTATTTTCTAAATAATTTCTTTAGTATTCTTTTAAATACATGCTTTATACTTGGAAAATACATGTAATTTAACCTGTCCTCAGCATGAGGTCACAATGTGAAACTGCCAAACAAACCCCTGGTTTCACAGACAAGGCTTAAGCTAGTCCTAGACTAAAACACATGTTTGAGCTGTTTTAACTGAAAGCAACTTGCACTGACATATCTTAAAATATGTCACTGCCATTGTTTTGTCTTAAGATGTATACCAGTAATGTTTTTTTTTGTTGTTGTTGTTGTTGTTTTTCTAGGGTATGTTTATAAAAGCTACTTAAATACCCTAATTGAAATAAGGCTTAATCCTGGCTTAGCCTAAGCCCTGTCTGTGAAACCTGCCCAATGTGGACTATGATTGTGGACTACGTTTCTAATAAATACTGCATTTGGATCCTCACACTTTGAGTCTCAGAAGTTTCATGCATGTTTATGTTAGCTTTTAATATACATTTTTATCCTTAATAAATATTTAGTACACTAATACATGATTGCGTTGTAGCATTTTGTAGTAATTGTAACAGTAACAAGTGTTTGTCTATTAACAAATTACTGTACTCACAATTTTTTCCAAAAAACAAAGTGAATCACTGAATATTAATGAGAAGACCACCGAAACAAAGCTTCATACATGCAAAAAAACAAAAACAAACAAAAAAAAAAAATCCAGAGAAAAGCAAACCACTGGAAGGATCATTGTATTAAATTAAATATTAGTTAAAAAAAAATATTAGTTGACTTAATTTGTCTTATTAAATAAGTAATTGTAACCTTGGCTAGACCTTTGTCAACATTGTCAGTATTTAACATAGTCAGATGACTATAAGGAGGGTAGAGAATAAAGGAATTTATGAACTGGATTGCTCATAATAACCCTAACGCAGGAAGAAAAATAAATGTAGAGAATGTACTTTATCACTTGGCTTCTTTACTGAACACCATTATTACATAATTGAAGACTTATACTGTTGTTGGATGGATCAAATTAAATTGCATGTGTCTTGACGGAATTGAGACGATTTAAGTTATGAAGTGAATAAATGTACATTTTTTAAAAAACCCAGAAAAGTCTGTTCCCTTACACATTTCATTAGCTGAGACTTTTGTCTACAAATCAATTTATAATATTAGTTTTTAACTAATATTATGTTTTGTCCCTTATCTCACAAATAGTATGACAAAAGTACCCATTTGACTCGTGTGATATAATCTTCTGAAGCCATATGATCTTTTTATGTCCTATATACAGATATTTAAGTTGTTATACACACATACCCATATTTAAACTTGGTTTTGAGACATGAGAGAACCAATGGCATTTGGCTACACTGACCATTCTGAGCTTAAAGGGATAGTTCACCCAAAAATGAAAATTAGATGTTTATCTGCTTACCCCCGGGGCATCCAAGATGTAGATGACTTTGTTTCTTCAGTAGAACACAAATGATGATTTTTAACTCCAACCGTTGCCATCTGTCAGCAGTATAATGCATGTCAATGGGAATTGAATCTATAAGAGTATCCAAATGAAACCCTGCAGCTCGTGACAACACATTGATGTCCTAAGACACGAAACGATCGGTTTGTGTGAGAAACCAAACAGTATTTATATAATTTTTTACCTCTAAAACACCACTATGTCCAACTGCCCTGCGCATCCGGTTAGTGAGGTCTGAACGCACTCTGGCAACAGAAGTGATCTCTCGCACTCATTGAAACAAAGCGTGAGACATCACTTCCCTTTAAATAGTTTGAAGATTCACATATTTTCAATGATTATGTAGCGGGTATTTACTCACTCACTAATGGACCAGAGAAATACAATCAGAAGACTGCATGGTACGTAAAGGGAGGCGGCGGTGATACTGAGCAAAACACAGAGACAAAAGGTAAGTTGAATCAAAAATAACTTTACTTTGAATATTCAGTTATTTCTTTTCCTTTCAGTATTTCCTTTTTTTTCCTTCAATTCACAGAACAACAAACAAAAAGAGAAAATATACAATAAACTATATATATACCCTGGGTGCACCCTCTAAATTACTTTTAATTTACAGTAATCACAATCACAATCAAATGCGTATACAAATTAAACCAAATCTCAGTGATATCACATATAACCCACACTGAAATCAGTGTCCAGTTTCAAAGTTTTTATCAATTGGAAGATTAATCAGTTTTAAAGTTTCTCAATTGTGCTACTGAAATGTTTCAGTCCCATAAAAAAAAATAAAAATACAAAGAACCAGTCTCTGGGAATGTGTTCTCTCTTACGTGTCTGAAGAAAAACAACGGAATGGAAAAATTGTCCTTTCCTCTTGGTTCATGATCCTTTCAGGGTCGAAGTGGGAGGCTCGCCATCGATTAGGGAAATCCAACTTGGAAATTGTTCACACAGAAAAAAAAAACCTGGCCTGATCACAGACCAGAATATGCATTCAATATTGTATATCAATAATGATCAACAATTATACATAACACAGGAAACAAATAAAATACTTCCATGAATGAAATCACTGTAAGTGACATTATATTCAAATACCTGTCCATTCACGTCTTTCTCTCTTTTCTCTTTCACAGGCACGCACAAAATGGCGTCAGCGAACGGCAGTGAACACTCAATACACCATGCGGTCTGATATAATCCACTGCAAATTACAATCCAGCCCATACAATATTACAATATAACACAATTTTGTCTCGTGTGCATGAAACAAATAAAATAATGTGTTGTCAATGTTTTTTTTTTTTTTTTTTTAAAGACTAATTATAACATTGTAAACTCACCGAGTCAAAATCAACAATCATGCTGGATCGTCTAATATCTTGAGGTTGAGCTCTAATTTGTCCAGTTTATGTGAACCTTAAACATATTAGGAATCGTATTTTTCACCATTTAACACACACACGTCTGATCAAATTTCTCCGTTGCTCCCCGTCTCTCATCTGAACTGTGCAACGCGATCTGTAGGAAAAGGGGCGGAGCTGACAATGCAACGCTCCGATTGGCCATTGCTCATTCCTTAACTTAATTCAGATATAAATATTTACATATATTTGTACATTTATAAAGAATTTCTGCCATATGAATAATCATATTCTATTTAAGTAATCTTATAATAAATAATACTAATCATAAACAATTATTTAACAAGGGTTACACTTTCCCCCCCTGAAATCATGCAAGTCCCTTTGCATGCTCTGAGTGGCTGATTAGTCACTACATTTGGTGAAGCATCAGGTAAATTGGAAAGGGGGCCTGTATTTTTCAACACTATTGAGGGAGCTAACAAGGGCAGTACTTAACCCCTGGAACAAAGATTGAACAACATAAGACAGGGGGTTTCCAAGCTGAAAGTAGGTAAGTCTCTCAGGTTCCTCTCTCTGCCTACTAGAGCGTCTGAGTGGAATATTTGCATTCTGTTTCCCCTCATTTCCTGGCTGTTGTTCTCCCCTTTCCACAGAAACAGTAGTTTTAGCAACGTTTGTCGCTCCAAATTCATCTTCACTTCGAACAGGCAGGTCCTTTTCTGTTTCAGTTTGGTCTTTTTCAGGTGTATTACTTGTTTCAGAGACTCCTGAAGCATCAACAGGTGAGTATTCGTCTGGAGGATCAACAGGTGAGTATTCCTCGGGAGGATCAACAGGTGAGTATTCGTTGGGAGGATCAACAGGTAGGTGTTCAACTGGATGTCTTTGCACAGTATCATCATCTGGAGGTTTTTGGTTAGTTGAGTCAGCATCAGAAGAAATATCCACAGCTCCGTCTGACCTACCAATGTCATGCACCATTGAGAACCGTACCTTTTCCACAACTGGAAAAACATCATACCTCCCATTAAGCTCCTCATCCTCCGGATCAGGATATAAATTGTCATCATCAGATGATTGAATACCAGGGTTCTGGCGAGTCCTAGGTTTGGAGGTAGGCTTGGTCAAGGTAGGGCTTGAAATTTCTGGTGATGGCAAGAATCCACAAGGAAGCAAAAGGTCTCTGTGGAGCGTACGGAGAGGACCATCCTTTGTTTCAGGACGAACAGTGTAGACAGGTAAGTCTCCTGCTCGCTTTACTACCACATACACCTCGGGCTCCCACTTGTCTGCTAATTTGTGCTTACCACGCAACAGAACGTTTCTCACCAGCACACGATCATTAACTTCCAAGGAGGAATTTGTCACATGTTTGTCAAACCTAATTTTGTTCCTTTCCGCACTCTTTAATGCTCTACGGGAAGCAAGCAAATAGCTTTCTTCCAGGTGAGACTTCAGATGTTTGACATATTCAGAATGGGATATCTGTGGACGGTCCTGGTATGGTAATCCAAAGGCAAGGTCGACAGGCAACCGAGGCTGGCGCCCAAACATCAATTCATAGGGGGTGTACCCTGTAACTTCATGCTTTGTGCAATTATATGCTTGAACTAATGGCTTGACACAATCTCTCCAATGAGTTTTGTCTTTCTCATCCAATGTGCCAAGCATGTCCAGTAGAGTCCTATTGAACCGTTCAACAGGGTTTCCCCTAGGATGGTAGGGCGTTGTTCGAAGTTTCTTAATACCTGATATGTCACAAAGTTCTTTGATTGTGCGCGACTCAAAATATGGGCCCTGGTCACTATGTAGGCGTTCAGGAAACCCATAATGCACAATAAAGTTCTCCCAAAGACACTTTGCTACTGTTCTCGCCTTTTGATTTGGTGTAGGGACTGCTACCGCATACTTAGTGAAAAAATCTGTGATCACTAAGATGTCCCTCGTGTTGCTCCGGTCTGGTTCCAACGATAGAAAGTCCATACAGACTAATTGTAATGGTCTGGTGGCCTGGATATTGACCAGCGGTGCTGCTTTTTGAGGTAAGGACTTCCTTCGCACACAACGACCACACGTCCTGACCTTTTGTTCCACTTCAGCTGCCATTTTTGGCCAGTAAAATCGGGACCTGGCCAGGTCCAGAGTTCTCTCCATCCCCATGTGACCCATACTGTCATGTAAACTACTCATCACAGAGGATCTTAGCTCTTCAGGGAGCACTAGCTGGTAAGTGATGGAATCATTGTCTTTCCGTCTTCTGTAGAGTACTCCGTCATTTAACTCAAGACGATTCCACTCCTTTAAGAAAAAGGGAAGACAAGGAAGTTCTTTCCTTACTGCTGGTGAAGGTTTTTCTCCTGATTCCAAGTGTGACATCACCACTTGAAGAACTGGATCGGCCCTTTGTTTGTCACCAAGGTCTGAAAGGTGAGGTATAACAGGTAACCAATCAGAATTATCTTCTCGTTCATAACAGGCGGGTACAGCGTCGGAATGGAGTGCAAGCGAGCTTATGAGAGCAATGCCTGGCCCAGCATCAGCTGACTGCCTAATGAGGTGCTTCTCACAGATGGCCTGGACTACCTCTGTGGTGCTGACAGAACCTTCTGCGTTGGAAAGGTGATGCTCTACAAATTGTTGTATCCTTTCGTGCTCCTTTTGAGTCAAGGGGTTTTCCGGAAATGGCTCTTGAGGTCGCCTTGAAAGACCATCTGCATCAACATTCAGTTTGCCTGCCCTATACTGCAGCTTAAATGAAAAAGTGGACAGAGCTGCTAGCCAGCGATAACTTGTAGCATCTAATCTTGCGGTGGTAAGAACATGAGTGAGAGGATTGCTATCAGTGATGACAGTGAATTGGCTGCCATAAAGGTAATCACTAAACTTTTCAGTTACTGCCCATTTAAGGGCAAGAAATTCTAGTTTGTGAGCAGGATACCTTGACTCACTGTGTGACAGCCCTCTGCTCGCAAATGCAATTGCACGCATCTGCCCACCTTGCTCCTGATACAGTGCAGCTCCCAACCCCTTGGTGCTGGCATCTGTATGAAGAAAGTAGGGGAGTTTGGGGTCAGCAAAACCAAGGATAGGTGCACTAGTGAGCTTCTCAATGATGGACTGGAAAGCTTCCTCACAAGAGGATGTCCAACGACCCCCAAAAGGCTCCTTAGGATTGTAGTACGGTCCCTTTTTATCGCTCCTTTTACTACTTTTCCTTAATGGTGGATACCCTGAGGTGAGGTCATTGAGTGGTTTCACGATCCTTGAATAATCTTTAATGAACCGGCGATAGTAGCCTGCGAAGCCCAAAAATGACCTCAGTTCTTTAAGATTCTTGGGACTCGGCCAGGTTTTTAAGGCTTGGATCTTTTCCGGGTCGGTCTCTACCCCATGCTCTGACACAATATGTCCCAGATAACGAACAGAGGTTTGGAAAAATTTACATTTTTCCAGAGAAAGTTTCAGCCCGTACTCTTTGAGGCGATGTAGAACATTGAGTAGTCGTCTCTCATGCTCCTCTGGGGTGTCAGAGAATATTATTAGGTCGTCCAAAAAGACCAGTACTTCTTTCAGATTAATGTCCCCCATACATTTCTCCATTAATCTTTGAAAAGTACTTGGTGCATTGGTGACACCTTGAGGCATACGATTGAATTCCCAAAACCCCAGTGGACAAACAAAGGCGGTTTTGGGCTTGTCAGACTCCTCAACTTCTATCTGGTAGTATCCAGATTTCAAATCAAGTACGGAAAACCATCTGGAACCTGTCAGAGCTGAAAAAGTTTCCTCAAGATTGGGAAGGGCGTACGCGTCTTTTACCGTCTGGAGGTTTAACTTTCTATAATCTATACATAGTCGCACATCCCCGTTCTTCTTTCTCACCACCACTATGGGTGAGGAAAAGGGTGATTCAGACTCTCGAATTACTCCACTCACAAGAAGGTCACGCAAATGCTTGCGGACAGCCTCAACATCTTGTGGGTGGATTGACCGTGCTCTTTGTTTAAAAGGAGTGTCGTCATTAAGGTTTATGCAATGTTTCACCTTTTGGGTGTGTCCGAAGTCTAAGTCATGCTGACTGAAAACTTCAGGCATTTCTCTGAGCTTTTTAGTGATACGGTCCTTCCATTCTTGTGGTAGTGGTGAATCGCCAAAATTCAAAGTGAAATCAAGCTCCTGCACAGGTAAGTGTTTATTTTGTGAAGGGGTGATTGGCGGAGGGAGTACAGAGTCAACCACATGAAGCTCAGCTATTTTGCACCTTGGCGGGATTGCTATATCATGTTCAGTTTCATTCGTAAGCACCACTGGTAAGCGGTAAGATTGGGTTTTAGAAAAGGTAAGTAGGCAGTGTTTGACAAATACCCCACCAGGCAAAGAGGAATTAGATGGATGCTCTACCATGACACACTTATCAACCCCACAGGGCATTGCAAGGGAACCTTCCACAACTACAGTCTGACCTGCAGCCATGACCTCAGGTACTTTACTCCTCAACCGCACATGACCAAGAATGCCACTTGTGTTTTGTTTATGTCTCATCTCGAGTGTCCTCAGAACCACTCTGTAACCAAATGAAGATGGTTGAAACATTGGGGAATTCACGTTCAAATGTTGCTCGTAGAGAACATCCAAGGTATTTGTGCCTATTAGAATCAAAGGCTGATTGTGAGGGTTCACATCAGGAACTACTAGGGCTACAGTAGGTACTTCAACACTCACACCCAGAAACTCCTCTGGAAAGGTAATGTCCACTTCTACAAAGCCTTCATATGGGACAGAAAGACCATTGGCACCTTCTACTTCCAAAGATGTCATTGACAGAGTTAAGGGGATATTCAGAGAGGTGCTGCTCATAAAAGGACTTGGGGACTGTTGTAACTTGTGACCCAGTGTCCAATAAACAATGACACTTTTCACCAGCTATGCTGATTTCTGCAATGCATCTAGCACCCACCAAACCCTCTGGCAGGTTAATGCTTCGCTTCCTAGAAGATTGACATTTGTTTGAGATACATTTAACAGCGGGACGGTTTGATTTCAATTCAGCCCCCATCTGTCCCTCAACAAGGGCTGGCTCTAGTTTAAATCAGGGTTGGGGGTGGAGTTCTGAGAGTCCCACTGAAGCTGCTTCTCTCTTAGAAGTTTACGTTTGGTAGTGACAAGTGCAGGGTTAGGTTCGGAAGTGCAAGAAGATGCAACGTGGCCATCCTCCCCACAAGAAAAGCAGTACCATGGCCTCGGCCTGCCTGTTGGTTTCTTACTAAGTGGAGTCACACTCGCAGCACCAACAGTTCCTGTCTTCTTTTTGTCCTGTTTATTTGCTGCTTCTTGCATTGAGAAGTTCTTATGAGTTTTTGGCTTGGCCGTGAAACTGGCTAACTGACTTTGGAGCTTAGCTATTTGCTTCTTGAGCTCTTGTGTTTCAGTTGTAAGTGTAGCCACATTTGAAGTTTCTCTTTGCTCCAATTCAGCAGAGACCCACGTTCGTTGGGAATGTATCAGGGCTCTCTGTTTAGAAGACCCAAGATGTTGTTTCATACGAGTGACCTTCGCTGTATGTTTGTCTTCTTCCGTACGTAACATGAGCAGAAGCTGCGCAAAAGAAGGAGGATGGTTGCGCTTTTGCTCAAGCTGCAGATCAGTAATTAAATCATTATCCCAGCAGCCTCTACAAAACTGCTTGAGGAGGTGCCTGTCTACCTCTTCAGGAGTAATTCCACCTCTTTTGATAGTCACCCTCAAGGCTGTCTGCAATCTATACAGGTAAGCGGATGGTTTCTCTCCGGCGTCCTGTAAGGTATTCATAAATCTTGCAAGGAGTTCATCCCCATCCTCGACAATTCCAAAAGCAGAATCCAGCAACTGAAGGTAAGCTGAGAAGGGAGCTTCAGGGTTTAGATGTTTTATAACATCAGCTGCAGGTGGCAAGAGACTGTCCACTATCTTCCTGGACACATGCAGATCAGATAAGCCAGGGTCTTTTAGAACAAGCTCCACACTGGAGCGCCAAGTATCATAATCAACCTCGTTACCAGGTCTAGGACATTTACCGGAGAATACTCGGAGTCGGGATTGTACAGGCCCCTGGGCAGCCACTTCACCACTCCTCACAACGTGTTCAACTATGAGTTTCTGGACCTCAGGTGGATTGAGTACCTGTTGAGAGGTAAAGAGGGGTGGCCCATTCGATTTAATAGGCGTATACTGTGACTGGGGTTCATCTACCTGACTTGGCTTAACAGGTGCTGCACCAACGCCCTCGTCAGGGAGTGCTGGGGATGGTGGCTCATTTGGGTTTCCATCTCCAGCTGCAAGATCAGTGGACACTGGTGTAAGTTCTGCACTCATTTGAGATAGCATCTGGCTTAAAACTGCTTCAAAATTGGTTCCACTCAATTTTGCAATCTCTTTCAATCCTTCCAGGTAGGATTTAGTGACGCTACTGCCCAACTGCTGTGTAAAGACGCTAGACAATGCCCTCACGTGGTAAGTGATATTTGGATCACTGGAGAGCCGGTGAGTATAAGGCAGCTGGTCTTCAAGAGATTGTAAAGCTTGACCACTGTTATATTCAATTATTGTGCTCTGGTAAAACTCAGACTCTTTGTTGCTAATAAAAAGCGTTCTGGCAAAAGAACCATATCTTTTCAGAAGGTCAATTAATTCTTCATCACGCTCGCTGTTAGTTAAGCCACTAACAATCAGAGAGTTTGGAACTTTAATGCCCTCTGCCTCAACTATATCCATTTTTTTTTTTTTTTTTAAAGAGTCACAAGGTGAAAATTTAATTGTTCGAAATCACAATTACTAATACTCAGCAACAGCGTCACCTCCTGGCTGGCTCGCCACAGTTGTAGCGGGTATTTACTCACTCACTAATGGACCAGAGAAATACAATCAGAAGACTGCATGGTACGTAAAGGGAGGCGGCGGTGATACTGAGCAAAACGCAGAGACAAAAGGTAAGTTGAATCAAAAATAACTTTACTTTGAATATTCAGTTATTTCTTTTCCTTTCAGTATTTCCTTTTTTTTCCTTCAATTCACAGAACAACAAACAAAAAGAGAAAATATACAATAAACTATATATATACCCTGGGTGCACCCTCTAAATTACTTTTAATTTACAGTAATCACAATCACAATCAAATGCGTATACAAATTAAACCAAATCTCAGTGATATCACATATAACCCACATGAAATCAGTGTCCAGTTTCAAAGTTTTTATCAATTGGAAGATTGATCAGTTTTAAAGTTTCTCAAACACAAAATGGCGTCAGCGAACGGCAGTGAACACTCAATACACCATGCGGTCTGATATAATCCACTGCAAATTACAATCCAGCCCATACAATATTACAATATAACACAATTTTGTCTCGTGTGCATGAAACAAATAAAATAATGTGTTGTCAATGTTTTTTTTTTTTTTTTTTTAAAGACTAATTATAACATTGTAAACTCACCGAGTCAAAATCAACAATCATGCTGGATCGTCTAATATCTTGAGGTTGAGCTCTAATTTGTCCAGTTTATGTGAACCTTAAACATATTAGGAATCGTATTTTTCACCATTTAACACACACACATCTGATCAAATTTCTCCGTTGCTCCCCGTCTCTCATCTGAACTGTGCAACGCGATCCGTAGGAAAAGGGGCGGAGCTGACAATGCAACGCTCCGATTGGCCATTGCTCATTCCTTAACTTAATTCAGATATAAATATTTACATATATTTGTACATTTATAAAGAATTTCTGCCATATGAATAATCATATTCTATTTAAGCAATCTTATAATAAATAATACTAATCATAAACAATTATTTAACAAGGGTTACACTTAGTTCTGTAAAAACACTCATATTTTGGTTCTTCTCAAAAAAGTGATTGTATGGTTTGTAGAAAACTTGGATTAAAACACAAGTCAAACAGATTGTTTTACTATTTCATTTTGCCTTTTTAGAACTTTACAGCTCTTGGTCAAGCAGGTTTGGAGTTTCATGAGGGTGAATAAATGATTTATAAACTATTAAAGTGTAAAAGGGATTTTATTGACTAAGAAACATGGTGTAATGTTACAAAATACTTTCAGATATTTGTTTATTATACTTTATTATTTGTTATTCTTTTTTGTACATCTTGTTTTCTGCCTGGTGTGGTGGCCATCAGTCTATATAGCTGTGTGCATCAGAATGGGTCGTTATGTAACTCTAAGTGGCCTATGAGCAAAATAACACCCTCTAACACAACAAATTTATTAACTATATTATACAGCTACCCCTCATAATGGGCTCCCTAAAACCTGGAAATAACAAGCTTATGGCAATAATAGCCAAAATTGTCCATCTGATGGCAACTATTTGTGGGATAAATGCTCCCATGTTGTGCTCCAATGGCTAACGAGCCACAATGAGAGAAACCAGTGAAACATCCAAGCGTGTGTGGGCTATTGTTTTTGTGCCAGGCTGGCTGTTTAGCATGGTATATATTACTTCTATGGTGATTACTGTATGAGTCCCCTTCACTGTGGAGTTTTGTATGTATAATTTGATATTTGATGAAAAATAAGAGTGATTACCTCTTGCCTAATTTCTAGTTGGCCATACTAATAGCGATTCTGTACAGTTATTAATCAATTTATGGGTGGGGCATATGAATATAATAAGTCATAAAGCTTTATGACTAAATATATGCACATACCGACCCAACGGTAATATTGTGAATTAATTACAACGAATTATAATCAGTTACATATATGATTAGTTCTGGTTTAATAATTATTTAGAGAAACTATTAGTTTGTCCAGCAAACAGTAAGCTACTCACAGAATATCATCAAAGGAAGGTTTCTTTCTCTGGCCACGAGAAAGACTTCCTCTCCTAGCATCCAAACGTAAAGCAAGGATAGGATCGAAACGTTAAAGTGACCTGTTTTTTGTTGAATGAGCAAAAGAACAATCAAGCCTGAATAATGTGTTTAATATATGCAAACTACTAATGCAGAGGTTATGCGTCTAAATATATATACAAGAATATACACATATATACAAGAGCGGAAGTAAAGACAGGAAAAGAGAGATGGTCAAAGAATGGCAAATTACAACAGTTAACCCTTTGAAAGCCAGCACAGAAATCAGTTTAAATTAATTTCAGGAAATTAATACTTGCATATTGGTTCAAGTCGATGTGCAGTAGAGTTTCAGTGCGCTTGGCTTGGTTGGTCCTTTCCGAGAGGGTTTCTCCGGCGGGGTTTTCAAACGAGGCTTAACTGGCAAGTAAAATGGCCGAGAAGAAAGGAGAGAGAGAGAGAGAGAGAGTCCAAGGAAATGGTCGTCCCAGGAGAAGCTGAGTGCGTGATGACAGCACTGTCGCCTGAAGCAGTTCAGGGGCAATCGAGAGACACTCGGGAGACAAAGGAAAAGTTGCGTGTCGTTGCTTTTATGGAAAACCAAGCTAACACACCTCCTGAGTTGGAACGGCCAATAGATGCGTAGCACTATTTGGCGGGCAAAGTTTCTTTGTCTTGTCTCCTGGCTGAATTTGCATAATTTATGAGTATCAGTTTGGGTAGTACTTTATTCACAGTACCATTAAACAAATAGAACAATGCATTTCTAATTTCTAATCGAATCCAAACTTGACATATAAGAAAAGCATGTAGAAGAAGCTATGGTTTACAGACAAAATTCCATCATTAACCCATTTGTGCCCAAATTTTTCTGAACAGTTTCATGCATATAGTCCTGTTAATAGTGTCCTGAACATGTTCTGCATTTATTTTCCCCAGGTTTGTTTTTTTTTTTTTCTTAAAAAACGTGTTTGAATGTGCGGCAACTATAGTTGCCGGTGGGCAAATATGTTGTATGCACCTCCTCAATGTAAAATTTGAACAGGTGGATAACATTTATGTATCTAACTCAAATTAGCTGCTTTCAACAGATCAACAGATCAATGAAAGTTGAAGAACATTCGATGCGAACACAAAAAAAGTTGCATCTAGCTTATAATCTCTTGAATATGAAAACAAAACAAATAACAAATCCTTTTGTTTTAAAGTGGTGGAACATAGTGAAGAACAAAGTGCAGCCATTAAGTTGCTCCAACAGAGCATTGTGAATAAAAATGTTAAATTTCATTGTTCATTAGAAAAAATTACATCTATATGTGACCCTGGACCACAAACCCAGTCATAATTCACACGGGTATATTTGTAGCTATAGCCAACAATACATTGTTTGGGTCAAAATTATTGATTTTTTTTTCTTTAATGCCAAAAATCATTAGGATATTAAGTAAAGATCATGTTCCATGAAGATATTTTGTAAATTTTCTACCATAAATGTATAACAAATTATTTTTGTGAGTGGATATACATTGTTAAGGACTTCATTTGGTCAAATTTAAGGTGATTTTCTCAATATTTTAATTTGCACCTTTAGATTCCAGATTTTCAAATAGTTGTATCTCGGCCAAATGTCCTATCCTAACAAACCATACATCAATGAAAAGCTTATATATATTCAGCTTTCAGATGATGTATAAATCTTAATTTAATAAAATCGACCCTTATGACTGGTTTTGTATTCCAGGGTCACATATAACAAACAAACTAAAAATAAATAAATTAAAAAATAAATGAATCATCAAATAACAATATATAATATATAACAATATAAAATATTCTGAAAGCAAAAAGCACTAAACAAGACCAATAACCTTGATTTATTAACCCATTAAACACAGTATACCCCATTTCCCCATGATATATGTACTTACAAGTGATTTGCCCACCGGCAACTATAGTTGACGCTCGTACTTGTATACAAAAAACTATAGATCTCTTGTAAGATTTGTTTTGTTTGGATGATTCTAGAGACCCTCGTGATTACGTAGATATATATATATATGTCAACAAAAAATTCTTAATATTAACATGAAAATTACTTTTCTTTGGGAGGGTTTGCCTTCAATATGCTTCCTGGAAGTAGGTTGGAAATTGGAAATTGACAGCCTCATGTCACAGGAAGGAAGTGAATACCTTTTTTTGTTCTTGAAATCCTTTATTTGGATGTTTTCTTGCATGTTATTGAGACATAAAACATGGAAAACATCTAGAAAAATACTTACAAAAGAAAAATGACAACCATACACTGCGGCAAATATAGTTGCCGGTGGGCTAAAATGGGTTAAAACGAACACTAGCACAAATACAGTCATTTAAACTAAGTCTAAACACTAGAAACATGACGGGTACATTTTGGCATAATTATATTTTACACATACAGTCTTCAATGTATGTTTGTGTGTTTTCTGTGTGTCTGTGTCTGTGTGTGTGTGGTGTGTGTTGGAATGTGATCTGGCACTTAGCCCACATGAGGGGCCCTTTGATGTCCCAAGAGCTAGGAGATGGGGCCCTCTGTTTTACCTCAGAGGGTCCACAAAGATGCCAAAGTCACAATCACTCTGAGACCGGCCGGAGCCAATTCGTGATTTAGATGCAGAGTTCAGGAGGCTAAAGCGTTCTGAAAATTCCAAAGTTGATTGATTACGCCGGATCTATCCAGACGCTACAATGCTTTTGTGAATTAATTATTTGTTTTATAAATGGTACACGATGGAAGAAGCAGCTTTAGGTGCTCCAGGAAAATGAAGGTAAGTTGTGACTGACAGACTCAATGGTGCATCCAGCTGTTGAGGTGTGAATGGTTGACAGGATTTTTCAGTTGTCTGATTGTTCATAGTGGTTCAAATTCATTGACCAATCCAATGTACTATTTTGTTAACTATTCAAAGTCATGTTTAAAGCACAGCAACCTTTTTTTCTCTCTCTCTCTCCAGTTGTTACTTCAGTCCTCAGATCTAAGAATGGGTTGTAGTCATGAAGTTAGGAACAAAGGCTGTATATGCCCAAAACATATCTTGGTGACTATTGTAGCAAATTAGCTATTAGTTAGGTGAATGAGTCAAATTCTGTAAACTTACAGTCTAACTACAACAATGAATTAGAAAAACTTCAACTTGAACAGAAAATAAATCATGCACGTATTATAGCCTATAAACTTTTTGTTTAATGCACATGCACCAAAATACAACATCATGACGGCGCACTACTTCACCTGAGTTTGAAAAACGCACTTTCAGCCATCTTTCTGTAATGGCGATGCGTGAGACAACTTTGCTGATCAAAGAAGAAGAAAACAAAGGAGTGCACGTTTGGATGACTACAGATGAGACGTTATGTACTACAAATAAAGTGTCAAGCAAGTATCTTGATATACTGTATGCTTTCTTTTTATTTTTTCACTGTAACATAGCAGTTCTTATTGCCATTAAGAGTAACTTAAAATGACTAAAATTTGCAGAACGAAATTCAAAGATCTGATCTTGTAACATTCAAAGACATTTATATACATTTAATCCATTTAATCGCTATTATAACCACCAATAATGTTCAATATATCACCCCCTCTAGAAATACTGCTTATCATTTATATTTTTCTTTTTGCATTTGAAAAGTGAGGTGTTCAGTTACTCCTTGTGTTTGTAATATTGTGTGCTTATCTGGAGTTCTGGAGTTATATATTAATTTTGTAGGATCAGTACATATTTGTTATTGGAGATACAGTGCAAGCTGTGTGGAATCAAAGACCTGTATTGATGAGGTGATGTTATAAGTTTTGCCATTCTGCCATTAATTCAGCCAGCACACCCTGGTCACACACTACAAGCTAAAACACTGCCATCAACTATCCTTATAGCTTTTAAATGCTTTGAATCTTTTCTATTTGCAAGTAATAAATTCTCAACTGTGCACGTATAAATCAGCATCTAATCACTATATATTTATATGTAATAATATTATATATTTATATATAATGATATTATTTTCAAATATTTTCATATTATTTTCAAAGCAAAAATGCATTCTGTGTGAATGAGCCCTCAATTTGCATGGGTCTTGGGTTATTTATCTATATTTGTGGAATTGATAAAGTTATGTTTAATTCCATGTAAAGTAGGAATAAAAACATGTATAAAAATGTTCTCTATTTTTAAAGGCCAATGTCAGTGAAGATTGTGTGGTCACTGGAATCCTGGTGTTTGTGGGAAATGGGAAGGAACCTCTCCCAGGATTCTACTACAGTGTTGTCCTGATGACAGAGGTAATTCATCTTAGGTGATGAGGTTGAGGTTTAAAAGTTTACTTACACCTTGCAGAATGAAATGCTTCATCAGGGAAGTACTAAATAAAAAGACAACATGCACATTTTTATGATCCCTCTTATTGTTAAAATTATTAACATTTTGCAGATATTGCAAGGTATTAGAGTGATTTGCCTACAATGGACCAGGCTGTCAGACAAACTTATAGTTTAGGGCTGCATGATATTGGAAAAAAATGACATTGTGATTTTTTTTCTTTCTTTTTTTTTCTTTTTTTTTTTTTTTGCAATATATACTGTGATATAAAAAAAAAAATCACCAGATGACTTAAATAGCTCTATTTGGAAAGAATTAATCATTCTAGGATGATTGGGTTAATTGATTTTGTAGGTGAGTGAATGCACATAGAAAATAATGAACAAATTATAAGCATAGATAAATATAGAACAAAGATACAAATTAAATAAATAGTGCTTTATATTTTTCAGCTAAGTCTAACAGGATTCAGTAGGGCTTGGTATTGACACAATTTTCACGATTCAATTCGATTTCTATTCACAAGCTTACGATTCGATTTCGATGCAATATCAATTATTTTGGATGTATATCAGATACAGTTAATGACAAATTTTCTTGAGAAAAAAAAATCTGAACTAATGCTGTAAACTATACGAGGGAGTCACTTGGTAGTATATTACTATAATATTGCAGGTTAAAATTAACTTATTTACATACAAACACTTAAATTACACTCAATTATGTTTTTTATAATAAAGTTATAATACTAACTTTAGAATTACATAATCATATTTCTACTCCAATTCGTTTTTATGAAATATAAACATTTCAATTGTGGCTGTCATAAATGATTTATTCAAACATGCATTAAATACATAAATGAATTATAAATAAAATAAATGTTTTAAATAAAATTATAATGAATATGTAATGTGGTGCATATATTTATCAGAATGCTCCTCTCTGTAGCTGACTAACGAGTTTATGCTGAATATGGTTTATCTGAGGTAAATGTGACATTATGTGACATTGTTTACAAGCTGTTTTATTGACGTCTTTCCGCGGTTGAAACACTGATTGAGTGATTACAAGTAACAATGGATTTCGGTAAGTTTTACTGTATCTTGTAACATACCTTCAGATGTTCATTCATGTTTATTTCTCTCTGTAACTGGTATTAAAGTGGAGGGGATGATCAGTACACAGTACACATCTTAGCCGCAGGCTTTGACCACTATCCGCAACTCTTTGCCTTTAGGAATACCAAATGGGTCTAGGAGGGTGGTGGAAAAGGAAAGCAAATGTCTGTTCATTTATGATTATTTTCAAATCTACAAAGGTGTATATAAATTTTGGAGTGCAACTATATATCTATTGCTTTCATTCAATTGAGCCAATTATAATAATGGACTGACTCTGTTTACAAACAATTGTTTTCCTGCTGTTTTTTTTTTTTTTTTTTTTTTCCTGTTTTTTTTTTCCTCAAGGTATTTTTATTTATTTATTTTTTATTTTTTATTTTTTTTTAACTTTCCTGCCTCTTTGGAACATGTCAATTTACGCATACTGTGTAGAGATGGTGCGCAGCTTCATGGACATTTGAGGTTTTCTGTCGATGGAAAGCTTCTGGGACATTGACATAAACAGCACTTTTTCCTACAACTTCAAAAAAGTTGGTGACAAACAAAAATGTTGGTGTCGATGAGGCCTTGCGTTGTGGTCATGTTTAGGGACAGGTCCTCCATCTGATCTGATCTAATTGATTTTGATATTTTACTGTAGGTATTACCAACTGGCCAGAATTCTGAGATTGCAATAGACGTGTAGGTCTATAATGCGTTAAGAGCTCGCTCAAGTACTGGGGAGCTAAACTATTTAGTGCTTTATAAGTCATTAGCAAGATTTTAAAATCTATACAATGTTTAATAGGGAACCAATGCAGTGTTGACAGAACCGGGCTAATATGGTCATACTTCCTGGTTCTAGTAAGAACTCTAGCTGTTGCGTTTTGGACCAGCTGTAGTTTATTAAGCATGCAGGGCAACCACCCAGTAGAGCATTACAATAATCTAACCTTGAGGTCATGAACACATGAACTAACAGTTCTGCATTTGTCGCTGGGACCATGTCATAGTTTATATTAATTTTTAAGATGGAAGAATGTGGTTTTACAGATGCTAGAAATATGGCTTTCAAATGAAAGATTGGTATCAAAAAGCACACCCAGGTTCCTAACTGACAACAAAGACTTAACAGAGCAGCCACCAAGTGTTAGACAGTATTCTAGGCTGTTACATGCAGAGGTTTTTGGTCCAATAATTAGAAACTCAGTTTTTTTCTGAATTTAGTAGTAGGTAATAGGGCTGCACAATTTATCGCCATTTTTTTCGCACGCAATTTGGCAAAGGCTGCGATTATTTTATGCGCAGCTTTGTCAGAGCTGTACGGCTCTGTAGTAAATGCTTCTCCATCTGAAAGCCAGAGGGCGCTCTCACGCAGAAACTGCAAATATGCCCTGCTGCCGAAGTAGAACACACGTCATTCTAGGAAATCCCATACTATCGCTGTAGCTGAATAAACAGAAGATTGAAATGTTTTGATTGATTAAACATGACTAATAAACACACGACTGCCTTATTCTGTGTAAGAAGCCACATCATCTCACAGAACGATGCTCAACTGTCATTTATGAAGTGAGTCTGGAGTAAAAACATGTAATTAAATGTTGTCTTTTGTTGGACAAGATGTTAATAAATGTGTCTCATGTCTGGAAAGATGTTTGACGCTTGTTGTTTTTTCAAATGTACATTATAAGCGATTCAAACTCGCAGTGCTTTCAAATGGATTAGCATTTGGAGCCATTCTTTATTGACAAGTTGCGCATAAAAAGTAATCACTGTTTTGCGATTTCATAATAACACTAAGCCAAATTGTTTAAGCGTGATTTCAATGTTTTTTTTTCTAATCGTCCAATTAATCGTGCAGCCCTAGTAGGTAATTTCTAGTCATCCAATTTTTTTTTTTTTTTATATGCATCCCATTAATTTTGTGAATTGGTGAGTTTCATCAGGGCGTGAAGAAATATAGAGCTTAGTATCATCAGCGTAACAGTGAAAACTAATGCCATGCTTCCTAATGATATCTCCCAACGGTAGCATGAACAGAGTGAAAAGCAATGTCCCAGTACTGAACCGTGCGGTACTCCACACTGAACTTGTGAACGGTATGACATCTCTTTGTTTAATGCTACAAACTTATAACAGTAAGATAAGTATGATTTGAACCATGTCAATGCAATTCCACTAATGCCAACATAATTTTCTTCTGATCATTGCAGAGGTGTTCAGGAAACTGGCTGCTGAGGTGTTAAGCAGAGAGCTTTTCCTCCCCCTTTTGTATCTTTGTGTTTGGTTGAGGGAGGCTGTTCTGCTGATCACATGTGGGGGAGTGAGATGTCTCTCCTGTTGTGGTTCTTTTTGCAGCAGGTAAGAGTATATAAGTTCTCCTTGGACCATGTCAGTTTGTCAATTTCACAGGCCCTGATTCTGGTGTCTTTGTCCAAGAGTTCAGGACTTAGTTATGTTTAGTGGTGCTCAGGACTTTAGTGGTGCTCAGGATTGCTTTCTTTATATAATTTAATCACCGTTTAAATAACAGATTATTTTCATCCTACTAAGAGAAACAACGTGAAGTTGACCATTTAGTCACTGGTTTGATTTACTGACACAGACAAAGAACATCTGACTGTACATGAATCATTACATATCAGATCAGGCATTAGAATTAACACAGTTAGTTACATGTTGTTGCATTAGTGTCGAGTTCATAAAAAGTAAAAGTCTATCGTAAAAGTCTGTTTTGCAAAGCCTGCACTGAAGTGTGATTGATTTGCCAAAGAATCCACAGTGAAATCTTGAAAACAATAAATAAAGCTCAACTGAGACATTCATATTGTTGAAAATAAATAACCATATTCCTAGCATTAGGATCCTTTGAAAGGTAATGTTATTTTTGTCCTGTATCGCTCTTCTCTCCTCCTCGTCTCATTAATACGCCAGTGGGCGGGGCTAACATTGCAATTATGTAGGCATTGATTTCTTCTGCGAAGGCAGCATTTCACCTATTTATGATAGGCACATTCCAGGATGTTCGATGGGCCTGGTGTCAATAAAAGCTTTTATTGGACTAACACTGTGGCGACCAGGGCGGGCGAGAGCCGTGAGGGAACGGCGCGAGGCCGGTGACGCAAGTGATAACGAGCATCACCTGGGAGGCGCGCCGGCCTTGAGTCTCTCACAGAGGAGCTCTGGGAGCATAAAAGGAGGAGCGACGACCGTGAAGGACGAGAGAGGACCAGGCCTGGACTTTATGTTTTATTATGTTTGTGTGACCGGCAGACATCCGCGAGGGTCTGCCGGCATTACTTTCGTTTTGTTCTTTGTTTATTTTATATTAAAGTTACGTTGAATGTTCGCCGGTTCCCGCCTCCTTCTTCCCGTATATACGAACAGAACTTATAGGATATTCTTATAGTACTGTAATGATTTTGGATAAGCCTCACACAAGGGCACCACAAATTTAGTTATTTATGGTCTTAAATATTAATATTAATATTTTGTATTAATATTAATATTGAGTCAGATAATTCCTTCATATATTTAGAGGCACCAGGCAAGGACTCTCACCTTCACAATAAAGATCAATCATGGAAGACTGTTGACTGAATTAGAATTCAATAAATTGGAGGAAGTTTGTCATCTAACCAATCTGAAGGATTTAGTGAGATTCGGGCTAGCTTGTAGAGCCTCTGATTATCAACACAAGAATGACACAGTTTGCAATAAAAATGAATTTATTAACAAGAAGATAGACAAGAGTAAAATATCTCACTTATTAAATACTACTAAGAAAATTGAATCAATAATCAAACATGTTAATAAAATGAATGCCAAGTAGATGAGCAAAGGATTGGACGAAGCAATGAATGGGTAATTATGGGGGAGTCAGTTGTGGTCTTTGTAAATGCTGGTATGAAAGAGTAAATAAGCTACAATGAATACAGATAACAGATCTGATGTATGTGCACACTGACCCTAGATAAAGTCTCTACACACATAGCAATCTCATATAGCAACAACCTAATGCCAAGGCCTTTGGGAAAGGTTTGGTTAGCTTTTATTTACGTTTGAGACTGGGGTCTTTGTGTAATCCAGAGAACTGTAGGTCAGGCGGTGGTCGATCCGCTGGATCTTCTGTAGGTTGGAGGTACTTGAGTTATGCAGGTCTGGAGCCAAAGACCTTTGCTGAAGCAGTTGGGCTACTTGAAGATCCGTGCGGTGAAAGGGTTACTCGCAAGAGTCTAACCTTGGTCATGCTGTTGTTCTTCCCTCATCAGGTCAGAAACACAGATTAAGTGTTTGTTCACTTGGGAAAGCCTTTATTCCTTCCCGTTGGGGAGGGGATTACTAATCCCCGCCTTTTCCTGATGTAGTGATGTGATTGGGTCGTAACATTCCAGGTGTCCGCCCATCATGTCTGACCTTCCCATCCTGTGGAACTTGTTGCATTTCAACTGTGTTGAATAAGACAGTGTCTTTAGAACCTTGAAAATGCTTTATTTCTTTTCCAAACCTTTCTCAAAGTCCTTGTGGCAGTGTTCTGAACTCAGAGTCCAAACTTGAATTGTGAATTGTTTGAGATATCACATTTGTGATAAGTCGTGTGATTGCATTGGTTTTTATTCCAGGTGTGGTTTCCACTGTGTGTGCACAGTTTCCTGGATGATTAAAAAGACATATAGGACATGTTCCTTACAGTATTCCTGCCCATTTTTGGTGATTTCAAGCTAATATGTTTAGAAATTGTCTTTCTCTCGAGGCCTTTATTTGCTCTTACTGTGCTTTAGCCAGGACCGGTTTTGTGGCCCTGAGAGTCCATGATCGTTTACGCATTGGTCTCAGGCATGGAGGGCTAAGGTGAACAAAGGCAACTCGTGATGAGATTATCCTGTGATCAATGGGCCATTGATGTCGTCTTTCCTTCCCTCCACCTTTGGCAGTCCTGATTACAATAGTCCTTTAGCTGTCATTGAGGGTTCCATCACACCCTTTTGTCTTAAGCACAGTGAGACAAAAGGATTCTTGTTTTGATGTGTGAACTTCTCTATAAAGCTCTGGTGCAATCATGTCTGCTGTTCATTACAGTACAATGACCTCTTATATATAAAAAGCTCAAGGAAAAGTTGATTTCTCAAATCATGACCCATTTAAGTTAAATTTTCAGGGATCAAGGAGTCAGATAAAACTGTCCTCCTTGATGACCCTGTCTCAAGAGTCATTGAGCAGGGGCTGTTTTTAGAGGGGAATAAAAGTAGGGAATGGGTTGAGGTTGAGCCTAGCACTTGTGGCTATTATTTAGGACAGGGGCGGTATAAACTGAGGTTGGACCTACTCCTTACCCTGAAATGTCAGGTAAGCTTGCTTCACTAAAGCATGAGAAGCCTGCTGTTCGGCTCCTTGAAATGTTTTAGAAGTAGAGCTGGACAGATATTTGAGATGACTGAATAACAGTCGTTATACTATCTTCCCTGTCACCTCCTCCAGGTTTGGACATTAAGTGAGGTTATGCTTGTAAAAGTTCTATTAAAAAAAGGAAACATCTAAGGTTACATACGTAATCCCAGGTTCCTGAGAAGAAAATGAGATCGCTGGTCGCACTGCCATGCTTTAGACAATATGAATCTGATTACGTGTTCTCCTTCGCCCTTCTTACATGCTTATATGCAATGTCATCACACCACGTTGGCCATTGAATTGCATGTTTGTACACATGCCTCAGACCCCGGGTTCTCCAAGGGCCATACCGTCAGCAGCTGATGCAACATTCTGTTTCCTTCTCAGGTAACTGGGGTTACATATGTAACCCTAGATGTTTTCGCTCCTTAACATTTTTATGGAAACTATGATGGACTACTATTCAAACTTTTTGTGTAAGTAATTAAAAAAAAAAAAACTTTTATATAGCAAAGACATTTTAAATGGATCAAAAGTGACAGTAAAGATGGTAACACTTTACCATAAGGTTGTCACTTTTAGTCTGAGTTTTATTTGGGTTTCCATTGTAACATTGTTTCTTGTTCTGTGCCATGTCAATGACATAATGGGGATGTCAATACCAACTACGCCATCCTGACCAGTGCCTGCCTGGAGACTAAAAACTAATCTATGTAGGGTTTCACTTATTTATTAGCTTAATTAATTATAAACAGGGGTAATTACGTTACAGGGAATAAGAATTGAATCAACTGTAAATGATTCAATATCAACTGTAAATGATTCAGAATTAATAATTAACACTTCATCAATTATTCGTCCAGCGAGAAAATTGAGGTTAAAGTATTTTACCAATTCTGGATAATATATTATCCTGTGGCCAACAGTAACAATATTTTATTATGATTATTATAAGCAAAAGGTAGCCTGATCTTTTAAGTTTAACCCTCTGGAGTCTGAGGCTGATTTGGGGCCTGGAGAAGTTTTGACATGTCCTGACATTTGTGCTTTTTTCAGTTGTTCATAAACATATTAATGACATAAGTGTCATTACACTGTATTCAGCACAAACTAGGCTACCATAATATGTGAGGAACATGTATGTACATGTTTGTGTTTTTGAAGGAATAACATTTATGCGTGGTTATTGAAAAAACAAAAAACGTATGTCACTGAAATAAGGCCAAAAAAAGTATATTAAATCTGTGCTCAAAAGACTATCCAATCTTTTGACTGGTACTGTAATTTAAAATAGGCCTATACAAAATTTTCTTCACATGATGTGCAATAATATGTGCATGCACAAGATCTAATAATAGATCTTGTGCACAGATCTAATAAAAAAGATATAAAATAAAATCATAATAAAAAATCATGTTTTTTTTTTTGTTTGTTTTTTTCGTCAAGAGTGGACATTAATCATGTTATCAGCATGTTCACAGAAGGTTTTTTCACAGCCTACCTGACTGAAAGTGCTCATTAATATGCAGGTCATTACAGGTCCTTATGCGGATCTTTTGTCTTCTCAGGTGTGAATTACAGCATTATTCATGATGATTCACGCCTCCACGCATACTGTGTTTCTTGACAAAAAGTGTCTTAGAAAATTTAAATCTCTCTATTGTTTTATATGAACGAGTAGGCAGAAACGTTATTCCTTCAAAAACACAAACATGTACATACATGTTCCTCACATATTATTGTAGCCTATTTTGTGCTGAATACAGTGTAATGACACTTGTGTCATTAATATGTTTATGAACAACTGAAAAAAGCAGAAATGTCAGGGCATGTCAAAACTTCTCCAGGGCCCCAAAAATCCGCAGACCAACAGAGGGTTAACCACAATGGCAAGTGAAGAAGTCTCCACTGCATATCATCTGCCCTTTTAGAAAACAGTGACTTATACAGTGACCTCCATTCAGGTTTCACATTCTCTTCAACACCCAATACTTTGCGCCAAGGCGTATCACCTTTATCATTTAGTACCTTTTTATTAAAAATTTTACCAGTGGTGTAAGGCTTAATTTTCCTGCTAAGACAAAAACTGAGATCAAACACCTTCCAATAAAACAATAAAACTCACTAATCTGAAGAGAAGATCTCAACGGAATGGCATAGGACAATGCCTTGCCCAAACCAAGAAATCATGTAGCCAGAAACCCCCATGCAGTGATGGATGAGTGTATTAAAAATACTCACACACCACTGTGTATGCATTTCTTAATCTTAGAGTCATCTTTGTGCAATTTATGTTATGTATTATTTCTGAATTGGCTTCTAATTGTTTGTGTAATTGGTATGATGCATTTTACCTGACAAATGTTCTTTTTTTATTCATTCTGTATTTGTGGCGAGGGGGGCGTGGTTCAGCGAGGTCTGCAGCGGGAGAGAGCATCGGGAGATCTTTGGTGAGTGAGCGGGTTAAATGTAAATCACGAACACCTGTTTCTCATTTCAATAATTGGCGCGGAGACAGGTTAAAACGCCGCGAGAAGCAGGAGTCGGTGAGAGAGAGGGGAACTGCTGACTGAGCCGCTGGTGCACGACAACACTGCTGGAGTGAAGCCCTTTGTGGATTATTTTGTTTTGCTGTTGTGCGTTGCACAGTTTTTGTTTGACATTTGTGTTTACTGAAATAAAGCTCAGTCAGCAGTTGAACGCCGACCCTGTCCCCTTCCTTCCTTCACCTAAGAACATTATCATTACTACACTGGTGCCGAAACCCGGGAAGGAAGCTGGGTGGCCACTGCCATGCAATCTTCGTCCTCCAACCCATTTGCGGAAGTCATCGCATCCCTCGCGGTCCTGCATCAGGAGCAACACCAGGCCCTGCTGGACCTGCGGACCGACCAAGAACGGCGGTTCCAAGCCATTGTGCAGGCCCAGCAGGAGGACCGCGAGAGGTTCCGGAGCTGGATTGACCGGGAGGTTCACCAGGAGACCATCGCGCAGCCGGCTGCGCCTACCCACCTGCCACTGAACAAAATGGGGCCATACGACGACCCCGAGGCCTTCCTCGATCTTTTTAAGTGGTCAGCCGAGGCGAGTGGCTGGCCGCGGGACCAGTGGTCCATGAGGTTGGTCCCGCTCCTCTCAGGGGAGTCGCAGGTGGCGGCGCAGCAGCTGCCAGTAGAGAACCTCCATCGTCCAGCGGGTCGGCTGGACCCCAGAGCAGCACCGTCAACGCTTCCGCTCCCTGGACCTGGGCGAGACCGGCTGGCCCAACAACTCCGGGACTCGTGCCGCAAATGGATACTGGCTGAGGGAAGCGACGTGGACCTGGTTATCGATCGCGTGGTACTGGAGCAGTTCATCACTCGGCTCCCAAAGAAGGCCGCCGAGTGGGTCCAGTGCCACCGCCCCACGCCGCTGGACTCAGACATCCAACTGGCGGAGGACCACATGGTGGCGTGCCAAGGGGTCGGCGAACCCTTACCATCTGCCTCTCTCTCTCCTTTTTCTAATTCCCCCTCTCTCTCTAAACCTGTCCCTCTACCCAGGTCTCGTCTGCCCGGCCCGCCACGTGTTCCGCCCCAGGGGCGGGGTGGAACTGAACAGGGCCCATACTATGGAACGAGAGCCCCGCCCAGGGGGGTGGGACTCCCTGCTGCCGGGCTGGACTCCGCTCCTGCTTCTCCCCTCTCTCCGCGTCAACCATTTAACCCGCTCTCTGCCACAAGAGCGGCGGGCAGGTCTGGGCCGGCCTGTTGGCGTTGCGGGGACCCGGAGCACGTTGTGGACAGGTGTCCAGTGATGGAGGTTGGGACGTTGATCCGGGTCCCGGATGACCCGCAGGCTGCCCCCGGTCAAGCTGGCGGGTACCAAATACTTGTGAGTATCAAGGGGGGTACCTATCAGGCTTTGGTGGATGTAACCAAACCTCTGTACATCAAAGCCTGATTTCGTCCAGGGCATTGGATGCAAGCCGCTTGGTTAAGGTGAGGTGTGTGCACGGGGATGTGGTGAGATATCCGTTAGTGCCCGTCATTATTCAATTTAGGGGTCAAAAGCATAGTGTGGAGGTGGCAGTTAATCCGCACCTCCGGCATCCGATAATTTTGGGTATGAATTGGCCTGCATTTAATAAATTATTGGGGTGCTTATGCTCGGATGCCTCTTGGGAGGAAAAATCGCGGGATAAGGAGGTGCGAGTGCAGGTGGGAGAGACTGATCAGAGACCAGTGAGTTCAGCTTCGGGGGAACAGAGCGAAATTGGAAGACTTATTCTTTCGGATCGCGATGACTTAACCCACCGGCCACCCCAAAAGCGCAGTTGCGCCCCCTCCCATTAATGCAGGTCCCCTTCGAAAGAATTGGTATGGACCTCATCGGGCCATTAGAGGGCATCGCTTTGCATTAGTCATTGTGGATTATGCAACGCGATATCCTGAAGCAGTGCCGCTCCGCAACATTTCCGCTAAGAGTGTTGCGGATGCACTGTTTAGTTTAATTTCCAGAGTGGGGATTCCGAAAGAAATCCTCACTGATCAAGGCACGGCGTTTATGTCATGCACGTTACGCGAACTTTACGAATTGTTGGGCATTAAATACGTTCGTACCAGCGTCTTTCACCCACAAACGGACGGGCTGGTCGAACGGTTTAATCGCACGCTTAAATCCATGATTCGTAAATTCGTTCAAGAGGACGGCAAAAATTGGGATAAGTGGTTGAAACCTCTGTTATTTGCAGTACGAGAAGTCCCGCAAGCCTCCACGGGGTTTTCCCCCTTCGAGCTTCTTTTTGGACGCCAGCCCCACGGGGTATTAGACATCCTAAGAGAGACTTGGGAGGACGGACCATCTCAGGCCAAAAATGAAATTCAGTATGTGCTGGACTTGAGAACAAAACTCCACACGTTGGGGCGGTTGTCTATGGAGAATTTGTTACAATTGATAAAGTACTTGTATTGCTTCCCACTTCAAGCTCGAAATTACTTGCAAAGTGGCAAGGACCATTTGTGGTTACACGGCAAGTGGGCGAGCTCGATTATGAGGTTGTACGTTCCGATAGACCTGCCCTTACCTATTGTAAACCACCAGGAAGTATTGGTCTTTTAACAACTTGGCCACACCACACAGCATCACTTTTGGACCAGTTAACTTTGGCTGATGATGCCTTTCCATAACACTCTAGAGCATGCTTTACTACATCAACATCGTCATCTTCTCTGATTAAAACTGTAACATCATCTGCATATGCAGATAATTTGATAGATTGCTGAGAGTTTAAAAAATTGAACTGTAAACCTGTAAGTTCTTTTCTTAGTTTACATAACAAAGGTTCAATAATTATACTATAAAGTTGGCCCGAAAGAGGACAACCCTGTCTAATTCCCCTCTGAACTTTCAAAGGAATACTTAGGCCACCGGCCATTTTTATCATACTTGTGGCTTCAGTGTACAATAACCTTATCATTGAAATAAAATTATCACCAAAACCAAAGGCCTTCAGAGCATCAAAGAGAAAAATGTGATCCACCCGATCAAAAGCCTTCTCTTGATCTAATGATAAAAACCCCATTTCAATCTTATTATCAAAAGCATAGTCATATAAATCTCTTACTAGATGTAGATTATCTACAATAGATCTATCTTTTATACAGTAAGACTGATCTTTATGTATGACTACACACAGTACATTATTTAATCTATTTGCCAAACATTTTGAAATTATTTTGTAATCTGAGCACAAAACTGCCACAGGTCTCCAGTTCTTCATAAGTGTTAAATCCCCCTTCTTCGGAAGCAGCGTTAAAACTGCACACTGAAAAGCTCTTAGGAAGGATTTTTTCAGTAATACTTTTTTTGGAGAACTTCAAAGTAATCATGTCCAAGAACAGGCCAGAAAGCCTTATAGAATTCGGCAGACAGTCCATCTATTACAGGTGCACGACCTACAGAGAGTCCCATAACAGCAGCCGTGACTTCTTCATAGGTAAGTTCAGTCTCTAAAAATGTTTTGTCCTTTAAGGTTAAAACCGGAAGGTCATAAAGCAGTTTGTTCCTACATTGCTCATCTGATTTTTCAGAAGCATATAGACTGGAGTAAAAATCCACTGCAATTTTACGCATCTGTTTGATCAGAAGTGTCTCGACCATTAAAGTCTTTTAAACAGTACATCAATTTTTCTTGTCCTTTTTACGTTCGAGGTTGAAAAAAAAGAAGTAGGAGTGTCCATATCTCTTACTGTTAAAAACCGACTCCTCAAAAGAGCTCCTTTCACTCTTTCATTTAAAATTGAGCTCAGCACGTTAGTCTTTTCAGTCCACAGATCTTTAAGATTTACAGAGTCATTTGCAATCATACTTTGCTCAACACCAATAATTTCTTTTTCAAAACATTCCAATGACTTTTTTATACAAAACGAAGAATGTGATAAATATTGTTGACAAAAATTCTTATTTTGTACTTTCCCTATTTCCCACCATTGAATGCAATTTCATAGAAATTCTTCTCACTCTTCCTAGACTCCCAAAAAAACTTAAAATTCTCACAAAAATATTTATCTTCTAATATTTTTGCATTAAAATGCCAATAATGACTTTTATGCTTTCTTTTTAATAAAGTGCACTCTATAGTGACAAATTTATGATCAGATATTGAAGTGGGAAAAATAGTTGAATTTAGAACTCTATTCCTCATATTGCATGACGCATAGAGTCTATCCAAACATGCAGCAGAAACCTTCTTATTACTAATCTTCACCCATGTATACTGACGTGAAAGGAGATTGTGTTCTCTCCATACATCAGTGTAGGGTCTGCACAGTCTCAAGGATGAGCAGGTCCCACCATAAACTGTGTTTAAGCCTCAATTCACGGACCTTCGGTTTGTAAATCTTACATCGATTCCGGCCCGGCAGACACTAATGGATCACGAGACTCTTTTTATGACTGTTTCGATAAGTCCCCTAACCTCTCCTCCGCGACTTCAAAGGGGGTGCAACACCACGGATCGGGTTTCTAGGGACCAGGTCCAAATTCCAAACGGTCATAAAAGGAAAATACACGCACACACCCACAGACACACACACACACACGGCTCCCCTACATAGAGACTGTATGCACAAACATTATACCTACAAATATGAATGTATCTGCCATTGTAGTGCTCGCTGCATGTATGTGTTACTAGTGTAGAATTGTAGAATTGACTGTAGTAGGTTAGTTTTCATGTGAAACTGTAGTAATAGAGTGTAAAGGGTATCTTCTTTATATGACGAGAGACACCTGTCGAGTTTGATTTCTCCGTAAAGCTGTGAATCAGAGCTATTCACTGATGTACGTTACATTTCTGTCAAATGCATCGTTCAATGTTTAATAACACTATGAAGAAAATGCATTGATTCAACATACCATAAATTTATTCGGGAGACAGGACAAAGGAATGTGGAAACCTGCCAAATTGCAACGCTAGCATTGGAGGACGTTATCAAGAAGGCGTTCTGGTCTGTTGTCTTTAAAACACCATGACACGCGTCTTTTGGTGGCACAAGTTTTCTGCACGAGTTCCTGCCGTCAAGACGGACTCTCTTCTTTATTTTCCGGTCATATTACAACAGTTAAACCTTCGTTTGAAACTTCGCCGAAACAACCTCCGGAAGAAGAAGCAACTATCAAACCGAGCGCTCCGAAACTCCAAGCACCCTGACTAACCTATGCAAGTATAACGTTGTTCCCTTTCAGTCGGTCACGTTCGACGTACGTCAGTAGTGACCGACGAATTGGGATATCGCTTAGAGAGCCCTATCAGCTTCGTGTAAACTAAAACAAGCCAATGGAATTGGCGTGCGATATTTGCATAATGCGCACCGCCCCCGACAGGTGTATATAAATAGGAAGCAGATGCAATCGCACTCTGTCTTTCGCTTCGGAGCCATTCAGTGGTGTCCTGTTTAAGAAGACTGTTTTGTGTGAATTAAACTGCCTCGAAGAGGATTCACAGCAAGCCGTGTGTGCCGGTGTAACGGTGCTACAGCGAGGTCGCGAGCTCCCGAGGACCCGAGCTATAGCTCTCAACTGCTGTTTTCACAGCACACGCCTAAGAGTGAAGTGTGTTGCGATTTGGGCCGGTTCCTCGGTGTGTCCAGGAAGTGGTGTACCTGGCACATCGCGTCACTCCCTGTGTGCTTCGGCACGAGCGAGTTGACTGTTTTCCCCTTCTAAAAGAGCTTTACAGACGAACCCTGACAGTATGTCATTTCGTCTGTGCGTTAATGGGTGCGGTCGTTCCCTGGTCCCTGCTGATGGGCACAATCGTTGCATCTCATGTTTGGGCATTCAGCACGCTGAAGCAGCTTTTGTGAATGGTTCATGTTCCCATTGCGGGAACATGACTATCGCGGTGCTGAGGTCGAGACTCTCCTTCCTGAAGTCTCAGGAAGCGGGGGTCCCCTCCCCTGTGCCCCGTTCGACCGTTTTTTCCGGCCCGGGCCGGAATGACGGTTCGGCGGTGTATAGGAAGGGTGACCTGAGGATTTCGGTCAGGGCTTCCCCGCCGAGCGGAAACGCTCCTCGGGCCCCTGCCGCCTCATCAGCACCGCAACCCATCGTGCCACCGTTGGTTTCCGCTGGGCCCTCTACGGACTGTCCAGCCGTTACCTTTGGTGTGCCGGCGGCGGATCGGATGTCGACCGCTGCATCGGAAGGTGAGCCTGAGTCCTCGGGGGAGGAAGATCCGGACGCGCTGCCGCCCGGGACGGTAGCGTTGCCTGAATCAGATCCCGAGCTCACGGCTGTGCTCTCCCGGGCCGCCTTGTGCGTCAGGCTTGAGTGGAACCCTCCACCCTGTCCCGGCCCATCTCGGTTGGACGATTGGTACTTGGGGGGGGGTCGCGCTGGTCAAACCCAGCGTCCCACCCCAATGCCTTTCTTCCCGGAAGTACACGATGAGGTGACCAGGTCTTGGCAAGCTCCGTATAGGGCTCGTACGGGGCCTGGTCCCTCGTCCGCCTTCACCTCCCTGGACGGCGGGGAAGCCAGGGGATACGTGAGGATCCCGCCAGTCGAGCGGTCTGTTGCGATGCAGTTGTGTCCAACGGCCGCTGGCTGGCGCGGTGAGCCGCGTCTCCCGTCCCGGGCCTGTAAATTCTCAGCCGGTCTGACTGAGAGAGCTTACAGTGCCTGTGGGCAGGCTGCCTCCGCCCTGCACGCGATGGCCCTTTTGCAGGTTTACCAGGCAAAAGCGCTGTCGGAGTTGCCCCAGGAAGGTCCTGACCAACAGCTGCTTGGGGAGCTGCGCGCTGCCACTGACCTTGCCCTCCGGGCAACGAAGGTGACAGCGCGTTCTGTTGGCCAGGCGATGTCTACTTTGGTAGTCCAGCAACGCCACCTCTGGCTGGCCTTGGCAGACATGAGGGAGACCGACAAACATCGGTTCCTGGATTCCCCCGTGTCTCCGGTCGGCCTTTTCGGCGACGCGGTGGAGAGCTGTGCCCAACAGTTCTCCGCTGCACAGAAGCAGGCTGAGGCTATCAGACAGGTCATGCCACGGCGGTCCGCTGCTGCCTCCACCCAGCCGCCCGCGGCTCAGCCTCAGCCCGCTCGTCGCCGAGGGCGCCCGCCTGCGTCTTCCTCCGCCCCTGCTAAGTCGGCAAAACAGCAGCCTACACCAGCCAAACAGCAGGGTGCCGGTCGCGGACGTGGTGCCCAGCCCGTCTCTGCCAAGCCAGGTGGCAAGCGGTCGGGGAAAACTCGGCCCTGAGACGGGCGACCTGGAGCGGAAGGTTCCTGCCCTTCGGGAGAGTATTCCATCTGCTCTCCCACCCCCGGAGGAGGGCCGGGGGGATTTTGTGGCGTCTGTCCATCTACCGCCGCTGGCTCTCCGGAGTCCAGCGGTACCCACTTTGCCACAAAAAGAGCAGTTTCCTCAAACTCCAGGTCACAAGAGGGCACGTTTGCCAGTGTGCCAGGCCCCGCCTCGGCACTCGCAACCCCCTCCCATTCCGCCAGTAGGTGACAGTGTGGTGGCGCAGACCGCGTCCCGTGCGCCGTCTCCCATTCGCACTGCTGCCTAGCAGAGTCCGACCTCACTCCGGGCCGCTCCCATGCCGTCCGAGTCGGGTCCCTCTCTGCCTTGCTGCCCCACCCCCGGTGCGTCTGTGGTGCCTTTGGTCCCGCTGGCTCGGAGTCTGGAGGCGTGGAGCACGCTTCCCAGCCCGTCCCGCTGGCTCATTCGCACTATCAGACTCGGCTATGCGATTCAGTTCGCCCGGCGTCCCCCGGTTTTCAGGGGTGTCCACTTCACTCAGGTGTCGTTGGACAGTGCACCTGTTCTCCGGGCGGAGATTGCTGTCCTCCTGGCGAAGGATGCAATCGAGCCGGTCCCTCCAGCCGATATGAAGTCGGGGTTCTACAGCCCCTACTTCATTGTACCAAAGAAGGGCGGTGGGCTACGGCCAATCCTGGATCTGCGCGTCCTGAACCGGTATCTTCACAAGATGCCGTTCAAGATGCTCACGCAGAAACGCATTTTCGAATGCGTCCGTCCCCGGGATTGGTTTGCAGCAATAGACCTGAAGGACGCGTACTTTCATGTCTCGATTCTGCCTCGACACAGACCCTTCCTCCGGTTCGCGTTCGAGGGTCGGGCATATCAGTACAAAGTCCTACCCTTCGGGCTGGCCCTGTCACCCCGCGTCTTTACGAAGGTTGCGGAGGCGGCCATTGTTCCCCTCAAGGAACAGGGCGTTCGTATTCTCAACTATCTCGACGACTGGCTGATCCTGGCCAGCTCGCGAGAGCAGTTGTGCGAACACAGGGACATGGTTTTAGCTCACCTCAGCCGGTTGGGTCTTCGGGTCAACTGGGACAAGAGCAAACTCGCCCCCGGGCAGAGGATCTCTTATCTCGGTCTCGAGCTAGACTCGGTTGCACGGACTGCGCGTCTCACCGAGGCGCGCGTTCAGTCGGTGTTGAACTGCCTGAGTTCGCTCAAGCGCAGGACAGCGGTTCCACTGAAAGATTTTCAGAGGCTCCTGGGGCATATGGCATCTGCAGCCGCGGTCACGCCGCTCGGATTGCTTCATATGAGACCGCTTCAACACTGGCTCCGCGGCCGGGTCCCGAGATGGGCGTGTCAGTGCGGCATGCTCCGTGTCCCCGTGACACCGAGCTGCCGTCGCACCCTTGTCCGGTGGTCGGACCCTTCGTTCCTGCGGGCCGGAGTACCCCTCGAACAAGTGTCCAGGCACGCTGTGGTCTCCACAGATGCCTCTGCCACGGGATGGGGGGCCACGTACAACGGGCATGCAGTGGCAGGTCTTTGGACGGGGCCTCAGCTGCATTGGCATATCAATTGCCTCGAGTTGCTAGCGGTACGTCTTGCGCTGGCCCGCTTCAAGAAGCTGTTGTCAGGCAAGCACGTTCTAGTCCGCTCAGACAGCACTGCGGCCGTTGCGTACATCAACCGTCAAGGTGGTCTACGCTCCCGTCGCATGTCGCAACTCACCCGCCATCTCTTGTTGTGGAGTCAGAAGTATCTGAGGTCCCTTCGGGCCACTCATGTCCCAGGTGTGCTCAACCGTGCAGCCGACGAGCTGTCACGGCAGCCTCCACTTGCGGGCGAGTGGCGGCTCCACCCCCAGGCGGTCCAGCTGATTTGGCAGCGTTTCGGCGAGGCCCAGGTAGATCTGTTTGCCTCCCCGGAAACTGCCCACTGCCAGTGGTTTTATTCCCTGACCGGCGGCACGCTCGGCACGGATGCCCTGGCACACAGCTGGGCCCGGGTCTGCGCAAATATGCGTTTCCCCCAGTGAGCCTTCTCGCACAACTCCTGTGCAAGGTCAGGGAGGACGGGGAGCAGGTTCTGTTAGTGGCTCCGTATTGGCCCACTCGGACCCGGTTCTCAGACCTCATTCTCCTCGCGACAGCCCCTCCCTGGCCGATTCCTCTGAGGAAGGACCTCCTGACTCAGAGACGGGGCACCCTGTGGCACCCGCGTCCCGACCTATGGAACCTCCACGTATGGTCCCTGGACGGGATGCGGAGGTTCTGAGTGATCTCCCGCAAGCGGTTGTAGACACCATCACTTCCGCTAGAGCTCCTTCCACTAGGAGTCTCTATGCGTTGAAGTGGAACCTGTTCGTCGAATGGTGCGCCTCTCGCCGAGAGGACCCCCGATCATGTTCGGTCGGATCCGTGCTTTCCTTCCTGCAAGAAGGGTTGGAGCGAAGGCTGTCTCCCTCCACCCTGAAGGTGTATGTTGCCGCTATCGCCGCACATCACCACGCAGTTGAGGGTAAGTCCCTGGGGAAACACGATCTGATCGTCAGATTCCTGAGGGGAGCGAGGAGATTAAATCCTCCTCGCCCTTCCTCCGTACCCTCTTGGGATTTGACCCTGGTTCTCACAGCTCTCCGGGGTCATCCCTTTGAGCCTTTGCAATCAGTCGATCTGAAACTAATGTCTCTTAAGACGGTTCTTCTGGTTGCATTGGCTTCCCTGAAGAGGGTAGGGGATCTGCATGCATTTTCGGTCGACGAAACGTGCCTAGAATTCGGGCCCGGTGATTCTCACGTCATCCTGAGACCCCGGCCTGGATACGTGCCCAAGGTTCCTACCACTCCCTTCAGAGATCAGGTAGTGAACCTGCAAGCGCTGCCCTCGGAGGAGGCAGACCCAGCCCTAGCTTTGCTCTGTCCCGTCCGCGCTCTGCGCGTTTACGTGGATAGAACGCGAAGCTTCAGGACCTCAGATCAGCTCTTCATCTGTTACGGAGGCCAGCAGAAGGGAAAGGCTGTCTCCAAGCAGAGGATGGCCCACTGGATAGTGGATGCCATCGCCTTGGCGTATGAATCCCAGGGCGTGCCTTGCCCGCTCGGGTTGAGAGCCCACTCCACCAGAGGGGTGGCCTCTTCCTGGGCGCTGGCTCATGGCGCCTCGCTGACAGATATTTGTAGAGCTGCGGGCTGGGCGACACCTAACACGTTCGCTAGGTTTTATAGCCTACGTGTAGAGCCAGTATCTTCACGTGTACTCGCATCCACTAGTCGGTAGACGTGTTGTACCTGCTCTAAGTGTCGGCTTGCAATGCCATTCCCGCCACTGGCCGGATACGTGCATACTTCACTCCAGTCGAGTTCCCCGCTTGGCGAACCCTGTCGAGTTCCTCCGCCTCCCCCTTCGGCTCGGACATTGCGGAGTGTCTGATGCCAGGCCTACATCCGTCGCTGACGCTGTCTGTTGGCTGGGGCCCATATGTCGTGACCCCTCTACGTGAGCGGTCCCATATGTGTAATTTTCCACGGTTTAAAACTCCCTACGGCGAGTCCGTGTCTTTCCCTTAGCAGAGCCAGCTCTGCTGTCACCTGTCAGATGAGTCTCCCCCTAACCAGGTGGAGCCATCCCAGGGACTCCATATGCGTACTGCCCCCCGGGCCAGTCCATATGTGTATTCCCACGTAAACTCCTCCCCCATTGGGTAGGTAGTGGTCTCCGCAGCGTCCCTTACGGGTTCGCTTCCCCAGTGTAGTCTAGTTACTTAGTGGGTAGTGGTTAGACAGCAGTAGACTCTCTCGGTGTAAGCTCGCCCCCTTCACCATCAGCCGGTGCTATGGGCGGCTGAGCTTGCGCTGGGCACTGGAAGGGGTTTCGTAACTGTGGCGCTTTAGTTGGGATCCCAATTCGTCGGTCACTACTGACGTACGTCGAACGTGACGACTGAAAGGGAACGTCTCGGTTACGTATGTAACCCTCGTTCCCTGAAGGAGGGAACGGAGACGTACGTCCCGTCGCCACAGTTTCTGTACCCTCGCTGTAGCGCGGACACCAGTTGTCTCCTCAGCGAAAAACAGAGTGCGATTGCATCTGCTTCCTATTTATATACACCTGTCGGGGGCGGTGCGCATTATGCAAATATCGCACGCCAATTCCATTGGCTTGTTTTAGTTTACACGAAGCTGATAGGGCTCTCTAAGCGATATCCCAATTCGTCGGTCACTACTGACGTACGTCTCCGTTCCCTCCTTCAGGGAACGAGGGTTACATACGTAACCGAGACGTTACGATTTTAAATACTGAGTTTCCTTGCTGGCTCTTAAAGGTGAACTGTTGCAATTTGACCTGCTTTGATCATCTCTTTCGTTTCTGCCTCTCCTTCTACTTTGTATGTAGTTGTATTTACTTGTGTCCATTTAGCCGTATAACCTGTGTATTACCCGTTTCGTATATTAAACTCATTATATCCATGCTTTTTGTTCACTTGCTCATTTTAGCAACAACCGAGTCACTTTAACGTTCTGATTCTAATATCCTTGCTCTATATTTGGAGGCTATGATAGAAAGTTAGTCTCCCGGCCCGAGAATAACATTTCTGTCGTGATAATCAGTGGATAATTTTCCGTTTCGGTGGACGAACTGATAGTTTTCCACATAATTATTAAACCAGAACTAATCATATATGTGATTGATTATAATTCGTTGTAGTTAATTCACCATATATGTTTAATTCCCCGTTGGGTCGATATATGAACGTCATAAAGCTTTCTGAATTATGATATTCATATTTCATCCATAAATTGATTAATAACTGTACATCGCTACATCAGATAGGTTTAGATTTTTAATCACATTGGCTAAGCACAAAGCACTCTGTGCATGAGGTTCCTCACTATTCCTATCCTGTGTAAAATCCAAAGTACAGTTAAAATCTCCCCCCAAGATAATGAGATCGCCTTCAGGTTGTTATCTTAAAAAATCCTCTAATTGACCCTTCACCGGGAGTTTGGTTGACAAGCAATCTAACCAATCAGAACGCCGAATTCGCCATTTTGTCCGACAAAGCAGTCAGGAGTTAGAAGATTAACCTCGGTGGACTTAAACTTGAAAAATGGTGTTTACTGACGTCTTTCCGCATTTTAAAACAACATGCTTTCTCATGTTCATTCATGTTTATTTGATTCTATAAATGAACTAGTAGGAAGAGATGATCAGTTTACGAGCCGTTTGAGCTGATCCGCTACAACAATCTGTCACGACACATTAAAGATCCATAAAACGTTTTTTATTGTTTGAATTTCTTTAAAAAACTACACAATTTGAAAGCTGGGACTTTATTTAATATCATAAGTAACCTGTTCTGTCTTGACTGTCAATGTGTTGTCAGTGTCCTCTTCGCTCCGCAATGTATTTTTCACTTCGTGTGGCGTGACAGCGCCATGGCTTGTTGGACAAAGCAACAGTAACTAAGGGGGGCGGGTCTTTGCGAAGGGTCAATTTAGTGAACAAGTGAATTCTCTCTGCACCTACATTTGGAGCATAAATATTTACAAAAATAAAAATAAGATTACTAATTTCTGCCCTGACAATCAGCAGTCTTCCTGGATCAACTTCATTTTTTGACAAAATTTTCACTTTAACCATAGGGGGAAAAAGTACTGCTACTCCAGCACTCAAACTGGACCCATGACTAAGGATATGCTTCCCACCAGTGAGTCTCTTTTAACAAAATCACACCTAGATCTTTCAAATGTGCAATCTCTGAAAGTAACCTATACTTTCTCCCATCTCTCATCCCATTAACATTTAGGGATCCCACCCGCAAGACTTCCATGAGAAAGAGGGAGAGAAAGAAAAAGTACAAAGAAAAAAGAATTAGTCATCATGATTGTTACACTTTTCTTTTGCCTTTCCCCTTGTCATCCGTTCTTTCCCTGTTTGTTTTCCTTTTAAAGAGCCGTAGTTCACTGACAAGCTACACAATATCGCGTTCATATCGCAGATGAATCGACTTTGATAATGAATGCGATATTGCGTGGCTTGTCAGTGAACTACGGCTCTGTCTATTAAATGCCGCTCCATTTGAAAGCAGGTGATGGCGATTTAGCTGTAATCAGGGAACCGGCTTTACTGACGAAATGCGCGTGACAATCGCATGCGATATATCGGTCAGCCCTAATCACAACCACTCCATTTTCACAGATTAAACCTCCCGTTCTCTATTGGGCAGGTGTCCAGTGGCGGTTGTAGTGATTCTGTACAGTTATTAATCAATTTATGGGTTAGATATATGAATATAATAAATCATAAAGCTTTATGATTAATTATGATGCATATACCGACCCAAGGGGGAATTAAACATATATTGTGAATTAATTACAACGAATTATAATCAGTTACATATATGATTAATTCTGGTTTAATAACTATTTAGAGAAACTATTGGTTTGTCCAGCAAACCGTTAGCTCCTCACAGAATATTATCAAAAGGAAGGTTTTTCTCTGGCCACGAGAAAGACTTCCTATTCTAGCATCCAAACGTAAAGCAAGGATAGGATCGAAACGTTAAAGTGACCTGGTTTTTGTTGAATGAGCAAAAGAACAATCAAGCATGGATACAGTGTGTTTAATATATGAAAACTACTACTACAGAGGTTATATGTCTAAATACAGAATATACACATATATACAAGAGTGAAAGTAAAGAAAGGGAAAGAGAGAAAGCAAGTAGCAAAAACCTACTAACAGTCTTCAAAAGCCAGCACAGAAATCAGTTTCATTATCTAAAAGAGAAATGGTTACTTGCATCAGTTTTGCTTGTCGAGTTTCGGTTTAGCGCTTGTGCAGTTCGTTGGCTTCTTCCGTTTCCGCGGAAAGGTTTGAACTGAGGACTTGAAAGTTGGTTTTGCTGGAGATGGTGGTCCCGAGAGATGAGCGCGATGGAAGCACGTCGCCGTGATGTCTGGGAGAGACATGCGTGAGTGGGTGAGGAATGATTCAGGGCGATCGGGAGAACACACAGAAAAGTTGTGTGTTGGTGCTTTTATGGAAAACCAAGCTAACACACCTCCTGGGTTGGAACAGCCAATAGATGCGTAGCACTGTTTGGCGGGCAAAGTTTCTTTGTCTTGTCTTGTGGCTTGATTTGCATCATTTATGAGGTGATCTGACACTTAGTCCACATGAGGGGCCCTTTGATGTCCCAAGAGCTAGGAAATGGGGTTCTCTGTTTTACCTCAAAGGGTCCACGGAAGTGTCAAAGGTGCTCGTCTTTCGCAGACCGGCCGGAGCCGATGTGAGATTTACAACACAGTCCAGCATGCTAAAAGCATTCTGAAGATTCCAGATTTTATTGACCGTCCTGATAAGTGTGCATATGCTACACAGTGAAGCCCTGCCTTAGGTTGTCCTCCGCTGGCCAAAAGAGAATCTTACCCGTCATTGGTTCATCATTTTTTCTTATATCTGTTCAATAGTACACATATCCTTTTCAGCCACTCTTTCCATATCAGATGTATCTGACCACTGCTCTTCATTTTTCAAACCACCATCAGTACATTGGGACATTTCATCTAATTCATCAGTTATATTTCCTTCAGAAACTCCTGCTTGTGTTCACACATTCCTTCGTCACCTCCCTGAGCTTCACTCATATCAGTCACATCAGTTACAATCTCAGAAACACAAACCGGCTGCTCAATACTCCCAGTATTTAAATTAATGTCACTCACCTCCTCTGAGGCTACTTTCTCCAGCGTCTCAGTTCTCTGTATCCTGTTGGGCTTGGTTAGCAATGTTAACATCTCAACGCGATGTAGACGGCTGCTGACCATCTTTATGTGGGCACGTGAAATGTTTGTGCCCTAGATCACCACATTCAAAACACTTTAAATTTTCAGTGCTTGCGTAAATCATATATGAGTTGTCTCCTTAATTAACTCAGAACAAATATATGATTCGGCATATAAGAAGAAATAAACAGCTTTTTCACAATCACTCTCAGAAGCGCACTCAGTCCTCCTCACCCACACTCCCAACATGCAACATGCAGAGAGAGAGAGAGAATTTAAAGGGGACCTATTATGCCCCATTTTACAAAATGTAAAATAAGTCTCTGATGTATCCAGAGTGTGTATGTGAAGTTTTAGCTCAAAATACCCCACAGATAATTTTTTAAAGCATGTTAAAATTGCCACTTTTAGTGGTTGAGCAAAAATGCGCCGTTTCAGTGTGGTCCCTTTAAATGCAATGAGCTGCTGCACTCGGCCTAAGAGGGTGGAGCTTCAAGAGCTCGTTCTCCCCTGTCAGGATTCAGTTAGGATGCACTATAATGTCAGAAACTGCGAATATATGCTCCATGGAGATAGAACAGGTATAGTTTAGTTCAATTACGGTTATAACTTATATTGCCCTCTTGTTTTTATCCACTATATTACTATAAGCCTGTTGTACCGTCCGAATGATGGCCAAAACTATACAGATGAGTTTTATGACATTTATTGTACTTAACACAAAAGATGAAGCGTCTGTTTTCACTCTACAAAATCTCTGTAAGAGCTTAATAAAACACTGCAAGTATGCATTAAAATATTATCCATAAACTCGTTACAACCAACAGTAAACAAATTTATAAAGACCTTATGCCTTTCGGGTGGTGCTTAATAAACTGGTAAACTTTATATCCGTAAATCAACTCCGATGAACTGTAATAAAGTGCCCTCATCTTCATTATTGCTGTATCCAGTATCACTCTGGAGACTGTAAGCTGGATCACCAACAGTTTTTACTTGTATATCCTTGAGTAGCACATTTTAGCAGTCTCTGTTCCCTTTCATGGGAACATCGACACTGTGTTGAATCGCATTGGGATCACATCTGCGTGATTACGTCTTGAAGCACTTGTGAAATCGAACCAATAGTGTGACGGGACATCAGAGCGGGTGACATCACGGACCAGGAAACTATAAAGCACTCCTGAGAACAAAGAACCCCAGCTTCTGTGCCTTCAGCAGCGCTCTGTTATTGTGTGTCTTATTTGATGTTGTCTCTCTGCTATATATTTACAGTCTGAAAATATCTCTTCGTCCGAGGACAAGAGTATTTTCCCACACCCAAGCATATATATATAAGTCATATATATATATATATATATATATATATATATATATATATATATATATATATATAATGTGTGTGTGTGTGTGTGTGTATATATATATATATGAAGCTTCATCATGGTCGGGGATACACACGAGATGTGCATGTTTTGCTTAGGAGTGGAGCATGCCCAGGCAGCTCTCGAGGGAGCTGTCTGTGTGCATTGTGAAAAGCTAACATTAAGAACACTCCGTTCTCACTGGGCGGGAGAAGGAGGGCGCTGCAGCCAGTGTTACCCAGGGATCAGGTCCTGCTGCTGCCGAGGCAGAGCGGCGGCTTCATTCCTGGGGTTCACAGATGGATCTGACAGAGGGGTTAGAGACAGGCCCAGCCTTATCTCTGCCCTCACCTGTCAGACCCAGTGTCTCTTCTCTGATGGCGGAAGCACGCGCTGCGGTTTCTTCCCCTCGGAGAGAGACACCGACGCTTCATCTATCCAGCTCTGAGGAGGTGGATGTGGTGAGCATCGAGGCTGGAGATGAGGACTCGCCATCCTCATATGAGGAGCTGCTGGAGGTTGTGACCAGGGCAGTGGCAAAGTTGAATATCGAGTGGCCACCAGAAAGAGCTGAAGCGCGTCAGAAAATTAAATTAGATGAGCGCTTTTTGCCCGCATGGTCACAACCTCAGCGTCGGGGATTGCCATTCTTTCCCAGGCAGAAACCGGCACAATATAGAGTTTATAGCCCCCAAACTTCAATATATTCTAACATTATGGGGCTCAAACAGCTTGGTTATGAGTCGATGCCTCAGGTTGAAGAGACGCTCACAAGCTATCTCTCGCCTGAGTCTGCATCGTCCTTTAAATCCCCGACACTACCCACCATACCATTAAGAACGACATCAGCGCTGGTGGGCAAAGCTTATTCGGCAGCAGGTCAAGCCACAGCATGTTTACACACTATGTCGATTTTGCAAGCTTATACGGCTGACCTGCTGGGGGAAATAGATGAGAGTGGGGAAGCAACGTTTGAAACGATTCAAGAGCTCAGGAAAGCCACTGATCTCTCTCTCCGAGCCACCAAGGAGACGGCAAAAATGATCGGCTGTTCTATGGCAGCCCTGGTGGCCACAGAGAGGCATTTATGATTGAACCTCTCTGATATCAAAGAAAAAGATAAAAGTGTGTTATTGGATGTGCCGCTGTCTTCCCTGGGCCTCTTCGGCGACTCGGTCACTTCGGTCATCGAGAGGTTCCAGGAAGCCAGAAAGCAGTGAGCGGCCTTCCAGAGGTTCCTCCCCCGCCGCTCTCTTCCCCCTGAGGCTGCAGAGCGGGAGCAGCCTCGGCCGTCAAGCAGCTACTCATTCGCGCATCGAGCACAAACAAAAGCAAAGTGTCGACATGGGCGACACAGTCAAAGTCTCCCAAGGGCAAGACAGATCTGCGGACTGTCATTGTCGCAAGGAAGGCTTTGAAGAAGTCTTGACACCGGTGGTGCAGGACTTCCGAGGGCAGCCCCCTCCGGGGAGGATCTCGTATCACACTGCATGGTACCCGTCCCTCTCCACCAAGCCTCCAAGGAGGGCCGGTCATCACTTGATTCGGTTGTTCCCTGCCGGTTCACCGGTTCAGGGCGCCGAATCAAGTGCTCAAAAAACACCAGAGGCCAGTCTTGAGAGACTGGTTCCCTTAGTAAATTTTCTGGCAGAATGGAAACTTCTTCCAAATATTTCAAAATGGGTGCTGCTCACTATAGAAAATGGTTACAAAATACAATTCAGGTTTCGCCCGCCCCAGTTCAACGGGGTCCTACCGACGGTGGGGGCCCCGAGCAGTCTCTGGTTATGGAACAGGAAGTTATGACACTTTTGCAGAAAGGAGCTATAGAAAGGGTTCCTCCTCCCAGCAAGCTGTCAGGGTTTTACAGCCGTTACTTCATCGTTCCGAAGAAGGATGGAGGGTTGAGTCCTATTCTAGATTTATGCGTGTTAAATCGCTTAGTACAAAAGCTCAAGTTCAAGATGCTTACACTCAAACAGATCATCTCACAGATCAGGTCCAAGGACTGGTTTCTGACAATAGATCTGAAAGACGCTTACTTTCATGTATCAATCCATTCTTTACACTAGAAGTTCCTCAGGTTTGCTTTCGGGGATGAAGCTTATCAATACAAGGTTCTTCCGTTCAGCCTAGCACTTTCACCCCGCACCTTCACGAAATGCGTGGATGCAGCTCTGGCTCCCCTGAGACTCCAGGGCATCCGCGTACTAAATTATATCGACGATTGGTTGATTCTAGCTCAATCTGAGCAACAGACAGTTCAACATCGAGATGTAGTTCTGTCACATATGAGAAGGTTAGGGCTGAGACTCAATGCCAAGAAGAGTGTGCTTCTTCCAGCTCAAACTACCAGCTATCTAGGGGTAGTCTGGGATTCCACCACGATGCAGGCACGTCTGTCTCCTGCTCGGGTGAATTCCATTCTCTCGGGCCATGAATGGGGTGAAATTAGGCCAGTCACGCACTGTAAAACAGGTACAGAGACTGTTGGGTCTGATGGCAGCTGCATCCAACGTGATACCTTTTGGCCTGCTGCACATGAGACGTTCACATCATCGTTCCTGGCACATAAATCGGCTGGAAATGATGGCGGTATTTTGAGCACTCAAATACTTCCTCCCAGACCTAAGGGGCCACCACGTGTTAGTTTGCACAGACAACATGTCGGTGGTCTCCTATATCAACCATCAGGGTGGTCTGAGGTCTCACCAGTTGTGCAAGTTAGCCCATCAGATCCTCCTATGGTCCCAGGGGAAGCTCCTCTCCCTGAGAGCAGCTCATATCCCAGGGCATCAAAATCTGGGGGCAGACATCCAGTCGGGGCAGGGGCCGAGGCCGGGGGAGTGGAGCTCATCTGGAAGAATTTGGAAGAATTTGGGTCGTGCAGAAGTCGACCTATTTGCCTCGAAAGAGACTTCTCATTGCCCGTTGTGGTATTCTCTAACCCATCCAGCCCCGCTGGGGTTGGATGCCATGGTGCAGACGTGGCTGAGACTGAGTCTGTACGCATTTCCCCTGATTGCTCTGCTCCCAGGAGTTCTGGAGAGGGTTCGTCGGGACGGGGGTCCATCTCATATTGGTAGCCCCGTTCTGGCCAAACCGAATATGGTTCACAGACCTAGTGTCTCTCTTGGACAGCTCCCCCATGGAGATCCCAATCAGGCAGGACCTTCTGTCTCAAGCGGGCGTCATGATAACTCATCCCCGCCTGGAGTTATGGAAACTGTGGGCTTGGCCTCTGAGGGGGCAGAGCTCATAGAATCCGGTCTCCCAACCGAGGTTGTGGAGACCATACTCAACTCCAGAGCTCCCTCCACAAGGAAACTTTATGAGTATAAATGGAAGCTGTTTGCTACTTGGTGTAGTCAACTCCAAGTGGACCCGTTCCACTCATCTATCAGTCATGTACTGCGATTTCTCCAAAAAAATTATCGGATGGTTTATCTCCTTCTACTTTGAAGGTTTATAATGCAGCTATTTCTGCTTATCATGCTCCTGTGGGGGGTTCTTCTGTGGGAAAAGACCCCCTAGTTATATGCTTTCTTCGTGGTACCCAGAGGCTGAGGCCTGCTGTGCGTACAAGAGCTCCATCCTGGGACTTGGCTATTGTGTTGGAAGGGTTAGCTGAGGCTCCCTTCGAACCTTTAGAGGAAGTATCTGAAAATTTCCTCACTCTAAAAACCATCTTTCTATTGGCTATATCATTTCTCAAAAGAATTGGAGATCTACAAGCACTTTCTGTTGCTCCTTCATGTCTGGAATTTGTGCCTGGTATGGTCAAGGCTTTCCTACATCCTAGACCTGGGTATATACCCAAGGTCCCTACCAATGTCCCAGGGCCTATCATACTGCAGGTCTTCTGTCCTTCTCCTTTTACAATTCTGGATCAGGAAAAACTCAATCTGCTTTGCCCCGTTAGGGCTCTAGACACTTACATCCACAGAGCTTCCCTGTGGCGAAAAACTGATCAATTGTTTGTCTGTTACGGGTATCCCAAAAAAGGAGGCCCAGCGTCTAAGCAGAGAATGAGCAAGTGGGTGGTCGAGGCCATCTCTCTTGCTTATGAATCTTCCGGGCAGCCTTCACCTTTGGCACATTCTACTAGGGGTATGGCTGCCTCAAAGGCTTTGATCTCGGGGGTTCCCATCAATGAGATATGTGATGCGGCTGGGTGGTCATCCCAGCATACCTTCATTAGGTTTTCTAACCTTGATTTGGGCTCCACTCCAGGGTCCTCTGTGCTCTCGTCTCAGAGATAACAGACAGGCACTCGGTATTATGGCCTAGTTGGGATAGGGTTCCCAATGCGATTCAACGTAGTGTTGATGTTCCCATGAAAGGGAACGTCTCGGGTTACATCTGTAACCCTGGTTCCCTGAATAGGGAACGAGACGCTGTGTTGCTTAGCCATACTCCCTGCACGCCTGTGAGCGTCTGCTTCATCCATATCAGAAGCTGGCGTTCTTTGTTCTCAGGAGTGCTTTATAGTTTCCTGGTCCGTGACGTCACCGGCTCTGACGTCCCGTCACACTATTGGTTCGATTTCACAAGTGTTTCAGGACGTAATCATGCAGAGGTGTTCCCAATGCGATTCAACACAGCGTCTCGTTACCTATACAGGGAACCAGGGTTACAGACCTAATCCGAGACGTTTTGTATTGTCCCTTTGTATTGATATTCATTCACTAAGCAGTCCGGTGTGAAATGATTTGCGCAGACATAAACGAATTTCGGCAGAACTGAGGGAGCATTTTCCTGGAAAACCAAGTTAATCCACCTCGTTTTCAGCAGCTCAGATTTTGGGAGTAAATGGAGAGAGAGCTATGTGGATTAATCCATCCAGCTACAGAACACCTAAAATGCTTGGGAGACATTCTCGTCAGTGCAGCAATGGCAGACTTGCCATGAACGCGCTCAGGGTGGGTCTATGTTCAAACGGCAGTGTCTGTCAACATTCATGGACGGGGCCTTGGATTTTGTGATGTCACACTGCCAGGGATCTGGAAACGGCTTGTTCTGAGACACTGCTTATGATTTATGGGGATTAAAAAAAAGGAGTGGATGGATTTTTATTGCATTATAGGGTGGTTGTGTACACACACTGCCAACACACATTTATGTCCAAACACCATGCAAAAGTGAATTTTGCATAATAGGTCCCCTTTAACAAAACTTTTATTAAAAATACAAATCACAGTCCATTTAAATTACAATATAATTATATGTTAAGAGCAAACTCAACTCACAAAACCTATGCAAAAATCAAATTACCTTCAAATACAGAACACAAAACCTCATTGTAACACCAAATACCTTTGAAAGTGATAAGATCATCCATATATCTATAACACATGAAATCAATCAATATTCTTGCTTTCACCATATTTGAAAAAATAGCAACTACATCTTCATCCACATTCTGTTCAACTTTCTTTTTTCTACTTATATAAATAGCCAACTTTGCTTGGCCTAAAAAAAATTCAGCAACTGGCATACAGATCTTTTTTCAACACATATTTAAACCCCAAAATGAATAACATCATAGAAAAATCTTCATTACACTTCCGAAAAATATTTCCTAAAGACAAAAATAAAGACTCTAATCTGGCACAATTCGCAAATGCATGAAAAAGTTTCCCTTTCAGTGCAGAAAGGACATTTATCATCAATCTCATGGTTTAAAATTGAAATAAAAGCATTAGTGGCAACAGCGCCATGAAGAATTCTCCACTGTAAATCACTTGTTTTTTTTGGTCAGTGGTGGTTTGTACAGTGCTCTCTATTCAGGGTTTCTATCCACATTCAATTTAAAAAAATCATGCCATGGAGTATCAGTTTTCTTATTTAACTTTTTTTTTGTTGTTAAAAGGAATGACACAATACTTATACAAAGCTTTCCCAGTACTTGAAAAAAAGTCTACACACAAGGATTCAACAGTTTTTTTTTGGTTTTTTTTTTAAGAAAATTCTTCTAGATTCAATTAAAGAAACAAGCGAGAAAAAGAATTTTCAGCATTTGGTTTACAGAGACCATTAGAATACTCAGTCAGTAAAGCTCTTTCCGTTGTATTAACGGAACTGTCTGCCATTTCGTTAGCAGCTGCGCAACTATACCAACTGATCTAATTCTCAAACGTTGAGCCGCTGTCTCTTCATTCTTGAAATCAAGTCCTGATATTTCCAGTAATTGACTCAAGGTAGTGTAACAGTCTTGAACTGTCATATTAGGTGCCCTGGTAAATGTAAATCCACTACCTGACACTAGGGGCAGTGTGGCCCTGATTGCTGTAGTATATCAGCAACGTAGATGTAGAAGAAGTGAGATTGGTTTGATCGTGGAGATCGTGCTACAGCATGGTGGATGGTGTCTGCAACCCACTCTTAAGAGTCCTGACTGGGAATCTTTGGGGATTTTCTGCTCAGTCAATGTAAGGTGTTGTTTTTGCTTTTGTGTTTTTATGTAGAGTTGTTTATTTTGTGTTCATTTATATATGATCTGATGTCGATTTTGTTTGCTTATTTGTAGAAGGACTCTTTAGTCTTTATGAACAATACAAAGGTGGATTATTCATCAAAAAGGCCCCTTTACCTCAGGAATTGTTTCTTTCAACTTCCTTGTGATTTCATGAGGCGCTAGGGGAAATGTATGCTGGTATGCTTGGACACTTGTTGGATTATATCTGACTGGTTCAACTCGCATCACTTCGAGACTTTAACTCCCTGGACTTCAGCCGCAAGGGCTTCATCATTGTGAACTATCCAGATAAGCTACCATTTCACTTGGGAAGGGTGTTTATTTACATATGATCCTTCCCAGTGGTTAAATGATCTGACTCCAGTGGTTACCCGCTTATGGGTGATTTCATAACCTGATATCAGGGGCGGACTGGCCATCGGGAGCACCGGGACATTTCCCGGTGGCCTGATGGTCATTCTGGCCTGCCGGCTGCCGCTGTGCTGTCGATCAGACTGACGTGCAATAGGCTGTATGCAACTGCGAATTAATTGACGCACTTATGAATCTACGAATCAGGCGATCGCGGAGTGAAAATGACACCACCACATGACCCAACATCAGCGAAGCACTGCCTAATTGGCTATATCCAGAGGCAGGCTTTATCTTGAAAAATAGTGCAAAAAATGGAGCGTAAACGCAAAGGAGGAGCAGAGAGGGAACGCATAAAAAGGAGAAAAGCCCTGGCCACAGACGCAGCAAGTTGCTGCAAAATCCCAGCCATGTTCGCCGGTAAGGGAACAGGTCAGTCAGAATTACATTTACATAATATTTACCAGGGGTGGGGAAAAAAAATCGATCCGTTCGGTTCTCCACACTCGGTTCGGCACGCGCTCGGACCGCTGTTCAACTTAAATCTGACGAAGCATCTGTAATATGGTTTAATATAAATAACACGTAAAACAATCAGGGTTCAGTTAATATATGTTTCTGTTGATGGATGAACATTCTGGGTTCCCAGACATTACAACAACAGCGATGGGGGGAAAAAAAAAAAAAAAAAAAAACGTGGACAAACCATTCACTCTTGTTAAATACGAACACTGTATCAGTGCATTCCCTTAAAGTGACAGTCTTTATATTAATTGAACAGCAACAACGAAGAAATCACTCACTGCTCTTGATTAAAAAGCTTTTGTAACTTTAATAAAGAATAATCTTTAATGTATAGTCCAAAATGCAATGCTGTTTTACATTATTACTTTATTCAATTTCTGTACCTAAAAACTAATGCTAGACCTCCCTAAAAAAAAACTGAAGTCAGTTTATTTTATTTGTATCTTTAATCTATTATATTTAATTGTGCTGTTTTTTTGTAGTTAGAATATTCTAAATAATATGAGAAAATATATATATTTTTGAAAGTATAGTTTTTCCATAAATATAGCACATACAACGCCGTTGTAACAACGGTACCGAAACCATGACTCTAAAACTATGAAACAAACCGAACCGTTTGTTTTGTGTTTGTGTTGTTTTTGTTTGTGTTTCTGATCTTTTGATATACTTGAGTTGAGCATTGGAAATATATAAAATATAAATATTTTAACATGTGAATATGTATCTTTTATTATCCCTTCTTAAAATGTGTAAGCCAATTTTATATTTGTCTTTGGTGTGGTAGTATAGATGGTCTATTCCTGGTGAGTTTTTGAGGGTTTATTTATTTATCCATTCATATTATGAATGGTAGTCTACCTGTTACATCAACTAACAGGGTTACCCTATAAGTTTAGCAGGCTGGTGGACACATGAATTTGGTGGTGGTGACTGCAGCAGCAGAGGTGGCCTGGGGTGGAGTCAAATTCCCGGCCTGATTTACTGTCCCAGTCCGCCACTGCCTGATATTGATGATTGAATGTGTTCATTGTTTTTCTCTTTTACAAATTATATATACTTTTGCATCTATTGGTTGCCTTACTGATTATTTTTGAATTTCATGGATCTTTTGCTGATGGTACCCTCCCTCATATAAATCTTGTGACAGTTTAGCTTAAAATACTAGACCAAGTGTTACAGTAGTGACTTTACTATCAATAAGTGTCTTGTTGAGTCCTGGGAAAAGTCCACTGTCAGACATATCCAAACGTGCTCCACAAACTAAAGGCTCTTCCAATAGCCAAAGAAGGGACTGTGAACTCCATGTTTTTTTTTTTTGTTTGTTTGTTTTTTTTAAAGAAAAAGACTCCAAACCTTAAAATTGTTCTTAAAAAAAACACTGGTAAACCAGAAGTATTCAATTTCATAGGGTCCATTAGGAAAAAAAGGGTTTTGTCCAGTCCCAAACCCTCAAGATTATTTAAAATCACATAAGCAACAGCACACAATTTAAGTTCAACTGAACCACCTATTAGTCTTTGTATAAATTGTAACCGCATAGTTGCTATTCTACTATGAAGTATATATTAGGCCATGTCCGCCCTCCTATTTAGGCAAGAATAACACATTCTGTGGTACCCAATGCAATTTATCCCAGAAGAAATCCACTAAAATAGCCTGAATTTTCACAGATGTGAGGGAGGATCAATACATGCAAACCGGTCCCATAATGAAGAAGCAGCTAAGTTATTTATAATTAAAATACGCCCTCTATATGACATCTTCAGAATTAAACATCTCCATTTATCCAGGCAACCTTTAACTTTTTCAATGACTCCTTCCCAATTTTTTTGCACTGTTAAATCATCACCAAGATACACTCCTAAGTATATAAAACCCACATTTTCCCCAAACTAAACCTTCAGGAAAATCTGGTTTCCCACTTGCCCATTTGCCTAATAATAAAGTTTCACTTTTACTCCTGTTCACACTTGCAGAAGATAAACTTTTAAAAGTTCTAAGTAAACTTAACAAAACCTGTATGTCACTTTGCCTGCTAATCATGACATAAGCTGACAATATAAGATTAGTTTCGGTTTGGCAAGCATATACCATGAAGTTTGACCCTTATTTTTTGTAAAAGTGGCTCTATTGCCAAGGAATAAAGCATACCAGACAATGAACAGCCCTGCCTAACACCTCTGTGAGCTTTAAAAGGAGCACATAAGCCACCGTTCACCTTAAGAATACTCTTAACGCCACTATAAAGAACTTTAATATGAGTTACAAAATTTTCGCAAAAACCAAAGGCTTCTAAAACTCTCCACAAATAGCAATGCTCAATACGGTCAAATGCTTTCCCCTGATCTAATGAGATTAACCCACAATCCAAGTTCAACCTTTTGGAGACCTCTAAAACATCACAAACTAATGAAATATTATCAAATATTGATCTACCAGGAACACAGTAGGTCTGATCAGGATGGATGACTCAATCCATCACTCTGGCCAGCCTGTTAGCCAAGGTTTTCGAGAGGAGTTTGTAGTCACTACAGAGTAGTGATATGGGTTAACACTGCTCTACAACAGCTCAAGGGCAGCTGGCCTTCAGCTAAACTTTTGTTCAACACCTTCAGAAAATCATCTCTCATTTCTGAGCAGAAAGACTTATAAAATTCTACTGGCAGGCCGTCAATGCCCAGCACCTTTACAGACTCCATTCCTTGGAGTGCTTTGTACAGCTCCCCATGCTCAAAGCACCAGAGATCTCATCATTGGCTTCCTTCGACATTTGGGGTAAGTCTTTGAAAAATTCACTATCATTCCTGTTTTCCATCCCAAGTTCATTTTATACAGGTTTTCATAAAAAAAAACAGTTCTCATCTCTGGATGTGAATACAGCAACAGACACTTTATGTTCCACATTAACTTCTTCTCTAGATAGTATCTGTCCTATGTCATCCAGGCCTGCACGTGCCACTCCCTCCAATCCCTGGTTATCTGATGTTCTTCGTGAACATCGGACCAAACTCAGGGCTGCAGAGAGGAAGTGGCACAAATCAAAAGACCAATTTGACCTATGTAGCTATCAGTCTCTGCTCTCATCCTTTTCTGCTGAAATTCATGCTGCTAAATCCTCCTATTTCCACAACAAAATCAACAGCGTTTCAAACACACGCACACTTTTCAAAACATTCAACTCTCTCCTCTGTCCCCCTCCACCACCACCCACCTCATCCCTTACTGCTGATAATTTTGCTACATTTTTCACTGACAAAACATCTACCATCAGCAGTCAGTTCTCTGCTCCACACACACAGGAACTCAGACCAACCACACACACAGCCACACACCTCCTCTCTTCATTCTCCCCCCTCACTGAGACAGAAGTATCCAAACTTCTCCTCTCCAATCATCCTACTACCTGCCCTCCTAGATCCCGTCCCCACACACCTTCTACAAGCCATCGCTCCCACACTTTTACCAGCACTGACACACATCATCAACACATCTCTCCACACTGGCACTTTCCCTAACACATTCAAGCAGGCTCGGGTAACCTCACTGCTTAAGAAACCCACATTAAACACGTCTCTTGTAGACAGCTACAGACCTGTTTCTCTCCTACCATTCATAGGAAAAACACTTGAACGAGTTGTTTTCAACCAGGTGTCATCTTTCCTCTCACAGAGCAACCAATTGGATGTCAATCAATCTGGTTTCAAGAGTGGCCACTCGACTGAGACTGCACTGCTGTCGGTCACTGAATCCCTGCGGATTGCAAAGGCTGATTCCAAATCATCAGTTCTCATTCTGCTCGATCTATCTGCTGCCTTTGACACAGTGAATCATCAGATCCTCCTGTCCACCCTCTCATCACTGGGCATCACAGGTACTCCACTTCTCTGGTTTGAATCCTATCTCACAGGAAGGTCTTTCAGGGTTGCCTGGAGAGGGGAGGTATCCAAAGCTCATCAACTGACCACGGGTGTTCCTCAGGGTTCAGTTCTTGGACCCCTCCTCTTCTCCATTTACACTACATCACTTGGTCCCATCATTCAGGCACATGGTTTCTCCTACCATTGCTATGCTGATGACACACAACTCTTCCTTTCATTCCAACCAGATGATCCCACAGTAGCTGCACGAATCTCAAGCTGTCTGGCGGACATCTCGGCATGGATGAAAGAACATCATCTACAGCTCAACCTGGCTAAGACTGAGCTTCTCGTCTTCCCTGCCAATCCGACTCTAAATCACGATTTCAGCATCCAGCTAGGCACATCCTCAATTACCCCATCAAATTCGGCCAGAAATCTTGGAGTAATCCTTGATGATCAACTGACCTTCAAAGACCACATTGCAAAGACAGCTCGGTCATGCAGATTTCAGGAAAATCAGGCCCTTTCTAACAGAACATGCAACACAACTTCTGGTCCAGGCTCCCTCAGAGCCGTAGTTCACTGATAAGCCACGCAATATCTCGTTCATATCGCAGATGAATCGCCTTCGATAATGAACGCGACATTGCGTGGCTTGACAGTGAACTACGGCTCTGTCTATTAAATGCCGCTCCATTTGAAAGCAGGTGATGGCGATTTAGCGGTAATCAGGGAACCGGCTTTACTGATGAAATGCGCGTGACAATCTCATGCGATATATCGTGCAGCACTATTTCATATATTAAAATCATTAAATATTCACACTCGCCTTGTCTCTGTGATGCTCAAGAAATAAAACCAAGTCCCTTTAGCATTTCTGGTTTCGTTGTTATATGCTTCATACAATTGGTGCTAGGATAGAAGATTATTCCTCTAGGCCAGAAGAGTAATTTCCTCTTTAGAGCTGATGAAAGATCAGACTGATAAATTCTGGTGGACAGAATAGATCTGTCTTTCTAAATTAATTCTAAAACTAGAACTAATTCTAGACCATATATGCATAATTGGTTATAATCCGCTGTAAGTAATTATCCATATACATAATTCCCTTTTTGGTCGATTTATATTATAATTGATCATAACGCGTTATGATTTAATTATATATATTTCATCCATAATTTGAGCTAATTCGTTACATGCTACTGTTACATCCCAGGCTTAAGGTTTGTCTAGGATAAGGGAGTAACAGTGAGAAGAAAATATGGAGATGTTGGAGTGTGCCCGTCCCCTGCCCTGCACGACAGACACATTAACTTGAAGCTCAAAAAGGTTTATTAACAAAAGATATTTTAGACAAAATAAATCAAAAAGGAAGCAAAACAGACTTCAGGAGGGGGTAATGCCAAAATAACAAAAAGTACCTTCTGACTAGTTAAGGAGTAAAACTACTTAAACTAGCAAAATAAAATAAATTAAGCAACAGAAATGTACGCTAACTCTCTAACTAGCCAAAAACGGGAGAAAAGTTAAAACAAAAATTAAATAGGCACCCACCTCACTGCAGCTTCCAACACATTTGAGCACGAAGATGATAGCAACAATGTGTAGATGGTAAAACTCATTAGGCTACAATAAGCCTATTAACGTTGTAGAAAGTACACCGTCTCACACAATTATTCACACACAACTCAGAGCAACAAACAGAGCAGGTGAGGGACACAACACTCTGGAAGACAGGCTTCAGTTTGAATGACCCTGGGAGCTTCTTTTGAGCATGCAGCCACAATGAGCATCAGGTGTGAACAACCATCTCTCTCTCTCTCTCCAGCACCAGGTAGAGCAGCAGAGAGACAGAGAAAAAAAAAAAAAAAACAGCACACACAACACACACCACCATATGACACAATCATGGAACATAACACTACCCGCAAAAATAACGGGAGCACGTGGCCCGACCTAACAATAAACACCACTAAATAAAAATGAACCAAGCAAGAAAACAAACGCAAGAAAAAGAAAAGATTTCACTCACTCACAGGTTCAAGCCCACACTCGCCCAACTTCCAACCTCATGCTCAACAGTCACACTGGAAGTGAGAGAGAGAGGGAGAAGAAGAAGATTCTGAGATATCGTCCTCCCCTCAGAGTTTCATTATCAGCATCTGGAAATATCTCATCCTCAGGTTAAACAAATACAAGTCAAAGCATTGCTGTGTGGGTGATTGGTTATTGATTAAATGCCAGTGCATTACATAGGCCCACAACAAAATAGGAAAAGAGAAAGGAGAATTGTTCCTCATGTCACTTTCCCTGAAAACATTAAAAAGCCAAAAGCTCATTTAAAAGAGCTCTTTCTAACAATTACACATATATCACCATGGAGTTTTTTTCTTTCTTTTTTTCCCCAAAACTCTTGGTGAAAAGGTCCAGCCTGATCACACTGCAACACAGCTGTTCTTTCATTCAAAACCTTAGTTGTTCTTCCATTAGGGTTTCATTAGTGTTTCCTTTCACAACATTATTCAAAGATTATTATTGTGTTGTGTAATAAGAATAACACATATATATATATATATATATATATATATATATATATATATATATATATATATATATATATATATATATATATATATATATATATATATATATATATATATATATATATATATATATATATATATATATATATATATATATATATATAGGTAATATTCTTACGTGTAAAATCGCGCACTTGTAGATATCTGAAGAAGTGGACTTTATTTTATTATATTTTACTATATTTTATTTATATTTTAAATTGAGTTTCTAACTGTGCAAAAGATAAGAAGCAGCCATCAACAAAAATATCTTTAAAGGTTAAGATACCTTTTTCTTTCTCTCTCTCTCTCTCTCTCTCTCTCTCTCTCTCTCTATATATATATATATCAGAGGTCGCGTTAACCAAAAATTTTCCATCATTGACGGAATTTTTTTGCAATGACAGAAAAATCTGAAGGCCGTCCGTCAGTGCGCTCCAGGGTGGTGGCAGCAGAGCGCGAGTTGAGTCTCCAGAATAAAATGAAAACAATGTGTTTGATTTTTATTGAGGTGGGGTATGGGTAAGGTTAGGGAAAGCTTTGGTGGTATGGGTAGGTTTAAGGGTAGGTGTAAGGTGTAAGGGATGGGTTAACAGTGTAATTATAAATGTAATTACATAAATTAATTACAGATGTAATTAATGCAGGTGTTTTTAAAATATAAGTACAATGTAAAAACATGTATGTACACAATAAGTGCATTGTATCAAATGATTAATTTAAATGTAAGTACACAGTAGTTAAGGCCACTTAATATAAAGTGGGTCCGACAAAAGATTAGCATAATGACCTCTAATGACCTGCATATTAATGAGCTCTTTCAGTCAGGTAGGCTGTGAAAAAACCCTCTGTGATCATGCTGATAACAGGATTAATGTCCACTCTTGACAAAAAACAACAACAAAAAAAACATGATTTTTGTGATCTCATGCATGCACGTATTATCGCACATCATGTGAAGAAAATTTTGTATAGGCCTATGTTAAATTACAGTACCAGTCAAAAGATTGGACACATTTTTTAAAAAGAAGTCTTAAAGGGTTAGTTCACCCAAAAATGAAAATTATATCATTAATGACTCACCCTCATGTCGTTCCAAACCCGTAAGACCTCCGTTCATCTTCGGAACACAGTTTAAGATATTTTAGATTTAGTCCGAGAGCTTTCTGTCCCTACATTGAAAATGTATGTACGGTCTACTAGTCCAGAAAGGTAATAAAAACATCATCAAAGTAGTCCATGTGACATCAGTGGGTTAGTTAGAATTTTTTGAAGCATCGAAAATACATTTTGGTCCAAAAATAACAAAAACTACGACTTTATTCAGCATTGTATTCTCTTCCGGAAATATTTCCATTGAATTGATTCCATTGAATTGATTCCATTGAATTGATTCCATTGAATCCTTTCATCTGTCGGCGTTGGTAATGCACTTTTACGTCGCCGTGGTTGTTTTTGGCGATTAGGACATCCGCGAAATGCACACTTACGCACCATTTTAAAAAATATAGCAATACCAAAATACAAACAATGTAGAATAGCTTGAATACAGCGTGCGTCTCCCTCAGACTGTAAACGAAGCTCTGGCGCACCAGATAACACGTCAGCAGCGTCTTACATCAGCAATGTCACTGCAGAGTCGTGAACCACACTCTGGAGCAGAAGGGGGTGGTAATGCACCCATAAGCTGGATGCCAACCGCTGTAAAACAGGAAAGAAGAAGAAGAAGAAGCAGAGTCATGAACGCGGATTGACAACAGACCCGGAAGAGAATACAATGCTGATTAAAGTCGTAGTTTTTGTTATTTTTGGACCAAAATGTATTTTTGATGCTTCAAAATGTCGTGGATGTCCTAATCGCCAAAAACAACCACAGCGACGTAAAGTGAAGTGAAGTGAAGTGACATGTGGCCAAGTATGGTGACCCATACTCGGAATTTGTGCTCTGCATTTAACCCATCCAAGTGCACACACACAGCAGTGAACACACACACACCGTGAACACACACCCGGAGCAGTGGGCAGCCATTGCTGCAGCGCCCGGGGAGCAGTTGGGGGTACGGTGCCTTGCTCAAGGGTCTCAGCTCAGTCGTGGTATTGAGAGTGGAGAGAGCGCTGGATATTCACTCCCCTCACCGACAATCCCTGCCGGACCTGAGACTCGAACCCATGACCTAAGTCCGACTCTCTATCCATTAGGCCATGACTGCCCCCCCAAAAAAAGTGCATTACCAATTAAAAGTGCATTACCAACGCCGACAGATGAAAGGATTCAATGTAATCAATTCAATGGAAAGGATTCCGGAAGAGAAGACAATGCTGAATAAAGTCGTAGTTTTTGTTATTTTTGGACCAAAATGTATTTTTGATGCTTCAACAAATTCTAACTGACCCTCTGATGTCACATGGACTACTTTGATGATGTTTTTATTACCTTTCTGGACATGGACAGTATACCGTACATACATTTTCAATGGAGGGACAGAAAGCTCTCGGACTAAATCTAAAATATCTTAAACTGTGTTCCAAAGATGAACGAAGGTCTTACGGGTTTGAAGCGATCGAACATGAGGGTGAGTCATTAATGACATAATTTTCATTTTTGGGTGAACTAACCCTTTAAAGGTGCTACAGAGGATCTTTTCGTCAACTGAGAAACCAAAGACTGTTAGTCAGTTTTTGAAATGAGCGCATGTGTAAGAACAACCCCCCTCCTTCACAGCTCATTTCGAGGGAACGCCTTCCAAAACTCGTCCATGAGTATTGAAAGACGAGTGTTTACCACCGGCATTCGCTGTGTCGTGTTAGTGGATTCATTATGTCGGACTCACCGCAGGTAACTCATAATCTGCAGATGTTACTCCTGTCTCCTGACAAAAACATTGCATGCGGCGCCTGTGGAGTGTGGAAAGTTACTGGAGCACGCAGCCGCGCACGTCTCTCACAAGGAACGTCATGGCAGTGATTGACAAGTCAGAGGGCCAATCCGTGCACGTCTCTCACAAGGAACGTAATGGCAGTGGCGATGATCGCGTAAACGATTGGCTGATGTTTTTAAGGCCCTACCTCGTGCACAGATGATGTATATTAATATTATTCCTTTCAGTGCACCTAATAAATAGTCTTTTATCAGTTAGTAAAGACAGTTTCAAGTAATATTGCAAAAATGTATAAAACAAAACATCCTCTGTAGCACCTTTAAGTCTATAACCAAATAATGGTTTTCTATTTTAATATACTTTAAAATATAATGTATTTCTGTGATGCAAAGCATCTGAACATTCCTACCTCTATGGCATTTCATGTAGGCTAATATATTTGTTATATTATATAGCCTAGATGTTAATGTGCAGTTGACAAACTGTACATCATTAAAAAGATCTAAGACTCAAGCTTCACATTTTGACTCTTAAAATCTTATATTGACTGTAATTTCTTAATATGCTTAAAAGCATGCATATTTGGAGAAATATTGATGGATTCTCATATGTTTATGTCAGTTTTCTATACAGAGGAGTAATATTTATTCAATATTTATTGTCATCACTGTGAGCGCCGGATACTGTGTTTTCAATTCATACTTGCAGTCAGAGAGCGCTCTGTGCTCCTTTAGTCCACAAATGCTTCCTAAAGAAGAACAGGCCATGTGACATTCCAAGAACTAACAGAGGCTTCCAGAGACTGCTATAATATGCAGATAAACACTTTTTAAGACAATAAATACACGATTGAGATGATGTATACATGTATTGCCTCAGAATTTGCGTCTGAATAGCACTCGCTCTGTGGGCGTGGTTGCATTAATGGATAATGAGCTGAATCATGGGCTTCTGACATGTGTTTCTTTTCATACAGATTACATAAACAGAACATTTTGACAAAACCTGACATTTCAATGTTTCTTTAGACATAAGTCATTTTTTTGTGATTAGTATTCACTAAGTTACAGTTCATTTTCTGAGAACTATCAGATTGGACTTCCTTCAGAGGGAGACGAGAGATCACGCATCATGTTATTTTTCTTTATTTTACAAAAAGCACAACATTTTGTTTTTACTCTGAGTGTACACAAATAAAAGAAGATATTCAACAGATTAAAATGGTGTATAACTCTTAATTGTATGTGCAACATTGACTGAGTATTTTGAGTCTCTTTCACACTGGTAAGAAAAAAACTGAGGTGGTATATAACAAAAGGAGTAAGGGACAATCAGTTGACATTGGTCAAAGAGTTTTATTGGCCAACAAAGGCGAAAGAGGTAAAAAGAAACTGGCAGATCATTGGGAGAGTACAGTTTATGTAGTGATTGACAAAAATTCCTTGCTGAACATGTACAAACTCAGAAGCCCTTCTGGTGTTGTTAAAACTGTTCATAGGAATCTGATTATGCCGGTTGACTTTCTGCCATTGCTTGATGCAGACGCTGTCGAGGAACAGTTATGCAGTTTGAGTGGTGATGAACCTGAGGACTCTAGTTTTGAGCAGCTTGCAGAAGAAAGAACTACTCAGTGGGTTGCTGACCTCTCTAGCAGTTCTGTAGCAAACAGAGATGAATTGAATGAGCAGAATGTGATGTGTGAGGAAACTGCTCAGGCAAGTGATGATGTAGAAGTTGAAGGGGAGTTGGTCACATCTGCCACCAGTGAGTGTGATGTTACTTTTGCTGGTGTTGACTTCCATGTGGACTGTGATAAAGGTGGTTGTGACCCATCTGAATACAGCAATGGGAATCAGGATGATTCTGCAACGGGTTTCACTTTGAGTGAGGAGTATGTCATTGAGGTTAAGGCAGTTCACGAAGAAAGCCTGGTTAGTGAGCCTTCCCCTACTGTACAACCATTTACCTTTGGAAAGACTGAGTTATCGGTAAAAAGACTTGATCAGAGTGAGGGTTATTGTACTAGACAATGCAGACTTGTAAAGCCATTAAATAGGCTCATTCAGACTATGTCTAGTCAATTTGTTAAGAATCTTTTTGGGTAAAACAAAATCATACTATGAGTTATTGGTAGATGGTTACTTATTTTTGTATTTTATTTTTGTACTTATTGTATACTTTTTGTTTCTTTGTTTTGTTTGTTGTTCTGTTGTTGTTACTATATCTATTGATGCTTTTATTGTTTTATATTTTCTTAAAGAGGAATAATATGTAATTGTGTATATTCTGTTAAGATTGGTAAAGCCGTTAAATAGGCTCATTCAGACTATGTATATCCTATTCATTGTGAATCTTGTTGGAGAAAACGAAATGAGTTGATACAGAGGTCGTGTATCACTATTTTTTTATTTTTTCTGATATATTTAATTTAAATTCCCAATTATATTGTTGATGAATGGAGGCACAGAAATCCTGATAAGATAGACTTCACTTGGAGTAACAAAGATAGATCTTTACAATCTAGGATTGACTTTTGGTTAACTTGGAAATCAAATTCAAGAGATTTATATTGTGCCTTCAGTCTTCAGTGACCATAAAATGATTCATATAGTTATAAACCTTGGAGGTACAAGAACTCGAGGATTCAATTTTAACTACTGGAAATTAAATAATTCACTGCTTGAAGATACTCAATTTAAGGATAAAGTTAAAAGTCTAATAAAGAGATGCTATAATAATGATAAATTATCAGGTTTATTTGGAATAAATTGGGACATTATGAAATATGAAATTAGAAAATTTGCAATCTCAAGACGTAAAGAAATAGCCAAAAACAAAAGAAACAGAGAAAAATGGAGATTTTTCTACCTTAAAGAAACTTAAAATTAATGATTCTCTTACAATGGACCCACATTTAATATCTAATTGTTGCAACATTTTATAAAAAAAAAAAAAAAATATATATATATATATATATATATATATATATATATATATATATATATATATATATATATATATATATATATATATATATATATATATATACACAAAATGATAATATAGGTAATACTGCTCTTTTTCTAGATCCACTTAAGAAAAATGCTAAAATTATAAATCAAGATTCCAAAATTAATTGTGATCAAGACATCACTCTTGAAGAAATTCAAAAATGTATTGAAAAACTTAAAAGAAATAAGGCACCAGGTAATGATGGTCTGACCTTTGAATTCTACCAAGAATTTAAAGAAGATATCTCACAATTTCTTTTATATGTCTTCAAAGAAATATTGGAAAAAGAAGTAATGTTGCCAACTATGTTAAAAGGATTGATTACACTCATCCCTAAGCCGGGTAAAGACTAAATATAGAGAATTGGAGGCCTATAACTTTGATCAATAATGACACTAAATTATTTTCACATATTTTTGCAAATCGACTAAAGTTTTAAATGAAATCACAGATGACTGATTTCATAAGTGGCTTCATAAGTGGAAGATATATTGGCAATAATATTCCATTAATACTGGATTTGAATCGACAATTACGATTTTCTTTTAAGTGATGATAGTTATATTCTCTTTATATATTATTATAAAGCATTCGATACTGTAAACCACAACTTTAATTTGATGTTCTTGACTTCTTTGGTTTTGGCAACAACTTTACCCGTGCAGTTTGTTATACAATAATTGCAATAGTTCTATTAAACTACCTTTGGGCACTCCTAGATTTAATATAGGTAGAGATGTTAAACAACAAGACCCATTATCTCCTCTGTTGTTTCTATTGGTCATACAAGTAATGTATCTTCATATTAAAATGAATCCGTTTCAAGGTATTCAGTTGGCCAATAATGTAATTAAATGTTCCCAATTAGCAGATAATACACCAATTTGGCTCTTGAGTGTCTTAATGAGTTCTATTTAGTATCAGGGTTGTCTATAAATATATTAAAAAAAGTTAATTATTTGCATTAAAAGAAAGACCCCGTAACTTGTCAGAATTATGTGGCATTCCAATTAAAGACCATTTTTCTTATTTAGGAATTAAGATTTGCAAAGACCAAAAAGAAAGAGTAAATCTTAATTATACTCCATTAATTAATAAAATTCAAAAGAAATTCAACATTTGCCTAATGAGAGACTTATCTTTAAATGGGACAGTTTTATTATCAAAATCTGGAGGGTTATCTAGATTAGTTTACATTGTAATGGCCATAGGTGTTCCAAAACATATCAGTAATGAGATAAATAAAAATATATGTAATTTTATTTGGAAAAATAAACATCATTATTTGAATAAAAAAACACTTTGTAATTCGCTTAACCAAGGTGGGCTTAATGTACTTGATTTTTAAATATCTAATACTATTTTTCAAATTAAATGGATACAAAACTATATTTGTTCCAAAGATAAATTAATGTATTATATCGCTAATATTATTTTTGTAAAAGTGGGTGGTATTGAATTTCTTCTTAACTGTAATTTTAATATTAACAAACTTCCCATAAAACTTTCACATTTTCATAAACAAGCATTATGGATGCTTGTATACAAACACAATTTCTCCCCTCACAATTGCTTAATTTGGAATAATAAATACATTACACACCAAAATAAATCTTTATTTTTAGTTAATTGGCTTAAAGGATTAGTTCACTTTCAAATTAAAATTTCCTGATAGTCGTCGAAGATGTCCATGTCCTTCTCTCTTCAGTCGAAAAGAAATTAAGGTTTTTGATGAAAACATTCCAGGATTTTTCTCCATATAGTGGACTTTCAATGGCCTCCAAACAGTTGAAGGTCAAAATTACAGTTTCATTGCAGCTTCAAAGCGTTGTACACGATCCCAGACGAGAAATAAGGGTCTTATCTAGAGAAACCATCCCTCATTTTCTAAAATAAATAAATAAATAAATAAAAAAAAATAAAAATTATACATTTTAACCATAAATAATCATCTTGAACTAGCTCTCTTCTTCTTCTTCTTCTTCTTCTTCTTCTTCTTCTTCTTCTTCTTCTTCTTCTCTATTAGAATTCTGACAGTGTAAACACTGCTAAGTGTATAACTGCCCTCCACAGGTCAAAGTTTGAACTAAATTGTTATATACTTGCACTAGCATATTGTATATGACAATTCAGTTCAAACTTTGACCTGAGGAGAGCAGTAATACACTTAGCAGTGTCTACACTGCCAGAATTCTAATAGAGAAGAAGAAGAAGAAGAAGAAGAAGAAGAAGAAGAAGAAGAAGAAGAAGGGATTGTGTAGAACGCTTTAAAGCTGCAATGAAACTGTAATTTTGACCTTCAACCATTGGAGGCCATTGAAGTCCACTTTATGGAGAAAAATCCTGGAATGTTTTCATCAAAAACCTTAATTTTTTTTTCGACTGAAGAAAGACAGACATGAACATCCTGGATGACATGGGATGAGTAAATTATCAGGAAATTTTAATATGAAAGTGAACTAATCCTTTAAGAAAAATGTTTTGTTGGTTTCACAACTATTGAATTGTAATGGTCATTTACTTGTTCAGAATTTTTAAGAAAATTTTTATATTATATACCTTTTGGTAATCAATGCTATTCCCTCAGAACTTATAAATTTACTACAAAATAATATAGATGAAAAACCAAACTTAGATCTTAGTCTTAAACTGGAAGGTATACATTTAAAAGACAAAAAAAAAAATGTAATAATAATTATCTCAGAACAATGTGCCAAATTTCCACTGTTCCGTTAGCTATTGGATTTTGGAGATCACAATTTCAAGATGTCAATTGGAAAGGGACCTTTACAATTTCCAGACGCTTTTGTATCACCAATAAAATTAGGGAGGTATAATTTAAGATTTTTCATTGTATTTATCCTGTAAAACAGGTAATTTCAAAGTTTTGTAAATATATTGACCTGAAATGTGCAAAGAGGGAAATGAGAGTATTGTACATTTATTTTATGGTTGTATTTATACAAAACTACTTTGGTGTGATCTGGCTTTTTTGTTAAAAATAGTACTATTGAATTTAAAGTAAAAGATGTTTTATTTTTATTTTTTATGATAATACTGGTGATTTCAAAATTTGGTATATTGTGAATTTACTCATTATATATTGAACATTCTTTATCCACAAATGTAAATAGGGAGGGAAAAAAACTAATTTTACTCATTTTAAAATAGAAATAGGTCACTACTTGTATACATTACAAGAAACAAGTAATAAAATAATATAAAGTAATAAAGCTTTAAATATTAAAATAATAAAGCTAAAACTGTCAATTATTTTAAATCCTTAAATCTATTCTGTGAATAATTTGTAATGTCTAAACTTGTTTATACATGTGAAATTTTTGCTACTTTCTTTTCTTTTCTTTTTTTATCATAAGATTTAATTTGATGTATATGTAATGTAAAATATGTTATTGTCCTTGTATGTTTATTGTTCAAAAATTGCAATAAAAAAAAAGCAAAAAACAGGTAGAGCGAGTCAGATTTACAGAAATTGAGCAAGCATATGTGATGATTATCAGGGCCAGCATTGTATGCAGAAAAGCTCATGAAGACACAAAAGCTGTTTACATTTACTGTAATTCAATGTCTTCACGGTCACTTTCCCTATGTATAGCCTACATGTAAGCAGCCTTCTCTAACATGATTAAGATTATAATGCTTCTCCGACTCGATGCTGATGTACAGATTAAATATTACATCTGGAAAGCACATATTGCTCTCGGCTGTTTAGTTTACTTAGCAGCATAAAGATGACATTGGTGTTCTATATTCACAAATTTAGGAACCGTCTCTAAAGTTACACGCTACACTATTCCGACTTCAATAGCATTTGAAGAGAATGACTTACAGTCTTAATATCAACTGTTCATGTAGGTTTGAGGTATGATGCACACCTTTTAGATTTTTGATATTTATAAAAATAAATATGAGCCCATATGGTGGTGTAAAAATAGCAATATTTACACGATTTGACAGAATATTAACGCAACAGGCAAAAGTGTTTATACATTATAAAGAAAATGCTTTGCATACAATGTTGCATTTCTCTAGGATCATCGACTTGCATCACCAATATAACGAGGTTGGTCTTTTTATAGTCTGTGTATTAGGACAAAATATGTGGTTTGTGTTGTTTTTTTATTTGTTTTTTTATGAAAAAGCACTCTGGGCTCATCTGCTTGTCGTATATTTAAAGTGTTGTGTATATTGTTCATCAATAAGGTGTATACTGAGTCTTATCTTTTATTACTGTAGTAGGTTTCTAACAGGTTTCTATAGGAGGGAAACTTGAAACTTTGTGTGTTTAGTTCATATTCTGAGTGTGTCTGCTTACCTGGATATAGTATACATCACCAATAATGCTTATACTGAGTTTGGTATTGTATTAGTCCATTAAATGGGATGTCTAATGCTAATCATGCATTCTGACTTATTTACACTGCAGAGTTGGATTCTCGTGATAAACATGGCCAAAGTATAAAAAATGAGTTGGACATATGACAAAGTATTTCTGTGCCAGATAAACTCCTTCAGGGATTGTATAAGTTGCAGATTTTTTTTCTCTCGAGTATGGCCCTGCATGATGTCATAAAGGGTGGAATTCCTTGTATGGGCACTTCTCCCAGTATGGGCAACTACCTGTTGCTCTGGTCTTCATCAACACACGCTTGCACCAGCTGCTGGTGAGCCAACTAACAGCAGATGGAGATCATGCATCGGCAACCTAATGCTATCCCTGCAGTTCCCGGATGTGCAATGTTGAATTTTCTATTGAATTTGAACCACTGAATTTGTTACCTAATTTAACGTTAAGAAAATAGTAGAAATGTAATTAAACAGAATTGAGAAAATGTACTGCCCTTAAATATTTCTCACTATCTCTTTTACTTCCTAGCCAAAGACAATATGTACTCTTGTTTGGCACTAAGTGTGTATCAAATATTTGAATGCTACCAATCCACAATCTAATTCTGATTTGTGATGCAGTCTGAATCATAACCACAGCATGTTTGTTCATTGGACATGATGAGAACTAGTCCCCCGACTGTTTCTCCCAAGGTTTTTTTTTTTTTTTTTTTTTCCTTTTTTTTTTTCCCTTCTCCATTCTGTCCTCTGGCTTGCATAGTTGGGGACACTTAGTATTCAACATTATTATTGATTTGACTGCATTGACACTATTGTATGAGAACTGAACTGAGCTGGATGATGACATCATGTTTTTCTGCAGAACTGCTTTATAGATGAAACTAACTAATTTATTAATTGGTGATCTTTACATCAGAACTGAATTAACATTGAACTAACTTGCTGAACAATGACACTATTTTCTTTGTTTTCTTTCAGAGCTGATGTACAGCCAAAATGAACTCCGTTTGCATCATTCAATGATTTTCTTGTTATCACTGTAAAGCTGCTTTGAAACAATCTGTATTGTATAAAGCACTATATAAATAAATGAGACTTAGGTGACTGTTTTGGACCTTGGATATCAGTCTGTTGTGAGTTGAAGTGATCTTGAAAAAGATCATCTGAAAATATAAAGACACAATAACATTTGATAGCTTTACAATAAGCCATGATTTTTTCCATAAAGTCTCATGGGTAAAAGGAGCCCAATAGCTGTTCCTCAGGACTGAGAGTTTCCTGGTGGGCAGAGGTCGAATTGTTAATTTTACCTTCAGAGCCCTACAGAGATGAGGTCACAAGCATTTTTGGACCCTCTTATCATGGTGGGGGTGAGCAATCCCACGCCATTTCATTTCCCTTGATTAAGATTTATGGCTTTACAGCTTGCAGAAAGAGAAATGAACAGAGAAGAGAGGCACTTTCATTAGTATTCTGCTTGAGAGAGGCCACTAAGTCCTTGGGAGGGTTTATGTTCTGATGTGAATGACAAACTGAAATCAAAAAGCATAGTCAAACAAACTGAGCCCTTGCATCTGAAATAACTAACATTAGAAGAGAGGACAACAATAACAGTGAAAGAGAAGAAGAAACAGATAAAAAGGAAAGAGAGCAATCACAAGGTTGTACTTCACTAACTTGTAAATTTCACCTGTTTTCCAGATATTATAGGAGTGGATCTCCCAAAAACAAACAAACAAAAAAAAAATCTGTCATCATGTCATTCCAATTCAGAACATATTCTTGCAATGCTTACAATATTATCTCAGCTCTCTTTATAATTAAAATGGAGCACAGGACATCTTCATAAAGCAACATGTTCTCCAACCAATATGCCTATATAGGTCGTTTGTCACTTCCCTGAAATACGACCCATAGGAGCGTTTACTAAAGGTGTGCCCCTATCGACAACAGGACACTTTCATTTCAATGCATTGTTCCCTTTTATCTGAGTCATATTTCGGGTTTCGTGTAGCTCAATTGGCAGAGCATTGCAATATATAACAATATGCAGTCATGTGATCGTGGGTTCGATCCCAGGGAACGCATGTGCTCATAAAGTATATATGCACTATAAATCACTAAGGGTTTAGGGGTGGGGTGGCTGTAGTCGTTAAAAAAAATGCATTTTGCTAAATGGAAATAGGACAAATACTGAAAAAAGTCCACACATTACATTTAAATGAACATGCATTTTGATTGGTCATGACGGTCATAAGTCATTTCATGACAACAGACGTAACACGACACTGTCATTATTTTTACGCCAGCTAGAGGGCGCATGACTTTAAAACGTAAATAGGTCATAATAAGGTGCTTGAAAAATGACCTATAGGGTTGTTGTTGTTTTTTTGGAGGACAGTCTAGCACTGCCTGGTGTTGGAAATCTCAGAAGCATAGACCAGGAGACTTTGGGATCTCTTTAAGCAGAAGTTACTCTTTATTGAGAAACACGCTGTGTGTCGCTGTAGTCATCCAAAATCTAACTAAGGCAGTGTATACATGTTTTATAGGCATTCAGTGGGTAGTCCTTAAAGGTGTTGCCCTTACACACAGCCTTAGAAGTGACCACTAAAACAAAAGCAAACAGTAGCTGGTCACGAGAACTAAGACTATGTAAACATTCACACATAGTTTGACTTCCGGTAGGAAGATCAAAGCATTCAAATGCATAGGTGCTAACCCAATCAGTCTGACAATATCGCCCATACCTTTACATTATCATAGAGACAAAAGCACAGCTGTATCTTGAGCTTGTCATGCCAAATGGTAAGGAAGTGCAAAAGGTTTATGTCACACACCCCTGAGCTGCCTGCCTTGATCTCCTTAGAATGTCATTATCTTTACCTTAACATGCTAAATACAATATACTTCACCTTAGTAATTCATGTGAGGTGATGTCAGTATGTAGGATCAACAGATCTTAAACAGATTAATAGGGCCCGAGCACTGATGGTGTGAGGACCCTATTGGAATTGCTCAGCCAATTATTCTTCTTCTCCAAAATGAATCGCATTTTTGAGGGCCTAAACGTTCTCAAAAACTCATGAAACTTTGCACACGCGTCAGAAGTGGTGAAAATATACATCTGATATGGGTTTCAGAATTAGGTGTGGCAAAATGGCTCGATAGTGCCATCTACAAAATTTCAATTAAGCACCCTTCGTGCTACGTTTCACGTACAGTTATGAAATTCGGTAGACAGATGTAACAGCCCAATACCTACAAAAAAGCCCCTGGGTGCAAAGTTTGTAAACCCAACAGGAAGTGAGATATTTTGAATTTTCTCTACAAAATTTTGGCAGTTTTTGCCATTTCCACATGTTGTACTTTAACGAACTCCTCCTAGAGCTTTAATCAGATCAACATCATATTTAGTCAGTCTAATCTAAAGGCCTTTGAGACGTTAAATTGCGAAGATCTAGAGTTTTCGCTGAAGGGCGTGTCCGTGGCGGCCTGGCAAAGTTCAATGTTTCGCCATGAAACAGGAAGTTGTTGTAACTCGGGCATACAATATCTGATCTGCCCCAAACTTCACATGTTTTATTAGAGTCCTCACCTGAAGACATCTATATGACAATATTCAGTTACAGTCATAGCGCCACCTGGGGGCAACAGGAAATGACATGTTTTACACTGTGATTAACTCCTCATAGAGATTTAACCAGATCAATGTCATTTTTGGTCAGTCTAATCTAAAGGCCTTTGAGACGTTAAATTGCAAAGATCTAGAGTTTTCGCTGAAGGGCGTGTCCGTGGCGGCCTGGCAAAGTTCGATGTTTCGCCATGAAACAGGAAGTTGTTGTAACTCAGGCATACAATATCTGATCTGCCCCAAACTTCACATGTTTTATTAGAGTCCTCACCTGAAGACATCTATATGACAATATTCGGTCCCACTTTATATTAAGTGTCCCTTATACCTGTGAACTTACATGGTAACTAGATGTGTATGTAGCATGTAACCACATTGTAAGTACACATTGGTACATAGTATCTACAGCTCTAATACTGGTGTAACTACACACATGTAACAACCCACTGAATAGAATGTGTAAGTACAAATGTGTAACAGGTCATTGGTAACAACACTTTTTTTCACTTCAGAAAGTACACATGTGTAACAAGAATTATGTAACTACATTTTGAAACAACAATATGTACTTGCACAAGTTTTTACACTTCCACACGGAGACTTCAATACTGCAGTTACCAGTTTGGAATAGCCTGAAAATGTATGGAAATCATGATGATTCCTATGTACATACCATGTATTTATGAACACTGAATTAGAATTAGACTGGCAGTGCTAATGCTGAATTAGAAAGTTTCACCTTGTGATACCAGTGTACTTACATGGTAAATCCTCAGGAACTGTCCACTTAATATAAAGTGTAAAATGGTCACAATTTACTGTGTAATATGTAAAACCTAATCCTCTGTGCCACACTTTAATAACAGTGTACTTACATGGTAAATCCTCAGGAACTGTCCACTCAATATAAAGTATAAAATGGTCACAATTTACTGTGTAATATGTAAAACAAACCTCTCTGCAACACTTAAATAACAGTGTACTTACAATGTAAATCCTCAGGAACTGTCCACTTAATATAAAGTGTAAAATGGTCAATTTACTGTGTAATATGTAAAACCTAATCCTCTGTGCCACACTTTAATAACAGTGTACTTGCATGGTAACACTGCAGGAACTGTCCATTTAATATAAAGTGTAAAATTCTGGACACCAACCACAATTTATATGTAAAGCCTAACTCGCTGGGTGCTGCTGTGTAACATCAATGTTGTTACAAATTATATTCACTGAATTTAAAGTGTAATCATTCAATCATAACTGTGTAACACCAGAGAATTTACATCGTGAATACACAGGAATTGTTTACTTATTATAAAGTGTAACTGTATTTGTTGCATTGCAGTTACACTGTTCTTACACAGGAACAGAGCACTGTAATTTACAGTGTGACTGTAAAGTCAAATTGGTAATCAGAGTGTCAGATCAGAAATGGAAAATTAAAAAGAAGAACAAAGGAAATAAATAGTAAATCTGTGCTGTGCAATAATATCCCAATATCTATATCAAAGCAAAACTATCACATTCATATTTCAAAGTTTATTATACATTCTGCAACGATGTGTATGCATATACACTCCTAAGTAGTTTGAGTAAGCTATAAACTTAGCAAAACAAGTTAGAAGTTGTTAGCATGATATAGTCAAATTTCAGAATCTGAAGAAATGTCACAACATAAACAGTTCAAAAACAGAGACTGTCTAGAGCCAAAAAAATCATGCATTTGGGGAAGATACACCTTTAATGAAATCTAAATCTGTATGTTCTTCTAATGTCATGGATCAGCTGTGCCAAGGCACCTTTCCTATTTCTTCTTCCCAGCCAATAGTGCCACTGGATGAACTTCAAATGTTCTCTTAATAGTTTTGTAGTCTTGTTACCCCTGAATCTTGATACCTGTGCCTTGATGGCTAGCCAGGCCCGTTCAATATGCTGTGTGTGACAGCCAGTTTGGGGATCAACAAAATTTTCACTGTGGTTTACAGTTAGGTGTCTGTATCCTAGTGGTTGTAGCGCATTAAGATATGCCCTCCAATTGTCACTGTAAACAGTTGACCCCCTTCTGATGTGCCTTGTGATAATGGGCATCAGTGTGGTCCTGGAACGGTCCTTTACCATCTTTAAGACTGGTAGGCGGCGAGCTCCTTTAACTTCCATCATCCCAAACACCCAGCCTTTTCTTCTCTGCCAAGTAGTACAACAGCGGCCACGATTCAACTGAAAATGCATAAACACAAGAAAATATTAAGAGCAGTAAATCCCGGTATGTGCCAGAGAAAACATACATTTGTATTCTGATCTCCCCATGATCATTTAGGGGTTACTCAAGCCATTCCTCAGCACACGTGTATCTTCATTAACCTAAACATTAAACAACTGAATAACAACAAATAGGTTGAGGAGAACTTATTGTTACCTTTTGGAACATCGTCATTCAATCATGTCTTTTGATTGCATGTGGTATTTTGATGTGATATTAACCCTGGAAGTATTATTGAATGCAACTAAACCAACTTTAGTATTTCAACATGGTAAAAAACTTCCATTCTTTTTTATTTTTTACATCAGATGTACCTTTCTCTTGTGAGCAAACTTAGACTCATCTATGGCCACAAACTTCTGTCTTGACTTCCCACCAACTCTAAGACCTGTTCTTCTTTTCAGATTCTTCAATGCCTTGATGCAAACCTGTAAAAAGTATGTGGCCACAGAAGAATTAGTACAAACAAAATTAATTACAATTCAACTGGCTGAGCAATGTACTACTGAAGACTCTTGTGCAAAGGCTAGGATTTTATACAAATGCCTGTGACAAAAAATAAGCTACTGTAAGGACTTAGCCTATTTATTAGCTCAATTTAATTGTTACAGGGAATAAGAATTGAATCAACTGTAAATGATTCACTGTAAATGATTCAGAATTAATATTTAACACTTCATCAATTATTCGTCCAGCGAAAATTGAGGTTAGAGTATTTTACCAATTCTGGATAAAATATTATTCTGCGGCCAACAGTAACAATATTTTATTATGATTATTGTTATTATTGTAATTATTATATTATAAGCAAGAGGTAACTTTTAGGATCTTTTAAGTTTAAGGCAGTAATTTGATACACAGCACAAGAAACTCGTATATGTGAAAAATCAAAACAAGATTTATTGACTACTTCTAATGATTACAGAAAACTAAGGCTAAACACACACACACACACATACATACATGTACACACATTCGCGGAGTTGATGAGTTATGAAAAGTCCCAAGTTCAGTGCTAACTTAACTCATAACCTGAGGAAAATCCCAAAAGCAGAGCTTTGGCTTGATTCTTTAGGTTTAAAGGAGTTTCACCAGTTCCCAGCAAGAGAGAGAGAAGTTTGCTTGTACCTGCGTTTGCTGTGACAGCTGAGGTAATCGGGTTGTTCCGTGACTCGTGTACAGCGGAATCCCGTTCTGGATTGGCTGTCTTTCAGGTGACGTCTTCTCGGGAAAGCCCTTCGTTGGGCTGCGCGGAAGCTTTGAAGAAGGTTATTGGCTGGTGAAACGCGCTGTTCTGAGAGTCTGGCTGGAGCGGCTCTCTTCTTTGGAGACTTTGGTCAAAAGGTTTAACGGAGTGTTTCAGGGTTCGGGATGTGACGGCTGTTGCGGCTCGTGGATGAAGATAGTCAGCGACTGTCAGATGGAAATCAGCCACGGCAGTTAGATGGGTTCTTCAACCCTTCTTCAGCGTATCGATTCTTTGACGTATCTTTTACATATCTTTTGACAACTGGCTATTGGGAAAGCATAGTTTTAAAGGAGCAATTTGGGTCCATCCTTCAGATGCGATCCTCCAATGAGACGTTGCTACGGAGATTAGACACGCCTCGTCTATTGTCCATTGATCACACCGCGTGATATCTGCAGAACATTCTCCTGTTTGATTAACAACTTTATAAAGTTTCTTAATATTTTCCTGATACTGAATTTCAATGTTTCATTCACACAGAATTACAGAGAATTATAAACTCTGTATTTAGAGCTCAAACATGGCACACTTCTTACACACACATATTACGAGACTGACCTAATTAAAACAATGATTACAATAATGCATTTGAAGAAAACCCACATATTGAATACATTGAATAGACATGTTAGTAATTACATCATGGCATGTATTATTCTGTATATAGTTTAAAATGATTTCTTAATGATGGTCCATTCGAAGTTCATTGCACAGTTTTCAAGCATAGTTTAAACTTTGACCGGAGTCACGAGTGACCGGGTCAGGATGGATTGCTCAATACAAGGGAGGTATTGATAGGACAGATTCGTCTTCAAATCCGTTGATGGGTGTTTTCCTGTTCCGTCCACTAATACAAGAGGGTTTTGTGAGAGAATCAATAGATTTAATGTGATCAGATCCACGTGATGGGTTCTGATTAGTTTATTGCTGATGAGCTAATAAGTCCTTTAGACAGAGTCCTTTGTTAAAAGAAGTCACGTCATCACTTCAGGAAATGGATCTTTTGGACCAAATGAAGCTTTGTTCAATCATGCCTCTGGCTGATGAAGCCATTTGTAAGTTCTGTCGAGCGGTGCCCTACAGAGTCCCCCTTTTGCTTGGCGAGGTTCCTGGTGCGAACGTCGGCAGGCACTGGAACAAGAGGCAGAGAGAGAGAGAACAGACAAACACAAAACACAAACAACGCTTCCCTCACTCGGCTGAATCCTGGTGAAGGACTTGGGTATCTTGGAGTGAACGGGTTAGGAACACTTCAACTAACATAGGGGTGTGTTGTTTAAGATCAGTTGTGATTGGGTGGTTTCGACTAATCTAATTGTCAGTGGTTCGACGAGGAGGTAGAGGCGTAATTTCAATCAGGTTGGTTGAGTTCTCGGGTTCAGGTTCTTGGTCAGTTTTATCACGTCGGAAAATGCGCGGGACGCCCGACGTGCATCGATCAAAAGACTCTTGCACGGCGTTCACCCGTTTGTGCAGGATGAAGGCCAGTGTCAAGGTCACAATATATCCTACAATAGTAGGGATGCAAAGCGCTGTGTCAGCAGCAGACCAAGACCGAACGAATGGCATGCCAGCGGGCGGAAGGCGGGCTATAACTTCTAAGGCCGTCTCAACAGGGGTCAGATCAATAAGTTGCGTTCCTTCCTCCCTGATCCTTTCTTCCGATTCTGGATCGAGGACGAAGGAATGCTGTTTGAAGTACGGTGAGATTTCAAGTTCAGCCTGACACTCATCGTCGTGATACACTGCAAGATTGTCAATATGGAGGATCGAGCCCTTAGGGACATTGATCCAGAGAGTTTGGTTAGGCAGGATAATGTGTGTGGCAGCTAGTGTCGGGTCTAATTGATTCTAGGCCGCAGATGCCCTCGGTATTATCAAATACGAATGGTTTACTCGGGCAAAGGTAATGAATGTCTTCAATGAGCGTACGCGTTTTAGGTTTGGGGCCTGGTACAACTGTTCGTTGTTATCGTGGTACGCCACGACCTCAGGAGTGTGTACTTTGACATAGGTGTTCCCTTGCCAAAATCAAACATTCACAACGTCTTTGAGCCGGTAGATATTATTCGAATCGATAATGGGTAAAACTGAGGAGGAAGACTAATGATAGTGAAAGGAGGGAAAAAAGAAAGCATGAGGAGAGAGACAAGAAAACACAAAGAGACACAAGGACACTGAGTTTACGAGAGCAAAGTGAGTGTCACATGTGTGAGGCAACTCCTTTCTACTAGAGGTTGTCACTAGCAGTGCTGTGAAGGAGCGTGTGTAAGTGTTGTGTAAAACAAAACCAGAAAAATAAAAAAAAAACTTTCCCTAGAAATGACAGAGTCATTAGTGGGGTATAGAGTAGGGGATTGTCGGTCTGTGTCAGTGGGTTTGAACCTCCCCCTTTTCCTGTCGGTTGGAACCTTGGTGCCTCTTTATCTGGTTTCGATGGACCCATCGAAGGACAGGCTCGTTGCGGCCTTGTCTGATTTTGATTCGGTAGGCGACAGGTGAGAGCTTGTCCACAATCTCATGTGGTCCTGTCCAGTGAGGTAGGAATTTCTTTGACAGGCGATGGGGAGCTTTCTGCCTTGGCTGGGCAAAGCTGTAGTACCACACTTTGTCTCCGACATCGAGTTCTTGGTAAGAGGCCCTTTTGTCGTAGTAGGCTTTACGACCTTCCGCGCTTCTCTGGAGGTTTTGTTGTGCGAAGGCGAAAGTCGCTCTCAGGTGCTGATGCAACTCTTCCAGATACTGGTGAGTGGTGTAGGCGGTGACAAGGTTCATGTCACCAGGTTGGTACAGCAGGTGTAGCGGTAGTGTCATTTGTCGCCCTGTCATCATTTCGAATGGGGCTACTCCGGTAGACCGGTGAGGGGTGGCCCTGATGGCCATCAGTACCAGAGGGAGCTTGATATCCCAATCCTTTTGGTTGGCGGACACATACTTCTTCAACATGCTTGCCACTGTCTTGTTGGCCCGTTCGACCTGCCCTGAGGAAATTGGATGATGGCTTATGTGAAGCTTGGCCTGTATGCCCAGGAGTTTCCATACATCCTGCATAACCTCAGCGGTGAAGTGGGTTCCTCGGTCAGAGTTGACTCTTTGAGGCAGTCCAAATCTTGAGAAGATGTGGTTCATTAACAGGCAGGCTGTTGTTTCTGCTGTATCGTTGGGAGCTGGGAGACACTCTACCCACTTTGTGAATTCGCAAACCACGGTGAGGAAGTATTTGTTACCCCGTGTTGACCGTGGCAGGGGTCCTACCCAATCTATTTGGAGGTCAGACCATGGGAAGGTCATTCCTTTCCGTTGTAGTGGTGCTCTGTGGTTTGGGTTTGCCGGTTGGAACTGGCAACACACCAGGCATCCTTTTACATATTCCGTCACATCTTGCTGCATGCCAGGCCAATATGCTACTTGTTTGAGCGTTTCATAGGTGGCCTTGGCGCCATGGTGTCCAGCGCATGGTGCATCGTGGGCGTGTGTCAGCATTATCCCCCTTTGGCTCTGAGGAACTACAAGCTTTGGCGCAGTTAGGGGCTCAGGGACATATGTGAGAACGCCGTCCTTGAGATGCAGCATGTGCTTGATTGAGTGAAGGTGGCGGAGATCAGAGGAATTGGATAGGTCGGAGGTGGAAATGGGATGAGTTATTGGGTCGGAAATGTGAGCGATAATGGTTTGCAGCGTTGGATCCGACGCTTGGAGGGTGCGGAGATCATCCGCAGTGAACTGAGGTGAGAGTTCAACATGGGAGGAGGCGGGGGTTTGCGCGCCAATGGCGTGCTGGCGGCGGGTTATGGCTGCAACTGAAGGGTTGGGTGGGAGGGATGGGAATTTCCAAGGCTCTCCATGTGATGCACCAGCTTTGGCAAGGGCATCGGTTTGGTCATTGAGATCTTTGTCTTGCCCTGGTTGGCGTGAATGACCACGGACCTTTTTCCAGTAGATGATCATGTCATGTGTGGTGACAATGGCATCGCATGCTTGGAAAAGTTCCTGATGTTTGACAGGCTTGTTGTTAGCTGTCTTGAATCCGTTCTGTTTCCATCCAGCTAGATGGCATGTGAAACTTAGACGGGCATAGTTCGAGTCAGTACATATCAGGAGTTCTTTGATGTTGTGGGAGGCGGCCAGTTGTAGGGTGATGAGGATGGCTGCTATCTCTGCATATTGAGATGAGTGAGGGCCTAACTTGAACTGTTGTGGTGGGCAAGGGTCATTGTTGAGCCAGACCACGCCTGCTCCCGCTTTCAAGTTGCCTTGTTGATTGTAGGAGCAACCATCGACATATGCTGTGGGCATGCCTTCACACACATTCTCCTCGAAGTACCTATAGTTTGTCAGTTGCGGTGGTGCCGGTTCTTTGGCTTCTGCTGAGGTATTCAGCGTGTCTGTTGAACAGCTCTGACAGGCTGCTAGCCCGTTTCCCAGTGAGGATTTGTGGTTTTGGGCATATCTTGCCTCGACGTCTCGTCCTTGGAGCGTCATTAACCATGTAGCTATGCGGGCGTTGGTTACCACGCCATCCCTGATTCGTTGGCTGTTGAGGAAGGTCACTGGTTGGTGACACGTTTCAATGATAACCTTCTGAGCTCCAATGTAGTTGGAGAAACGCTGAATGGCCCATACAGTGCAAAGCAAGGCTTTTTCGCAGTCTGAGTATTTGCATTCTGGGGGAAGCAAGGTTTTGCTGGCATAAGCGACCACCCGTTTGTCTTTGTCGTGGAGCTGGTACAGACCTGCACTGAGGCAATGATTGGAGAATCCAGCTTCCAGATAGAATTCTTTTCCTGGGTCGGGGTAGGCCAGGCATGGGGCCGAGCACAGGCGTTGTTTGAGCTCGCTCATGGCTGTGTCCTGGGCTTCCGACCAAACAAAGGGTGTGTCCTTCTTCAGGAGGGAAGTCAGTGGTCGTGCGATGTCAGCATAGTTCTCGATGAACTGTCGTGAGTAGTTGCATACTCCCAGAAAACTTCGTAGCTCAGAGATGTTAGTGGGCGTCTTTATGTTTTGTATTGCTTGTGTACGGCTGGACTGCGGCTCAATGCCGCCTCGTCCGACGAGCAAGCCAACATAATTTACCTTGGTTTTACACCATTGTCCTTTGTGGAGGGCAATTTTCGCTCCTGCTGTTGTCAGCTGGTTCAGGACATGGTCGATTTCTTTGAGGTGGTCTGCCACATTGTTGCTTTTCATAAGGATATCGTCAACATAAATGAGGTTGCCTCTGGCTCTGGCATCGGGGCAAGCTTTGTTCAGAAAGATGTTGAATTCAGCTGGGGAGTTGGCATAGCCGAAGGGGCATCTTGTGAAGGTGAATTGTCGATTGCCAAAGGTGAACGCCAACTTGTGTTGGTCATCCGGGTGGACAGGGATTGTCCAAAATCCTGAGGCGACGTCCAGTGTGGATAGGATCGTGGAGCCTTTGATTTTGGGAATCTCTTGGTCCAATTGAGTCATAGGCCATCGCGATAAGGGAACTTGCTGGTTCAATTTGCGATAGTCAATGGTGGGCCGCCATTTGCCGTTTGGCTTTAGGACTGGCCATATCGGGGCGGAGTAGGTGCTGTTGCAGGGTCGGATGACCCCCTTTTGTAGCATGGAGTCAATGATATCTTGCACTGATTCGTATGATGCTATCGGAATCTTGTACTGCCGCACAAATGTCGGTGGCGCATTTGGGTGAGTTGGGATGCGCACCATGTGGATATCAGTCAGGCCACAGTCCAGGGAATCCTTTGCGAAGGAGTCCTTGTATTTGCACAGAACTTCTTTGAGTCCTTGGCGATCCATTTCACTGTGGAGGGCATCCGCCTCGCTTAGGATTTGTTGGACTTGTGCATTGAACCCAGCATAGGGTTCCTCTGAGTCTTTTGAGGGACTGTGGGCCTTGACAGTCAGTTCTACAGGTGACTCTGTTGCAGTCTGTGTTGACACAGCGTAGACAGCGAGGTGAGTGTCATCTGTAAGTTCTGATCGGCAGACACTTTCTTTAGGCACCGGCAGAATAGAAGTGATGGTGATGATCTCATGGGGCTTTGTGCAAGTTACGGTGTTGTGGCATTCATCTGACATTAGTTCAACTGGTATGTGGCCGATGACAGGAACTGTCAGTTCAAAGTCATGGAACGCCTGGTTGATGAGCCATCCCAGGTGACTGGCTTTTGGCACATTGATGTCTTTGGCCGTACAGTTGTTGAACAACACATACACAGCACGAGATGACACTTCTATGAGAGGTGTGGCTTCCAAGGTCAGTCCTAGTTTTAGGCAGGTCCTGGAAGGTTGGAAGAAGCCTAGCTTACTGTTAAGGGTCTGGCCAGGTCGCATGTTGAGGCGGACACTGACACTCTTGCTGTAAGCGGGGATTGTGGCTTCTTGCTCGTTGATCATGGCGCATGCATCTGGTATTGTTTGCCCAGATCGAAGATTCTTGAGGTTGACTGAAGATGTCAATTGGTGTGACAAGGGAGTCCATATGACGTCATTCACGGTGTCAACGCAGGCGTTGAGACGGACCATGATGTCTGCTCCTATGTAGATGTCATGAGGCAGGTTGGGGACAACCAGGAGGTAGTGACTCAAGAGTCTGTCATTCCATCGTATGTCTGCAGCACAGACGATCTTGGAGGTAGCCATAGTTGTTGAACATGGATTGAGAGGGAAGCGGCTATGCTTCGAGACGTGTGGTATGCTCTGATTTGTCTGCTTCAATGTTCTGAAGAGCTTCAGGCTGATAGCTGAGTTTTCAGCCCACAGGGCTAATGCTGCATCAGGCACTGATGTGTCTTGGACATTTATGGCAGTCATGATTCGGAGGGAACCTGAGTCTGACGCTTGCAGTGAGCAGAGGAATGGGTCTTGGTTCTTGTTGCTTGAAGTGGAACTTGCTCTTGACTTTGAACTTGCATCGTCAGTCAGTGGATGGGGGGCGGTGTCTGTGGCTTGACACTGCAATTCGTTCAGGTTTACTGACTGGAGGGGCAGAGGCTCACGGACTTGTGTCCATATCTTCAGGTGTTTGAAGTCTATTAAGGGTTCAAAGCGGTTAAGCAGGTCTTTCCCAATGAGGAGAGGATATGTGTTGAGTGGTGAGACGTATACTGGGTGAACAAGGTTCATTGGTCCCACTGTTAGGTGAATTGGGGCCACATGTTTTAGTTGTAGGCCTGTGTGGGAATATGCTTGGAGGTTCAGCTCACACCTTTGAAGTTTGAAGGTTCCGTTAGACCTCTTTGTTCTGTTTTGGACTTCTTCAAGGAGTTCTGTTGACATTAGGGTGATGTCAGCTCCAGTGTCGAGGAGGGCTTCGACCTTGATGTGTTGTTCGATGATAATGGAGAGGTAAAACTTTCTTGCGATACCTTTCTCAATGAGATCACCTAGGAGTTGTGGGACTGGAGTTTGGGATGAGAGAGGTAGGATGTCAGCATTTATTTCGTTTTCTTCGGAGGAGTGGCAGACGACCAAGACAGCACTTTCAGGAACTGGAGTGGTTTCCACAGCAGGTGTTTGTTGGATGCTGCTGTGATCTGACCCATCAGGTGTTGGATCAGTTTCTGACTGTTTTGCAGGATGTTCAGGTGGGACTTCTTGTCCGTTTGAAGTTATGGTGCTTGTGGTTCTCTGAGAGAGAGATGAGGTGCTGTTCTCTGGGGTATGTTGAGTCAGGTGGTCGCTGCCATCTCGTCCGGCCGCTAGTCAGGATGAATCTGGTTTCGCTTTCTCTTCCCACTTCCGGTCGTCCTCCTTTCGTTGGAAGAACTCTTTCATCATCATTTTCATCAGCTCTTGAGAGTCGAAACAAGGTGAAGTCTTTTGTTCTGGTATGGATTCATTTTGAGCTCTGTCAGCTTGGAATCTTTGTGAGTTTTTTCGTCGATTCCTTGGGCTGGTTGCTCCAGGGTGTGTTTGTCGTTTTCCCTTGGATTCCCATGAGCCTTTTCCTCTGGGGTTTCCAAATGAGCTTGGCTGATTCCAGGTTTTCTCCCAATGACTCTCATGAGGTCTTGATTGGTTCCATGAATTTTCCCAGTGACGTCCAGGTGAGCGTTGTCGTCCACGTGGTCCATCCCAGCGGTTGTCTCTCTGTTTAGGTCGAGTACCAGTGTGGGAGTCCCACTCTCTGTTGGACGAAGATGCATTCCACTCTTTGGGTGTCGGCTTGGCAAGGTCTTGACGCTGGGTGCCCTCTAGGGCCAGCCCTTGACTCTGTGTGTTGAAGTCAAGAACTGTGGTGGTTTTGGTGCCCTTTTCTAAGGCCATCTTCTGTTTACAGTAGGCTTTGTGCGCCAAGTCTCTTAACTGTTGAGCACTCATTGTGCGTGGACAGGCAAGGACGCCAAGATGGTGGCTCACCCCAGGATGGAGGTTTCTCAGGAAGAGAGTTTTGAAGTTCAATTCCTCCTCCATGCTCTGTTCGTTGCGAGACCCGAAGTATGCTAGCCTTAGTCGGCTATAGAAGACTTGAGGAGTTTCGTGACGACCTTGTTTTGTTTCCAGGGCAGCCACTAGTCCTCGTTCTGACTCAGGGTCGGCAAACTCTCTGATGAGAGCTTCTCGGAGCAGGTGGTAATCAGTCTTTGTGTGGGCAGGCTGCCGGTCCAGGAAGCTGCGCACTTCAGAGCTGGATGTGGCTCTGAGCAAATAAAGTCTATCTTTGTCAGTGACATTGGGTCTCATTTCCAGATGGAAGTCAATATCTTGCAGATAACTCTGAACATTTGGACTACCTGGCACATTTGGAGTGAATTTGCCAATGTTTCTAGCAAGCTTGTCAAGGTCTCTGAGGTCCAAGCCATGAGATGATCTGTGGCTGGCTGGAGCACGTTCTTTTAGCTTAGTGGGGAGGTAGGATTCTTCGGAGGGAGCAGGTGACTGTTTTGGCACTGCCCCCTTCTGATCATGTGCCAGTCCAGGAACAGGGGAGCCGGTCCTGCTTGGCAAAGGTGAAGTCGGTGTCCGACGTGTTCTTGACGGCTCACAGCGCAATTCATATGCATGCTTGAGTTCCTCTTTAATACTGTCAGACTCTTCTTTGATGTAGTCAAGCTGTTGTTTTAGGCGGCTGACCTCATTTCTTGACTCATTCAGGTGAGTTTCGAGAGCTTTAATTCGGCTGTTCTTGTCTCTGAAGTCAGCCTTTGCTTTTTCCAGTAGCTGTTCTGCGTACTGTAGCTTGTCGGAGAGGTCAGCGTAGTCTGCTCTGCCTCGTTCCATTTCTTGCGTAGTAGCTGCTAGGGTCTCTTTTAGCCTGTTGATCTCCTCTTTTGCGCCTTGTTCCACTTCATCAGGCCCTTCTCGTCGTTCCTGAGCCTCCAGCTCCAGCTGTTCGATGCGTCGTTGTGCATGTGTCAGCTCCTGCTGGCGATGGGCGGCTTGCCTGTCGCTCAGTTTGAGGGTGGCGATGAGTGTGTGGCTTAAGGAGCCGGTGATCTTGGCTAGTTCTTTGTGACTGTAGCTCTGGCTTGGGTCCTGTTTCATGAGGCTTGCTATGTTGTCATCCAGCTGGTCCTGTGTCTGATGCTTTAGTGTTTCAGCGGCCTTAGGTAGGAGGCTGTCTGTTACAACACTTAGCCAGGTCTCCAGATCCTTCCAGTGTCCAGCAGGGTCTGTTGTGCGAGACATGTTTGGCACCGCGAGGGAGATCTAAACCCGAAACTGACACAGACCTTGAAGGAAAGAACAAAACAAAACAAAAACAAAACAAAACAAACAAGCAGGGCAAATCAAAGGTGTAAGTGTGCAATGTCAACTGTGAGTTAATGGGAATGAGTAATGAGTGTGTAAATGTGCAGGTAAGACTGGTTCTCAACTGTGGTCCTCTCGTGGATGTGCTTCTAACTCGGAGTCTCTGCGAAAAGAATCAGTAAGCACACACAGATAGCACAGCTAGAGAACAGCAGAAGAAAAGAAGAGCACGAAACAAACAGAATAGCATTTAGCAAAAAGCAGAATAATAATGGGGTGCTTCCAGTTTCCCTATAAAATGAAGTTTTGTCTTTAACACTGTTTGCAGAATGAGTTTTGTAAAATTTAATTTTAGAAGGATGGTTCTAGACAGGGGTTTTGAAAAGGATTTCAAAGTACCAGGACTGTGATTGTTATTAAAATTCCCTTCGGGGCGAAAGAAAAACAATAACAATGACAGTATTGGTTTCTCAGCTAGTAGGATTGACAACCATGCACCACTTAAAGCGCTTCTAGACGCGTGCTCAGGGTTTATGGACGCCTACCAGTCTCCTTGTCGACCTGCTCGAGCCTAGGCTGGGTAGGATAACAGGATGAGGAGGGAAGGTAAAGTGAGTGTCATACTATTTTAAAAGAAGTGTTCCGTTTCCCAAATATTTGTTAAATATTTCTCAAACACTCTGCTTTTATGACTTTCACAGGTACAAATCCAAAAACCAGCAGCAGTAGTCAAACCAGAAGAGGACAGCTGAGAGAGAGAGAGAGAGAGAGAGAGAGAGAGAGAGAGAGAGAGAGAGAGAGAGAGAGAGAGAAGAAGAAAGAGAGTGAAGTTTTGCTCCCAAAATTTGGAAAAATTACAGGGTTGACAGAGTGGTGGCGCTAGGGAGTCGCTACGCCTAGGGGGTTGGCTTACTGCGCTAGCAGGAGAAGTCAACTGACCCAAGTATTGAGGAGGACCCCAAAAATGTTCCTTAAATAAATGAATTAAATCAAAGACTAAGGGAGTGAAAGTCTGAGACTAAACTTTATTTTAAATGAAATTTTGAATTCAAATTTGGAAGTTGTGAATTAAAATTGTAATGGGTTCAGCATTAAACATTGAGAGCAATTATAATCAAATTAATCAATCAAGTATCATCTGAATTAGGGAAGCCCAAATCCTAATTAATGACTAATGAAATTAAAATTTCAAAGCAATAATGATTAGTTAATGATTAAAATTGCCAGATGTTTGTAAGCAACTACCATTAAATTAATCCACAAATATCCATACCATATGAAAGCTAAACTGAAATTGATTATGAACTTGATTTTCAATTAAAATTGAAATCGAATTAAAGTTTCCAATCAAAAATTCATATTCCCAGATGTCATTAAATTCAATAAGAGCAATTACAAATAACATAAAATGTCATTAAAAGTAATTAGGACGATTGCTACTAAAACAAAACAGTGTTTAACTGACAAGAGTAAATTTAGGAGAGAGAACTCTCAAACAAATGATATTAAAAACCAGGTTTATTAAATTTAACATTTGTCACGTTCTCTCAAATGGGAGGAGATGAGAAAAGATAAGATGTGTAAGTTAGACAGAGAGGGAGGTGAAAGCACTAGAGTGAATTAAAGTTCAGTAAGAAAGAAGTCATTCCAACATTGCAACATTGCATTCAGACCACAAAATGCTATGCTAGCCACTAGCCCTTTAGCAATGCTACTAGCTTTACATAGACTGTAATGCAACCGTGCTAGATTTAGCTAGCTCAGCTTGTGCTAAGCTTTGTTTACACACAGTTGAATATGGCGCTGGCAGACTGCGCATGCGCACTTAAAGGTTACCCCGGGAAAGGTTTCTTAGGGCTTCCGGGTTACAGCTGTCACTGTCGTGGTGACCGTGACGCACAACAAAAGAGTACGCTTGTTCTATACTCTTTGCACACAGATAACGAACATACAAAATCACATTAATCATTGAACTGACGGCGCAGTTCTCAATGACAATGAACCATTCAGCTTCTCATGTTTCCGAGCTGAACAACCCCCACACGTTAGAGTGAGGCACATTAATCCACAGATTTTTCTGCAATTAATAATAGTAACATTACTGAGATCTCGGCGATCTGAATCGTTCGTGTCAGTTTCTGGACACGCAACAACATGCAGGATTTACTGCAACAATACTTGATCAAGAATTTTCAAAATAATCCCATTCAAATCAAACTCAGACACGTATAGTGTTTAGAGTATTAATATCTCATCTCACGAATGAGCGGATATAGGCGGCACATTAGGTAGCTACTCTCTAATGTGACCATGCAGGGATTTTAGCTTAGTTGAAATAACATTGGAACACGCAATATTATCCACTATAGCTAAGGCCTTAAAGAACAAAGCAAGGAACACGCTTACTCTGTCCTGGTGCGCTCTCAGGCGACTTTCCTTTTGTCTTGGCAGACAATCTTAGATTCATTTACTGCAGTTTTAACAACAACAACAACAACAAAACGTACAGACAAACAACTCGAGTTCAGATTTCATTCATCCACAGCGCCTTATGTGCAATCATTGTTATGACAATCAAAAACCTCGTTTCTGTTTCTAATCTATCTTCCGGATCAAGAAAAGATACAATCACACAAGTTACTTGTTTTGTGTACAAATTAGATTAAACTGCACGAATTTTTCTCCACCATTATGTAAGGACTTAGCCTATTTATTAGCTCAATTTAATTGTTACAGGGAATAAGAATTGAATCAACTGTAAATGATTCACTGTAAATGATTCAGAATTAATATTTAACACTTCATCAATTATTCGTCCAGCGAAAATTGAGGTTAGAGTATTTTACCAATTCTGGACAAAATATTATTCTGCGGCCAACAGTAACAATATTTTATTATGATTATTGTTATTATTGTAATTATTATATTATAAGCAAGAGGTAACTTTTAGGATCTTTTAAGTTTAAGGCAGTAATTTGATACACAGCACAAGAAACTCGTATATGTGAAAAATCAAAACAAGATTTATTGACTACTTCTAATGATTACAGAAAACTAAGGCTAAACACACACACACACACATACATACATGTACACACATTCGCGGAGTTGATGAGTTATGAAAAGTCCCAAGTTCAGTGCTAACTTAACTCATAACCTGAGGAAAATCACAAAAGCAGAGCTTTGGCTTGATTCTTTAGGTTTAAAGGAGTTTCACCAGTTCCCAGCAAGAGAGAGAGAAGTTTGCTTGTACCTGCGTTTGCTGTGACAGCTGAGGTAATCGGGTTGTTCCGTGACTCGTGTACAGCGGAATCCCGTTCTGGATTGGCTGTCTTTCAGGTGACGTCTTCTCGGGAAAGCCCTTCGTTGGGCTGCGCGGAAGCTTTGAAGAAGGTTATTGGCTGGTGAAACGCGCTGTTCTGAGAGTCTGGCTGGAGCGGCTCTCTTCTTTGGAGACTTTGGTCAAAAGGTTTAACGGAGTGTTTCAGGGTTCGGGATGTGACGGCTGTTGCGGCTCGTGGATGAAGATAGTCAGCGACTGTCAGATGGAAATCAGCCACGGCAGTTAGATGGGTTCTTCAACCCTTCTTCAGCGTATCGATTCTTTGACGTATCTTTTACATATCTTTTGACAACTGGCTATTGGGAAAGCATAGTTTTAAAGGAGCAATTTGGGTCCATCCTTCAGATGCGATCCTCCAATGAGACGTTGCTACGGAGATTAGACACGCCTCGTCTATTGTCCATTGATCACACCGCGTGATATCTGCAGAACATTCTCCTGTTTGATTAACAACTTTATAAAGTTTCTTAATATTTTCCTGATACTGAATTTCAATGTTTCATTCACACAGAATTACAGAGAATTATAAACTCTGTATTTAGAGCTCAAACATGGCACACTTCTTACACACACATATTACGAGACTGACCTAATTAAAACAATGATTACAATAATGCATTTGAAGAAAACCCACATATTGAATACATTGAATAGACATGTTAGTAATTACATCATGGCATGTATTATTCTGTATATAGTTTAAAATGATTTCTTAATGATGGTCCATTCGAAGTTCATTGCACAGTTTTCAAGCATAGTTTAAACTTTGACCGGAGTCACGAGTGACCGGGTCAGGATGGATTGCTCAATACAAGGGAGGTATTGATAGGACAGATTCGTCTTCAAATCCGTTGATGGGTGTTTTCCTGTTCCGTCCGCTAATACAAGAGGGTTTTGTGAGAGAATCAATAGATTTAATGTGATCAGATCCACGTGATGGGTTCTGATTAGTTTATTGCTGATGAGCTAATAAGTCCTTTAGACAGAGTCCTTTGTTAAAAGAAGTCACGTCATCACTTCAGGAAATGGATCTTTTGGACCAAATGAAGCTTTGTTCAATCATGCCTCTGGCTGATGAAGCCATTTGTAAGTTCTGTCGAGCGGTGCCCTACACTACCTTTCTGAGCAATTTGTTCATTCTGGACAATGTTGTTGAAGTTCTGGCAACACAGTCTTCCATCAGATCAATTTGTCTTAAATGTAGACCCTGGGAAAATCTTAAAATAAAAAATAATTTTGGTTAATTAAAACAATAACCAATGATGCAGGGCTCGACAATAAGGACTGCCCAATGGCCCGGGGCCAGTGTGTACGACGCTCGGGACAGTAGACGGAACGGTCACTTGCCCGATTGGGCCAGTGCTGTAGGGTGTGCGATATATATCGTCTATGATATCGTAACTGTTGATTTAACGATCTGATATTATCGAGTATGTCCCTCACTTTACAAAAAATAAACAAAAACACACACATTGAGTGCACGCGTGCACTACGTGACGTGGTCTAGTAGGTTAGACTAGTGTATGCATTCACTGCGTGATTTATTAGTCTATTAAAATGCATTTAAGAAGCCCCAGAATTGAAGATAAGGGACAAAAATGACCCTGTATATCTTTCATATTTATATAATTTAATATAGTTAACCAATATTAAACAAAGAGACGTTGTTCTCCAAATATTACCACTTTTTAATTTTTAACTTTTTAAAGTGTCTTCATTTTTTTTTAAATAATTTCAAATAACAGTATTTAACGTTTTATATTTTCAACATCAAAAACATTTTTAAGCATCTGTAACTGCTCTCAATGTTACGTGTACTGGTGCAGAGAGACGAGGCAGATACGGATTTCCACAATACATATAGATCTTTACTTAAACAAGGCAGGAACACCAACATACAACGTTAACACAACAGAGAACGGACCAGGAGTGAAGGGAGTGAGTGCAATATATGGGGAGTGCTGACAATAGAGTCCAGGTGCAGGTGATGAGTGCTGAAGAGGAGCTGACGAGGGAAGTGAGTGCAGGTGTGGAAACAGGAGGATCTTGGGAAATGGAGTCCAGGGAGACAAGGGATCTGTAACACTCAACTGATTAACTTTAATAAAGTTTAATCTATTCTGTAGTTATATAGTTATACATTACAATTTCTGTACCTGAAAATCTCCTGTTTAAACCTACATGAAAAACTTGAAAAGCACCATTTATTTAATTTATATGTTCTGATGTATTTATTTGTGCTATTACTTGTAATTTGATTATTTGTTACTATTTTATTACTTACTGTTTATTTGTCTAACAATATTTAAAATATAAGTTAATCTAGTGTCATAACCCTATTTATTGAGGTTAAATGTAACAAAGACAACGAAAACAATAATGCTTATTTTATAGGCCCATTTTCTTGTCTTTTACTTTTATTGTTGTGGGGCCAGTGAAAAAAAATCCTTATCGTTGAGCCCTGTGATGTATTTTTCTTTATCACTATTCGAGTAGCTTCCGAAAATAACAGAAGAAAGTACAAAAAATACTGTCCAAAGACTGGAGAAATGTAATGTTTTTTGTACTTATTTTTCTGCTATTTTCGGAAGCTACTGGAATAGTGATAAATATCTAGCAGTTGATCACGATCAAAGGGTATGTCATGTAATGTCATCATTACATATATGTAGTTATTAGGTACCTAGATTCTACTTACCTGTATATGTATTCCATCCACTTTACCAGGGGAATCCTAGAGTTATAATAACAGTGATCCATTGCGAATAGAGAGTGTAATCCTGCGATGCGTGTTTCTTCGACATGTCCTGAGATAACAGTGCAAAATATTAGTCTAAAAAGCATGCTGCCTAAAATTGCGTTAAGGTTACCTTTCCAAACAGTGAGTTAAATTGGGTTACTTACCATATGTAACCATCACGTCCATTGTGGGCTTTAATTCTCATCTTTTTTCCACAGTGGCGACAAGGTGGTGCTTTGCAAAGCAAGCCTTTCTTCTGTAGCCATTTGATCATTAATTTCTTATGTTTTCCACCGCTGCAAAGACGTATTAACTCATTTAATTGCCTTGAATACATAGTAATCTAGATACTGCTAATGTAAAACAGAATGATGCTTGTTGTCCTATTTGAAATTTTGGCGCCTTGTTGGTAACTGGTAGCCTGACTACGTCAGACTTCCTACTTCCGCTCAATTTCATTTCGCTTCTGTACTCAGTCTGATACAGCGTCAGAGCTTTGTGTTTGCCACCGGTCTGGAAACAGCCGGGCCAATCAACGAACAGAGGGCGGGCTGAGAGCCGTGACGTAGATGCTAAGCGCCGAGTTTTACATTGTAGGTTAGAGAAATCGAAAACCGAAACGACCGCGGAAATGGGAAACGAGACACGGGATGCAAACTTCGGGATCCATTAACTTCGCATAATCTGCAAAAGTCGTTTACAGCCATGTTCACTCCGGCATTTCGCTCACATCATCATGTGTTTACAACAGGTTTACAGTGGAAGTTCAATCATAGATTTGAGTTCGATGCATGATGTCTGTGCTTCGATGCGGCTGTACAGGCGGATAACATACGTCATAACTAAACGTATCTGATTGGCTTACGGGTAACCAATGATTTTAAACTTCAGACAAGCGTCCCCTAGCGAGAGAGAAAACACTTCTCTATTATGCCATTCAAGACTCTGTCTACGAAGCAAAGTGAAGTAGCAGAGTCTGGTATTACCAGGCTAGGTAACTGGCTGCCTACAACGAAACGTGACAGTTGTCCCATGACGTTACGTAAGCTTTGATTGGCCTGCTGCCTGAACCGCCAACTTCATCCCTATCAGGACTCAGGAGGATATTTTTTTTTTTGACAGGAAACAGTTACCATTAGCTTGCTTCTCCGTTCATTTATATATAATATATAAAAAAAAATTCTATACTTTAAAGCAAAATTTTCTTCAGTATGCCACGAAAAAAAGGATTTTCTTTGAAGAGGAACTGCCCCCAACGCAGCGAACCTGACGCCATGGACCTCTTGAACGAAGGTAACTTAGCTAACGTTAGTTAACATGTCAGCTCGTATGTTAGCTTTACTACTTATTTATCATGATGATTCTGTTAGCTAGCCAGTATCTACTGTGCAATTTTGACTAGCAAACGTTAGATATCAGTCCACTTTTTGTGTAATATTGCAAAGGTACTGCAAAGGCCATTGTAAAATGCTTAACGATGGTTTGAACCATGGTTTTACTACAAAAAAAACAAAACATGATTAACGTTACAACAGTTAAACCATGGTAACCACAAATTAACCATGGTTTTGCTACACTATCATATAGCCATGGTATTTGTAGTGAAACCATGGTTATACAAATAGTAGTCAATATGCAAAAAATAAATAAATAAAAAAATACAAAAAATAAAACAATGGTTTATTTCTTGAAAGGGGTGAAAAAGCTTAAATGGCTTAATGCCCCAAAACTGCAATCAGTGATTAGCAAATTTGACCACAGATTTTTAAGATGGGTGAGACCTCATAACAACAGATGTGTGAAGCAATATGGTGATCTTTGATCGTACTTTTGGTGTATTATGCCAAATTAAACTTTTTCCTTATAATGAGCCTCAGTGGAGGAAATAAATTCTTAGGTAAAGTCCATACTTCAATTTAGATTTTCTTGACTATATTTAACCAACAATACATTACACCGGTGAAAGTGTTAATGAAAGAAAATGTCAGAGAGAAATTTGATGATAATTGATTATAGTGTAAAGTTAACATATTTTTGGAACACCGAGCCAGGTTAAGCCTTTTCACAATAAGTGTTTTAGAATGTCCCTGCTTCAGTGTTGCTGTAGTTTGGCTTCATTTGTCAGACAGGAACATTAACAATTTCCTTTTATATTTTTACAGACCAAGCTGATGTGGCCCAGCATATAGATGAAGAACACCATGGAAAAGATGGCGACAATGACCTTTCTGTTGTTGCAGTGGCAACTCCAGAACCAGGTGAGTTTATATTCACTTACTGGGAAATTAAACAGGTTGTATGTATTTTGAATTTTAGATCATGGTCACGTGAGCCAGATGTAGTCTCCTCTTGGTTACTGTGATTGACATGAGAAGCTAACTTGTTTCAAATCATGTGAAAACTTCTGTGTTCTGTGTTCGCTTCTAGGGTTGGGTAATATACTAAAAACCTACCAGGACAAGAATTCTTATAAAAAAAATATTAAATTATTTTAATTAATTATTTTTTAAAAAGTCAGCTCGTTAGGGAGCAACTTTCATTCTGTGCAAGCACATTTTCATCTGCAACCCTTTAACCAAAACTACAACAGCCAATCACACTCTTGTTCCACTGAGCATATATGGGAATATAAATACTTAGTCTAGCACTGATGACACCCTTAGGCCATATTACACAAGGGAAATCCATTGTATTGCAGTACATAAAGTTTAAAATAGAAGAAAGTGTTTTACTGTTTGACCATATGAAAAGCTGTGATACAGCTGCTCTTCTATTACTTATCTTACTTACTTATATCCTGGTGATGATCTTACATTGTTTTTAAAGGACAAGATAATGAGACTTCCTCCTTGGCAGAAAAAGACAAGCTGATGTTCATGGCCCAGTCAATAAAGGCACTTGAAGAAGAACGAGATTTTCTCTGTCAGATGGTCCTAAAACTCTCAAGTAAGAAACATATATCTGTTTTGCTCTATCAACTTATTTTATTACATAATTTAACAATTACAGAAGAAACTGATTTCTAAACTTCCACATCAATCCTAAACTGCTTTTTTGTCAATTTTTTGTCCAAAAATGCTCTGTTGTGTGGTGTCATTACAATTATTTAACTGCTTCCAATGAAGTGTCCCCAAAGTCAAATTGTAAATATTAAACATGTTTGATATTTTTGACTTTTGATAGGGCAGCCTCTGACGTGATACCTCCGATAGCCAATGAGAGTGAGCAAGCAGCACCTACCGGATGTTGCGTGCTTCTATAGCTGAAACTTGGCAGCCACAAATATGTCACGAAAGCAGAGTACTGAGAAAGATATATTTTTTTCTTATTCATATTATTTTTTATACCTAGTTTTTTACTGTGAAACAAAATGCATGCCAGGAGAGCCAGCTGACGACATCGATTGTTCTCCATTTGTTTTCCTTCTCTAGTCACGTTTGAGTCTCTGTAAGATCTCATGTCACTGAAATCGTTCTTCCAGTCAACAAATGTGTGGTCTCGCGGTCTGGGCGAATTGTCTAGTGTGTGCATTCAGGGGATTATAAGGCTAAAAATTGGTTGAAAGTGTATTCATGTCTGTGGTCTCCCATGGTTTTAAAATCAGTTAAGATTTAAAAATCATCTAGTGTGTGGCCACCCTAAACCTGTGTACCTTTTTATGTAACTAAATGTGTTATTGTTTCCTTAGACAGAGGTGCAAAAAAGCAAGTAAAGAAAATCTTGGACACGAGCACTGAATGCAGCACCAGTGACACTGATGAGGAGTCCCTGATTTCTTCCTCCTCTTCAGAGTCACCTGATAGTGACATTCCTCGGAAGAAGAAAAGAGGACATAAAAAGAAGACAAAGAGTGCTAGCAGGTCAAAATCTGCCAAACACAGCTCACGTGGTAAGCACATATCCTGTTTTTGTATCTTATAATTCTGTTGATGTGCACTTAATATAACAAACCAAATATAGGTTATTGGTCTGCTTAACTAAAAGTGCTACTGGTATCGTCCCAAAAAAATAACATATCGGTTGACCTCTAGTGTTGATGCATTTATTGAGTTGAAGTGTAAATAGAAGGTAGTGGCTTTGGAAGCAAAACTGTTTCTTTCTTATTTTTATATTCAAAAAATTTTGCTAGCCGTTCAAGAGTAGTTCCTGGTGCCTTTAGTGTTACAAGCACCAATAACAATATTTGATGTTTGAGTGGTCTATGCATTTGAACATTTGATCTATTTGATACAAGTCTTGTTTTTTTGGGAGGTTTTTTTTTGTTTGTTTGTTTTTTTTTTGTCTTAAGAAGCTTTGATCTTTCTACAGCAACAACCCCAGACGATGTACTGAAGCGGTACCATAAAGTTTTTCGTGCCTTCAACAAAGAAGGGAGCATCAGTAAGGCATGCACCAAAGTTGGGGTTGACCGAAATACACTCGCATTAACAGCTGTTGTGGCTGAAATACAGCTTGTTGATCCAGAGTTTTACCGAAACATCCCGAAGTTCAGAGCTAAGGAGGAGAAACTCTTCGACTTTGCAAAGCGGTGCCTTCAGTCACTGACAACAGACATCAGATCTGCCATAGAAAATGCCAAAAAAGAGCGTAAACTACTACCAATAACATATAAGTTGAGATAGAGAGACACAAAACCTCCAAGCTGCTTATTTCATTATGTTTAGATGTTGGTTTAAGGTAAATGTTGTAATTCATGTCAGTTTACTTTGGATGTAATTCACATTGAGTTCCCAGTTTTGGTTGATGATATACAATTTAGTTGTACAAGCCTTTTTTTTCTTTTTCTTATTTGATAATGTATAATGTATTTCATTTCCAACAATGTCAGTATGTTAAAAGCATATTTAGATTCACAATAGCAGAGTTTTTCTATTTCTCTTTTTTGTTTTTTATTTTTTATTTTTATTTTAGGCAGTCTAAAGGCCCCTATGCTGTTTTAATGGTAACCCAGCTGCAGGTATACTTTCTTCTGTACTTCTATACTGCAGGTATACTTCTAAAGTTTTACTTTAGAATCTGTTACACTGTTGAGTGTAATATGTTAATAAACATTGTTTAGCTGTATTGCATTCTTTTCTCATTTTTTGCAGTCCTCTATACTTTACATACTGAGAAACAATCAAGGTTTAATACTTGGGCATTTAATTAACATGTAACATTTCACAATGTAAGGGGGAAGTTCCTATGAAATTATCATGTAAGGACACTGATGGCACACAACAATGACCCTAACAATTACACTTTATATTAAGTGGACAGTTCCTGCAGTGTTGCCATATAAGTACACTGTTATTAAAGTGTGGCACAGAGGATTAGGTTTTACATATTACACAGTAAATTGACCATTTTACACTTTATATTGAGTGGACAGTTCCTGAGGATTTACCATGTAAGTACACTGTTATTTAAGTGTTGCAGAGAGGTTTGTTTTACATATTACATGGTAAATTGTGACCATTTTACACTTTATATTAAGTGGACAGTTCCTGCAGTGTTACCATGCAAGTACACTGTTATTAAAGTGTGGCACAGAGGATTAGGTTTTACATATTACACAGTAAATTGACCATTTTACACTTTATATTAAGTGGACAGTTCCTGCAGTGTTACCATGCAAGTACACTGTTATTTAAGTGTTGCAGAGAAGTTTGTTTTACATATTACACAGTAAAATGTGACCATTTTACACTTTATATTAAGTGGACAGTTCCTGCAGTGTTACCCTGCAAGTACACTGTTATTAAAGTGTGGCACAGACGATTAGGTTTTACATATTACACAGTAAATTGTGACCATTTTAAACTTTATATTAAGTGGACAGTTCCTGCAGTGTTACCATGTAAGTACACTGTTATTAAAGTGTGGCACAGAGGATTAGGTTTTACATATTACACAGTAAATTGTGACCATTTTACACTTTATATTAAGTGGACAGTTCCTGAGGATTTACCATGTAAGTACACTGGTATCACAAGGTGAAACTTTCTAATTCAGCATTAGCACTGCCAGTCTAATTCTAATTCAGTGTTCATAAATACATGGTATGTACATAGGAATCATCATGATTTCCATACATTTTCAGGCTATTCCAAACTGGTAACTGCAGTATTGAAGTCTCCGTGTGGAAGTGTAAAAACTTGTGCAAGTACATATTGTTGTTTCAAAATGTAGTTACATAATTCTTGTTACACATGTGTACTTTCTGAAGTGAAAAAAAGTGTTGTTACCAATGACCTGTTACACATTTGTACTTACACATTCTATTCAGTGGGTTGTTACATGTGTGTAGTTACACCAGTATTAGAGCTGTAGATACTATGTACCAATGTGTACTTACACTGTGGTTACATGCTACATACACATCTAGTTACCATGTAAGTTCACAGGTATAAGGGACACTTAATATAAAGTGGGACCCAATATTCAGTTACAGTCATAGCGCCACCTGGGGGCAACAGGAAATGACATGTTTTACACTGTGATAAACTCCTCATAGAGATTAAACCAGATCAACATCATATATGGCCAGTCTAATCTTAAGGCCTTTGAGATGTTAAATTGCAAAGATCTTGAGTTTTCGTTGAAGGGCGTGTCCGTGGTGACCGACAAAGTCTGATATTTCGCCATGTAAGGTGAATCACTTTTTTGAGGGCCGAAACATACTCGAAAACTCATGAAACTTTGCAGATGCGTCAGGAGTGGTGAAAATTTACGTCTGATATGGGTTTCAGAATTAAGTGTGGCAAAATGGCTCGATAGCGCCACCTAAAAAAATTCAACAAAGTGCCCCTGACACTACATTTCACGTACAGGTATGAAATTTGGTACACACATCTAACAGCCCAATACCTACAAAAAAGTGTCTTGGAGTGAAACCTGAAAACCAACAGGAAGTCAGATATTTTGAATTTTCTTTGCAAAATTTGTGCAGTTTTTGCCATTTCCAGATGTTGTACTTTAATGAACTCCTCCTAGAGCTTTAATCAGATCAACATCATATTTGGTCAGTCTAATCTAAAGGCCTTTGAGATGTTAAATTGCGAAGATCTAGAGTTTTCGCTGAAAAGCGTGTCCGTGGCGGCCTGTCAAAGTTCGATGTTTCGCCATGAAACATTAAGTTGTTGTAAGGCAGGGCATACAATGTCTGATCTGCCCCAAACTTCACATGTTTTATTAGAGTCCTGACCTGAAGACATCTTTATGACAATATTCAGTTACAGTCATAGCGCCACCTGGGGGCAACAGGAAATGACATGTTTTACACTGTGATTAACTCCTCCTAGAGATTTAATCAGATCAATGTTATTTTTGGTCAGTCTAATCTAAAGGCCTTTGTGACGTTAAATTGCGAAGATCTAGAGTTTTCACTGAAGGGCGTGTCCGTGGCGGCATGACAAAGTCTGTTGTTTCGCCATGAAAAAGGAAGTTGTTGTAACTCAGACAAACAATGTCCGATCTGCCCCAAACTTCACATGTTTTATTAGAGTCCTGGCCTGAGGACATCTTCATAACAATCTTCAGTTACAATCATAGAGCCACCTGCAGTCAACAGGAAATGTCATGTTTTATACTGTGATTAACTCCTCATAGAGATTTAACCAGATCAACATCAAATGTTATCAGTCTAATCTTAAGACCTTAGCAATGATAAATATCAAAGATCTTGAGTTTTCGCTGAAGGGCGTGTCTGTGGCGGCCTGACAAAGTCTGATGTTTCGCCATGAACGATGAAGCTGTTGCAGCTGAGGCATACTATGTCTGATCTGCTCCAAACTTCACATGTGTGATAAGAGTCCTGGCCTAAAGATGTCTATATGACAATATTCAGTTAGCCATAGCGCCACCTGCTGGCAATAGGAAATGGCATGCTTTACACTGTAATTCACTACCAGATTCACATTTCATTATGCCACGAAGTACCAAACATGCTAGAAACATGTTAAATCATGCAACACTTGGCGGAGTGATAATTTATGCGATTAACGCCACTAAAGAAACAGGAAGTTGTTGTAACTCAGGCATACAATGTCCAATCTGCTCCAAACTTCACATGTTCAATAAAAGTTCTGGCCTGAAGACATCAACATAGCAATATTCAGTTACGGTCAAAGCACCATCTGTTGATAGCAGGAAGTGTGGCATTTCGAAATGACTTTGGCATAATTCTCCTGTATTCACTCGCTTACATGCATGATGCCCACTGTTCACTGTTTCCCTAAGGCCAACGGGTGGTGGTGAGCCCGGGTGCGAGGGCCCTTTCATCGCTGCTTGCAGCTTTAATTAAATTTGTAATCCCACACTGGGTTTACTTGTAACTGCCCCAGAGGTGTGTGTAGAACTGTGGCAAGAGGGAGAATGGCAAAAATAAATAAATAAATAAATTATAAAGTTGTTTGTGAAACTCTAAATTCCAAGAGCTCAGAAACCATACAATAGTTTGTATGAGAAAAATAGAAACATTTATGGTTTTATTCCATGAAAATATTTCCCTCCTCTGAAGCTCATACAATCCGTTATCTATTCCATATATTTGACAGCACATTGTGTTTGATCAGGATGCACACAAGAGGTGTGCTTCATTCAACCACGTTCACTTACTCTGCAATATTAAGTGAGATTCCAATCCAAAAGGAGCTTACATGTTCAGTTTGAAGGGCACTGCGATGGCATAGGGAATAATTAAACATCAATACATCACTTCACAGGAAGTGGCAAGGGAAATTTACCCACCAGTCTCTTCGCATTACTTCAGTACTTGAAGTTTAAATAAAATAAATAAATAAATAAATTTAAAAAAATAACAGTGAAAATGCTCCCAGGTAAAGTGCGTGAGATGTGACTGTTACAATGCAACTATCATAATACGGTTAATATTAAGCTTTACAACAGAGATTTATCACTCAGTTTAGCACATTAAAAGCCATCAAATGAGAAGTGTCACACAGTGAATTCTAGAAATGTCAGTTTATGGCTTTTCTTTTTTTTACTTCCAAAAATAATAAATTTAACAGTATTTTACTGTAAAATTACATGAGTTGTAAGGCTAGGTCTGTTACACTTTTCCTCTGTATATAGTAAGGGAGCTTACTATTAACTAATTAACAGGTATTTACTGTAGCAGTCTTATACAATTAAAATTACAATAATAATAATTTACTGTGTTATATTTGCAGTGAAGTAAATAGTAATTGGCTGTCAGCAGATTACATTATTTACCTCAGCTTGTGGAAAATCTACTTGTGATGAACTAATTATGTGGATTTCTCTTTACCATCTGTGCTATTATATGTTATTATATGATTAATTACTATTAAATGGTGGTTATTTTATGGTTATAATTGAAATCTACGGTTTGCAATTGAAATCTTTTCAAATATTATAAACGTCTTTACAGTCACTTTTGGGCAATTCAATGCATACTTGAGTAAATGTACTCATTTTCTTCAAACAATATTTTATATTAAAATATACAGTACACAGTGATAATAATTTTTGTATTTTTATTGTTTTTTTTTGTTTGTTTTGTTTTTTAATATTGTTTATGTACTGTATATATCGGATGCAGACTGAGGACGAACAAACCCGTTTCTCACATTTTGCTAGTTTTAAGCAAAATCAGTTTTGGTTCCTTTTGCCGACATCAGCTTCTCTTCTTGCTAGACTGTGACCTTCCATTATAATGATAATGTTCCATTAAATGAGAGATGTGTGTAAAAAAGGCTGTGGAAATGGTCAAGTCAGTGCTAATTGCTTTCTAAAAAACCTATTTCCGCTGATGTAGCCAGTAGTCTGCACCTGCCCACATCAGAGATCTGTGTATAGCTGTACAAATGAGCCAGTCTCTAATCAGTGACCATGATTTACTTGCTCACATGAGAATTAATTGGAATCAGTTATTACAGTGGTAATAAAAAAGTATGCATGTGAGCTCATACATTATGGAGAGCAAAAAAAAAACAAAAAAAAAAACAAGGAAGTTTAGAAGTGGATGTCAGGGGCTCTAGGGTCATTGGATATTCAGGGCTTAGCCCACAGCCCTATATTAGATGTAGAGATCTGGGTTATTGAATACAGCAGTTCCCTTTCGATACTTCACTCGTACTGCGTATGGGGAAAGGTCTCCTTTTTCCCCGTTACTGAAGCCTTTTTCAATAACGTAGTGTAACTGCATCGTCATTGGTTCACTCATAGACAAGTTGTTGAACCAATGACGGCGCGGCATAGCTGCGCGACCTATGGCGACAGAGCGTGCGAATATTCTCGCCGAAATGGGCGGGGTTTAGGGCTATATAAGTGGGCGTTTCGCCATAGGATTTCAGTTCTCTCTCCTTCAGCGACGACTTCACATCGCTCCTCGCTGATCTCCGGCTGAAGCCTTCGCCGCCTGGAAGAAGCTCGCCTGTAAAGAAGCTCTCGCCGCCGTCGAAGAGGCTCCCGCAGCGGACTGCTGAGCTCGCCGAGGAAGAAGCGCCGGCGCCCTCGTCGACTGCCGCCTCGAGCGCCGTCTCGAGCCGCCCGCTTCCCGCTTCCGGCCGCCTGCCAGCCCGTCTCCTGCCGCCATCCGGCGCGCCTAAAAGAGCGATTTTCCCGCGGTTTATTGCTGCTCTAAAAGAGCTTTCCAACAGCGGTTTTCACTGCTCTAGCGGCCCTCGCCGCTCTAAAAGAGCCCATCAAACGCCGTTTTCACGGCGGCGGCGTTGTTACAAATGCCGCGCCACTCGTGTGGCACATGCAGAGCCCCTCTGCATGACGACGACGGTCACGGTGAGTGTGTCGGCTGCCTGGGCAGACCCCATGCAGAGGCCGCGCTCACCGGGACCTCGTGTTCTCACTGTGAGAACATGAGTCTCGCCTCTCTGCGCTCGCGGATCGCCTTCTTCAGTGAAGGCGATCTCGCCGCTCGCGCCCTCCCGTCTTCTTCCTCCCGCGAGCCGGCTAGGAAGAGACGGCGGGGTAGAGCGGCCCAGTGCACGGAGTTGGATGACGTCACGCCGGCTTCCCCGCGTGCCTCACCCTCTCCCCCGAGAGAGCAGTCCCCCGTCCTGTTCTCCCGCCCTGAGCTGCGTCCCTCGGCAGATGCGAGCGACCTCATCTCTTTTGGCGGTTCTGAGGACGAGCCGCTTGATGACGTCATGTCTCTCGCGGCCTCTGAATCCGAAGGTTGGGCCAGTGATTCTGACCCCGCCCGCCTTCCTTCGCTGGAGCCCATTGACTGCAAGCCGGGTATGGATGCCGAGCTCTTCCGCATCCTTTCGAAAGCAGTAGAGGTTTTGGACCTCGAATGGGCTCCGCCAGAGGAGCCATCACGGAGCAGGCTCGATGAGTGGTTCCTGCCGGGTTCCCGCCAGGCCCCTTGTCAACGCGCCGCACCGTTTTTCCCAGAGGTTCACAACGAGCTGACGAAGTCATGGCGCGCCCCGTATTCTGCCCGCCCATGTACTACGCATTATTCAGCTCTCACCTCTGTGGATGGCTCTGAAGAGAAGGGTTACGAGCATTTACCGCCCCTGGACGAAGCGGTGGCAGCTCACTTCTGTCCCCCCACGGCTGTGGGTTGGAAAACTAAGAGGGCCCTTCCATCCAAGCCCTGCAGGACCACTTCTGCCCTGGCTGGCAGAGCATATACGTCCGGGGGCCAGGCTGCCTCAGCGCTGCACGCCATGGCTATTCTCCAGGTGTTTCAAGCGAAGCTCCTCCGTTCTCTGGTCCGGCGTCGATGCACCTGCCTTCCGTGACCTCCGCAGCGCCACTGACTTAGCCCTGCGTGCCACAAAGGCCACAGCTCAGGCCATTGGACGATCCATGGCCAGCCTGGTCGTGCTTGAGCGCCATATGTGGCTCAACCTGACCGAGATTAAGGAGATGGACAAGACGGCCTTTTTGGATGCCCCGGTCTCTCCTTCTGGTCTCTTCGGGCCAGCAGTAGAGTGCTTTACGGAGCATTTTACTGCAGCACAAAAGTCGTCTCAGGCTATGCGACACTTCCTGCCTAAACGCCCTAGCTCCACGTCTGCTTCCAGCCGCCCCAAGTCTGTGCCGGCTCAGCAGAACAAAACTGCCCCCTCTACCTCTCAGGCAGCACCACCCAAGGAACAGCGCCATCGTAAGCGCTCCTCCTTCCCGAGGCAACGTCAGGAACCCCGGCCTAAGATTACGCTGGACCCGACGCCTCCTAAGCCCTCCTGATATTTCAGGAAGGAAGAGGATGGGGCAAAGTCTCGCCACGGCCGGACCACCCCAAAAGCTCTTTCGTTCCACCCCCCCTCCGCCTCGTTCAGCTCCGGGCGTGGGAGATATGTTCAGTGTTGTACTAACTGGGCCCAGTGCTGCGTCCATGCAAAACGCTATTCTTATGGCGAACACTATGAATATTCTACCTTCTCTAAGAAAGAGCGAAGTTCCTCTTCCACTCTCCCCGGTGCACGGGCCCCCGATTGGCGGCCCGTCACCCGATACCATTCAGCCCCTTGTCACGTGGGCCGAGGCCTGGCGGGCCATCCCCGGAGTGTCAAGCTGGGTTCTGGGAACCATAACTCGAGGCTACTCGCTTCAGTTCGCCCGAAGGCCCCCGCGCTTCAGCGGGGTGCTTCAGACTTCAGTCAACACGGACGACGTTCATGTCCTCCGAGCCGAAGTCATGTCTCTTCTGAGGAAAGGAGCTATAGAAATAGTCTCCCCTTCAGAGAGCAATTCGGGGTTCTACAGCCGTTATTTTCTAGTTCCCAAAAAAGATGGCGGTCTCAGACCCATCTTAGATCTCAGGCTCTTGAACCTCTCCCTCATGAGACGGAAGTTCAAGATGCTAACGCTGAAGCAGATCCTCGCGCAGGTTTGCCCCGGGGACTGGTTCTGCTCGCTGGACCTGAAAGATGCATACTTTCACATCCAGATAGCCCCCATCACAGGCGATTCTTGAGATTCACGTTCGAGGGTGTGGCTTACCAATATATGGTCCTTCCATTCGGACTGTCCCTAGCTCCTCGCACTTTTACCAAGTGCATGAACGCGGCGCTTTCCCCACTGAGACAGATGGGAATCCGGGTTCTCAATTACCTCGACGACTGGCTCATCCTAGCCCAGTCACGAGCCGAGCTGGAGCATCACAGATCCGTGTTACTCAGCCACTTGGAGTGCCTGGGTCTCAGGGTCAACTTTGCCAAGAGCTCACTGCTCCCCAGCCAGCGTATAACGTTCCTGGGTGCAGTTTTCGACTCAGTCCGTATGACGGCTGTAGTATCTCCAGAGCACGCTCTGGCCATTCAGCAACTCGCGGCATCGGTCAGGAACAGAGCCTATTTCCCTCTGAAGTTTTTCCAGAGGATGCTAGGGCTGATGGCTTCCGCCTCCCCGGTTCTGCAGCTCGGCCTTCTTCGGATGCGGCCTCTGCAGTACTGGTTGATGTTCCGGGTCCCTCCTCACGCCTGGCGGCACGGCCGCCTGCGTCTCAGGGTCAATCAGGCCTGTTTGGCAGCTCTGAAACCCTGGATGAACCCTGTATGGTTCAGCCAAGGGGTACCCCTACAGGCGGTGTCCAGAAGGACGGTGCTCTCAACGGATGCGTCCAACACAGGTTGGGGCGCTCTTTGCGAGGGCAGACCGGCCTTCGGCTCGTGGTCTCACGAGGAATGCCATCTGCACATCAACTGCCTCGAGATGTTGGCAGTGATTCGAGCCCTTCATGCGTTCCAGGCACACCTGACAGGGCGCCACGTCTTAGTCCAGTCGGACAGCATGACAGTGGTGTCATACATAAATCACCAGGGCGGTCTTTCGTCCAGCCACTTATGCGCTCTGGCGAAGCGTCTTCTGGAATGGGCATCACCGAGGTTTCAGTCGCTCAGGGCGACTCACATACCCGGGAGAACAAACTTGGGAGCAGACATGCTATCTCGGAGCAATGTCCCCTCAGACGAGTGGATGCTCCACCCCCAGACGGTTCTCATGATCTGGGAGTTCTTCGGAAAGGCAGAGGTAGACCTCTTCGCTTCAGAAGGCAACTCTCACTGCCCAATTTATTTCTCGAAGGAGGAAGATGCGCTGGCCCATGTCTGGCCCAGCACCCTCCTTTACGCTTTTCCCCCTGAGACGGGACCTCCTCTCTCAGGCGAACAGGACGATTTGGCATCCCCAGCCAGAACTCTGGGCTCTGCACCTCTGGTCCCTCGACGGGAGCCTGCTAACCTCCCCGGGGACGTGCTGAATACCATTTCTCAGGCAAGAGCTCCGTCCACGAGACGCCTCTACGCCCAGAAATGGTCGGTCTTTGTTGACTGGTGTTCTACACGCAACATAGACCCGGTGGAGTGTGACGTATCTCCAATACTGTCTTTTCTCCAGGAGCGTTTGAATCTGGGTCGCACCCCTTCAATGCTCAAAGTTTACGTAGCAGCCATTGCAGCGTTTCACGCTCCTATCGCTGGCCAGTCAGTGGGACGAAACAACCTTGTGGTGCGTTTCTTGGGAGGTTCTAGGCGATTAAATCCTCCTCGTCCTCTCACTGTTCCCACCTGGGACCTCTCTTTGGTCCTCAGAGCTCTTAAAGGGCCTCCCTTTGAGCCACTGCGTTCAGCTGACCTCAGGCCCCTGACACTCAAAACCGCTCTGCTACTTGCACTAGCATCGGTTAAGCGAGTTGGTGACTTGCAGGCCCTCTCCGTGAGCCCTGCATGCCTTGAGTTCGGGCCCAACGACTCCAAAGTCGTTTTGAAACCTAGGCATGGCTATGTCCCTAAGGTGCTCTCGACTCCATTCAGAGCACAGGTTATTTCCCTCTCAGCGCTTCCTCCCTCGTCAGACGAGCAAGAGTTGGAACTACTCTGCCCTGTCAGGGCATTAAGGACCTACGTTGATCGATCACAGCCTTTTCGGCAATCTGATCAGCTCTTTATCTGCTTTGGTGGCCGCACCAAGGGGTCTTCGGTCTCAAAGCAACGTCTTTCGCGTTGGATAGTCGACGCTATTGCTCTTTGTTACTCCTCTATGGGCCTCGACTGCCCCATAGGAGTTAGAGCTCACTCTACTAGAGGAATGGCTTCCTCTTGGGCCTGGTCTAGTGGAGTTTCGATTAAAGACATCTGTGAGGCGGCCGGCTGGTCCTCGCCGTCCACTTTTGTCAGATTTTATCATTTGGACGTCCCGACCTTACAAGCTCGGGTCCTCTCGGTATGATCCAGCGGCCTCTATCGAGCTCCGCTTCATGCCACTCTGGGAGTTAACTCCCTTTTTGTAGTGTAACGAGGGTTCGACGGCTCCGGCCTTCTCACTTGTCCTCTGGTTCCCTCACGGTGCCCAAGACAAGTCCAATCGTTCCCTGCCGTGGCACGGCGCGGTTGAATTCGTTCCCCATACGCAGTACGAGTGAAGTATCGAAAGGGAACGTACTCGGTTACTAACGTAACCTCGGTTCCCTGAGATACGGAACGAGTACTGCGTTACATGCCGTGCCACGAGGCTGCGGCTTCAGTGTCGTCGCTTCAGTCGAATGACCTGAAATCCTATGGCGAAACGCCCGCTTATATAGCCCTAAACCCCGCCCATTTCGGCGGGAATATTCGCGCGCTCTGTCGCCATAGGTCGCGCAGGTATGCCGCGCCGTCATTGGTTCAACAACTTGTCTATGAGTGAACCAATGACGATGCAGTTACACTGCGTTATTGAAAAAGGCTTCAGTAACGGGGAAAAAGGAGACCTTTCCCCATACGCAGTACTCGTTCCGTATCTCAGGGAACCGAGGTTACGTTAGTAACCGAGTACGTTATCATCTCAGAAATGAACATAAATGGATTAAAAATGCACATTCCATTTTGTGCACTTCAAATTTTGTGGATAACACAAAATACCTTTCGTGGACAAACTCTGCTCAGCATGATTCATTACCAATACAATTTGTGAAGAAAATATAAATATAAATATAAATTTTGTGAATGACAAACATTTTGTCTGCAAAATGGTTTACAAAGTGCATTTTGTTCACAAAATAGTTTTTATACATTCCATGCATATCACAAATGGCATTTTGTGAAGAAAATATCCATGTCATGTATTATGTACTGTGGCTTAACTGCACACCCCAGTTAAATGCCGTTTTCTTTTCTTTTTTTTTTTTTGTGTGATGTAAAAATGAAGCTTTTTTTGGCCCATGGCCAGTAGCATGCAACCAAGATGTCAGAGAGAAAAACAGATGAGATTTATTTGAAGTTAATCAGAGTCACTTCAGGTGAAACAGGAGTGTACTATTTCATACGAGTTTGATGGTTAATTCTGAACACAGCCATACCTAATTATACAAGGGTGTACTCAAATATGCAGTTAGGTAACACCTTTATTGGTAACACTTTACAATAATGGTACATGAAAAATCATGTACTAATACCTGAATTAATACTTAACTCAACATGAACTAAGGATTATTGAAAGCATGAACTAACCATGAATCAATTAAGAGCTATGCTTATAAGACTGGAGTCATATGGATTCATGATGAATAATGGCAGCCTTAAAGGGGACATCGGATGCAAAATTCACTTTTACATGGTGTTTGGACATAAATGTGTGTTGGTGGTGTGTCTACATAACCACCCTATTATGATAAAAACCCACCCAGTGCTTTTTCTTTTAATCCCCACAAATCATAAGCACTTTGTCCGATCAAGCCGTTCACTACGGAGCCCCTAAAGGGACGTGGTGGTGGAAAAAAGTTGGGAAGGGAGGAAATTTTACGTGCTGGTGGAAAGAAAATTTGGGATGAGAGGAATTTTTTTTTCCAAATCTTTTGCGTTCCCACGCAAAGATATATGTGTTCCCTCGCAAAGTTATAATCGTTCCCTTGCTGTGAGCTCGGACAAACACTTCCTCTTTAATGTCCTGCTGGCTGGTAGTAGTGTTTCAGTTAGTAAAATACGTTAATAATGCGTAGCTCTTTGAGTTTGAAGTTGTTGGACTCAAATATAAAGAAATGCAGTCAGTGCTTATGTCAAGCAGTTCAGTAAAGTTGGAAATATATTCACAGATTCGAGCTTCCTGGATTAATAACTCATGAGCTAAACATTGTTAAAACACAATTGCAGCTACTTCCAATCATAGTAGGCTAACCTAGACAACAAGCTACAACAACCCAATTTTCCTCAAATGCGCTTTATAATAAATTGGTCTCTATGAGCAGGCCGCGGAGAAACACGTCTGAAGGGACCGTCTGAAAAGTGTAAAACCCAAAACCCTTTTGTTAATTTTATATTATGAAAAATACTCAATAACTTCACTTTAACACACTGTATTGTCACCAAATTCATACATCACTGCAGTTCATACATCACTGCTCTCCTGCTGGTTATAGGTACTACAAAACTTAGTTTGGCAAGTAGCACATAAAGGCCTTCACAAATGATGTTGGTACACAGCTTACATACTTACAACAGCTTTTACATGATACTTGCTTACTGAATTAGATGGCATTACAATTTATTTAATATTTTTACTAATAACAGTTAAGTTATTGATTTTATTTAATAATTAATAATCATAAAAGTTATGCATTTTTATTTTTTTTTTTAAATCAAACTAAGTGTTCCAGTACAACCAGCAGGAGAACAGTGATGTATGAACTGAATTTGGTGACAGTACAGTGTGTTACAGTGAAGTTATTGAGTGCATTATTAACGTATGTTACTAACTGAAACACTACTGCCATCCAGCGGGACATTTGTCCGAGCTCACAGCAAGGGAACACAAATATCTTTGCGAGGGAGCGCAAAAGTTTTGCGAGGAAACGCAAAGTTTCTCGGGGGAACGCAAAAGTTTTGCGAGGGAATGCAAAAGATTTGGAAAAAAAAAAAATTCCTCCCATCCCATTTTTTTTTTTTCCACCAGCACGTAAAATTTCCTCCCTTCCCAATTTTTCCCCTTTAGGGGCTCCGTAGTTCACAGATTCTTGGCAAGACACTGCTGTTTTAGCATAGACCCGCCCTGAGTCCTCCATTGTTTCGACGCCGCGCAGGTGTAGATAAGAATGTCTCCTAAGCAACGGAGGCGTTTTGTTATTGGATATAAGAATGAACATAGCAGATGTCCTTTACTCTCTACATCTGAGCCGCTGAGGACACAGTGGATTAATTTTGTTTTTTAAGGGAACGCGCCCCGGATCTGCCTATATGCGTTTATCTCTGCGCTAAAAAAATGTATGTTTTGCTAAAAAGTTCCTGAAGGATGGATCAGTCTCCAGAAGACGTGAGTAACGTTATAGGGTTTTTTTTATGAATCTTTGCAAATCGCCTTTCCTAATAATGTGCTAGTTAGCAAGTTCCACGACGAATGCGACTAAAGTTTAAAGGTGCCCAAGAATGCTTTTTCACAAGATGTAATATAAGTCTAACGTGTCTCCTGAATGTGTCTGTGAAGTTTCAGCTCAAAATACCCCATAGATTTTTTTTAATTAATTTTTTTAACTGCCTATTTTGGGGCATCATTAACAATGCACTGATTTACACTCTGCGCCGCCCCCTTAAATCGCATGCTCCCTGCCAAATGAGCTGTCGACTATATTACAGCGCATTTACAAAGTTCACACAGCTAATATAACCCTCAAATGGATCTTTACAAGATGTTCGTCATGCACGCTGTATGCATGCTTCGAATTATGTGAGTAAAGTATTTATTTGGATGTTAAAGTTTTATTCTGAGTGAATTTGAAGCTGTCCTCCGTGGCTAACGGCTAATGCTACACTGTTGGAGAGATTTATAAAGAATGAAGTTGTGTTTATGCATTATACAGACTGCAAGTGTTTAAAAAGTGAAAATAGCGACGGCTCTTGTCTCCGTGAATACAGTAAGAAACGATGGTAACTTTAACCACATTTAACAGTACATTAGCAACATGCTAATGAAAAATTTAGAAAGACAATTTACAAATATCAGTAAAAATATCATGCTATCATGGATTATGTCAGTTATTATTGCTCCATCTGCCATTTTTCGCTGTTGTTCTTGCTTACCTAGTCTGATGATTCGGCTGTGTGCAGCTCCAGACGTTAACTGACTGCCCTTGTGTAATCCCTTTCATAATGTTGGGAACATGGGCTGGCATTATGCAAATATTGGGGCGTACACCCCGACTGTTACGTAACAGTCGGTGTTATGTTGAGATTTGCCTGTTCTTCAGAGGTCGTTTAAACAAATGAGATTTATATAAGAAGGAGGAAACAATGGGGTTTGAGACTCACTGTATGTCTTTTCCATGTACTGAACTCTTGTTATTTAACTATGCCAAGGTAAATTCAATTTTTGAATCTAGGGAACCTTTAAGGCCAGTTCACACCGCACAGATTAACGCCAACAAACACGTCTGTTTGGAGTTTGTTGGATCAGGACGCAGCTTCCAAAATAAGACGCGGCTAGTGTGATACCCCTGGCTGTCGGCGTCTGTTGCCGTTGGTCGGAGTTTGTTTTCACCCGACTGAACATGTTAAATCGGCGTTTGTTGGGTCGGGGAATGTCTGAGCAGTGTGGTATGATTTTCCAACAAACTCTGACATAATCTGTCCTGGCCATGAACCGTTGCCATGACGATGAGGAATGTCCCTTGCAAAGACTGCTGTTTGATCGCGCTGGTGCCTCACGCACACACAATAAAGCACTGCAAACGTGACATCGCAACTTGTTCATTATCAAAATAATACAGTCGAACAAACATATATGTCCTCATTTCTATTTAGAACCTCCTCACTGTAATTCATAACTGCACGTTTATAATGAACAATACATTAAGGTGATTGTCTTATTACAAACTGTGTACATTTTATGTAAGGATAACATGGTAACATTCAGAGGTGTAAAGTATTTGAGTAAAATGTAATTAGTTACTGTACTTGAGTATCTTTTTGGCTACTTTGTAGTTGTACTGAGTATTAAAGATATTGGCAACTTTTACTCACAACTTGACTACATTTTTGAGCAAGTTAATGTACTTTTTAATCCACTACATTTGTGATGAGTAATGCAATTACAAATTACATTTTTCATGGCAGCTAACCTTTTTTTTATGCAGCAGTTTATTTCTGCTATAAAGAAGCAATATCGCCATCTAAGGGCATTGAAGGTACTATATCTTGTGCATTTTGCCTTTACTCACCCAAACTTGTCAACAAGGCTACTTTACGTAAATGTGAGTGCATTAGCATGAGGAAATGACTGCAGCTGGTGATGAGGCTCAAACCAGCACTTTTCAGCATTTTACTTAACATTGTTTTATTTATCCGCTATATCAACAAGACCGTTTTGAAGGATATTGTTTTATTTTCTGTGCACTTGAGCTCAACTGAGACTTGAGAGTTTGTAGATGTTTAAAAGGTTGTTGTATCGACCTTGATTTATTGCAACATTGAGGTGTTCAGATTTATTTTAGAAAATAAAATTGATTTCCCATCTTACAAATCAATTGTTTCTTATTTTCACTGTCATGTCTCTCAGGACTGGTGCATCTCTGAGCACATTCAGCATGAGTAAAGTACTCAAGTACTGTTAAAATCAGATACTTTAAGACTTTTACTCAAGTCGTATTGGAATTGGTGACTTGTAACTTGTAGTGGAGTCATTTTCGATGTATCAGGTATCAGTACTTTTACTCAAGTATGGTTTTCAGGTACTCTTTACACCTCTGGTAACATTACAATAAGGTTTATAAAGGTGTTAGTTAATTACTAACAAATAATTTTCAAATTAATTGTTTTTGAGCATTTATAACTGCATAAATAAGAATGGTGAGTTCAGTGCAATACCTGCCAAATAGTGTTTACAGCCCACCCACGGAAGATAGGGGTGGGGTGAACAGTAGCTCATTATCATTTAAAGGGACATGCACTGAAACAGCTGGCTGTGAACAGAGCAGTTTTTGACAAGGTAAAAAGGGTGTTTGTTTTTTTTTTTTGGTTTTTTTTACACAACTTTAATAAATTTACATAACTTTAGTATGTTACAGACTTTTCATGAAGGCCCTAAAGAATCATACTAACTTGTGGAAAATTGGCATCCGATGTCCCCTTTAACTACATGTTAGTACGTTTGATAGTTAATGCATTAATTAACATTTATAACTAAACCAAATTAAACAGACTATTTAAGAAGAAATTCGGTGACTACGTGAAATTGGTGACTACGGACGTGATCAAAGATGGCGGCGTCATTGCTGTAAACATCCAAACATCCAAGTAGCACAGGATAAACGCATTTTCCCCCCTTCTCTTTTTCTCTTAGTTCATCAGTGATTCAACTATAGTGCAACCGGTTCACAGTAACTGTGGAGAGCATCGGAAATTTAGAGCAATTTTTAGACCATTATTTTTATAGACACAACATCATGCCTCAACCGCAGAAAAAGCACCGGCGTTGCAAGGATTCAGCAGAAGCAGAGGACAACACTACAACAGTGGAGGTGAGCCTGCTGGAATCCATTAAAGGTGCCTTAGAATTTAAAATTGAATTTACCTTGGCATAGTTGAATAACAAGAGTTCAGTACATGGAAATGACATACAGTGAGTCTCAAACACCATTGTTTCCTCCTCCTTATGTAAATCTCATTTGTTTAAAAGACCTCATTAATATGTACGCCCCCAATATTTGCATATGCCAGCTCATGTTCAAGGCATTAGACAAGGGCAGGCAGTATTAACGTCTGGATCTGTGCACAGCTGAATCATCAGACTAGGTAAGCAAGCAAAAACAATAGAGAAAAAATGTCAGATGGAGCAATAATAACTGACATGATCCATGATATCATGATATTTTTAGTGATATTTGTAAATTGTCTTTCTAAATGTTTCATTAGCATGTTGCTAATGTACTGTTAAATGTGGTTGAAGTTACTATCCTTTATTACTATATTCACGGAGCCATTGCTATTTTAATTTTTAAACACTTGCAGTCTGTATAATTCATAAACACATCTTCATTCTTTAAAAATCTCTCCAACAGTGTGTAATGTTAGCTTTAGCCACGGAGCACAGCCTCAAACTCATTCAGAATCAAATGTAAAAATGTAAACATCCAAATAAATACTATACTCGCATGATCCGGTGCATGTATGCAGCATGCATGACGAACATTTTGTAAAGATCCATTTGAGGGTTATATTAGCTGTGTGAACTTTTTTTTATGCACTGTTTTATAGTCGCAAGCTTGGGGGTGGGGAGCATGAGAATTTAAAGGGGCCGCAGCCTTAATTCGCACATATTTAATGATGCCCCAAAGTAGGCAGTTAAAAAAAAAAAATAATAAAAAAAAATCTATGGGGTATTTTAAGCTGAAATTTCACAGACACATTCAGGGGACACCTTAGACTTATATTACATCTTGTGAAAAAACATTCTAGGGCACCTTTAACAATAAACTTGCTATTCTCGAACTGCTACATCAGGACATTAAGGAATTAAAGACCAGCCTTGAATTCAGCAAATCTCAAATTGAAACCCTTCAAAAAGAAAACAGCGAATTACAAACAAAGATTACGACGTTAACATCAAAAGTCAACAACCTCACCTTGAGAATATCCAAATGAACGAAACTATCCTGGATCTTCAATGCCATAGCATGCAAAACAATCTGATATTCTCAGGCATACCCGAAATAACGCAAGAAAACCCAGAAGAGACCGTTAAAGAATTGATGCATTCCACGTTAAAGTTACCCATGACAACTACAATCTCCTTTCATCGTGTACACCTGATCGGTCAAATAAACACGGATCATAAACGACCTCGTCCAATAATAGTAAAATTTGAACACTACAAGCATAAAAAACTAGTGAAAAATAAAGGACGGGAATTACGAGGCACACATTTCGGGCTAAATGACCAGTTCCCCCGAGAAATCCAAGAACGACATAAGAAACTCATTCCATTAATGAAGCAGCAACGGGAAGAAGGCAAACGAGCAATACTTAATATAGACAAACTGACAGAAGTACTGACACTACCTGGATTTAAATCTCAGTGTAAGACCAACATGTTGCCAAAAAAAAAAAGGCAACGTCCGCACGTCACACTTTATAAATAAATGTTTTCTATATATTTCACTTATCTCATTGTATTTTTTTCAACTGTCTAAACTTTGTTTGTTAGGTACTAAATACTTCTCTCCTGTTCATAAAACATTCACGCATTGATTTATTTTTAACAAGCAACTATTAACTCTCAGTATTAACTTAAATACTGAAAAAAAACACATAGATGGCGAATGAATATATTGTTACTTAAAGGGGTACTTCACCCCTGGAAAGATGAATGTGTATTTAAAATTGGTCATTTATGTAGTAGAAATGTGAAATTATTTTTGAATTTGGAGCTTTCTAGACTGAGAAAAGGCAGAAAATGTATTTTTGACTAATGTGGATGAAAGACAACAACTCCCAGAATGCACTTGTTTTGCTGCCCTTGCGAGGCCACGCCCAAACCACGCCTATCGGTTACAGGCGGCATTACCAGGAAAATTCAAACAACTAGGCTTGCTTTGTTACATATTAATTCTATAAATCGCGAGTTAGTTCATACATTTACAGCGAAATGGTGCTAAATTGCTTTGTACCTGGATGTACACCCAAAACCAGGAAAGGACAAGTAAGTTTCCATCATTTTCCGATTAAGTTAAAGATTTGGAGCGATGTAAACAGTGGCTGCAGGCCATCAAACACCCAAAGTTCGAAAATACACCTTTATAGAAAACCTAAAAAACCGCAGAATATGTAGTCTCCATTTCAAGCACGAGGACTACGAACCAAATATCCTTGCAATGAAGAGAACCATTCTGAAGGACACCGCGATACCATCGATATTCACTTTCCCAGAGGACAAACAGCCTGGGCATCTGGTACTAAGCGTATTCGCCTAGAGGTAAGACTCGCTGATAACACAGTAGCCTATATGTAGTGTTGTAGGTAGCAGTAAAACTGCAAACTTAGCAAAGTAACGTTAGATAGACAATTACATATAAGTTGCCTATAAGTTGACTGTTATCAAAGTAAAGCCACTGTTCTGTAAAACTGAGTTAGTCTATTTATCTATTTATGCTAACGTTACCACAAAAGCCTGTTGCTGTATTGGTTGAGATGACTGCAGAGACCGATAAATTTGCGAGATGAACCACTGATGTAGTGCAGACAAAATAAAGTTAATTACTGTAAGCTTAAAAATATAATTGACACCCACTTTTGATAAAATCTTTGATCTATGTCAGTGAGTAACCTCAAACACGCATATGTATGTGTGTGGTGAAAAAATGCGGAACTACCTGCTATTACTGGCTGTAGTTTTAAGCCTCTGGCCAAAAAAGCCTCCGATGATGCAAAATGACGATTTTTGCATCATCGGAGGCTTTTTTACAGAATAAAAATGCATAAATCTCTCATCTCGGGCTGGGGGAAAGGACGGTAATTCGAAAATACTAGTGGTATTCTACTAATACAAAGCTTAATGCTAAATCCTGAAGTAACCCTTTAAGAACAAGAATTTAATGAATATTTAAAAAAAGAGTGGGCATCCTTTATAGAATTAAACAACACACATGACATATCTGCAACAGCACTTTGGGAGACCGCAAAGGTAGTAATGAGAGGGAAAATAATATCTTACTCCACATACAAACAAAGAGAAACGAAAGATCTAGAAAGAAAACTTGAAGATAAATTAAAAAGGTTGCATCAGGCATACTCACAACAATCAAATGAAGCCATATTAACAGAGATAAATCAAATTAAAAGTCAACTCGATAATAGTACATACATTGAAATAGAATTTCAAAAACAATGCCTTCGACTCAGACACTTTGAACATAATGACGAAGCGGGAAAATATTTAGCTAACCAGCTTAAAAGAAACAAGGAAAAAAACGCTAATATCTGTCATCAAGAACGCTGAAAATAAGATTTATTCTTCACAAGAAATAAATGAAACCTTTCAAACATTTTATTAAAAAAATTTGTATAGCAATAATAGAGAGAATAACAATAAAGATAGGAGTTGCACTTGCATGCCCGAGAGGCGTTTCAAAGATGGCCGCCAAGTGAAATGACTTGTAAAGGGACTTCGATGGTATTGTTAGCTTAATAACAGGGACATTCTTAAACATGGCTTAATGTACTAAGACAGTGATATTAACAGACCAAACTCGGTAAACATCATACTAATAAACCATATGTACAGCAAAGCAGATGAGCCCAGAATATGAACGCAGTTCGTTTAATTACGTTGTGTTTTCCTCCCATAGAAAACCGTTATAAAGAAAAAGCTTGTAACATCGTATTGTAGCCTACTAAGTGATATTAAAAAATCTAATTCTGCTCAAACCCTTATGTATACTATGCTTTATTATAGTGTTTACTAAGTTTGGTCTTTTAATGTCACTGTCTTAATAGCCTACATTAAGCCACATTAAGCGTTTTCTTAATGGGAGGAAAATGTTTAATTAAACGTGTTGCGTTCATATTATGGGCTCATCTGCTTATCTGTACATAGTAAGTTTGGTTTGTTAATTACACTGTCTTAGTAAATTAAGCGTTTTCTTAATGGGAGGAAAATGTTTAATTAAACGTGTTGTGTTCATATCATGGGCTCATCTGCTTATCTGTACATAGTAAGATTGGTTTGTTAATTACACTGTCTTAGTAAATTAAGCCATGTTAAGCCTTTTAATGTTAAGCATTTTAGAATGTCCCGGACTCCCGGTTTAGGGCTAAGACCCTAACACCACAAATAAAAACACCATGGCGTCAATTTAAATGTATGCCAGAAGTATTTTTTAAACTAATAATTAAAAATAAGTATAATATAATAAGTATTAGCAGCCTGTTATAAATAAAAAAAATAAAATGTAATTATAATAATTTCATATAATAATATATGAAAATAGTTTTAGTTTCATTTCCACTGAGCGGTACGGTACAGTAGAGTTCAGTACGGTATGCAGTTTTTGCCATTTCCATTGTCAGAAGTCTGTGTAATCCAGAGAGCTGTAGGTCAGATGGTGGTCGATCCGCAGGATCTACTGTAGGTTAGAGATACTTGAGATATGCAAGTCAGGAGCCAAAGTCATCTGCAGAAGCAGTTGGGCTGCTTGAAGGTCTGTGCAGTGAAAGGTTTACTCACAAATGTATAACCTTGGTCGTGCTGTTGTTCTTCCCTTGTCACTTGGGAAAGCTTGTATTCCTTCTCATTGGGGAGAGGATTACTAATCCTCGCCTTTCCTGATGTGGTGATGTGATTGGGTCGTAGCATTCCTGGTGTCAGCCCATCACGCCCACCTTTTATCCTGTGGAACTTGTTACATTGTCCCAAAATACACAGTTAAATAAAGCATTTCCAAATTCCTAAAGACATTGTTTTATTTCTTTTTCAAACCTTTCTCAAAGTCCTCGTGGCAGTGTTCTGAACTCGTAGAGTCCAAACTTGATGTGAATTGGTTGAGGTATCACCTTTCTGTCTCAGTGGGTGCAATTGGAGGCGGGTCTTCGCAAAGATCCGCCCCCCTTAGTTACTGTTGCTTTGTCCGACAAGCCATGGTGCGGTCACGCCACACAGTGAAAAATACATTGCGGAGCAAAGAGGACACTGACTACATGTCGACAGACAAGACAGAGCAGGTTACTTGTGATATTAAACAAAGTCCCAGCTTTCAAATTGTGTATTTTTTTTAAAAGTCCCAGCTTTCAAATTGTGTATTTTTTTTTTTTTTAAGAAATTCAATCAATAAAAACCATTTTGTGGCTCTTTAATGTGTAGTGACAGATTGCTGTAGTGCCTCAGTTCAAGCGGCTCGTGAACCGATAATCTCTTCCTACTTGTTAATTTATAGCATCAAATAAACATTAATGAACGTGAGAAGGAATGTTGTTTCAAACGCGGAAAGATGTCAGTACACACCATTTTTCACGTTAAAGTCCACCGAGGTTAATCTTCTAACTCCTGACTGCTTTGTCGGACAAAATGGCGGATTCGCTGTTATGATTGGTTAAATTGCTTGTCAATCAAACTCCCGGCAAAGGGTCAATTGCATTGGCTTTTATTCCAGGTGTGGTTTCCACTGTGTGTGCACAGTTTCCTGGATGAGTAAAAAGACGTATAGGACATGTTCCTTTTTTTCACAATTTTTGTGAAAATTCATGGTTGGAAGTGTCCAACCATGAATTAAGAAATTGCTGATAAGCTTATATTAAATTGTTTATTTGTAAATAAATTAAGAAATTGTTGATCACTTTTTATTAAATCATTCCTTTGTAAATTAATTAAGAAATTGTTGAAAATTTTTATTAAAATGTTTCTTTGTAGCCTGCTAAAAATATGAGAACATTAATTTGTTCTTATGATTTGGGAAAAAAAAAAAAAGGCCTAAAAGGTAGCTAAAATTTAACTACAGTGGAATTAAAATGCAGGGATGAAATATTCCTTGAAACATGGCCTCATGTTTCAACTAAAGCGAATAATTAATAAACCATGCAAGTTTAGGCTATTTTTTCCCCACATATGTCAGCACGGGGCTCCGCCTAAATATTTTCAACACGGGCCTTATCATCTTAAACTTATTAATTATCGCAAGTTTGGATAGAGAGATCAGTGTTTGTATTCATTGTGTCTGGCATGTAAAATTAAGATGATACAGCGACAGTAAAGACCTTAATAATATAAACGCACTTTGGTCCATAATTCAGAACAAATTCAAAAATACATTGTACTATTACAGCAAAAATTTCAGTTAAGTTTTATTATAAATCACAATTATTTTATGTTGTTAGATTTTCTAGATAAAACATAAACTGCATGTTATTAGCCTATCAAAAACATTGCTGTTTTCCATAAAATGCAGTGCAATCCCAATCACTATTTGAACACGGCCCTCTTGCACTTTACTAAACAAAAAAAAATTATACCACAAGACCATCATATATCTCACACTCAGTGCCAGAAGTTTCCTCAACAAATTATGTGCAATGAAATGATTAGTTTTACTATTGTGAAGTGAGAGGAATGAAGCTCCTCTCTCGCCTGCGCATACACAACAAAAGAGAACTTCTGTTCTGGGCATTTTGTGGAAAGTCAATTCGTAGTCAAGTGGTATAGAGCATTAGTCGGAAGAAATATCAATGACACGGGTTCAAATCCCGAACAAACACGAGCTACTGAGATGTGCATTTCCTGCAGTTCTAAAACACATTTGTTACACCATTTTTTTTTTTCTTTTTTCTTCACATAGACTAAAAAATTAACATGAATTTCCATTTTTTACCATGCAACAAATATTATCCACCAGACTAAATTTGCATTTGTATAACAAACAGCAGTTCTCTTAAAAAAAAAAAAAAAAAAAAAAAAGTTTTTTTCAATCTCCACATGGCGCAGTTGACTGCTACTCATGAAAACAAGCTGTGATATGTCCACTGCATACTATGTGAAAATCTATTGATATAGCACCACTTGCACCACTTGATATAGCAGCGGTCAAGAGCAGAAATTAATTTCCCGCCTCAAACCGCAACATTACCCACAGCAACAAAAAAACGCATTCTGGTTCCACTGTATCGCTCATGGTACACATACCTTTCAAAAGAGACCTTAGGAATGCTAAGGGGATAAACTCTCCAATCAGGGACTTCTCCATGGGCCTTCAAACTTTCTTTGACTTCTTGAATGCATGCCAGGGTGCCATGCCTCATGTCAAAGGTCTTCAAATTTTAAACGATTATCAAGAAAATCATAAACTTGTGCAGAAATTACCCGATTTGACAGATGGAAACGTCAAGTCACACAGTGTCTTTCTGAAAATCAGGAGTATCCTACCTTCAAAGAATTTGCTGCATTTGTGTTAACTGAAGCTGAGATTGCTTGTAACCCAGTTACCTCTTTTAATGGTCTTCAATGCTGCAGAATCTGTTGCAGAGAAAGCAAACCTGAGAGAAACCAAGATAAATAAAGTTAGAGTTCTCACTACTCAAACAAACATAGAGAGCCGAAAAAATACAATTCTGTGTATGCTTTACCTGAAATATAAACATCAACTTAATGATTGTTTCAACTTTCTCAGTAAGCCATTGGAGGAGCGACAGAAATTTATCCAAGAGAAGAGGCTTTGCTATGGATGCTTGAATTCTGGTCACAGTACAAAGGAGTATCGTTATCATCTCACTTGTAATACTTGCAAAAGAAAGCATCAAACTAGTTTACATGATTATAACTTTGTGAAAACAGTAAAGACTTTATCTTCTGCAGTTCAGACACAAAGTGATCCTGATGGTACAATAAATGCAGTGTCCCTGAATGTAAGTGGAGAAGAGTGAAATGCATTTACTTCAGTGATATCTGTCTGGGTATCTGCAACCAATGAAACACAGACATAGAACACACTCATTATACAGAATAATGAATATTAATATATGAGCACGGAGAAAATGACAACAAACTCCCAAGCACAAGGGAGAAATGCGAAAGAATATTTAATAGGTCTAATAATAGGCTACTTTGATTACGTTTACAAGCACTGCAGTCTCAAAATCAGTCTTTTGTCTATTAGAATAATTGTGTCGTCGCGTTCAGATAGGCTGCATCAGTGTAACAGTGTTCAGTTTGCACATATAATTCATTTGAAGAAGACTTGATGAAATATGTGTGCATAACTACACCGTGCTGGTTAATGTTTGGTGCAGGAGAATGTGTGAAATAAAAATTTTAAACACGGATACTTTATTCTGTATGAGCTATGTGCCACGTAGATAGTGTTATTAAACTCATCACGGAGCTCTGCGCTGAAACCGATCATATGCGCGCTCCACGCGTATATCATAATAACAGTCGTATTTTTCATGTGTTCGTATTCAAACTCCAGTTCTGACCGCATCACGAGCAAAATACAAACAACACATGTGCTGCTGTGCTGAAGTAAACAGCCTACAGCTCGCGTGTTTGAACGCAGCTGGAGCAGGCAGAGGTGAATGAGCCGCACTTTTGTGACATTTGAATTCTCTGCTGTAATGCGATCTCACGCGAACATATTTTCCATTTGTGCTGGTAGATTACAGCAAAATAATCCACATGCACACAAACCTCTGCTCTGGTCGCGTCGCAGGAAAACACATTGTGTTGTAGCACTGAAGACACCAACGATATGTCTCTGAATGACAACAGACCGAGGCGAGAGAAGTGAGACTTCCTCGTGCATAATACCGCAATTATAATATTATGCATACTACAGCGCAGTGATTAAATTAAATGAGCTTTATGTCATGAATATATGTCAAGAATCGCTCGAAACGGTCTACGTCAGCATGTGCGACCATGCCCATACTTGGGTCGAAAGAATACAATGACGTCAGATTTTGTGACATTGCTCCGACTCAGCTTTTCAAACCGGAAGACAGAAATCGCTCTGAAAAATGCAAAAATAACTATTTTTCACTTATGAATAACATTAATGAGTACCTTTTAGTGTTTTCAATGATGTGCAGCCTAAACATAGCTGTTTTCATCTCAAAAAAAGTGTTTTGGGGTTTCATGACCCTTTAAAGTCATTACAGACAAGGTACCTCCGTTACAGGACTGTGATGTTGGCCTGTTAATAGGCTACAATTGTTCAAGGTCAATGACTCCCAGAGAAGTAATAGTAGGAGGAGATGATGAACCCTACGCCATTCGGACAGATTTAGGATGGAGTATAGTAGGTTGTTCTTCACGATACTCTGATTTACCTGGAGTTAGTAGATTGTGTCACCGCATTGCGGTTAAGGAGCTTCCTTCTATCACACCAGGTGATGGTATTCATGTCTTTGAGAGTGATTTTAAAGATACTGAAAAAGAGAGCACAAAAGTGTCCCAAGATAACATTCTTTTTCTTGAGAAGCTGAAGGAGGGCATACAGAGAAATATGCATGGTCATTACCAAATGCCACTTCCCTTTAAAGTGAGACCCAACTTACCCAACAACAAACAATGTGCTACGGTTAGACTCAACAACCTCAAAAGAAAGATGGTGAAGGATGAACTGTATAAGAAACGTTACAATGAATTCATGAGTGAGATCTTGCAGAGAGGAGATGCTGAGGAGGTACGGCAGAGAAGGAGAAATATGGTACTTGACTCACCACAGTGTTTTCCACTTGAAGAAGGCAGACAAAGTTCATCTCTTTGGTGCAGCTTCATCCTCAGGGTGTGCAAACTATGGCTTGAAATATCTTGCAACTGAACACAGCGAGTTGTATCTGCTAGGTTCACAGTTTGTGATAAGACATTTCTATGTGTATGTGTGTTCTATGTGTGTTCTATTCTATGTTCTATGATAGAGTAATCAGTGTAGAGAATGCAGAAGAAGCCATTAAAGTTGCAGATGAGGTAAAAAAGCTCTGTGCTATAGGTGGCTTACGGCTCCATAAGTTTGTGTCAAATACAAAATTTGTTGGACAGCATTCTTACTTCAGATAGGATTCCTGATGTAAAAAAAAATCTTGATCTTGCATTTAACGTAGCTAAATTAATATTACAATCAATTAATCTGTTCGGCCAGCGAACACTCAGTATTGTATATTGTCGTCTATCAACTTTTCAAAAAGGATATTTTCCATGGCCACAGAACAATATCGCTTTCTTAGCATGTAGAGGTGATCGTTATCATTATCAGGGACATTGGTTTTATAAGAATCAACTTGCAAGTGTCTGCACACAAGTTTTATTTAACTAAATCACAAACACATAACTAAACTAACAAGCACACACAGACATGCATACAGTTTACCAAGGGAAAGAGAGAGCTGAAGCAGAATACAGGAAAGCAAGAAGTTACAGCATTGTTTGATATTCAGTAGATCAACAGCCTTGAGCAAACCATCAGTTTAGTTTTAACAGGCTCTTCTTTAACAGGGGTAAGGATACTTAATGTATCAAATAATGAGACTGTTGAGTGGAAAAAGAATATTGCAAGAAGTGTGCAAATGTGGCAGTGAATGGGATGATCCTCAATCAAATTAGCTTAATCTAAGGTGGGAGCAATGGAAACAAGACTTAAACGATCTGCAGAAAGCTGATGTATCACAAACATATGCATCATGACTTCATCATGAACGACCACATGTGAGCCATGCTGGTGGCCTATGGGAACATCAAATTAGAACAGTAAGATCATGTCTATGAAGTTGAGCATGTCGGCTGAGGCCTCTGCTAATCTGGGCTCAAGTCAGACAGCAACATCAGGTGTTCGGCCTTCTATGAGGCTGCCTTGGTAAACTATCTTTGAAATTGAGTGTGTTTGGCTTCTTCTTACTATAGAGGGTATTTCTGCTGAGGCCTCTGCTCATCTGGGCTCAAGTCAGACAGCGACATCAAGTGTTCGGCCTTCTGTGAGGCTGCCTTGGTAAGCTGTCTTTGAAATTGAGTGTGTTTAAACTCCTCTCACTTAGAGGGTCTTTCTGCTGAGGCCTCCGCTTCTGTAAGCCTCAGTTAGACAGTCATGTCAAGAGTTCGGCCTTCTGTGAGGCTGCCTTGGTAAGTTGTCTATGACTTTGAGCATGTCGTCTGAGGCCTCTACTCATCTGTGTTCAAGTCAGACAGCGACATCAAGTGTTCGACCTTCTGTAAGGCTGCCTTGATAAACTGTCTTTGAAATTGAGTGGTTGGCTTCCTCTCACTTAGAGAGTCTTTCTGCTGAGGCCTCCGCTCATGTAGCCCCAGTTAGGCAGTGATTTCAAGAGTTCGGCCTTCTGTTGGCCGTCTTGGTAAGTTGTCTTTGAAGTTGAGCATGTCGGCTGAGGCATCTGCTCATCTGGGCTCAAGTCAGACAGCGACATTAAGAGTTCGGCCTTCTGTAAGGCTGCCTTGCTAAACTGTCTTTGAAATTTAGTGTGTTTGGCTCACTATAGAGAGTTGTTCTGCTGAGGCCTCTGCTCACCTGAGCTCCAGTTAGATAATGACATAAAGTGTTCGGCCCTCTGTGAGGCTGCCTTGGTAATCTGTCTTTGATTGGACCCATCTCGGGCCCAACTTTTATTTGGCTCAGATATGCTGACTTAGAGTCTGGCAGGATATAGCATGTCTTTTCAGCATCCCTGGGTTCCTCAGAGGTTTAACCAGATCCCCCTAGTATAGTGACAAGGCGAAGGAATTCACTTTCTCTTTGCCTGTATTCCCTTAAAGTCCCTGTAAAGTCATTTTAAAGTATGTGTTTTGAGCTTGTTACACCACAGAAAAATGTGTTATTAACCACCCAGCCAAATTTGAATGATTAAAAAAATCTGCAAGTAAATGAAATAAGTTATCAAAATCTCGAAAAAATAGCCAGCGCTCTCCGCTCTCAAACGCTGGGGGCGCGTCCGCTGTCGGCGCTGAAACCACACCCACTCGCGAGAGCTGCCGTCTCAACTTACTTGTCTAATGAGTCAAACATACTGATGATGCTTATAAACAAAAGAATCACGTTAGAGGGTTGCACATTTTAGTAGAGTTACTATGGACTACCTACTTATTATAACATAAGCACACACGACAACTTACACTCATTGGTCATTGGGCACGTACTGCCGGACTGTTGTCGAGTCGACAAATGATGGCGCCGCGAGACGGGAGGATGAAGGCCGGGACGGGAGAGACTCTGTCCGGCCCCATATATCATCGGTTGTCGGTGTGACGGTAAGAAGGACGAGGTCTGTTCAGTCACATTCACAAAAAACAGCGGATTATCTGTGAATCCCAGCTGTCTGATGAAAGTTTGTAAAATTATCCGGTGTAGAACGATCACTTTAGAATCCTTCATGTCATCGTTTTAGGAAATTTAAATAAGGAGACCGAGCATATTGTATATTTTAACAACCATGTAATATGCATTTGCGTGACGAAGGCATTACTAGCTAAATGTGCAAAGGGCTGTTTGACTGTAATGACACTCGAGATTGAGCGAGTGAACCGCTGTATAGGCGGCGCCACGCTCGGTGCGTCATCGACAGTTATATAGTGTTAGGGGAGGGGCTATGCTCGGGGGAAGATGTGCGTCATTAGACCCCCGTTTTAGCTCCGCCCAAAAAATCCTGAGCAGAGATTTGGTGAAAAACTGTTTAACGCTCTAACTTCACAATTAAGCATTACACAATTCACAGACTTTGTAATGTGTTTCAGCAATACATTTGTAACATTTATAAAGTGTTTAGAAAGAATTCTCAGAATTGACTTTACAGGGACTTTAAAGGTAAGGCATGGGCCCAAGTTGTGGCCTTAGTGAATATGGTCACTGACAGCCCCATGTTTGACCTGAGTTAGGGATTGGTCTCCGGCATTTAATCCGTTGAGCCTTCCTTTTGCTTATCTTAGCCATTTAGGCAGTTATTCTCTCAGCATGGTAGAGTGGGTATTCGTTTGCCAAAGTATCTTCGGATGCAGCATCTAGCTGCCATGCTTCGGGCAAACCTGGTTACATTTCCTTCAGACAAAGAAGTTGTTGACATGTTCTACAGGTGCCCTCTTGTACACACGGTCGCACACGTAGCTACGTCATGGGCTGTCGCCGGCCAATGACATTGTCGTGTTTGAATCATGTGCTTCAGACACTTCAGACGCTGGAGGCATTCTCCAAAGTGTCTTCGGACACAGTGTCTTGTTCCCCTTCTCAGGGAACCATGATTACATGTGTAACCTGAGACATATTTGCGACAATAGTGCCAACTATCAGAATTACAACATATTTTGCAAACGTCAATTTCATGGTACTTCTCTCCTCTAATATTATACAATCACAGCTCTTACAGGTGCTTAATTATGAAGGCATGTCTCACCTTTCACTGATATATACACTACTGGTCAAATGTTTTTGAATAAATTATAGTACCATTTAATAGTGTACTACAAGTGGTAACTAAATATTTTTTTTAATACAGAGATAGTATGTTAAAAGGACATTTTAGTTCATATTTCATGGTGTCTCAAAATAGCACAGTTGAGTACACTTAGATGTTCTTAAGATTATCTTAAGAAGTACTAAAGAATAATTTTTAGTATATTAAGTACAAAATTAGTGCATGAAAATAGAGCACTTTAAAGGGGTGATGAACTGAGAAATCAAATGTTCCTTGAGCTTTTGACATATGAGGTCATCATACTATAAGAATATCCTGTAAGTTTCAGAGCTGAAAACTTCCTTGTTAGTCCAATAAAAGCTTTAATTGACACCAGACCCAGCAAACGACAGGATTTACAAAGTGGGGATCTATGACGTCAAAGGGCAGCAAGCACCGCCTCTGCAGAAGAAGAACAACGCTTACTTCATCACTGCCTGTTTAGCCCTGCCCACCGATTCACGCATGACATGCAATAGAATAGGTAGCCTAAGTAACATAGGCCTATGTGGTGCTAAACCGGTTTGAGCTACCAAGCAATAAACATGCCGTTGAGGATTACAAAATATTGTGCAGTGCCTGGACTCGACAGTAACGCAACAACATGTAAGTAACTGTGTTAATTCTAATGCCTGATCTGATATGTAATGATTCATGTACAGTCAGATGTTCTTTGTATGTGTGCCAGTAAATCAAACCCATGACTAAACGTCAACTTGCATTGTTTCTCTTAGTAGGGTGAAAATAATCTGTTATTTAGTGGCGATTATATTTTATAAAGTAAGCGATCAAAGAAAGCCCTTTTGCAGTCATTGTAGTAGCGCACGCTGAAGCTGTCAATCAAACAGCAGGAGTTTATCAGTGACTGACGCGCAAAACTTTTATTCAATGAATCTTTTAGTTATATTGCGTTTGCACTGTTAGTGAAGATGAGAGCATTTGTTAGTGTGCAGAAATTGAGTTGAAATGACGAGATCACTGCTTTCATGCACTCAACAAATGTGATCGGCTACACAGTGTTCATCTCTGCAACCTTTCATGCCACTATCTAAATATAATGCCATAGATCTAAATGTAATGCAACACTTTTCACGATTATTTAACCATAAGAGCTCTAATAGTAAAAATGCGCTAAAAGAGAGAGTAATACTTGGCTATTTCAAATGGAAAGATGTTAGCCAATCACAGTAGTGGGCATTTACACTTAAGTTTCACAGCCGACACGCCCCTTAAAACAGAGCGTTCAAACCAGAGGACTAAAATCAGGGTAGGAAAAATGGCTTTTATTTATAAATTATGACAATTTTGGTTGTAAAAAGCATACTAACATTATAAATGCACCTCAGGAAACATTATAAAACAATAAACCAACGCAGTTCATGACCCCTTTAAGTACATTATAGAAGTGTACTTTTTTTCACCTGGGGTAGATCAGTACACAATCACAGACCACGCACAGTCTGTTTACTGACCGTCTGACTGCAGATTATACACAAAAATAACTGATTGCTTAGAATAATATATCCACATGCACTGGATATCCCCACAAATGCAAAGGTTTTATTATAAAATGTACAGTGAGAACTGATATGTGCTGGTTTCATGACACTTTAAATTAATATGTGTTTTCTACCAACCACATTTAAGAAAAATGTGAACATGTTCACTTTCGAATAATCATGTTTTTATTATTATTATTATTATTATTATTATTGTTGTATTGTTGTTGTTGTTGTTGTTGTTGTTCTGACATTTTAAAGAAATAAAAGAAAAGATTTGTGCATATAAGTTGGTGGTTCATCATTTTAGTGAATATAATCTCAGATCGCATTCTTATGCTACTGAAGGCAATTTCCCAGCATGTCAGACCATCCTCTACAAATCCTCCCTGACTGAGGTGTATGGAATTACAACATCATGTCAAAGCATATGAGAGGTAAGTCATCCACAAGCAGAGCAAAAGAACCAATATCCAATCATAACTGCAAGGGATTTAGGGACATTCATTTTTTCTCAATGCCATCATTCCTGCAGACAACTGCACATATGGTCAATAGACAAAGGATAATTAAATTGTTTGCTGCATGAATGAAAGAGAAAAAAAGAAAGAAAAAAAAACATTCTGTGGTTCAGTGAATTCAGAGGAACCAACTGTCTCCACTGAATAAGTTAGTTCAAATGTGAACTTGAATATATTAAGCAACTTAATTCTTACTTATTTCTTCATTCAATCATGAGAACTCTAATAATCATGCTAGAAAGTTTGTTAATCTTCTGTATTTAAAAAAAATTAGCTGGTGCTGAGATCAGAGCTTCATTTATGTCCTATAAAGAGAATCTAATTGAACACACACCATATTTTGGGTGACTATTTTAAATCTGAAAAGTTAAGCATTACTACTATTTGACATAGTGTGGTTGAAGCAAAGGATGAAAAGCAGGATCTCTGTGCAGCAGTCTTAATTTTAAGAAAATCAAAATAACAATATCTCAGGTTACTCAGAAATTTACAAAAACATGGACAGAGCAACCACTAACATAGGCAATAATGGACAAAGAACAGCTGAAACTGAGGGCAATATTTAGTACACTAGGGAAGAAACAAGATGGTAACAAAACCATGGTAACAAATGAACATGGACAAAGAAAACACAGGAAACTAACCTGGAAACAGTGCAAATCAAACAAGAACAAACAAAATTCAAACCTAGAACAGGCGTGACACTATTAATGTAGCAGTTGTATTGTTGTTGCTGTTGTTGTGTTGTAGCAACACTGGAAAAAAAACTTGCCTCTACATGTTTGAAAAACTCCAGAAATGTGACTATACATACAATTCACTGCAGTTTTGAGTTGAAATGAACATTAGTGCCAGTAAAACACAAGCAACTTTTATTGCTTTTTACACAAACTGATTACAGTGACAGATTATCACTTATCAAGACCTATTTTTGTATGGTTCCTTGCACAATACTTTAAGTTATGACCTCAAAACACTTTTACCATTAGTTAATAATTTGTAAAATAATACATTTCTCTTTTCCATACAGGGAAGTTTAATATCACTAAAGTTCAATACCTACCATTAAATCAGTCCATATATAACAATGCTCTGGTATGGTCTATAAGACTTAGAATGTAGTGCAGAATGTTGGCTGTTTTATGGTGCCTTTCTAGTATTTATTCTAGGAATAAATTACATTTTACAATAAATTCACAGAAAACATCTATTTGAAATTTATAAACATTTTATATATTTTTTACTGCATTTTTGATTAAACAAAATCTTAATTCAAATTTAAACTTTTGATGTGTGTAAAATAATTCATGTGAACTAATTAGCAAATTATATTTTTATTTTAGATACTTTCCTAACACAGCATAGGCTACTTGAATATGGAATATTACCATGTTTTAGTGTAAATTTGAGAATGATATTTTGAGTTTAATGAATAATTTTCAAATGATTGTGAAATTACTGAAGAAAGCCTGACAACAGATAGGCTACACAAACATTCACTCTTATATGATACACTGAAAACTAGTGTTTCTTTGTGCATTGTGTGATGAATAACGTAAATGGTATTAAAATATGAAAAATTAAAAAATGCCAGAAGTAGTTGCATCTCTGGAAATGAATGTACTTCGTTTTATCGTAAACAGTCTGCAAATATTGCTGTGTTATTGTCTCGTCATGTTCAGCTGCTTATCTTACCTCGATCGGCTCGCTTTCTTCAAGCATTAAAAAGTGGCGCGCTGCTTGGTTTCTGTGGACAGTAAATCCCACCTCCTTTGATTTGATTGGATATTGCAAACATTTTGACATTGACAAGCGTTTTTAGACACTAAACGGATTCATTTTTGCCTCAAGTGGCCATGCCCACGCGAGCAATTTGTCTGTGCTGACGGAAGGATATAGACTATGTAAATTTACTATAATCCATTCTTCATTACTTTGCAACGGGCCGGCCCACATTGTCCAGCGGCCGACCGTAAAAACTCCTGAGACTCCCGATGGCCAGTCAGCCCCTGTGTCTAGAACAGAGGTGGGTAGAGTATCCAAAAACGTACTCGGTTACTAACGTAACCTTGGTTCCCTGAGATATGGAACGAGTACTGCGTATGGGGAAAGGTCTCCTTTTTCCTGGTTACTGAAGCCTTTTTCAATAACGCAGTGTAACTGCATCATCATTGGTTCACTCATGAGAAGTTGGTGAACCAATGACAGCGCGGCGTAGCTGCGTGAGCCTATGGTGACAAGCGCACGGAGAAGCCAGCCAAAACGGGCGTGACTTTTAGCTATATAAGCGGGCATTTCGTCATGGGATTTCAGGTCATTCGACTGAAGCGATGACACTGAAGTCGCAACCTTGTGGCACGGCAAGAAATGCAGTACTCGTTCCGTATCTCAGGGAACCGAGGTTACGTTAGTAACCGAGTACGTACCCTTGCAATACTTCACTCATACTGCGTATGGGGAACGAATTCAACCATGCCGTGCCACGGCAGGGAACGACTGGACTTGTCTTGGACACCGCAGGGAACCAGCGGACAAGTGAGAAGGCCAAAGCCGTCAAACCCGAGCGTTACACTTGCAAGGGGAGCTAACTCCCGAAATGGTATGAGGCGGAGCTTGACAGAGGCCGCCGTATCATACCGAGAGAATCCGAGCTTGTAAGGTCGGGATATCCAAGTTATCAAATCTGACAAAAATGGATGGCGAGGACCAGCCGGCCACCTCACAGATGTCTTTAATAGAGACTACACTGGACCAAGCCCACGAGGAAGCCATTCCTCTAGTGGAGTGGGCTCTTATGGGGCAGTCAAGGCCCATAGAGGAGTAGCAGAGAACAATAGCGTCAACTATCCAACGCAAAAGACGTTGCTTTGAGACAGAAGACCCCTTTGTGCGGCCGTCAAAGCAGATAAAGAGCTGATCGGATTGCCGGAACGGTCGTGATCACTCGATGTAGGTCCTCAATGCCCTGACAGGGCAGAGTAATTCCAGCTCTTGCTCATCCGATGAGGGAGGCAGCACTGAGAGGGAAATGACCTGTGCTCTGAACAGGGTCGAGAGCACTTTAGGGACGTAGCCATGCCTGGGTTTTAAAATGACTTTGGAGTCATTGGGCCCGAACTCGAGGCATGCAGGGCTCACGGAGAGGGCCTGCAAGTTGCCGACACGCTTGACCGATGCTAATGCAAGTAGCAGAGTGGTTTTGAGCGTCAGGGGCCTGAGGTCAGCTGAGCACAGTAGCTCAAAGGGGGGCTCTTTGAGAGCTCTGAGGACCGTGGAGAGGTCCTAGGTGGGAATAGTGAGAGGACGAGGGGGATTCAATCACCTAGAGCCTCTCAGGAAATGTACCACAAGGCTGTTTCGACCCACCGACTGGCCAGCAATAGGAACGTGGAACGCTGCGATGGCTGCTATGTACACCTTGAGCGTTGAAGGGGAGGCCTGCAGTGATGGTTGACTTTCTACAACTTTTTCCCATCTCCCGATTGCATCTCTGGAGCTCAGTCACAGTGATCTTTGGGTTCTTCTTTACCTCTCTCACCAAGGCTCTTCTCCCCCGATAGCTGTTTGGCCGGACGACCAGCTCTAGGAAGAGTTCTGGTCGTCCCAAACGTCTTCCATTTAAGGATTATGGAGGCCACAGTGCTCTTAGGAACCTTAAGTGCAGCAGAAATTTTTTTGTAACCATGGCCAGATCTGTGCCTTGCCATTTCTCATTTGCTCTGACATGCACTGTGAGCTGTAAGGTCTTATATAGACAGGTGTGTGGCTTTCCTAATCAAGTCTAATCAGTATAATCAAACACAGCTGGACTCAAACGAAGGTGTAGAACCATCTCAAGGATGATCAGAAGAAATGGACAGCACCTGAGTTAAATATATGAGTGTCACAGCAAAGGGTCTGAATACTTAGGACCATGTGATTTTTCAGTTTTTCTGCAAAAATATCAACAGCTCTGTGTTTTTCTGTCAATATGGGGTGCTGTGTGTACATTAATGAGGAAAAAAAATGAACTTAAATGATTTACAATATAACAAAGAGTGAAAAATTTAAGGGGGTCTAAATATTTTCCGTACCCACTGTGTGTGTGTGTGTGTGTGTGTATATATATATATATATATATATATATATATATATATAATTTAGATAGATATTTAAATTATTATCATAATTTTATATCTTTGCAACAAACACAGAAGAGGCAAGCATTATTTTTGGCATCTGTAACCCGAATATCATTGCATGTCCTTTACTTTGTATAATAATAACAACGTATAATCTACATTTGAAAGAAGAGAGGAAACTCTGTGCTCGTGCTCATGAACATCACACAAACAATGATCAATGAACAATGAACAAATGCACATTGACGGATCTTCTTCCATCTGTTTTTCAAAATGTAATCAAATTTATATTTCAGCAGGCGCGTGTAAAGCCCTGGGTATACTTCAGCCGTCCGCGATTGTGCACCGAATATCCTCTTGACTTGTAATAAAAACTGTTATATCGTCAGCATGCACTGATAAAAAACAATTTAAAATTATCATTTGAATTTGGAATTACAACTCCTTTAAGATTCTTCCTCAATCTGCACAACAAAGGTTCAATAACCAAACTATATACTTGGCCAGAAAGTGGACATCCTGGCCTAATGCCTCTCGACACAGGTATTGGTTCACTTAATCCACCACCTGCTTTAACCATAATAGAAACATTACAGTACAACAACTGAATATAAGATATAAATATATCACTAAACCCAAAATATTTTAACACATTAAAGCGATATTCATGATCAACTCGATCAAATGCTTTTTATTGATCAAGTGACAGTACTCCAAAATTAACATGATAAAACTGATTGTTGATTATATCCCGTAATAGAAAAAGATTGTCCATTCTTTCAGGTATAAAATATGTTTCATCATTTTGAACCAAAACGTATAAACAGTTTTTTTGATAAACATTTGGAAAATATTTTATAATCAGAACATAGCAAAGATACTGGTCTCCAGTTTTTAAGAAGTCCCAAGTCCCCTTTCTTTAGAAGCAGAGACAATACTGCTTGACGACAGCTTATGGGAAGAGTTTCACTTCTAATGCAGTCTAGTAACACTTCATAAAAATCTTGTCCTATTATATCCTAGAATTGTTGATAAAAATCTATAGGTAGTCCATCCATTCCTGGAGAACAGCCAATATGTAACTGACGCATTGCTTCTTTAAGTTTAAAAAGTAATTAAAAGTAATTAAAGTGTCTAGTTCCTTTTTTTGTTAATCCTAGGTAATTCTTTAAGTAAATCATCAACACTTTCAGCATCACGGCTCTCAGCACTGTATAAATGTCGATAAAAATCTCTTAACTTTCTCATTTCAACTGGATTTGATGTCACTGATCCATCCTGACGATGAAGATCACACATTTGTTTTTGATTAACACATTTTCTTTCAAGATTAAAAAAGAAAGCACTTGGAGCATCCATGTCAGTCAAGTCATGTCACCTTTATTTATATAGCGCTTTTTACAATGCAGATTGTGTCAAAACAGCTTTACATGCACAGCACAGCAGCTCTTAAATAATAGTGTCAATGCAGACAGATCAGAAGCACTGTTGAATAAATGTCAAGAATACCTTTGAATATTAAATGTCAAGTGTCCCCAACTAAGCAAGCCAAAGGCGACAGCGGCAAGGAGCCCAAACTCCATCAGGTGACATCAGGTGGCAAACAAGTGGCAAATAGGTGTTAAAATGGAGAAAAAAAATAACCTTGGGAGAAACCAGGCTTAGTCGGGGAGCCAGTTCTCCTCTGGCGAACAGTGCTTTGTTACAATCAGGTTGCTATCATAAGTCTGATAGGATCGCAACATTCAAAGTATTTATTTATTATCCATGTCTTTGATAGAGCAAAATCTTGCCCTTATCAATGCTCCTTTTGCCTGCTCTCTTAAAAAAAAAAAAAAGAAAAAAAAAAAAGGAGTTCAGTTCTTGTGTTTTCTTCTTTAACACATCACAATGTACATCTTCATTATTAGTTACAAGATTTTTTTCCAACAACTCAATGTTTTTTTGCAAAATATTTACTGTTGTTTTAACCATGGTTGATGTATGAAAAGCATAATTCTGACAAAATAATCTTATATTCGCCTTTCCTACATCCCACCATTGACAAAGATTCTCAAATAAATGCTTCTTCACCTTCCAGTTACCCCAAAACACTTTAAAACTTTCACCAAAAAAAAGGGGGAAAAAAAAGCATCATGTAATAACTTAACATTCAAATGCCAGTAATAGTTAGATCTTAATGTCTTATTTACATTTAAAACCAAAGTAATCATGTGATGGTCAGAAAAACTATTTGGTGAAATACATGCATCAATTATTCTATTGTTCCAAATTTCTTTCATATAAAAATCCAAAAATTTCATATAGATCCAATCTTGCACCACAAACTCTGTTGTCACACACTTTCAACCATGTATATTGTCTTGTACCTATATTTCTTGTTCTCCACACATCCAATAATTGAAATTCTTGCATAACTTTTAACAGTGTGACACTTGATTGATTATGTGTTACGGTACACAGGAGGCAGGCACAGATGTAAACAGGTAACTGTTGTTTTATTGACACCAGTAGAGCAAGGAGCAGTGAACAGTTAAGCAGTGATGAATAAATGGATGTATAGATGATAATAATGGAGATAGTTACTGTCCTTTTACTTTCAGATACGGAGATCTGTGAACACGCTGGAGCTTGGAGATTGCTGGAGATGGCTGGAGCTGACTGGAGCACTCACACACAGAAGACGAGGCACACAGAGGGAAGGAGACACGCTGGAGACAGGTGAGTCTGGAGCGAGGAGTCCTTGAGGTAAGCATTAACGTGAGTATATGCAAACGAGACCGGACATGGAGTGCTCTGTGTGTGTGCTCTTTATGGTGCTGCTGATGAGTGCAATAATGAGGTGCAGGTGGCGGTGATCAGTACTCTGGAGATGGCGTGCGTTGTGATTGGTTGAGGTTGGAACCTGACGTGTCTGTGACATTATGAGGCTCTTCCCCATTTCTGTCCACTGTAAAATCTGTTGTGCAATTCCAATCCTCTCCAATTACAAGACACACACTATCATCATACATCTGGATGGCATTTCTTAATTTCATAAAAAGATCCTGGCTCTCTGGACCACTATTGGGGGCATAGACATTAACAAACACAAACATAGTTCCCTCATACTCAATTTGTGTAAGTGACAATCTACCTTCAACAATATTTTCAACATTTAAAATGTTAACATTCATGTTTGCAGAAAATAAAATAGCTATTCCTGCACTATTATGTGTTCCATGGCTCAAAACAAACTTGCCTTCCCACCACATACCCCATTCAGTTTCATTATCCTTATTAGTATGCGTCTCTTGTAAAAAAAACAAAAAAACCAAAAAACATTAACCTTTTTAATTCTAAGGAATTCTGAAACTATCGCCAATTTACCCCTGTCCCTTCCCCCATTAATATTTAGAGAACCCACCTTCAAAACATCCATATAAGAGTATAAGTATAGAGTGGTTAGAGACAGGAAAAAAAACAGCAAAGTATAAAAGCCACCATGTGAAATTTATTAATTTTGATGTCTTTGAGAAACAAGTTTATCTTTTTGTATTTTTGTTAGCATCTTCTTCAATCGAAATCTCTTCTTCTTATCCAAAGCCTCATAGCTGACCATTCTTTGCAACAACAACACTGACACGATAAATTTCACGATAAACATCAACAGTCTTACCAAATGTCATATCTAGGAAGTCATTTAACTCTTGTAAAGTATACACATCTCCCACTATCTGTGATCCCATATCAGAAATCTCAGAAAGCGTATCATCATTTTTCATCTCTGCATCATATCTTTCTTCACCATTTGATGTTTCAATATTAGCACTAGCCACTTCACCATATATGCCTACCTGATTACTCACATTATCATTCATTACACCATTTTCACTTTCTTCTGCTTCAGCAACAACTTTTCTATTTTGACCATTATCAATAACGCTTTCAGCCTGTACAACAATTTGAGCGTCATGCTCCTCCACAACTGGGGCCAAAACGTCCTCTGATGCATTCACTATGATGGTCGCAGTACTCAGCTGGTGTGGTGCCGAATTCCTAACCCTGCCAAATTATTACCCCCCTAGTATTGGTAGGTTTAGGATTAGGTGTGGGGGAGGGGTTAGGATTAGGGGTGGGGTTAGGATTAGGCAATCAGATAGAGACTTCAACGAGGGGGGTAATCATTTGGCAGGGAGTCGAAATTCGACACAACTCCAGCATTCTCCCCACTTGTCCCAGCTTTATGTGGGCATGCTGACCAACATCCCCACATTCAAAGCATTTCATGCTTTCAGTGTTAGCATAAATCATATATGCCTTTTCTTCATGTAACACTCTAAAAGACACGTCCAAATTTGATTCTTCCAAAAATATGAACACCTGTCTTCTAAAAGACATTACATGTTTTAAAGAGTTGTTTTTACAGCCGAGTGGTAGCTCTTTTATCGCGCTAGCAAACTTTCCATAGCGTGAAAGTCCTCACTCAATTTCAACATTCAAAATAAATGGAGGCATGTTAGATACAGTAATTTTTGTTGTTGGAGCAACAAGTGGTGAAACAACAACATATTCTCCACTTACCACAATTCCACTGGTTATCAAACGGCTTACTTGAACCTCTTCCTTTACAAACACCACCACGGTTTTGTTCATATGAGAAGCTGATGAAATATTCTTGTATCTGATTTCCTCTCCAACAGCCATCAATACATCTTCCATAATCACAGCAGCCACAGGAACACACCTGACGGCGTGACGAAGGGAAACAGGTGGCGCTACCCCCGCAGAGAGGGATGCCATCCTGATCCCAAAACAAATCTAAAACCCTAAACTAGTATCTCACACAAAAACTATATTCTTCCTTACATTCAATTTTTTTTGTTGTTGTTGTTTTAGAAAAAAAAAAATAAATAAATAAAGTAAAAAAGTAGAATTAGACAGAAAAAAGCCCAGTATTCACCCTATCCATGTGGGAACCCTCAGACGCCCAAACCTCTCATCAGACAGAGAGAGAGAGAGATTTAAATTTAATCTTATCTTTTATAAGTATTTTATTTATGTTTGATATTAGTCTGTGTTGCTACCTCTTCTTGACCCCCCTCCCCCACAATCATGTGTGAATATTGAAGGTGTATCATTGAGGATAGCTTCAGACAAAAAAGGTCATGACTGTTGTAAGTTAATGAGAGATGACCAAGAAGGATGTAATTCTGATGTAATATTTTGAGTGGAAGTAGACAAATTTTCCATGGAGATGTACTATATTAATACATTTTTCCAAGTTGTAATGTGTATGGTGTTCCTTGATTTCCAGTTCATGAGGAAAGTTTTCTTAGTGATAGTTAGAGCCACTAGGAGTAATTGACTATTTGTACTATTTAAATTGATTATGGATATGTCACCTAATATACAGAGGGAGGGAGACAGCGGGATGTGACATTCCATAATGTTGGATAGTGAGTCAGTAATGTTTTTCAAGAATTTTTTAACTGAGGCACACTGCCAAATAGCGTGAAAATATGTGTCTGGGGTGTTTTGTATGCAATGTGAACATGTTTCTTAAGTAAAACCCATTTTAAATAATTTCCGTCCAGTTAGGTGAAATCTCTATACTGTAGAAGTTGTAAGTTGGCATTTTTTGTCATGAAGGTGATATTTTTGCAGATTCGTCTCCATAAGCACTTTGTCAAATCAAGCTGTTCACAAATTTTTGGCAAAGTGATGTAAATTTGCAAAGGCCCCTCCCATGACTCTTGACGGACACTGCAGTTTTAGCATAGGCCCACCCTGAGTGACACCGGAGCAGGTGTAGACAAGAATGTCTCCAAAGCAACTGAGGCGTTTTGTTATTGGATATAAAAATGAACATAGCAGTCGTCCTTTACTCTTGACATCTGAGCCGCTAAAGACACAGTGGATTAATTTTGTTTTTGAAGGGAATGCGCCCCCGGATTTACCTATATGCGTTTATGTCGGCGCTAAAATGTTTTGCTAAAAAGTTCCTGAAGGATGGATCAGTACCTCCAGAAGACATGAGTAAAGTTATAGGTTTTTTTTTTATGGATCTTTGCAAATCGCCTTTCCTAATAATGTGCTAGTTAGCAAGTTCCACGACGAACGCGGCTAGTTAAAGGCCAGTTCACACTGCACAGATTAACGCTAACAAACACGTCTGTTTGGAGTTTGTTGGATCGGGACGCAGCCTCCAAAATGAGACGCAGCTAGTGTGATACCCCTGTTGGCATCTGTTGCCGTTGGTCGGAGTTTGTTTTCACCCGACTGAACGTTTAATTGGCGTTTGTTGGGTCGGGGAATGTATGAGCAGTGTGGTATTATTATTATTTTTTTTTTTTATTGCAAGATTGAACAAGAACAACTTAATCATATCAATATAACAATGGATGACATCAATCATAAATAATAAGGAAGACAAATACATTAAGTAGTGAAAGGAAAGCAATCAAAAAAAAAAAAAAAAATAATAATGTAACATTCATCAGATCATTATACAGATTTATAAGTTTGACACTTTTTTTGTTATTAATCTTTTTTAGTGTTATAATTAAATAGTTAAGGTCACAGAGAAAGTGGTTTAATTTGGGCACTGTTGAAGAAAATTTACATTTATGAATGTAATATTTTGCAAACAAAATAACTAAATTTCCTATATATTCTATATTTTGTTTACAATGTGAAAAATAACAAAATACATCGCACATATTTAAATCAATGACCAAATTAGATTTCGAAGCCAAAAAATTTGCCAGATCAGACCAAAATTCTTTAACAAGGGGGCATTTGAAGAAAAGATGATCAATTGACTCAATACCAGATTTACAAAAATTACAATTTAAACTAGTGTTACTAAATGTAGAAATAATTTCATTAGTGGGGTATATATTGTGCAAAATTTTTAAATGTACTTCTTTGTCTTTATTAGAGACACAAAATTTATAGGGTAAGAGCCATGCTTTTTTCCAATTAATCTTATCTATTAAAGAATTCCAGAAAAATTTTCCCCTCGGAATAATTCTTTTTCTAGACTGAAATACATCTCTTATCATTTTGTTACTACATTTTGGGTCATAAATACTCCTGGCTTCAACCAAAAATTTCTGTTCACTCTTTACAATCTCTTTAAATGATCAATGACATCTCATTAAATGAACAAGGCCATTTGGTATAGCTTTTACCATTGTAAAAAAATCTTTATGAACCACTGGAAAATTATGTTTAGACATGAAATCATAATAAGAAAGAACATTCCCATGTGGATCTAGCATATCACAGAGATAATCGATACCTTTCTCATGCCAGTTCTTAAAAAAATTGACTTGTTCTTACTTAGAATGCTTTCGTTGTTCCACAGTTTCACTTTATGTGGAGAAAAATTGTGAACAAAGCAAAGTTTCCATGCCAACAAAGCCTGTTCATGAAATTTAGAGAGTTTTAAAGGTAGTTTGGAAGGGGAGAAGTTACAAGTTAACAAAAATTTAAGTCCACCCACTTTTTTATAGATGTTGTGTGGAATAAAGTACCAGATAGAATCCGGTGAATTGACACTTTTTTTTACCCAATTTACTTTGAAGGTATGATTTACGTCAAAAAAATCAAACATGTCAAAACCCCCATCAGATTTCTTACCACAAATAACACGTTTTTTCAAATGCTGATGTTTGTTTTTCCAAAAGAATTTAAACAATAAACTATTGATTTGTTTACAAGAATTATCATGGACAAATAATGAGAAAGATGGGTATATAAAGTGAAATAGTCCTTCAGCTTTTATTAAAAGAACTCTGCCATGAAAGGATAAATCTCTTTGAAGCCAATTGTTGAATATTAGTTTTGCCTTTTTAATTTTAGGAAGGAAATTCATTTCTTGCCTAAGTGAAATTTTCTTGACAATATAAATACCGAGATATTTCACATTATCCTTAATAGGTATACCATTTACAGAAGTCTCAAGGCTATCATATAGACAAAGAATTTCACATTTGGGAATATTTAATTTTAGACCAGAAGCCTGTGTAAAGGTATCTATAGTTTCAAGAACCCCAGCAATCTGACTAGTATTTTCTAAAAACAAGGTTGTATCGTCCGCAAGTTGCAAAATTCTAATCTCTAATCTAAATTCTAATTTCGAATATTCAAAGACAGTAGTTCCACAACTAACAGGAACAAAAAATGGGAAATTCCAAAACCTTGCCTAACTCCCCTGTTAATAGGAAATCTTGTAGAAGTATCAAAATGTAAGAGAACTGAACTATTAATATCTTTATATATCATTTTAACCATCTTTATAAATGTCTCTCCAAAACCAAACAATTCTAGCGTAGAAAATATAAAGTTATGTTCGATGGTATCAAACGCTTTGTAGAAGTCTAGAAACAGTATGACTGCTTCTGATTTAATATGAGTGGCATAATCTATAAGATCTAAAATTAACCTAATATTACAACTTATATGTCTTTTAGGCATAAAACCTGTTTGAGTTTCATTAATTATTTCACATAGACCAGATTTTAATCTTTTTGCAAAAACTAATGATAAAATTTTATAATCTAAATTTAATAGTGTTATTGGCCTCCAGTTGTCAAGGGAGAGAAGATCTTTACCTGGTTTAGGTATCAGGGTAATAAGGCCTTGTTTCATAGAGGTGCATAATTCTTCGTAATTAAACATTCATTATACATTTTAAGTAATGGTCTCTTAATAATTTCCCAAAAGTGTTCATAAAACTCAATAGTAAGGCCATCTGAGCCAGGGGATTTACCTTTCTTCATAGATTGCATTGCTTTGGTAAGTTCTTCTAAAGAAAGGTCATTATCACAGACCGCTTTAAATTCACTTGAGATCACTGGAATATAAGGTTTGATTTTTTGTAAAAATGATCTTGCATAGTTTTCATTATAATTTGAGCAGTATAGTTTGTTAAAAAAAGAATATACATATTTATTAATTTGACTAGGGTTTTTGTTTATATTACCATCAATTTTCAAAGCTGTTAGACAATTCCTTTTAATATTTCTCTTTTCCAGAGCAAAAAAATAACTGGTGTTTTTCTCTCCCATTTCCAACCATTTAGCCCTAGATCTTATAAATGCACCCCGAGCTAATTCTAAGTAATGATCGTCTATTTCGTTTCTCAGACTAGCCAATAAATTTTCCTCCTCTGTATAAAGAGTGTTTTTAGATAATAACTTGTCAAGCTCGTTGAGAATCTCATGACATCTTTTAGAATTTGCCACTTTAAGTTCTTTACCACGATGCATTGCCAATTGTCTGACTTTGAATTTAAAAAATTCCCATCTTTGAATCTGACTCATTGATTTATCATCTAAAACATAAGCAGTTTTTTTGACAGAATCCACAATTTTTTCATCTAAAAGTAGTTTATTATTGAATTTCCAATATCCACGAATTCTTTTACAACTGTCTGCCTTACCAATCAAAGAAACTGAATCTATGATCTGATAAAGGTGAGTAACCGATTGAGGTATCTGAAACAAATTGAATTGCATTAGTAGATAAGAGCCAAAAATCAATTTGTGACTTGCGTGTCATATCATTATTTGTCCATGTATAATCTTTATCATAAGGATGTAAGAAACGGCAAACGTCAGTAACTTGTAAATTATCACATAGCAGATCAAAAATTTTAGATGTACTGTTCTTTGGAGGGATTCTATCTATGGAATCATTGGGAGTTTCATTGAAGTCACCTTCAATCAACAGATAAGCATCTAAGTATTTTCTTTTTAAATCTAGTAATAACTGGCTAAGTTTTTTAAACATACATGCATTTAAAGAGCTATTATTGTATTCATAGACATTGCAAATGATAAATTTCGTATCATCTGTGTTTAAAATTATAATAATCCACCTCCCTTCTCCAGAATAAATTGTTTCTACTACATCTCCCTTCAATTTGTTTAATAAAACAGCGACCCCCGCAGAATGATTTGTTCCATGACAGAAGAATAAAGAATTGCCCCACTGCGATTTCCAAAACTTTAGGTCACTATCACAAGAATGTGTTTCTTGGAAAAAAATAATTTGAGCTTCTCTGTGTTTAATAAAAAGAAAAAGTGCTTTCCTTTTATCTATATTCCTTAAACCTCTGACATTAAGAGAAATAAAGTCTAATTTCCCAAAATAATGATCTGTCATCCAAAAGATAAAGAAAACAAAGACAAAATACAGACAAAGAACAACAAGGAACACGACCTCCTAAATTAACTTAAGCTATTTGTTACGATGAAAACAAATAGACCCATCAGGATCTCACATGTAACAAGAAGTCAACCAATATTACAAGTCCACATTGTAAGATTATAGGGACAATAAAATTGTCTGTGTGTCCTTTATTCACTCAAGGTTAACTCAATTTCAATATTCACTTTTTTACCTTCGATGTAAGCGAAAGCACAGATGAAAGACGCTCTTTTGCCTTCTTCTCTGGCTTTTTGAACCAACGGCCATGCCTTGGCCCATGCTGCTTTTTCCTCAGGTGACAGGTCTTCTTTTAAACGAAGATGGGCTTCCTCTAGGAATTTCGAGCCTCTTGCATCCCTCCATACAATATCCCGAAAGTGCCGCATGCTGAATTGAATAATTATACTTCTCGCTGAGTTTCCGTCTTTCTTCTTTCCAATTCTGTGCACAGAATCCACCACCTCCGGTAATTTTCCAACAATTTTCGGGGAAATCTTGCCAAGAACATTGATCACCATATCGCGAAGGTTTTCTTGAGGATCTTCCTCCTTCATCCCGTGCAGCCTTAATCCCCATCTTCGTCAATAACTGTTGGCCTCCAGCAGCTGAAGTTTGAGTTGTTTGTTCTCTTCTCTCAAGTCTGAAGTCTTCTTTTCCAGTGCGGAGATCCTTTCGTTATGGCTGTTGGTATCTTTAAGAAGTTTTTCCACCGATTCATTTAAAAAGGTCATGGCATGATCAGTGTTTCTCACCGTTGTCTCCATGGATGTAACCTTTTCAAAAATTACTTCACATTTTGCGGAAAAAGACTGAATAGCAACCATAACTTTGTTGAGGTCACAGTCAGGAGATGTTATCTTTCCTTTTTTTGGCGCTGGACTTTTAGCTGGTGTGCACGGCAGTGGAGTTGCCAGAGTTCCCTTTCGATACTTCACTCGTACTGCGTATGGGGAAAAGTCTCCCTTTTTCCCCGTCACTGAAGCCTTTTTCAATAACGCAGTGTAAGTGCATCGTCATTGGTTCACTCATGAGAAGTTGTTGAACCAATGGCGGCGCGGCATAGCTGCGCGGCCTATGGCGACAAAGCGCGCGAATATTCCCGCCGAAAGGGGCGGGGTTTAGTGCTATATAAGCGGGCGTTTCGCCATAGGATTTCAGTCCTTTCTCCTTCAGCGATGACTACACATCTCTTCGCTGATCTCCGCGCTGAAGCCGAAGAAGCTCGCCGCCGTTGAAGAGGCCCCGCAGCGGACCCAGCTGAGCCGCCGGACCACTACAGCGCCGGTGCCCTCGTGGACTACTGCCCCGAGCGCCGTCTTCAAGACGCCCGCCGCCTGCTTCCTGTTCCGGCTGCCGTCTCCTGCCGCCATCCGGCGCCCCCTCTGAGAGCGTTTTCCTCGCGGTTCTATACCGCTCTAAGAGCATTCCTAGCGGATTCGTCCGCTCTAAAAGAGCTTCCGCGGTCCTCGTCGCTCTAAAAGAGCCCCCCAATCACCGTTTTCACGGCGCCGGCGTTGTTTCAAATGCCGCGTCACTCCTGTGACACCTGCAGAGCCCCTCTGCAGGACAACGATGGACACGATGAGTGCATTGGATGCCTGGGTAAGCCCCATGTGGAAGCCGCGCTCACCGACGCTTCATGCCCGCACTGCGAGTGCATGAGCCTGGCCTCTCTGCGCTCGCGGGTTGCTTTCTTTGCCGGAGGCAGTCCCACCGCTCGCGCCCTCCCGTCCCCTTCGTCGGCCCAGCCCCCGCGTGCCTCGCCCTCTCCCACCAGAGAACGGTCGCCCGTCAGATTCTCCCACCCTGAGCAGCGTCCCTCAGTACATGCAAGTGACCTCGTCTCATTCGGTGGATAGGATGAAGAGCCGCTAGATGAATCCATGTCTCTTGCGGCTTCCGAAGCAGAAGGCTGGGCTGGCGAGTCGGACGACCCCGCCCCCCCGCCTCCGCTGGAGCCCATTGAACACGGCTCAGGCATGGACGCCGAACTTCTCCGCGTCCTCTCAAAAGCTGTGCAGGAGCTAGACCTGGATTGGGCTCCGCCGGAAGAGCCGTCATGGAGCCGCCTAGATGAGTGGTTCCTGCCGGGAAGACGCCAGGCCCCTCGTCAACGTGCTGCCCCGTTCTTCCCCGAGGTACACAAGGAGCTGACCAAGTCATGGCGTGCTCCTTACTCTGCCCGCCTGCACACCACGCACCGTTCAGCCCTCACGACTGTGGACGGCGCTGAAGAAAAGGGCTACGAGCACCTGCCACCCCTGGATGAAGCAGTGGCAGCTCACCTCTGTCCTCCCACGGCTGTGGGCTGGAAATCTAAGAGGGCCCTCGACGATTGGCTCATTCTGGCCCACTCGCGAGCAGAGCTAGAACTTCACAGATCTGTGCTCCTCAGCCATCTAGAATGCCTGGGACTCAGGGTCAACCTATCCAAGAGCTCGCTGCTTCCCAGCCAACGCATTTCGTTCCTGGGAGCGGTTTTCGACTCTGTCCGCATGACGGCAGTAGTCTCGCCAGAGCACGCTCTGGCCATTCAGCAGCTCGCGGCTTCCGTCACAAACAAAGCCTACCTTCCTCTGAAGTCCTTCCAGAGGCTATTAGGGCTGATGGCTTCCGCCTCCCCAGTTCTACAGCTCGGCCTTCTTCGGATGCGGCCTCTGCAGTACTGGCTGAAGTTTCGGGTCCCCCCCCACGCCATGGCGACATGGCCGCTTCTGTCTCAAGGTCAATCAGGCCTGTCTATCAGCCCTGAAGCCCTGGTTGAACCCCGAGTGGTTCAAGCATGGCGTACCCCTTCAGGCGGCGTCGCGAAGGACGGTGCTCTCGACGGACGCATCCAACTCGGGTTGGGGCGCTCTTTGCGAGGGCAGACCGGCCTTCGGCTCGTGGTCACACGAGGAGAGCCATCTTCATATCAACTGCCTAGAGATGCTGGCAGTGATACGTGCCCTTCGCTTCTTTCAGGCTCACCTGACGGGACGCCACGTCCTAGTCCAATCGGACAGCATGACAGTGGTGTCATACATAAATCACCAGGGAGGTCTTTCGTCCAGCCGCTTATGCACACTGGCGAAGCGTCTTCTGGAATGGGCTCTACTCAGGTTTCTGTCGCTCAGGGCGACACACATTCCTGGGAAAACCAATCTGGGAGCAGATATGCTGTCTCGGAGCAATGTTCCCTCAGACGAGTGGATGCTCCACCCCCAGACGGTTCTCACAATATGGGAATTCTTCGGGAAGGCAGAGGTCGACCTCTTCGCCTCAGAAGACAATTCTCATTGCCCAACTTATTTCTCGAGGAAGGACGATGCGCTGGCCCACCGTTGGCCCAGCACCCTTCTTTACACATTTCCCCCGATCGCTCTGATTCCTCAGGTTATCAGACGTATCAAGGAAGACGAGCACAGAGTCCTCCTGGTGGCCCCGCTCTGGAGGAGCCAGGTTTGGTCCTCAGAGGAATGGGCCACGTGGAGAGCCTGAACAGCTCTGAGACGAGACCTTCTCTCTCAGGTGAACAGGACAATTTGGCACTCACAGCCAGAACTTTGGGCGGGAACTTTTTCGACGGGAGCCGGTTGACCTCCCCGGGGACGTGTTGAACACCATCTCTCAGGCGAGAGCTCCGTCTACGAGATGTCTCTATGCCCAGAAATGGTCAATCTTTGTTGATTGGTGCTCTGCACGCAACATAGATCCAGCGGAGTGTGACGTGTCTCTGATACTGTCCTTTCTCCAAGAGCGTTTGAATTCAGGGCGAGCCCCTTCAACACTCAAAGTTTACGTAGCAGCCATCGCAGCGTTTCACTCTCCTATCGCTGGCCAGTTGGTGGGGAGAAACGGCCTAGTGGTGCGTTTCTTGAGGGGTGCTAGGCGATTGAATCCTCCTCGCCCCCTCACTGTTCCCACCTGGGACCTATCTATGGTCCTTAGGGCTCTCAAAGGGCATCCCTTTGAGCCTCTGTGCTCAGCTGACCTCAAGCCCCTGACGCTTAAGACCGCTCTGCTACTGGCTTTAGCATCGGTAAAACGTGTCGCCGATCTGCAGGCCCTCTCTGTGAGCCCTGCTTGCCTTGAATTTGGGCCCAACGACTCTAAAGTCGTATTGAAACCCAGGCATGGCTACGTCCCCAAGGTGCTCTCGACCCCGTTCAGAGCACAGGTCATCTCCCTCTCTGCGCTCCCTGTCTCGTCAGAAGAGCAAGAGCTGGAGTTGCTCTGCCCTGTTAGGGCATTGAGAACTTATGTAGAGCGATCACAGCCCTTTCGGCTATCAGATCAGCTCTTTGTTTGCTTTGGCGGCCGCACCAAAGGGTCTCCGATCTCAAAGCAACGCCTCTCGCGTTGGATTGTCGATGCCATAGCTCTTTGTTACTCCTCCATGGGTTCAGAATGCCCCATAGGAGTTAGAGCTCACTCCACTAGGAGTATGGCCTCTTCATGGGCCTTGTCCAGTGGAGTTTCTATCAAAGACATCTGTGAGGCGGCCGGCTGGTCCTCGCCGTCCACCTTTGTCAGATTTTACCAGTTGGACGTTCCGACTTTACAAGCTCGGGTCCCATCGGTGTGATGCAGCGGCCTCTTCGAGCCCCGCCTCAAACCGGTTCAGGAGTAATCTCCTCTTGTAGTGTAATGGGTTACGATGCAGTTACACTGCGTTATTGAAAAAGGCTTCAGTGACGGGGAAAAAGGGAGACTTTTCCCCATACACAGTACTCGTTCCGTATCTCAGGGAACCGAGGTTACGTTAGTAACCGAGTACGATTTCTCTGGATTGACTGTGTCAGCCGAATCAGAGGATAAATCTGTCAGCATTGTATCACCAGGATATTGGGCGAATAGTTGGGATGGCACCATATTTTTATTTTTCTCCATGTTCGCCTCGGAGTGATGTTTCGCCTTGCGTTTGCCCATATGATCGAGTTTTCAAACAAAGTTAAAATTAGTCCCTATAAGGTCGTTGAAATAAAGAGCTAAGAATAAAACAATGTTTTTCACTTTTTTTTTACATGTGAATCTTGATGATGTCTGAGGATTAAGATTACAGCACGTCTGCTCGGAACAGTGCCATCTTGCCACCAATGCAATACCTGCCAAATAGTGTTTATGCAGCCCGCCCACGGAAGATTGGGGTGGGGTGAACAGTAGCTCATTCATTTAAAGGGACATGCACCGAAATGGCTTGCTGTGAACAGAGCTGTTTTTGACAAGGTAAAAAGGGTGTTTTTTTTTACACAACCATTAAGAAATTTTAATCAAAGTATGTTACAGACTTTTCATGAAGACCCTAAAGAATCATACAAACTTGTGGAAAATTGGCATCCGATGTCCCCTTTAAATTTTTTTTTTTTAGACAGCAGTCATTTCCTTCGTGTTGAGTTTTCTGGAGGTCTTTTTCTGTTATCCTTGGTTCTTTCTCACCTCTTTCAGGATTGTCCATAGTGCTCTTAGAGTGAACTTTAGATGCCTGCTCTTATTGGGAGAGTTGCAACAGTGCATAAGTTCCTTTTCAAAGTGGAAGTTCAACACTGCATATTGGTGTTAACGCTATGTGGAACGGCATCAGCGTGCCTGATGTAAACACATGACAAATTAATTGGCAGACGGCATTGTATGACATCACAAATGGAATGCCTGTGAACAGGCACGTGCACACATAGACATCGAAGGGGCCTGAGAACCTTCCCTTTTTCTTCCTCGAGAGAAAGTGACCTTTTTTGGAGTGATATTATATTATATTATATTATATTATATTATATTATATTATATTATATTATATTATATTATATTATATTATATTATATTATATTATCAGGTATTAAATTTGTAAAATAAACCCTCAGATGAACAACAACACATGACATCACAACACCATGTGATTATTTATTTAGAAAAAATAAAGCCAAGATGGAAAAACCAAGGGGGAAAAACTAAGGACAGCCTATGATTCAACTGCTTGTAGATCCACTTAAATTGAAGCAGCAATGTGAAGTAATAATTTTCTATATGACTTTATCACTCTCACATCATTCTGGAGGAATTTTGGCCCACTCTTCTTTACAACTATTTTTCAGTTTATTGAGGTTTGTGGGCATTTGTTAATGCACAGCTCTGGCCACAGAATTTCAGTCGGGATGAGGTCTGGACTTGTCTGGGCCATTGCAACACCATTATTCTTTTCATTTTTAGCCATTCTGATGTAGATTTGCTGGTGATCTTCAGACTGTTGTCCAGTTACATGACCCAATTTTGGCCAAGCCTTAGCTGTTGGACGGATGGCCTCACATTTGACTCTAGAAAACTTTGGTATACAGAGGAGTTTAAGCCCACAATTATAAGCCCTCCACCAGCATGCTTGACTTTTGGTATGAGCCGTTTTGTGATGATTTGCTCTTTTGGTTTTCATAAAACTTGGCACTGTGCATTATGGCCAAACATCTCCACTCGTCTCCACTCATCTCTCGTCTGTCCAAAGGACATTGTTCTAGAAGTCTTATGGTTTGTTCAGATTCAACTTTGCAAAGCTTGAGCCGTGCTGCCATGTTTTTTTTTTTTTTTTAGAGAGAAGAGGCTTTCTCCTGGCAACCCTTCCAAACAAGCCATACTTATGTATCTCAGGTATCATTTTAAGGTATCATTTTAAAGCTTAGAAACTCAGCTTTTTAATGCATCCAACCATTTTGCTCAACTCTTAATGAGTGCTGAGTCATTCCGCTAATCTGGGGTGTACCGCCTGCGGGCGCCACCTAGCTCCACACACAAAAAAAAATAAAATAAAAATAAATGAAGATGATGATAACTTCAAACTCTTTGCAATTTTTCTCTGAGAAATTCCTTTCTGATATTGCACCACTATTTTTCACCGCAGCATTGGGGGAATTGATGATCCTCTGCCCATCTTGACTTCTGAGAGACACTGCCACTCTGAGAGGCTCTTGTTATACCCAATCATGTTGCCAATTGACCTAATAAGTTGCAAATTGGTCCTCCAGCTGTTCCTTATATGTACATTTAACTTTTCCGGCCTCTTATTGCTACCTGTCCCAACTTTTTGGAATGTGTAGCTCTCATGAAATCCAAAATGAGCCAATATTTGGCATGACATTTCAAAATGTCTCACTTTCAACATTTGATATGTTATCTATATTCTATTGTGAATAAAATATAAGTTTATGAGATTTGTAAATTATTGCATTCCTTTTTTTATTCACAATTTGTACAGTGTCCCAACTTTTTTGGAATCGGGTTTGTAAACAGCCTTGACTTGTCACATCATCTATGATTTTTTCTGATCAGGCAATGTAAGATGTTGTTTTCTCTTTTATGTTTTATGTATGGTAATGTCAATTTTGTTTGCTTATTTGTAGATTATTCACCAAAAAGGTAATTTAATCTCAGGACATCTTACTTGTACCCTCTTTGTGATCTTTTGGGTTGATGCACAAGGAGAAATGTATGATTGCGTGCATGATACTAGATGGATTATATCAGACTGAATCCATTCACATCATTCCAAGACTTGCGTTCACTTTTTACAGCAGCAAGGACATCATCATTGTGGACTGTCCAGTTAGGAAAAGCTACTATCATTTCAAATGTGAATATTGTTTTTGATGTGTGACTTTTTTCCTCCCATTGGGAAATGCTTCAACTCTGGTTTTTATATGCCTAAGTGTGATCTCACTCCCTGTATTGATGGTTATATGTATTTTTTATTTTGTTCTTATTAAAATAATACTTTTACATTTATTGCTTGCCTTACTGAATATTTTGAATTGCACAGATCTTAGCCACTGATTCCCTTATGCAAATCTTGTGGCAGTTGGTGTATTGACAGAAATGCAATATAATATACATAACTATGTTTTCAGTGGTGTATGAAGACCGTTTTTATTACCTTAGAATGAGCCATTTCTATCTACATACACCGCAGGTCCCCTTACATGTTAAGTCACCATTTTGCGCCGGCATGTTAGCCCTAAACAGACAAACTGCTCTACAGAGCGTATTTTGTCACTATGTTCTTCTTTGTTGGTGTTTTTAGAGGCACCTTGCATCATCACTATGTTGAATACATATGAAGAAGAAGAATCAGTAGTATTAGTATTCGTCTGGTTTATTAGAAACAGAGACCGTTCTTTGTTAGAAGTAAGTTAAAGTTCTTGTTAAACTCCCTATGCAAAAAAGTATAAGAATTGATTTATGAAAAACAAAGGCAGTGAGTGCAAACCTTGTGGAATACCAAGAAAAGATGTTACCAAGACCATGAGACAATGCATAAATGTTCATATTAGTAGCTGCAGGAAAGGATGGAAGCCTGGCCTTGTATGAGGCTATTGTGTGAGATGCAATAGAAAGCATCCAGGTTCTGTAATCGCTTTCAAACAGATGCTGTGTGCTTCATACTGCATCCTTCCAAGACACACAATGGAATACTGTGGACTAGAAACCATTAATTTGGTATCTTCTTACATGAAGCTGCTGTTTAATTCCCCCCAAAATGAATTATATATATATATTTGTGGTCATAGTGATTTTTTTCCATTAAATATTTTCCCCACACTATAATAATGTTATGTTTAATTATATATTTTAATTTCATTTTTTTGTCATGATATTAATGTTCCTAAAACTATTTTGTTCCCCCAAGAAATGTTGTTCACTCACAAAACGTTTGCATTCTCTCCCAGAACTATTGTGTTCCCCTAAGAAACTTTGCATTCGCTTGCAAAAGATGTTTTCTTGCAAAAGTTATGCATTCCGTGAGAAACTTTGCTTTCAGTCTAGCCTGGATGCCAGCCGAACTTAGCCCCGCCCACAACATTTTTAGGTCGGGAAGATCGGTCTGGACTCGATCCGTAGAGGAGTAATTATGCCCGAACAGAAACTGTTCGGACCAATCACATTTGTCAGGGCGATGATTGACAGATTATCACCAGAAACGTAATCAGCCACGTCATCAAAGAGCGCTTGGGTTGAATTAGTTTACAACAATGATGGCTGTTGTTGAAGAACTGAGATGTGTAGATTCCGCCATCGCGTCCGTTATAGAAGATATCGACAGCGCATTAATTGGCAAGTACTCCGTGTATACTTAAATTCTTTTTACAACACCGGCAAAGATTGTTTACGCTCATCTTCTACTAGTTCCAGCATGTGTGCAGTTGAGTTCTATTGACAACTATGCGTCGCTCAACATACATCACTTACTCTGTAGCTCTGATTGGTTGTAGGTCTATCCAATTGAGGTCTTTCCTGGATCGGTTGAAATACGCCCCCAATGGAGAAGTATCAGACTCATATTCTGACTAGAATTGAGTATGACCTCGTCAGGCTACTTTCAGTCAGAAAAGCACTAAAATATATTGTTCCTCCCATCTCATCATCATGGAGCTTCGAAGTAAAAATCCACCTTTATGCAAAAGATAATTTCTTATTTCTTTCAAGTTTTAAAATGATTACACATCTTCATTCAGATTTCATGCCATTCACCCAGAGGAGGTAATTGGCAGCAAGCAAAATTCTAACTTACATGCTAATTACAAATCATAACACAGATCAACTAGTCTGAACTAGCATATAATCAGTTTCATGTAGAGGTTGGGGTTTCAACAAAGACAAATGTTGTCTGGTGAGATGAGTCAGAGAATGCAGTCATTCATCTGACCTTATCAGACAATTCTAAATAAACAGCATTGTGGGAAATAAGAAGGAGATCAATGCACAGCAAGATCCATCCATTGCCACCGCCTCTGGTCTGTTCAGCTATTTGATAAAAAGTCCATTAAAACATGTCTAATTAAATGATAAGCACAAATGAAATCACAGGTTGAAAGGATTTGCAGTAACCATCTCATGGGCGGTGTGTTGGTAGAAAGCGGCATCTAACAATCGCAAACAAACACAAGTATTGGCACAGCAGCGTGCGGTAGTCACCGCACATATTGATTTCGCTTTTATATTGAAACTGAGCTGCGAGAGTCTAATTGGATTATATGATGTGTCGTGACCGGTCAAGTTGTGGCTTGTTCTGAGATATCAGTGCTTTATAACTAAGACATGTGACTAAAGAAGGTCATGATGGATCAGAGAAGGGAAGAGATTTATCGCAATGCTGCAGTCTTATGAAGCATAATAAAACAGTTAGCTCACTGAAGCAGGTTGTTTCGATAGTACCATCTGATAAATTTATCAGTATGATGAATATGCTTATAATGAAAAGCAAACAGACAAAATGGGTCAAGTAGTAATTGCTCTAATTTACTCTTTTGTAATTTACACTGTACTGCTTCCCAGAGGATTTCAGAAGTCTTAATGGCGATCTCAGTCATATTTATCCTTTTTGAGCAATGTTGCCGGGCAATTTTTAATTGGGCAACACATTTTTATCTAGATATTTTAGATCATAATTTGTTGCCCATTCTTAATGGGAATGTGCCCAAGCAACATCACTCTGCATCATTGCCAGGAAACATTGCTTAAAAAGTTGCTCCATGAAATATCATCTTAAAGGTTATGCGTATTTGGTGTGCTGTTAAAGGGGAGGTGGGGCCCATCCCTTCCGGCGCTGTGAGCTGCTCCCATTGGAGGCAGTGCAGGCCCTCTTGGTCGGGCGGCTCAAATCATGCTGCTGATTTGAGCCGCCTGACCAAGAGGGCCTCCACTGCCTTCAATGGGAGCAGCTCACAGCGCCGGACAGATGGGCCCTACCAACCGACGAACGAGGAGCAGGGTGATTTGGAACACCCAATTGGGTGCTGCTAGAGCTGCATGCTGCTTCTTGATGGGAACAGGTCGCAGTGTCAGATGGGTGAGCCCTACCAGCCGATGAATGGGGTAAACGAAGCTCAAATTGCCTGCCAATGTAGCCTCTGATGGGAGTAGCTCACAGTGTCAGACAGGTGGACCTTACCAGCGAGGTGCAGCAGGATTTGAGCCGGCCAACCGAGAGAGCTCTTGAAAACTCTGGAGTAATGTAAATGACAGGCGTAACCATAGCAAAAGTTATGCGTTTTAAAAAGAAAACACACTACTGTAAACAGGGCCTTAGACTCAATAAATCTGCATTCTGTGTAGTATTTCTAAGCCATTTAAACTCATCTATCGATATACAGGTGCTGGTCATATAATTAGAATATCATCAAAAAGTTGATTTATTTCACTAATTCCATTCAAAAAGTGAAACTTGTATATTATATTCACTCATTACACACAGACTGATATATTTCAAATGTTTATTTCTTTTAATTTTGATTATTATAACTGACAACTAAGGAAAATCCCAAATTCAGTATCTCAGAAAATTAGAATATTACTTAAGACCAATACAAAGAAAGGATTTTTAGAAATCTTGGCCAACTGAAAAGTATGAACATGAAAAGTATGAGCATGTACAGTACTCAATACTTAATTGGGGCTCCTTTTGCCTGAATTACTGCAGCAATGCGGCATGGCATGGAGTCGATCAGTCTGTGGCACTGCTCAGGTGTTATGAGAGCCCAGGTTGCTCTGATAGTGGCCTTCAGCTCTTCTGCATTGTTGGGTCTGGCATATCGCATCTTCCTCTTCACAATACCCCATAGATTTTCTATGGGGTTAAGGTCAGGGGAGTTTGCTGGCCAATTAAGAACAGGGATACCATGGTCCTTAAACCAGGTACTGGTAGCTTTGGCACTGTGTGCAGGTGCCAAGTCATGTTGGAAAATGAAATCTGCATCCCCATAAAGTTGCTCAGCAGCAGGAAGCATGAAGTGCTCTAAAACTTCCTGGTATATGGCTGCATTGACCTTGGACCTCAGAAAACACAGTGGACCAACACCAGCAGATGACATGGCACCCCAAACCATCACTGACTGTGGAAACTTTACACTGGACCTCAAGCAATGTGGATTGTGTGCCTCTCTTCTCTTCCTCCAGACTCTAAGACCCTTATTTCCAAAGGAAATGCAAAATTTACTTTCATCAGAGAACATAAATTTGGAGTACTCAGCAGCAGTCTAGTCCCTTTTGTCTTTAGCCGCTTCTGACGCTGTCTGTTGTTCAAGAGTGGCTTGACACAAGGAATGCAACAGCTGAAACCCATGTCTTGCATATATCTGTGCGTAGTGGTTCTTGAAGCACTGACTCCAGCTGCAGTCCACTCTTTGTGAATCTCCCCCACATTTTTGAATGGGTTTTGTTTCACAATCCTCTCCAGGGTGCAGTTATCCCTATTGCTTGTACACCTTTTTCTACCACATCTTTTCCTTCCCTTCACCTCTCTATTAATGTGCTTGGACACAGAGCTCTGTGAACAGCCAGCCTCTTTTGCAATGACCTTTTGTGTCTTGCCCTCCTTGTGCAGTGTCAATGGTCATCTTTTGGACAACTGTCAAGACAGCAGTCTTCCCCATGATTGTGTAGCCTACAGAGCTAGACTGAGAGACCATTTAAAGGCCTTTGCAGATGTTTTGAGTTAATTAGCTGATTAGAGTGTGGCACCAGGTGTCTTCAATATTGAACCTTTTCACAATATTCTAATTTTCTGAGATACTGAATTTGGGATTTTCCTTAGTTGTCAGTTATAATCATCAAAATTAAAAGAAATAAACATTTGAAATATATCAGTCTGTGTGTAATGAATGAATAATATACAAGTTTCACTTTTTGAATGGAATTAGTGAAATAAATCAACTTTTTGATGATATTCTAATTATATGACCAGCACCTGTATACTCTCACACACACACACACACACACACACACACACACACACACACACACACACACACACACACACACACACACACACACACTTACACACTCATTCACACACATACACTCACTCACACACACACTCACTCACTCACTGACACACTCACACTCACTCATGCACTCACTCACATACTCACACACTCACTCACACACACACAACCACATAGCAACCATCCTGAGTACCTTAGCAACCACATAACAACACCATAGCAACCAGCCTGAGTGCCATAGCAACCGTATAGCAATACCCTAGCAATCAACCAGAATATCCTAGCAAACATATAGCAAAACCTTAGCAACCATTCAGAGTACTCTAGCAACTGCATAGCGACAACCTAGCAACCACCCCAGCAACTACACAGCAACCACCCTTATTATTTATTATTGCTCTTTATTGTCTATTTAGGGTATTTTAGTCATTTAAATAACATATGTTATCTTAATATGTGATTAATGACATTTTGTTATAATATTACAGTGCCCAAATATGTATTTGTTTCTTTGTAATTCTCGTTGTCATTGAATGCTGGTTTAGCCAATATGCTGATTAGTGTAGCCTGCTTAAAATGGCATAAAACAGCAGGACAAAAACATAGTTGATGACTAAAAATAATAATAATTTCATAACTCTAGACATTACTTTGTGAAGACAGTGGCATAATACAGTGACATAATACGTTTTTTTTAGCCATATCAAAACAGTAATCATGTGCATGGGTAAATTTTACTCGCTGACAGTTTTAGGTATACAACGACCACTGTATGTACTGTAAATACAACCTGTAATATTCGACAGGCAATTTTCTGCACTTTTATTTATTTATTTTTTGACTTCCACAAATTCAGAGGTTCAAATTCGACAGAAAATTCAACATTGCACATCTGGGAACTACAGGATTAGCAGTAGAGTGCCGATGCATGATCTCCAACTGCTGTTGGTCGCCTTACCAGCAGGTGGTGCAGGCGGCTGTTAATGAAGACCAGAGCAACCTAGAGAGAGTAATTCATTCACAAAAAAGGATTTACAGAAATGGAGCAAGTGTATGTGATGATTATCAGGGCCAGAATATATGCGGAAAAGCTGATGAATACACACAATCTGTGTTAACCTTTAATTCAATTCATTGTCACGTTTACTTTCCCTGTGTAAAGCCTGCATGTAAGCAGCCTTCTCTAACACGATCGAGATTATAACGCTTTGTCCCCAGATGCTTATGTAGCCTATATAACAAACATTACATCTGAAGAATTACATCTCGGTTGCTCTCGGTTTTCTTAACCTATATTATAGCTTGTGCAACACAGTGCTGTAATACTTGGGATGCCCTCTCATGCCTCATACTCCAGGATTCCCCAACAACAATGCTTAAAGTTAATGGACTAATACAAGACCAAACTCAATATAAGCATTATTGGTGATGCATACTGTTTTCAGGTAAGCAGAATCACTACATTAAGTATTACATGAAGTATTTTATATGTCTCGATGGCAGCAATATATGTCTTCATCAGATGTAATATTTGATCTGTACATCAGCATCGGGTGGGAGAAGCATTATAATCTTGATCGCGTTAGAGAAGGCTGCTTACATGTAGGCTATCAGGAAAGTAACCGTGAAGACACTGAATTAAACGTAAACACAGCTTTTGTGTCTTCATCAACTTTTCCGCATACAGTATACGGACCCTGATAATCATCACATATGCTTGATCAATTTCTGTAAATCTGATTTTATGAATTAATGACTCTCTCTAGCCACCGCTCTGGTCTTTGTTAACACCACCTGCTGGTGAGGACAACTAACAGCAGATGGAGATTATGCATAGGCAATCTACTGTTATTCCTGCAGTTCCCAATGTGCAATGTTGAATTTTATGTTGAATTTGAACCACTGAATTTATGGAAGCGAATTTGTAAAGCGAAACAAAATGAACTAAAAATGCCTGCTGAATATAATAGGTTGTATTTTTTAAACAGACCAAATATTTTGGAAGTGAAATCTGAAAGGTGAATATGGATCACTGAAATTTTTAATAATGAAAATGTGTGTGAAATGTTTTGAATTTAAATATTCATATTAAATATATGACCATGTTGAATTTCAGCCCATTAGCCTTAAATATACAATGCCTTAAAATGCAAGCACGGTTAATGCAACACATTATTTTTTTTTTTCAATTAGTGCAATTCAAAAATTCAAAAAGCTTTTTTATTTTAAAAACATTGTCATTAATTTACTTCCATAGAATTATTCCTACCAGTCTGGGAAGTGTCTCTAGTGAAGCTATGAGTTTAGGTTACTTAAAAACAGAAATAAATATTTGCCATAGCTTACACCTCATAGGAGGGCCATTTTAATATTCAAGCACAAGAAAGCGCAAAATTTCAGAAAATTTACTTTCCTTTGCATTATTTCTCATTTACTTCAAATTTAATTTCTAAAATTTAGATCTGCTCTAATGGATAGATCCATTTAGATCCACTCTGATGGACAAAACTCCCTGAAACTTCTTAACTCTTCCATCCAGATAGCCGAATTCCCTGTTTTTACTGTTATTTCTATTTCTTATGCGTTCCATTTTTATTATTATGTATTTGGTTCTTCTTTATGAAAAGCACTTTGAATTACCATTGTGCATGAAATGTGCTATACAAATAAAATTGCCTTGCCTAAAATATTTTTGCCATACTTAAAAAATTTAAACAGCAGTGTCTCTATCATTGTTACATACAGTTTTAACAGTTAGTGCAAATATTTTCCCTTACTTTATTTTAGCTTAAATAGCATCAAAATCTTGCACTGAACAACACTGAACAAATGCAATCTCAGAATTCATTTGTACACTATTATATTTCTTGCCAGACACCTGATTGTTGTTTAATTCCAGCTATCTGTGCGGGAATGCAGAACAAACTATTTTGGTGTAGCGACCAAAAGCGATGCCAAATTCAACCCAGGACAGAACACGAGAAAGATTTTGAGCTGTTCTTGAGAATGACTGACAAATCGCCATATTTTCAATTTAGTGATTTGACTCACTGGGTTGGAGCAAGTGAGGTTATGTCAATATCTGTATCAATCTCTGATTTTATTAGCCACTGGTGGTGGAAGCATTCGGCAGGATGGGCTGGGGTGTTATGAAGAAGACACTGGGTGCTTCTCAATACCCAAAATGTTTCCGTGCTCCTTCGTCTTTCAGCTCATGACCCAGAACCAATCGAAGTCAATTATCAATTAGAAATAAGAAGCACCTCTTGTGTGTTTGGAGATCGTGCCTGAAGCATGAGTGGTAGGAGCTGGCTGGGACTGAGCCACAACATTGGATTGGGCCTGCTGAATCAGCCTGATGCTGAAGGAATATGCTGGAGGATACGTGCGTTAGAATTTAGTGTCTACATTAGTCTGGGCTTGTCAAGTGGAAAAAGACGTGGTGGAAGATAGCGAATGTCTCGCTGGAGGGGGCGAGGGTAGGCCTCGGCATTTTGATGTGCGATGACCCGATCAGAAGGGCTATTGCCTGTGAGATGATGGTGGGAGCTCGGCAGTGGTGTTATTAGGCGTAGGAGAGCAGCGCTTCTCAGGCCGGTGGATTGCGGTGGCGATACCCTATGGAGGAAAGATTCTTCATCAGATGTGACGAGCTCGAATTCGGGCATGTTGGACACTTGGGGCAGGGCACAAATGCTGGAAAACTGTCATGGAACAGAGGCAAGTCTGCTGTATATATATATCTCTCATCTCGTTAATTGAGTTGATTAACTGAATGTGCTCTTCCTGTGTTAAATTAGGTTAATTATCTGAATGTGCTCCTCCCAAACTTTGTTAATAAAACATCATATAAATGATTCTCACTGCAAATTAGAGAAGATGGTTGGCGAATGTTGCCTTTTTAAATGCATGTTATAAGTTACACAAACTTACAGCATTAGCAAAGATGGAGTTCGTGTGGAGGGGCATTAGCTACTGTGAACCGAGCAGCTCTGAGACACCGAACCCCATATCATGAGCAGTTTGCATGTGAATGAACACAGTGTCACGACAGTGAGATGGCACCGCTAACTCTGTCAATGCTGTCGGAAGCAATCCATGCATGGAATGTATCTGAAAACATCTTTGGTCATCCTGGAACAACATTCCAATCAACAATCAGATTTGAGGGACAAGTTTACAGTTTATGTCAAGTTTAGGCTTACAACCAGGTTAGGTGCTTCTACATCATTGTTATTCACCTACTGTATAATTTTCCTCTGATTTTAGGGATAACTTATGGGTATGGTTAGGTTTAAGCCCGGAACACACCAAGCCGACAGTCGGCCTTCGGGCAGTTTTTGTTTGTCAGGCGACTAAGTTTTCTCAGTGTGATCTACACCGTCGGCTGAAGTTGGTCCTCGTCGGCTTTATTTCGGCCGATACGACATGTTGAATCGGCGTCTGAGCTTGACGGTCAGACGGGCCATCTGATCATTCTGATTGGCTGTTCAGCTACTGCCACCTGCTGGTACGGAAAGGCATTTCTTCTTACGCAGGCGCAGAACGGACGTGCTACTTGGCTGTTGGGTGTCGAGCGTCAGTTTGGTGTGTCAGGGCAACTTTGGACCCAGACGCTGCTGACGTGAGCCAACCATGTAGTCTGCTTTCGTCGCCACTAGTTCGTCGGCATTTATTTTATTTCCTTATAAAATATTTCCTATTTAAATTAGGAAAAATAAGCTTGATTAGAAAATTAACAACAATGACAATGAGATAAAAGCAACATTGGAATGTTTTATTCGTTCATGTTACACATTTTTTTAGAAAATAAAACACAACCAATAAATACAAAGATAAAAAGCAACTTTTTTTGGCGAGCGCCTCACCATATTCCAATAGTAGCATTTTTGTTTCTTTTATATAGTTGCGTATATCTTTTTGTTTTACTGTGCTCAATGACAGCGAGCAGCGGCACTCAAAGCAGACTGGTCACAATGGATTGCAATGAAACATGAAACAGGCATGCAGATCCATGAATGATCTTCTTTGCGCGCACACGCGCACACACTCACACACCCCATACAAAAATGAGTTGGCACATTAAAGACAACATCTAGAAACTTTTTTTCTTTTTTTTTTTGCAAAATATATATTATATATACACAAAAATCAAACCCAGAAACCATCTTTGTGTATCTATTCTTCTGACCTGTCTGAACTTTCGAGTGCCACTTTCTGATTTAAAGGTGAAGTGTGTCATTTTTGCACCACTAGCATCACCAAACATATTTGCAAGAAAACTCAGTTTTTAAACAGCTGTCCCAAACACCCCCCATGTGTTATTGGTCAGCCAAACACATAGTCCTGCCCCAAACTCATACCATTGGTTTAGTCAATGTTGCTGTGCTGGGATGCTCAAACAAACAGAGCAATGTTTTGATAGCGCCACAGTGTTACACTTTTGAGGAGAATCAACCTATGAACGGCTCACTTATAGTTGTCTCTGCACATTAAGCTGGGATAGGAGATTAACATCAACAAATTATACAAATCACCTTTAAGTAATTCAATAAAAAAAAAAGAAAACCTCCATCAATTATCACACCCTCACATTCAAGGTGCTTTCCAGTAAAATCATCACAGTAGACCTCCCCATGTACAGAGTTTAACAATACACATAATGTACAAACATAATGTTATCACCCATGTTGTCGCCGCTGCGGTCACATGGTTTGAGCGTGTTTTCCTCCTGCATGGTGTATAAGGCCTAAAGGCGGAGCTCAGAGCCAGTCATGTGATCAAAGACGTATATCATAAATCTCAAAGCTGTTGAAATCTCATCAATTCCCTCAAGGGTTTGGCAGGAATATCTGGCACAGGGAGTCAGTGGAGGAGAAAACACCAAAACAAAAAGTACACAGAGGACAATAAAGGTTGAAGGTTAAAGAAATGTGCCAAGTCTTGCATTCCCACTCTTGACGTAGATATGCATTCTCACTGGAGGACAGAACAGCTCATTCATATGGGCTGGATTGGCCCAAGCGAAAGGAAAAAGAGGAGGCAAGGTGAAGAGGTTGAAGCCAGTGTTGATGAGGTCTTGAGCTCTTGTGTTATCTGACCTCCAGGCAGTCCAGGTACTCCAGAGCCAGCTCGTAGCAGAACCTGTACTGCTCCTGTGAAAAACATCAAGGTTGCATCAGTTTCTTTGGTGACATTCACAAACTACATCAATTTCATAATGCAGCTACATTTTTACATTTACAGAAAATGTCAGTGATGTTTTCCTGCATTGTTAATCACATAATAAAAATCTCATTACGGAATTTAAAACTACACTATGTAACTTTTGTACGGTGGCCGAGAGAGCTCAACATCTTCATCAGTTTGACAACACATGTGCTGCAAATACTTAAAACACAACTAAATACAGAAACGTCCTGCAAATGCTCACAACTCACATAGGATCAGGATATTAAAATAAAAACAAAACTCAGGTCATTGACAACACCATTGATAAGTAGACATTAAAAAATAAGCATGTCCTAGCCAGGTTCATCGCTTGTTGGGGTCCCCTTGAAACATTTCCATTGTGGACTGTGCTATTTGCAGCATGTTTCTGTATTTGGTTGTGTTGTGAGTATTTGCATCACATGTGCTGTCAAACTGATGAAGATTTTTTCTTAATTTGTCAGTGTTTTTTCTATTTGCATGTGTTTTCTTCATTTGCAGTGCATTGAGCTCTCTCAACCACCATACTTTTGGCCTTCTAGTGGTTGAAGTATAAAGCTACCGGTTACTTGCGGCAGAACATTTTTTGGTAATTACTGTGCTTCAACTCCGCTAATCTGAGCAGATGAATCTGATGTCTTGAATCGCATCACTGTGCCTATGGTTATATGCCGATTTATACAGTTGTATCCCTCCTTCAATCCAAGTCAATAGGATTATTTTATCATCTATTGCAGAGTAAAGTAAAAGCATCTCTTTCTCAAGAGCAATTTGAGGTATCATACCTGCACAGAAAAAGAATTATTTGCATGTCAAAGTGTGATACATATTGGTTAGGGGTTTGTTCTAAGTATGGGAATTAGCAAGATTGAACTTTCCTTATCTAAACATCACTAATTAGTTCTTCACATAATTAGCACACTAACCATAGACTCCACCATGTTGGGCTTGGAGTTCCGGAGAGTCTTGACGGCGTAGAACACATCGACCATGTTGTGATGATGCACCATCTCCATTATCATGGTGCAAGCGCAGAATGTGCCACTACGTCCCCCACCATTCCTTAAAGACATTAATATGTTGTTTCATTTGCATCTTCAAGAAAAGATGCGGCTTGTAACACATGAAAGAGAGGAATCTGTGCAGCACACTTTCAAAGCTTATGTGGATTATTGTACTAGAGATGACTGGAGGGGATAGCGGTGAATAAGCCATATTTGTGCCACCACAGGCTGCCAGATATCTGCAATACTTTTAAACATGAAGGAATGGAATGTATGAGAGTGCTCTGGGGAAAGAGTCATGCAATAAAAATGTCACATCCGACTGAGCTAAGATCATTTCCCTAGGGCTACTGATAGAAAAAGGGCACCCCAGCACAGATGCTTTGAAGCCCGATATGGTGCGTTTGTACGACGCTATCATTAATAGAGGATAGACGTATTACACTACAGACACATGCAAGTGGCAGGTATGTATCCTGAGGCCAGAGCACCAAGAAGTCAAATACTGAGAAAAAATGAAGACATGAAAAAGCAGCTGGTGTGTAAGCGGTTTATGCAGATTTTCACTGTTGGGTGGCCACAGAAATTGCAGGAGCACAAGAGCAAAAGAGACCTGGATTGTATAATCAACACAATGAAGTGTAATTGCTCTCCAATTAGCATTTGGAAGCAGAGCCGTATGAAACTTACAAGCAGTGCACAATAGTGCGACCATCACCACATTCCCTCTGCCACTTCTGCACTTGTGCCAGCAGGTTGAGAAAGGCCTTCTTAGAGTCTGGGATTTCACGATAAGCCGACCAGCGCAGAAACTGGAAATGTCGCACTACCAGATGACCTTCCTGCAACTGAACGATAAAGACAGAGAGACCAAGACAAGAAGAAAGAGAAAATTATTTTAAAAATGCATAGCATGAAAAATGAAATTAAAATGGTGATTTTGGTCTGTTCAAGTCAAGAGGGTTTGAATCTCTGAAGTAGCATATATGGAGCCCCTAAAGGGACATGGTGATATAAACTTGCTTTTGCATTCTATCTTAAAACTTTTGCATTTCCCCTAGAAATTCGGCATTTTGCGCTCACAAAACGTTTGTGTTCCCCGAGAAACTTTGGGGAAACACTATACTTTGAAAGCATATGAATATAATTAAGTATTTTTAATTATTAACTTATTAATTTGCAATATAAAAAGTTCTGTAATTTATGGCAAATAAAAATGATCATTAACTACAAATAAATAAGTATGCCAAACCTAGTACCTATTGAGTCATACTTTAAACATGCAACCCTGTTACACAATCTGATATCCTTTTTTTTTTTTTTTTTTTTTTTAAATATTTATTGCAAATGATATTGCTAATAATAATAATAATAATAATAATAATAATAATAAGCAGCGATGAAAGGGCCCTCGCACCCGGGCTCACCGCCACCCGGTGGCCTTAGGAAAACTGTGAACAGTGGGCGATATTCATTTAAGCGGATAAATATGCCTTGTCCAAATACCCACACTTGCGGTCTTGGCCACTTGAGAGCTCATGCACGTGACAGGAAGTAAGTGCGCAAGACTGTCCTATGTCTTAAAAATGCCCAAGTGCAGTACCCTTAATGCACACTAAACCCACACTATCTTGAATACCTCTTCTGAGTGGTATTCAAGGCTAAGCATATCCCATCATGCATTATGTTCGGGAACTCACATGCCCCGAAATCGCGAGATGTCAGGGAAAACATATGACTGTAAGTTAAATTAATTAGATATTACATATAATTTGGTAGTAAAATATAAAGTGTTGCGCATTTTATTGATGCAAAAATGGGTAGGCTATGTGTATTTTGTACAACATTTGCAACTGCTGTTTATCACTTAAAGAAGCACCACAATTTTAAAATAGTGTCTTTTGTTAGTTAGTGACCACTGAACATACATTTAGAACTCTATTTTAAAATGCAAAGTACTGAAAATAATAATTAAAAAAAAAGCTGTAAACGCTTGCATTTTTTGCAAGACTGTAAGTGTGTCCCATCAGGGAATCAAAAGTTATACACACACTTGCAGTCTCCATGCCCACTTGAACACTTGAGCCAAATACAGGAAATACGTCATGCAAGTAGACAAGTGGTCAAGTGCAAAGACCGCAAGTGTGGGCATTTGGACAAGGCTATAGAGGAGAAATATGGCAAAGTCATTTTGATGTACCACAGTTCCTGCTGCCAGCAGATGGCGCTTATATAACTGAATGTTGCCATGTTGATGTCTTCAGGTCAGGACTATTATGTGGAGTTTGGGGCAGATTGCACATTGTATGCCTGAGTTGCAACAACTTCCTGTTTCATGGCGTTAATCGCATACATCAGCACTTAGCCAAGTGTTGTATGATTTAATGTGTTTCTAGCATGTTTGGTACTTTGTGGCATATTTAAATGTGTTTCAGGGAGTGATTTACAGTGTAAAGCATGCAATTTCCTGTTGCCAGCAGGTGGCACTATGACTAATTGAATATTGGCATGTAGATGTCGTCAGGCCAGGACTCTTATCACACATGTGAAGTTTGGGGCAGATTGGACACTGAGTTACAACAGCTTCCCCGGACACGCCGTTCAACGGAAACTCAGGATCTTTGAAATTTATCATCGCTAAGGCCTTAAGATTAAACTGACAAATATGATGTTGTTCTGGTTAAAACGAGGAGTTAATCACAGTGACATTTCCTGTTGCCAGCAGGAGGACATTGTAAAGCTCTAGGAGGAGTTAGTTAAAGTACAACGTCTGGAAATGGCAAAAACTGCAAAAATTTTGCAGAAAATAAAAAATAAAAAAATCTTACTTCCTGTTGGGTTTTCAGATTTTGCAATCTGGGACTTTTTTGTAGGTATTGGGCTGTTACATGTGTCTACTGAATTTCATACTTTTACGTGAAACGTAGCGCGAAGGGCGCTTAATTGAAATGTTGTAGGTGGTGCTATCGAGCCATTTTGCCACACTTAATTCTGAAACCCATATAAGATGTAAATTTTCACAACTTCTGATGTTTCACAACTTCTGAATTTTCGAGCATGTTTAGGCCCTCAAAAATGTGATTCATTTTAGAGAAAAAGAAGAATTGACTGAGCAAAATCAATAGGGTCCTCACACCATCGGTGCTCGGGCCCTAATAATAATAATATTATTATTATAATAATAATAATGTCCTACATTCTGATAACAGGGTTTGAGAAATGGAATGGCAAACCTTATACAAAATAAATGTAAAATAAAACAACTCATATAATATTTCGTTTGACCTCCTGACATAAACAACGTTATCAAGGTTAAGCACCTCCTTTCACTGACGCCTGAAAAATGTCATTCTATTTTGTATCCTATTCATCCTATCCTATTATCCGAACATCTACTTTAAGTCAAACACTCATTGTAAGTCATTAACTGGATCCTTTGAGCATTAATTAACTAAATTGCTCAGTAACAAATCTGTCACGTGGCTTGTCTTTGTCTGGGGAGGACGCCGTTTAGCAACATGATCTATCAATAGCACTCTACGCATCAGCCTTGTACCTTTTTGAAGAAGTAAGAATCATCATTCCAACATGGGTGGTTCTCTCTGGGGTCCTGTGAAGAGGCAGTATGGGACAATTTCTGACAATGACATGGAGTGTTTTCCCAGCTTGCAGAGTCTCAATGAGACAGAAGGGAAATAGGGACTGACAGGGGCTAGCCAAACTGACAGAGGCACGAATGGGAATGTGGCTTAAGGTTGACAGCCTGGCTGACAGGAGTGCTAAAGGGGGCGAACAATGAGAGGTGCAACACTTGGGACAAGATTTCAAAGAGACAGGATGTTGACAATGATGCCATCAGGGAGGACTAAGGTCAGCTAGAGGTGTGAGAAAGTGCCTTTTTATTCAGACAAGTCAATATCAGAAGCACAGACCACACTGAGAAAGACACAATATGCATAACTTTATCTCTCTCTCACACACACACATCCAACCAGAAATTAACAGGTCTAATTATAGCAATGTAGTGAGTGCCAGTGCTATTTTGTGAAATGGAGACTGACCACACTTTTATACCGTTGCTTTAATTTCATCGGTATTGAATTCATTTTCTACAAGTCTTTGAAAAGATCATTTAGCCATTAGCCTCTCAGTTAATTAACCTTTCTGGAGTGGCCCTGAACTCAGACAATCTCCAGTCTTTTAAAAAGAGATAGACATTATAAGACAGGTGATTCGTCTAATGAGGTCTGATTTTAATGAGGTAATCTAATAAATGTCAGCACTAACACTGACACACAGGAGATAAGATGTATTTGAAGATGATGTATATGGCACTATAGACTCACCCGTGTGATGTTGTTCACCCTGAATAGACGAGTAACAACATTGTCATCAGTGGATCTGGAGAGCAGCTCCACTGTCATGGGTCCATACTGCTGCATCCCTGTTTCAGGCCAGTACTGTAGACAAGGCTGAGAGAGAGAGAGAAATAATTACACATGTAAATTGCTGTACAATGAAATTGAATTTAATCCCTGTACAAAGGACAAGTTTTATTTAGTGCAGAGGCAGTGACCAACAGTGACAAATAATGTAAAAATAAAGAAATAAAATCTATCTATCTATCTATCTATCTATCTATCTATCTATCTATCTATCTATCTATCTATCTATCTATCTATCTATCTATCTATCTATCTATCTATCTATCTATCTATCTATCTAGGGACAGTGCACATTAATCAACACCCAGACAGATGTAAATGTAACCAAGTTAGCCCAACTAAAAATGAAAGAACTTAAAAAAAGAGAAAAAAAGTACAGTAACAACAACAACAATAAAAGGCATATTCAAAACAGTAAAATACAATTAAACAGTACATGAGCAATACACCAAAATTACATAACCAGGGGCACACATAACTTTTTTGGTCTGGTTCTCAAGGGAGCACCTGGAGATGTTGCTTGGTACTCACACTTTGCTCTCCACACTATCTTCTTTTCTCTCGAACATGGTAGATGAGGATGATGTTTTATTTTATTTTATTTTATTAACATTAATGACAAACAATAGCAAAAATATTAGGCTGCTGTCACTTTAAGACAGAATGCATGCACGGACTGAATATACTAACACGCATCCGGTTTCTTTCTCAACTGTTCGCCAACGACATAACTGAGAGAATACTTGCCGAGACAGGTATTTTGACATCATTTTGTGTGTATGTGTCTGTTCAAGCAAAAGTAAACGTGAAAGAGGAATCAATTCAGTGTTCGAGCGCTGTCTGAAATGCGCCTGTCTCTCTCTGCAGATATGAGCTTGCAAGTTATAACATTGCATAATTGAAAATGTATGTGCATTTTTTTAAAAATATTAAAATATTATGAATTTATAAATTATAAATAGAATCATGTTTTTTTTTTTATTATGCCATTTGATATCTGACAATGTGATCTAATCTTGACGTCAAAAAAAATAAATAATATAATATACATTTTTAATTAATAAGTCAGACATATAAGGAACATAAATCAAAATTACAATGAACTATATACAAACAAATGCCATGCAATTGGGTAGGTCAAATAAACATATTTAGGATATCTGGGTTTTAATATATCCAACATCTTTGTGATTTCTGCTCAGCTCTGAGGAGTCCAGTCCTTTGCACCATTGAGCTTACCAGTAGTGCCCTCCAGCAAGGCAATGTCTCTAAAGTAAGAAAGCCAAATTAAAGTTGTGGATAGTGGTGGATAGTTCTATCCAAAGGTTTTATGGTTTTCTTGTCAGATGATAAACAAAAGTACAGCCTGCGTTTTAGTTTTTCGAATCTTATCCGGTAACACTTTACAATAAGGTCACAATAATGTTGATTAATGCATTAACTAGCATTAATTAACAATGAGCAATACATTTGTTACAGTATTCAATAATCTTTGTTAACATTAGTTAAATACAAATGATCATTGTTTGCTCGTGTTAGCTCAGGTCCATGAAATAACATTAACATATACAGCTTTTGATTTTAATAATGTATTAGTAAATAAGATTAATAAATGCTTTAGAAGTATTGTTCATTGTTAGTTCATGTTAACTAATATTAACAAAATGGAACCATATTGTAAGGTGTTACCTATTAGCATAATCAAATTTTAAAACAAAACTTTTATTTACCACCATGTTTTTTTGTTTGTTTGTTTGTTTTTTACCCCACATAATCATATAAGATACATATTCAAGTCAATATCTGTATGAATTGTATTTAAAAAAAAAAAGGAAAAAAGATAGCGGACAGAAAATGGGCATTTTGCGATTAAGCGAAGGGTGAAGATAGACAGTGAAAGGATAATAGAGTCAAGGAAACACCAGAGATAGGCTAATCAGCACTGAAAATCCAATTGTGGCCGACCAAGATAAATAATCCTTGCTCATTTCTCCATATCGCTGCATTTTCTAGTCCAATCTCCCACCAGATTACCATTTGCTCAATGTGTCAATTAATTTTCACTCACGCCTGTTGCAGACAGATCTAATCCAGTGGTTTTATTTGAAACGAGCAGGCGTGAAACAGCTTCAGCTTGTATTTCCAATGTGAGATAGAGAGAGGTTGATATAGATGAGATAGAAATTGATAAATCCTTGTCACAGAGATGCGTATTAACAGAGTGACATGGTGTGGAAGATGATAAATATTCATACAAACACATTCAGACAGATTAGAAAAGGGTGAATGCAGCAGAAAGAGAACAGAGAGATATTTCTAGAAAGTTAGAGGACTAACCGAGTGAGATAATGCCTGGAAAAACAGTCTCACACATCAGATGTTAGACAGGAAACAGAAATAACTATAAAACTGTCTTATGCAGGTCACCTCACACAAAAGCACGAATACAGATGTATTGTCAGGTGAGTCTTAAAGATGACAAGCTCTAATTTTATATTCAGTCAAATAATGTGCACCAGATATGCTTTATCATGGAGAACGGGTCACAGTGGTTCCCTGCAGGGGGAGAAGAGTGAAAATCACGAGTAGGTTGGTGTCTTGGTGAGTTTGTCCTTTCCATTGGCAATTTAGACAAGACAAACACATTATCAATGTGGGGAGTCTCAAATGAAGTGCACATTGTGTGTATGCTGTTCACCCAGAGTGAGAATTATGGGGTCTAGGGGGGTGGGCTGACCTACCAAAAAAATAGCTTCCACACCCTCAAAGACTTCAAAACAAAATGTCACAGGGGGGCTTACAATATGTAAAGGTTATATTCACACCACAGTTGTCTGTGGCCCAAACCTGATTTTTCTCTCCACACATGTGGCACAAATGTTTTTTGGATAATAATGAAAACATTACAAATTGCGGGTTTCTCCCTCGGACGAAATCGCGTTCTGGGGTGGGGGTTGTTTGGGGGGGCCAGGGGTTGTTCTCCTGCGGTAGATATCGCATTCCGGGGGGAGAAATGGGAATGCGGGGGTGACCGCAAAGGGCACTTTCACGATCAAAGGGCCAAAAGTGCATGCCACTGTAACTAGTAACTAACTGAAAATAGTCCTAACGATTATGAAAAAATGTAATGGACAAGAAAGTTCAGTATAGACTACAAGCTGACCAGAATAATTCCAGGAATGAATCCTATTGTGTAATTTGAACAGCATCAATGCACATTGTGGGTTGTTGATCTGTTAATCTGGCTCTCTTACCCAGGCAGAGTTGGACTGGTTGAGTTGGTTGAGCATGACGATGGAGGTACAGCCGTAGTCAAATACAAGCCTCCAGAAGTCTGCGGTGGTGGTGGGCAGGGGGTGAGGGGTGACCACAAATGCAGCAGGCTGCAGGAAGCTGTCCATCAGTGCTGCGTTTATGTAGTTGTTGCCTTCACCCTCAGTGGAGACGAGAAACGCGAGGGCACGGTCGGGTGGCAACACGTCCATGCTCCGGTTCTTTTCGCGGTTCCGGGGCAGCAGAGAGACACTGCACTCCTCCACATCCAGGTGAGGGGTGACAGAGTTTAGAGTCTGAAAAGAAAAAAAAGGCAGACAAAGAGAAAAGACAAGGGATCAAGGGGTGTCTGAATGCACTTAAAGGATATGTAATGATATAACTAGGTGAGACAATGAGAGAAAGAGGAAATAAAACTATGCAGGCAATAGCTAGAGGCAAAAAATGACCAACAAAGCAAAAATGGAAAAAGTGCAAAATGCTGTGAAAAGAAATACATTAAAAAACAAAGAATTACATTTTCATGACATCTAGAATCATTCAGGCACTAAACATTGAAAAAGCATAGCAGATTTAGATAGATAGATACATACATACTCCCAAAAATCTTTTTTTTCCCCCTTTAAACCAGAGTGAGCATACTCTTTATCACACTGAGTCTCAGCCCCAAGCACTTTATGTGATTGAGCACATCTTGATGCCGTGCCGCCATCTCCTGAGAATGAGCTACTATCAACTAGTCGTCTGTATATAACTGAGAATTTTGATGCCCTGAAGTCTTAGAGGGGCCAGAGCTACATCCATGCATTTCGTGAGTGTGCGAGGGGAGCACAACCTGGCACAACTTGGCTCCTCTGTGAACTACCCCTTCCTTACACTCCAACTTCCTCATTACATTCCTTCGATTCTGATCCCTCGGTATCGCCTCATTTCATTGGGGGTTAGATCATTCAGTGTTGCTGTACCAATATTATGGCATTCTCTCCCTCAATCATTCCGCTGTGTCAATAATATCTCTGAATTTAAATCACTACTCAAAACCCATCTGTTCTCTGAATGTTATCAGTTCTAAGTTATTTCCTACATCTATGTTGTTTTTTTGTATGTTTTCTTTTGCATTTTGTGTCCTGTTTTTCATTGTGCTGTATTCAATTTTGTTCACTTTGCCATTGTCTTTTCTGTTTATTGCTTTAGTGTTATTATTTTCAAGTTCAACTGTAATGTAAAGTATCCTTGAGCACTGGAAAGGCGCTATATAAATAAAACTTATTATTATTATTATTATTATTACTATTAGGTTTTGCCCCCGAAAGTAAACTTCAGGAACTTCCTGTGCTGTGGAAGTATGGATATATGGAAATATGCCTCCTTCAGATCTATCGTGACAAACCAGCCTTAGGACTTGATTTTGCTCACGAGAGGAATTGTCAAAATTTTGAACCTCCATCTCCTCAGAAAATGGTTCAATTGTCAAAGATCGATAATGGGAAGCAGGCCGCCATCCTTCTACAGCACTATAAAATACTGGCTGTAGAACCTAGTGTTTCTCTCTGGGGGAGGAATTCGATCTATGGACTCCTTTGCCAGAAGAGCTTGAACCTCTTGTTCCATAACCTGAGCCTGCTCGAGGCCCACAACAGTGGGTAAAACCCTCATTGAACTTTGGTGGGCAGGACCCAAACTGAAGTTGAGATACATTGGGTAGATTTTGCCAGGTTTCGAGGAAATCTACTAGAGGAATCAGCCTCTCGGGCTGACCATGGGACGATTCTATGGAATTATTTTTGTATCCTGAAGCGAATTCAAGGCAAGATTTAACCAAAACAATATTTCTACAAGCCTCCTTAGGAGGGGCGAACCCCCCATGACCACAACGTTTTCAGGTAGACAATGTGGTTGAAGTTTGATGGAAACCGATGTGCCCCAAAGCGCCGATGGTGGTGGGGTTAACGAATCGATTGCCTGAGGGCTCCATGGAGGAGCGGGAGTGCTGTGCCCTCTCATGGGAGGGGGCACCCTCAGAGGCCCAAGCTGGTTGTCAGGGCCTCTTTCCCGAAGCCTTCTTCGAGAGAAGAATGTTCCTTAGATCCTTCTTCTCTTGCGTTGGGGTGGAGCTCGAGCTGCAACGCTCTCTTTTGCTTTTGTCAATATGAGGAGCTGGGCACAGATGGCTGGGGCTACTCCCTGGTGATGAGACATAAACCTCTGAAACGGCACTGTTTTTTCGCCTCCTGAAATCTCTTGAAAACCGTGTTGACAGCGCTGCCGAAGAGACCAGAAGGCGAGAGTGGGGCATCAAGGAAGACAGCCTTATCCCGCTCCTTGATGCCTGAGAGGTTCAACCAAAGGTGCCTCTCCATTGCCACCATGGCTGCCATTAAGCGGCCGATAGCACAGGCCATCTCTTTGGTGGCACGGAGAGAAAGATTGGTAGCCCGGTGCAGGTGTTTAATAACTTGGCCCTCACTGAGGTCCTGAAGCAGGTTGGCCTGATATGCTTGAAGCACTGCCATAGTGTGTAGGCAAGTGCCCACCTGCCCTGCTGCCATATATGCCTTACCCACCATCGAAGATCTTGTACGAACTGGCTTGATGGGTAATGTCGGGGTTTTTAGGGATGATGCAGCATCAGAGGAGAGATAAGCAGCAAGCGTCTCTTCAACCCTGAGCATCATCTCATAGCCGTTCTCTTTAAGTTCCATGATCGAAGAATAATAATGACCAGTGGGACTCGATATGCGGGAAGAGAACGGCTTGAAAAAATGTGTTATGTGAAATTGCCTATTCAGGGCACCCAATGGTGATTATATCTAATGATAGCTTAGCTCATATAACATCATACCATGCAAATTATTATTATTGTTATACTTTGTTCTCAAATTGTTAATGTTAACAACATCAGCATTGCGTGACTGTGTGTATTTAGTGTGTATTAGCATTACATGTAGATTCCAATTTCTGTACAGTCTAATCTCTAATTGTCCATTTGTCATACCAATCCACCATCAAAATGATAAGATTAACTATTCCAGCTGCTGTGAGAAAAGGCTAAATATGATCTGCCACCTGCAGCATCCTCACATGATATAGCCTACTAGTTGGGACTCAAAGATGACACAAAGATGAATGGCGGCATGCTTGAATTTCTCATGGAAACCTACCAGTACCACTCGAATTAGAAAACATTATTACAAGCTTACTGTTGTGAATAGGGCTAAGGTAAGGAGATAGTTTTGAACACTGGCAGGTTATATACTTGCTCAAAAATTTATTTTGGATGATTTTTAACTAAAAAAGTTATGGACAGCAGCTTTATTCATTTAATTAATTATTAATTATTTAACATTTTGCAGATTCTGCAAGGTGCATTTTAAATTATGACCTCAACAGTAGATTGATGCAGAGAAAAAAAGAAAAAAAAATGCCTTGGGCAAAGGATGGCTACAAAGCTTAATGGCTGAAAATAAATGTAGACTGGTCACATATGAATACTTATGCTATGAGCCTTGAGGTGAATGAATCAAACTGAGAATTATGCAGATTATTACACTTGATGGGTAAAGTACTTCAATGCTGATTGGTTCTGACAGCACAAATGGGACATTACAATTATGATTATTAAGATTACATTGGATAGCTGTGCGATTAGGAGGACAAGGACAGGTAGACACTCTGAGAGTGTTAGGCATGAAGCCATTAATAGCTTAATGTTAAAACATACATGCAGAACTGTAAGATGAGGGAACACCTCATTAAACCCTCTCTAAATGAACGAAAATAGATGCTACAGCTGGTTGACTTCATCAAAGTTTGAGCTGTGAGTTAGTATGCAGCACTTAACCTGGATGAAACAAAACAACATGATTTGCATAAATCTGCTAGTCTGGGTAAACTCAGCCTGATCTGCCGGCGATTTGATTTCGCTCGGCAACTCAGTCTGGAAACCCGTGCATTCATTTCTGCTGCGCTGTTACACTTTTGTGGGAACCAATCACAGACTGGCTTATCCACCTTGCTCGCTATTGGCGGGTATAACACGATGACGATAGAGAAGCGACGGCAAGCAGCTTTCAAACTCTATCTGATCTACCCGTCTCTCGCACGACCGCCACTCCAAAATAACAATGCACAATCACAGTGACGCCGATTGTGTTAAGCACTTACCTTATCTGAGAGAAATGTAGCAGAGCTTTGATCCGACAGTCTCTTCATAGGAAGATTACAAACAGCGATTAATGACACACAATGATTCTCTGCTGTTATTTTGGTGGTTTGCTTCACGATGTGAGTACAGGACTCTTTTACTTCAATGCCCCTTGATGGTAGACAATATTTTTATTATTTGCTCTATATGTTTCGTCTCCCTGCTTCTTGAATCTCGCGCCGCCTGAGCTGACTGGAATACTGTTGTCATGACAATGACGTAGTTTAGGGCGGCTATATTCCGCGTTCATTTACACTGAACCAGAACAGTATCAGAGTCGCCTTTGAAACTCTCGACGATGCTGAATGACTTCTTTAGTTAGCAAACAAATTGCTCGAGTGGGTGTAAATACCGATCACTAAACTCCCCAGACCAATGTTCAATTTTAAATTGAGCTTGGTCTGGTGATAGCCAGACTATAAATCTGCAGTACATGCACTATGACAGCCATTGTGATTTTAATGAAAACACTATAAAATTAATACAATTCAAACAAACTACATTTTGTCAAGAGAATGTGAGTGGTGCTTGACCGTGCTACCAGATGTTACCAACTTTGCTACTATTGCTCTCCAGTTTTTTTCCGCATTGCTAGGCATTGGCATGGTGGTCAATATGGTGCTATGGATCGTTGCTAGGTGATTTTACTCGATCAAGTAAAAAAAGGGAAGTCTATATGATACTATGATGCAATTCTCTCTATTAGATTTAAAAAAAAATAAAAATAAATAACATTTATATTTAGCTTGAGTTAAAGGGTTAGTTCACCCAAAAATGAAAATTCGGTCATTAATTACTCATCCTCATATCATTCCAAACTCGCAATCTTTGGAACACAAATTAAGATATTTTTTGAGACGCATCTCATTATTGGCTGGCTCCTGCATCAACATTGCATGTATGCATTGCGCTGCTCAGGTGAACAGCATCAGCCAATACTGAGCCGGCGTTCTGACGTAGAACCTGGAAGCACTGAATGTAAACAGCGTAGGAGTATAAGACAGAAGAGATGATATTGTTATATAAAGTTATTTTTGTTTTGTTTTTGTACACAAAAAGTATTATCGTTGCTTCATAAAATTAAGTTTGAACCACTGCAGTCATGTGTACTGTTTTAACGATGTCTTTAGCACCTTTCTAGACCTTGAAAGTTAAATTGCTGTCTATGGAAGAGTCAGATACCTCTCGGATTTCATCAAAAAATATCTTATTTTGTGTTCCAAAGATACGGGTTTGGAACAACATGAATTTTCATTTTTGGGCAAACTAACCCTTCAATTTTAATTTTAGTTTTAGCAATTTTAGTACGTTAAATTAAACTTATTTCATTTTGTTGCCAAGGTAACATTTTTAATTTGCCTTAATATTTAATGTAATATTTATATACATTTTATTTAAGCTTTATTTTAATTAACTAAAACAAATTTTAATAGTTGTAGTTTTAGCTAACAATAAAACAACTGCTCTACATATACAAGTCAAAAATCTTATTTAACACCACTGAATAAACCTAAAATCTCTTCATGGGTCTAAGCAATGAGATGTAGTCAATGTACTTGAACAAGTACCATCCACAGTGCATTAGCAGAGTCCACAACATTATGCCAGGCTGTAATTAGACTATAATCAGCAGTAATATTGCTGGATATTAACTTGCTAAAAAAAAAAAAAAGAAGAAGAAGAAGAAGAAGAATAGGCAATAGGCATAATAATGGTTTTCTCAGCTCATGGGTCACAAAAAGGACACATCCTTTGATTCTTTTTTTTAAAAGAAAGGTTGTGTGCACAATAGAATGTGGTGTAACTGGGTCCAGTTCTCTCCTGAAATGTACTCACCTGAAACTCTTTTCAAAGATGAGCTCAAGTAGGAAAAAACTCTTACAAATTAAGGTTACAACTTTTTACAGTGAACTATGATAAATCGTATAACCAGTGAAACCAACTGTTATAGATATAATTATCTGTTGTAAGATCTGAACATGTAAGCAGCTGAATATAACACATTTTACAACTAGTGATCTGTTATAATGTAACATGTCTTTTTCAAGATAAGATTTGTATTTAAACAAAAGCTAACCACCATAAAAACGTAACTAATCCTAACCAACTAAAAACATGCTAAGCTCCAAGCCAATTGCAACCAACTGTCCACTAAAATCAGTATATGTATGTTTCTTTTTAAATTTTGATATTGCAATACATACTGGTTAGCGACAAACCATTAACCACTTCAAATCCACCACAGAAAGTTAGGATAATCTTTTTTGAGTCATTTGTCCTCACTTCATTCACTCCTAAATATGACTCACCTGAAACTCTTCTCGAAGTTGAGAGGTGTTGGTCTGAGAATCCACACTCAACATGTCCTTATAGGTAAGCGCAAACTCACTAATAGGGATGGCGGTCTCTCCACACAGACAGGCCTCTAGTATGGCATCATGAATGAATATATACTGCTCCTAAAATCAGATAGAGAGATTGACACAGAAAGAGTTAGTTCAGGACAGACTAAGACAGAAAACTGCTTCAAAGAAATGAGGTCATGTCAAAACTTGCAAGATGCAATGTCCAATTATTTGCTTTTATCTGGCTTTAATTAAAAACGATGTGACAAAATGTCAGAGAGATTAATTGAGGGGACAAATATTAGCTTAATTTAGCAGTGTAGGAGGGAAAAGTCAAAGTCAATCAAATCTATAGTCCCACGTAAAGATATACAACACTTTGCACTCATCTACAAATGGCCATCGGTAGAATGACTTAAGACTAAAGTGATTGTGGTATAAGACAATAGTTGTCTATAGAGATACTAGAAATAATTATTATAGAAATGTTCTGAAGAAAATTTGAGTGATGCTTGCCCATGCAAACAATCTGCCATGGCTTAATGAGTTTTCTAGATGGTTGCCAGAGTGTTACAATGGGGTAGTTAAAGTATTTAGAGTTTATGTGGTTTCTAGGGTGTTCGGGTGGTTGCTTACTGACCTAAGCAGCCAAGGCTCATTGGAAAAACATGCCCATGGCATCATTTCTGCGTCATTTTACGTTGCTTCTTGCAGGTTTTGTGACATTTCTGAAGTGAAATGTCCAGTGAGTAGAATTAAAAGTGTGTTTCATTTTATCCAAAACAAATGAATGTGAATCTGGCAACATTTTATTAAGTTGGTTATTGTACGTATCACAATAGTCTGGAAATGAAATGTACAGTGCTAAAAGGTTAATGCTTGAAATATTTTAAAAAATAATCTACCACCCACATTAAACCTAACCGATAATGTTGACAAAAGAAACATGAGATAAAAACACTTTGTGCTAAAGCAACCATGCCTTTTTAGCTTGCTTCTACCAGTATTTACCAGGTGTTAAATACCGAGCAAGTTTAATATGTCAGAAAAGCCATACTGTACATATGGAGATGGTTATGTGATACAAATATCAAAATGTATTAGTTTATAAATTATGCACTATTGTAAAAGTGCAAAATAAGTCTTTATTAATCGATAATCAGCCTATGTATGAATAATTTGCGTGAAAAGGAATAAAAGTTGTTGCCGTTCTTGTCATTAGTGTTAATTTCAGATGGAAATGTCCATGAATTGTACTGTTTGTATAGGTACATTTTTGGAGTTTTGCAAAAATGTAGGAGGTGTTGAGGTGTTGTTCAAGTCAAACTGCATAATAAAGTTAAATTGAGTAAGGTATTTAGAAAAATCTGTAACCGTAAATATGAACAACAGAAACAGTAATGCTTGCCTTATTAAACAAACATTATAGAGACATAAGTGTCCTCAATTAGACTGCTAAATTTTGATTCTGCTTTACTCATTCAATCTGTCCTTTTATCAGAGGGTTAAAGGTCAGGAATGAGTTTTGTTTGATCTCTGCTGAGGAAGTACACTAGACTGGCTTTCAACTTGGTGTAGTCAATTCATATATCATAAGCAGCAGTGTGTAATAGTGAGGGCAGAGATCTCTTATGCATTATAAAGCAGTCTAGACAGCAAGGCGTGTTTCATGGCCTTGCTTTTGTCTTTAAAAGCGTTCTTGTTATATTAAGAGAACAGTGATTATACATTAAATTATGGTTTCTTCTTTGTTGTCCAGCCTCTTGAGGGTTCACTTGAATAGAAAATATATTCACAGCTACTTTCGTCCATCAGCTTATTAACATGCAGTTCACCAACTCATTCTCTGTCTTTCATAACTGAATGAATTTGAGGGGAAATAATAAAATGAGAATATAAATTATTCAAAAGTAACACATTTTTATACAAAATGCATTTTTAATGTCTAAATCTCTTTTACCAGGAAACCTCAGAGAAACTTGTGTTCTAGGCCATTTTTTATACTTGTTTGTGTAAAGAATATAGAGAAGTTAAAAGCAAGACAAAATAGAAAACTGGAAGTTGTCATGAAATATTTAATATAATGTAGCATTCAACCAACTACTGCACTTATGATAGATATAAAAAGCAACACTAATTTCCATTCTCAGCTCATTTTTCTTCTGCAATCTGTATGTCCAAGTAAAACAGGATATTTAGTGAGAAAAAAAAAAAAAGGGGGACTTGATTTTATCAGTAATTGAGTAGTTCATTAAGTTTAGCCATTAAAGCTAGGGTGTACAGTTTCGTAGAAGCTACCAATAGCAAACTAGCTTTGAAAGCACAAAAGGGAAAAATATCCCACCCTCCTTTCAGAGCCATGTCTCCTTTAAAACACATGGCACTTCCAAAACAAAGTCTGCAAAGCATTACGTAGACGGCATTGATGGAGGGTGGAATGCAATACTTTCAAATTACCTCATGTCTCAAAGAGCAACATTACAATAATAATGAATGTAAACAACTTATTTTTGGTTATTGTTGGAATTCATAGTGGTTTTGTGTGTTCAGGCCATGTCAGAATTAGCATAATTATGAGATTCTGATTGTAAAAAAAATCCTTGTAGACCTCGTATTTACAACTTGTAAACTCTGAATTTTCGGAGAGCTCGGACTTGTACCACTTGACTCTACAGATTCATTTTGGCATTGATAGTAGTGCCATAGAAACGCCAGTTGTCATCTAATAATTACGGTAATTACAACATGCCATGAATGCATCCAACATTGTTTTGGATCAGGATGAGCTGTAAAAGGTTTGTTTGTTTGTGATTCGTTGTGACTAGTACTGAATACGTCGATAATGTGTGATGTCTGCATGAACAGGGTGCGCGGAGGTATGAAAATACATAGGTTATCAAGCAGGCAGGACGTCCAATCATTGCATTCTAACAGAATGGATGAACATGTTTTGAAAAGGTTCCAAAGAATGCAGGCATACATCGGGTTTACATTTTCTTGCCAAACGTACAATTTGACAGAATCATACGTCAATAACAGTGGTTTACTTCCATGATTTAGGACTATTTTGTTCACAACAATACATACATTACAACATTTTAAGCCGACTTGGGTATTGTTCAAAGATACACAACATTCACATGAACTCTGATGTCAAATGAACTCAGGTAAGCACCAAGGGGCCCTATCATACACCCCGTGCAATATATATATATATATATATATATATATATATATATATATATATATATATATATATATATATGGGTGCACAATGCGCATTCACTTTGCTTATTATACACACAGGGAGCACACACGCAACTTGACAAATATTAAAAATAAAAGGATTACAATGTAAAAGATTATTATTGTGTGCATAAGGATAGAAATGTTTTGGTGGAATCCGGCTTATCCCATAGATGGTCTGCTCGCGCGCTTTAATCTCGAGCACGAGCAGATCCGTTTCCTCACTATTGATGCGTTCAGTTTTTCCGCTTGCAAATTCCGCCTTGTAAATAGCGAATCTGCCATGGTGCGAGCACAACTGGCTTTTAAAGGGAATGGGAGATGAGACTCTGATTGGTTTATTTCATGTTACGCCCAAAACACACCCATTACTCATTAAAGAATAGGGACAACCCAGCTAGACCATGCGCCAGGCGCGCTGACTATTTTTCCCAACGTTAAACTAGCAAAAGTGGATTCGGAGACGCCCTAAGTGCACTTGCGCCGTGCGCTTTAGACCATGCACTTAGATCGTTAAAATAGGGCCCCAAGAGTGCTAGTGTGAAAAAATCTAGCTAAAATAGCCAACCTAGTTTAGATGGATGACTACTTGATTAATGTGACCCATATTCTTCTGTTTCTGATAAGTAGTTTTATTACCTCAGTCTGGATCATATTAATACGTCGTGAACAGAGTGTCTTCACACAGTTATAGATGTCCACCACACCCTCACACTCCGCCATATCCAGCATCACGTCCAAAACTATGTAACAGCCGGTACGGCCAGCGCCCATACTGTAGACAGACAAAAAAATGGTTAAAGGAATAATGTCATGGCACTATTGTAGCTCTGTGTATGCACTCACAAATGGACAGTTTTAAGTAGAGGTGCTTCACAAATGGAGTTCAGTCAATTTCTGATTACAGATTACTTACAGGGTTGTAAAAATCTACCACAGCTCTTTCAAGCAGGACAGTCAAGGGGAGACTAAAACAACCTGCAACTGCCACAGTTAATTAACCCAGCTTCCAACCTGAATAATCTTTACGCTTGAACTTGTGTTGACTCTCCACCTTTATAACTGTGGTGGTACCATGATACAGTGATGTTATCAGTTGGTAAAACAATTATACTTTGATATTGAAATTAACACTGGCAACCTAACAAATGTGAGTGAAAATCAGCTGTGGTGGGTAAAACATATCAACTCTCTTGCCAATTAGGTGTGTTATGATTCAGAAATGACATCCTTCAACCAGGAGCCTCTAACATTAGCAAAATAACAACATGTTCTCCAATCAATATGCCTGTATAGGTCATTTGTCACTTCCCTGAAATACGACCCATAGGAGCGTTTACTAAAGTTATGCCCCAATCGACAACAAGACAGTTTCATTTGAATGCATTGTTCCCTTTTATCTTTTATCCACACGACACTTTATTCATTCTTGAAGCGAAGTTTGTTTGTTTATTTATTTATTTATGTAGGCTGGTAAAAGTTCTGAATCACTTACAGATTACTGGTTCTGAATGATTATTAACATATTTATACACCATGGTACTTAAAAAGTACTGTATTTCAAAGAATTCATTGGTACTACTCTCCAGGTTATGTCTAACATGATATTACCATGGTGCTTTGTGCAGTAAGAAAATGGAATGTGGGCTGGATTGGCCTTCATGGCAGTGAGGCATACGGTCTACTAATGAAGTGTGCAAAAAAAAAAAAAAAAAAAAAAAAAAAACTCTCAGAAAATCTTAAATGAAGCAATGCTTAAGTTTAATTAAAAGATAAAGCAATAGTGTTAAAGCACATAATAGTGGAGAGATAAACTGAGGAATACATTACAACATTTAATTTGCACAAAATATGTTACATTTTCAGGATAAATGTGAACCATTTGGAGACTCAAGTTAACTGAAAACATGACTGATAACGCTGTCACTTGAGAAGAAATTTCACAAGTGATGCTTATATGAACGTTTCATCAATGTTCAGGGATGATTCACTGAATTGGTTTTCTGTCCAATTTAGTTTTATCTGATACATAAATGTCTTTTTTATGAATAAGTCAGACTGGGGGACACAAACACGTCCTTGGACTGGTGAACTGCAGGTGCAAGCATTTTTTCTCTTTATAATGGACAGCAGATGCATGGAAAATACTAAATATCTGCATTTCATCAAAAGAAAGAACATGTTTTCATATTTGAGATCTGAAAGAACTGACATTGCCTTATGATAAGAAATGCATTTTTTCAAAGGTGAAGAGGAGGCGCTAAAACTCAGAAGAGACTGCTTAACAGTTGGAGTGGTTAGGATTGTTCAGTAAAAAATAAACTCTGTTTAATTTAATTCTACTGCTTTCAGCTAATTGGATAGTATATTCTGTATACCAATTATTTTTATTTTTAAACAATATAAAACAATAAATCGATCTAGAAATAAAGATCTGAGGACTATATATATATATATATATATATATATATATATATATATATATATATATATATATATATATATAGTACAGTATGTACAGTCAAACCAAAAATTATTCAGACATTTTTTATATATTTTTACTAGTGGGGACAGGACACTATAATTCATTTATGTAAGTGAGGATAGCAAAATAAAGTAAACTGTGACATATTTAAAAAAAAAAAAAAAAAAAACACAACATCGATTAATCACAATTATTTTCTGTGATTAATCGTGATTAATCGCAATTAAAAACACTTAATTTGTTATATGTTTTTAATATATTTTATAATGTAATAATTTCACAGTTAATCTCCAAATTAAAACAACATAAAGAAACATCATGAAGACAGTATATTTTAAATACTTGTTTAATGACATCTTTTTAAAAATGAAGGACAGTGTTACTGATACTAATAGCCTACAGCTACTGATGTCTTGATGAAATAGATTTTTTCCCCCATTTTTAAATATAAATTATAGCCATTCAACATTACAGTGTAATTGAAAGCTATATAATTTTTTACATTTATTAGGCTTCAAAAATATAACAACTTTTAATTTAAGTGAACTTAGAACAATCCTCACATAAACCCATAACAAATGTCATATTTACCTGTGCCTTTCCTACTTGTCTAAGAGATAGGAAAAATACAGAAATTGAATAAAGTTACTACGGAAGCCCTAAACGGCCATGGATTATTATTATTTTTTTTTCCTATCTTGTTTTCTCGTGATCATGACTTATTTTATTGTGATTTCAAGAAAACAAAAGTTGTTTTCTCGTGATCATGACTTAATTTTCTCATGTTCTTGAGATAACAAAAGTTGTTTTCTTGTGATCACTACTTAATCTCTGCTCTAATATGATTATATGAATATGAATATGATTATTTTGCTTGAAAGTGTATCTGTTATCATTACGTTCTGGCTGCTAGATACTCACAGTTTCATTACCGCAATATTTCGGTGTGATACTAAACGTACTGCTTATTAAAACCATATTGTGTATCTTTAGACGTCATTTTAATCATCGCAGTTTCAGTGTTCGTTTACCTCACTATGTCACTCAATGTATAATGATAAGAAATATGATTTATAGCCTATGTCATTTAATTCAGTGTTAGCATGTAACCTATTGTATTTTCTATATTTCTTTGTAGGAAACCACACACATACACATAAACACTCTTCTCAAACAGCATCCCAATATTGTTTTAGCCTTTATAAACTGGATTAAAGTTTTATTTTTTTGGAAATCTGGAGTGTTGCACCTCTTTTCATTGGAAGAGCTAGGAGGAGGAATAGTTTAACGCCCAGGATATCACAGCCTATCCTACATGACGAATAAAAATAACAAACACATTATGTAATATAATTTTATTTCAAGCGAATGAGGGAAATAAAGTGGGTTTAATCCAAGCAGCTTTAAAAGTTTTTAGAATTATAGAATAATCTGGCATCTTTCCAAAGGCACTCCATGTGCACTTTAAATGTTGAATGCTCTGTTGATTATTAAACATGTTAATTACACAAATAAAATGTTTAGTGTACATTTATTGAACAGTTATTGATTAGCCTATATGTAGTTATTTATTGTAAACTTTATTATTAAGCGAAGTAAACATTTTAAACACACACACACACACACACACACACACACACACACACACACACACACACACACACACACACACACACACACACACACACACACACACACACACACACACACACACACACACACACACACACACACACACACAAACACACACTTAAGTTACCTATATTAAAATGCTTAAATTACAAAATTGCTTATTTAACATAATACATGCTTATTTAACATAATACATAAATACATACATCTATTACATTGTAGCAACATAGTAATAAGAAAATTGAAACTAAAATCTGTAAGTACATGAAGTAATGCTTGATTACCTGCAGTGGACAACCACTGGCCCAGCATCGGGCGGTGTGGAGGCTTTGACCCGCCGAAGGAAGGCCAGCAGTCCTGTGGCATGATATGGGACACCATGCTCCGGCCAAGATGTAAAGTGGAATTGGCAAACTTCATGCTTGGCTGGGTAACCCCGCTAATAAAGCACAAATAAACAATAATATATATATGTAAATATAGCAACCATTTTAGTATATCATCTCAAAGGACAATACTATAGAAATGAAACATGGATATATTTTATAGTAGTCAATGTGCTGCTTGTATAGCAATATAGATTTACTGTCCTGTAACTTCACAGCCATTATTGTCAAAATAGCTGGCAACAAAAGTGAGTACACCCTAAGTGATAACAGTTGTATGTTGTTTAACCATGCAAAGTCACATGTCCTATTCATCATGTTCATGTTTTTGTCTGCTTGTCAAGACCATACAAATGTGTGGATCTTGTATTAGAGCAGTTAAAATTTGGTGCTTTGAGTACAATTCTCTCATACTGATCACTGGATGTTCAACATGGCACCTCATGGCAAAGAACTCTCTGAGGATTTAAGAATTAGAATGGTTGCTCTCCACAAAGATGGCCTAGGCAATGAGAAGATCGGACACCATGAACCTGAGTTACAGCACAGTGTCCAGGGTCATAGAGAGAGGTTTTCCAAGACAGGTTCTACTTGGAACTGGCCAAAGAAGTTGAATCAAATAAGTTGAGTCATCGTGCTGTGCGTCAGGTGCAGAAGCTGGCTTCAAAAAACAGATACATGAATGCTGCCAGATGCATTGCTTTAAAGGTTGCAGAAGCGGAAGGTCAGCTTGTCAGTGCACTGCACTGCAATATCGAAGGCGATTCATCTGCGAAAATGAACGCGATATTGCGTAGATTGTCAGTGAACTACGGCTCTGTCTATTAAATGCTGCTCCATTTGAAAGCAGGTGATGGCGATTTCGCGGTAATCAGGGAACCGGCTTTACTGACGAAATGCGCGTGACAATCGCATGCGATATATCGCCCAGCCCTACTCTAAAGTATATCTAATTTTCATTTCTATAGTATTGTCCCTTGAGAACATATAATAAAATGGTTGCTGAAATGTGAGGGGTGTACCCACTTTTGTGAGATACTATGTGTGTATATATATATATATATATATATATATATATATATATATATATATATATATATATATATATATATACTTCTTTCTATATATATATATATATATATATTTTTTTTATCATTTTAGCAGAATACCAGATGGGATTTCATAACATAAAATCATAGCAAAACATTAACAAACATCTCAACACTCTTACCCGCTCCATGGCAAAGGTGCGTACGGTGTATTCTGCTAGCGTTTCTGTTTTCAGTAGAGTGATTTTAATGTCTCCATAGAGCTCGCTGTCATCTGGCCAGTATTTACAGCACTTCATCTGAACCAAACACGCACACACACACACACACACACATACACAGATCCAATTAACGTACAACAGCGATAGCAATCAACTTCAGGAGTTACACAATCAGTTACCATTACTACACAAAAAAAACCCTTAAAAATTACAGTACTTTGTTACAGCCAATGTTACTATTTTTTCTCAAATCTTATTTACAGTACAATTTGGTTTAATCCTTATATGTTGATTTAATACTAATCATAAGCATTTCTTTTTTCCAAAGACAAATACATTCATACAAAGTAAAGAGATTATTTATCATCATATTTAATCAATATATTTCTGTAGACTCAAGACAAAACGATATTTAATTTAGGTCAATATAACTTTTTTGTTGTTGTTGCCTTTTTACAAATTAATTTCACCATATTCAAAAGCTAATAATTTAGCAAAGTAGAATAAAACTAAAACCATTTTGTTAGTCAGTGTTTAATTTAGTTTATTTACTATAAATAAAGACAACTGCAAAAGAAGAAAAATAAACCGCAATCATCACTGCAGTCGGTAAATCTAGCCAGAATGTGTTCTTCCCATCAAAGAATTGCACAAAAAAGCTTTAAACCAAAAATCTAAATTTTGTTAACTATAGACTCTGCCAAAATAGTATAGTTACTACCACATAAAACTGTAATACTACAGTAAAACTGTGGTAACTTGGTTGAAGGCGATAAATAAATAAAACCAAATAACTGAAAGAATCTGAAAGCTACTTAAAAAGACATCCTATATTAATTTACTATAATATTAAAGTACTAACAAAAACTGTAGTAACCATGGTATTTTGGAGGGAATGGAACAAAAGAAAGGGCAATTAAATGCAAGATGGCTGGAGCGATAAAAATCATTCATCAGATGGAATGTTCTCTGGCTAATAGGGTGTCTTGGTAAAGTTTATCTTCAATAATGGTCAGCTGTGGACCGCAGTGGTCAGTGCTTAGTAATAGATGGTGTCCATTAGTGGGCGGAGGGGGCGGCCGGGCAGCCGGAGGCAGAGGTAGAGTTATTCTACTCACTCTCCCCACCTCCACCAGTTTGGTGATCATCACGATGCTGTAGCAGTTCTCCTGCCAAACCATGCGCCAGAAGTCATAGATCATGTCCTGCTTGGGCCCTGCAGAGAGAGAGAAGAATAAGGTTTCATGGAGAATTGTGGGAGGTGAATGATTTGAATGCAGGATAAAGAGAGGATAGAGGTGGTTTTGTGAAATAGCAGGTCGCCACTTCGATGAGGATTACATAAGAAAAGAGAAATGGCAGGCTGCTTGGATGGAAGAGCCATCAGTTCATATAGAATGGAGAAACTGTTGGCAGTGAAAATCGAGTGAGTAATAGCAGTAAGAAACTAGATTTCTACATTTTCTAAAGAAAATGTGAGTGGTTCCAAGATGCTAGGGTGTTGCATTGCAATGCAGTTACTAAGGAAAGTGTTTTCAGTGTACTGCTATGTGGTTGCTAAGATAGATGTGTATATGTGTGTGTGTCTATTTTGAATGCTATGGTGCAAGGCAATCATAAGGGAATATTGGAATATTGTCCTGAGCCCTGTGATGAGGGGGCCCACAACCTTGTGATGAAGGCCACGCTATAGCATTCTGGGTGGATTTTAGTGTGTTTCTATGCGGTTGCTAAGTTGTTTGGATCTTTTCTAGCTTGTTTCTATGCTAGGTAGATGCTAGAGCTGCTATAGAGGTCCTTTGGTGGTTTCTAGGGTGTTCCAAATAGTTTCTTGCTTGACCATGTCAAAAATCAATATATATTACTATGGTATTCTCTATAGAATAGTGTAAATATATTCTTGAGACAGTGTAAAGTCAGTGTAAATCTATGTGATTCTCACCCTCATGGCATTTCAAAGATAAGATTCCTGATTACACAACCTAAACTTTGACTCTTCAAAAAGTTAATAAAAAGATATTGGAAAAGTAATTCGATCAGATACAGATATACAATCACTTTATATGATGAACAGATTTAATGCAGCCTTTTATTCACATATACATTGATCAACACACATATAAAACCACATGAAATATGGTCAACAGAAATGTAATGCGTTGAACATTTTGAAGCATCAAAAAAGTGTTGATGTGTGGCTGTATGGACTTTCAAATAAAGGATACAAAAGGTTTCATAAAAAATATATATTTATTTGTGTTTCGCATATGAACAAATGTGACTTATGGGTTTAGAACAACATGATGGGGAGTAAGTGATTATATTTTAAATGGGGGGGGGGACTACACCTTTAACACTATCGTTGAGGGATGGGTGCTGAGAGTTAGGTGCTGTAGTTTAATAACTAAAGGCAGGCATACACTGTACGAGTTCAGACATATAGGAGATCATGTGCCATGCACACATCACGAGTCAGATAACCTGATAATCGCTTCACAGCAGTGGGTACACGGCACGACTGTACTGCACTGCGAGTCAGTGACAATCATGAGTTTTCATGAGATTGGAGCTTTCAATGTTGCTGCTATAGCTTCGGATAGAAAAAAGAAGGAAGATGAAAAGACGAGTGTGCAAATGATTTATTGAAAAGCAGAGAACAACACCATTCCTTTCAACAAAAACAACTAGAGAGTGTATTTGTGCGTGTTAGTCAGCGTATGTGCACGCTGTAAGGTTGCAGCCACTGGGCTATAATAATATTCATAGATCTGGCCTATGCATTGTAGTGAATGATCTGGCAATAGGGGACAGCCTATACACTGATCAAAATTGGGCCGACTCCCCAAATTATCGGGAGGTGCTTGTAATGTGCTCGGCTCAGCCTAGCTAGTAATTCCTTTCACACAGTGTGAGCCGTGACTATACGAGCATCAACGTTTCCACACGATTTCTCCCGAGAAAAAAAAAAAATGCTTGTGAGATCGTACAACAGCAAAAATCGCACCGTGCACACGGCTTTAACCTCTTTCTTGCCCACTCGTGTCTCTTCCTTTTCTTCCTCATGCATTTTTCTCTACACACTTTGCGCATGGCAACATTAAAGCAACGCTCCGAACATTAAAGGAAAGCTGCTGTAGGTTTATAACCGCCTTGACTCTGTCAGTGCTGTGAGCGCTCTGCCTTCAGGCTAGGAGTCTGTTTTCTTCTCTACCTGTTAAAACAATTATAGCCAACAACAGGTGCCGCACTTTCTGTGCAGCTCTCCCAATATCGCCCGAGGCTATATCCTCTAAAAATCACATTTAAACATTCTGCTTTACAGGCAGGATGAAGCTGAGGTTATTCATGATAAATAATAATGTTAAAACAGGAACATTTTAAAGGTTTAAATAGAAGGTAGGGAGACATTGGTTCTACAGCTATGTGTTTGTGGGCATACTAAAATGCCATTTCCCAGCTGACAGCATCAGAACACATCCAGCCCGGGTTAATCAAAGCACCTCTGCCAGGAGAAAACTGCTGCTGTGTTTTCAGAGCAGACAACAAACAGCATTCATATTTCCTTGTGTATTTAAAAAATAAAAAAATAAAACCTCAGAAGACCTAAGCAACCACATATCAGCAGAGGTGATATCAGAGCTGTTAGAAACCAAATAAAAAAGGACTAAAATTGTTAGTAACATGTTGGAAACCATGCATAATACCCAGGCAAACCAACTCGAGCTCATGAGAAAACATAACTATTTCATGAGGTGGTCATTTTGTCTGTACGATAACGTATGGATTAAATCATTAGCCCTCTACCGCATGGTGCTGCCATATGGCAACATACTCTGTGTGTTCATTTCCTTGCCACTGTCTCTTGAAGAGAACATTCTCGTTTTTTTGTTGTTAAGAGAAGACTTTAGTTTAGCAAATGACGTACTTTGGTTAAGTCACATAACATGGAATTTTTTTTCTGTGGCGCGATTTCTGACAGACTGCCATCTCTTGTCAGTAGTTGCTGAAAGCAAACTAAAACCAGCCCGTGTCACATTCACAAAAAAATCGATAACATCATCCCAGGTAAGTTATGATGACATATTCACCACTCAAAAAAGTTTTTATGAAATTAGTTTTTGGTAAATTGATCAAATGTCTGTGTTGCCAAGCGGCAACACTGTGCAATAATGGAATGACATTATTGTAATAGCTTAGTTAGCTAGCAAAGGTCAGCTGTAGTCTGTTAAGCTGTAACAATAACAACATTAATGCTAGTGATATAATGTTGATTAGTTCTATGTTAAGGACTGCCATGGCATTTGTATTATGGATTAAATCAACATCAGAAATCTGCCTGCCCACTGCCACCACAGCCAGTACTACTGGAACAGACCAACAACTGGCCTACCATGGCGTCTCAAAAAGGCAGGTGCAAGTGGCTGTAAGTGTATTGTTAGTGTGAAATGCACTGCATGTGATGTGTACTTGTGCCTCACCTCTGAAAAAAACTGCTTTGTGAAGTTTCGTACAGAAAAAAAAGGTGAAGTTGCAAGGATTATCATGTTCATAATTTTCCTTTCATAAGATTGCGTAATGTTGAATTTTCATGAACTGCAATGTTTTTAGTTTCATGTCAATGTTTTATGATACATGATGAACAGTATTATATTTGTTTTTAACTGTATAAATTTGCAATTTAAATAATATTCATGAAAAATTAAATTCAAAGAATATAAAGCATTATTCAGCAAAAAAGAATGGAATAAATAAAAGCACAGATGTTGGAAAGTATGAATGTGCCGTTTATAATTACTGTTAAAGCTTATAATAGCACCAATTGAATCAATACAAACAACATTTCTGAGGAAAAATATTAACTATATACAATTACACTTAGAAATTACCCCCCCCCCCACCCCCTCGGTTACATTACAGTACCTCAGATTACAGTACATTCATGCACAACAGATCCTGCGCCTCATTGAAAAATATCTTATCTCGTACAATGTGTGGTCAGTACCGCCATTCCTTATACAAATATTACACATGATCGCGAATTAAAAAGTAAAAGCAAAAATGAGATGTCAGTATCCCGAATACTGATAGTGGCTCCCTGATGCCCACAAATTATAATATAATTATCAAACTATATAACTGTGAAAGAATGCAAAAGCTTTGAAATATATATTTTTCCTCCCATTACATATTTTTTCCATCACCATGTCCCTTCAGGGGCTCCGTAGAATGCATAATTTCCTTTCCGAACATAGCATTCGGCTTTGAGTGCATCCCTAGAAATCAAACAAATTCATACAAATCAGCCACCAATTTGGCAAAATGTAAAACAGTTATGAATTGACAAAAGGGTGTGTTTGCCAGACCATAAAACATTTCAGCAACATGTTAAAAATATTCAGAACATTTGTATAGCAGTTTGCTGTTAGTAACCACAAAGCAATGCCATAAAACTGCTCAGAACGCCTTACCAACCACATTAAAGCTTTGGCAACCAACAGCCTAGCAACCAAAAAGCAATCATATAAAAAAAAAAAAAAAATCATATAAAAGTTTGTCTGTCTAGTGGTCTAGAGCTGCACGATTAATCGTAAAAAGACTGCGATCTCGATTCAAGCACCCACGATTCGCCCGCGTCTTTTAAACCTTTGACAAAATCATACCAGAACATTCAAATCTGTTTTCGTGCTGCCAGGTATATAAACACTGATGTCTATGATAGTGATCAAAATAGAGCAAACCACCATTTGAGACGAACTTGGCACTCAAATAGCCTAACATTTTTATCAATTACATCGTATGCCACTAGGTGGCGACAAGTGACTGTAAAAAGGTCTCAGGTTACAGATGTAACCCTGGTTCCCTGAGTAGGGAACGAGATGCTGCGTCGACAGTTCCTACGAAAGGGAAATATATATTTGTCATTGAATCATTCATTCAAAAGATTTGTTCAAAAACAATGAAACAAGTATTTACTGAGTCATTGACTTAATTCAAAACCATTTTTTATATTATTAATTCAAACATTTTCCAGCAATTAATATTTTGTCAGAACCTCTAGTAAATTACATGTTATTTTGTGTAGTTGTATATTCAGAATCATGGGAGAATCATGATCTCTATTTGATTCTCAATTTATCCAGAATTGTGCAGCTCTACAGTAGACTGTTGGCAACCACATTGAAATGGGTTCAAGACTGCTCAGAACACCTTTCTAACCACACATTAAAGCTCTCACAACCACCAAGAACCAATAGCAACATGCTAATAAAAGCTCAGTGCACCTCACCAACTGCATACTAGCACACTTTTAGCAACCACATACACTCTAAAAATGTTTGGTTAAAAACAACCCAAGTTGGGTTGAAAATGGACAAACCCAGCAATTGGGTTGTTTTAACCCAGTGGTTGGGTTAAATGTTTGCCCAACCTGCTGGGTAGATTTATTTAACCCAACTATTGTTTAAAAATTACTATATGGCTGGCTTAAAATGAATCCAAAATAGGTGAGAAATTAAAAATCAGACACATAATTACTAGAGGCAACAATAATAATCAAAAGGTGTACATTTATTAATAAGCAATTTAATAAATGTTTATTGTTTATTATTCATTATCTTATTAATAAATGCTCATTTATTAAACATATTAATAAATGTTAATTTCCAGCATATTTTGGGTTCATTTTAAGCAAGCAATACAGTAATTTTTATACAACAGTTGAGTTAAATAAAACTACCCAGCACGTTGGGCAAACATTTAAACCAACCGCTGGGTTAAAACAACCCAATTGTTGGGTTTGTCCATTTTCCAACCCAAAATGAGTGTAGGAATGTGCTAAAAAAATGTTCAGAACACTTTATAAAATGCATAGTATGCTCTGGCAACCACCCTAAATATGCTAGCAACTACACAATGCACCAAAAACATGGAGAACAACCAAACAAAATGAAAAGCAATACACAGAGCAGCCTATTATTGTAGCATGCTGGGTTTTGCTTGGGCCAGTCACATTTAGCAAAAATCTAGTAATAATCTAGTTGGTATTATGTGGTTTTGAGAGATTTGGGGCTGTAGGGCTGATTGTTTAGATTTGTATAAAAGCTCAGTGAGTTTAGAGCACATCTGTATGCAGCGCTGTTACGATGTGGACATGCAGATGGCCTTCACAGCTCGACCCACTAGCAAGATCTCAGGACCTAAAGCCAGTTTAAATCTCCGGATAGAACACAAGCCTAGCAAACCCCACACATGAGTGTGTGTACACCTGCTCAAACAAAGCACAGCAGTGTCGCGTGTGTGTTTATGTTTGGAGGGAGTGTTGACGACCAACATGAGAGAGAGAGAGCAGATTAAATGAGATATGTGTGAAAATGTGTGCAGTTTGCTGCTGCATGCTGGAACTGAGGAGCAGCTGAGGACAAATCTATGGACAGCTGTACATATCCATAGAAGAAGGAAGACAGAGAATCACTTTACTTTAAACCTGTATAACTTTATAATCAGTTACACAACCGTTCAAAAGCATGGGGTTAAATTTTTTAAATGCTTTTGAAAGAAGTCTATTATGCTCCCAAGGCTGCATTTAAAAAGTACAGTAAAATCAGCAATATTGTGAAATTTTCTTAAAATTAAAAATGTCAGTTTTTCTTTTCATATATATTTAAAGTGTAATTTAATCAAGTGATTGTAAAGCTGAATTTTCAGCAATCATTCCTCTATATCAGGGGTGTCAAACTCGTTTTAGATTGAGGGCCGGATGGGAAAAAAATGTAACCTTAGTGAGCTGACAGTTACATTAATATTAACCATACAAACTACAAACTACAAATTAACAAAAAAAAAAAAAAAAAAAAAAAACCTAAAAAAAACCCACACTGCTCTTTGAAAACTGCATTTGTTTTTAGTCCAAATAGACTATTTGATTTTTAAAATAATGTTTTATTTAATATTGTTTATTTGTGATGCACCGATTTGTATTTTTTTTTTTTTTTTTTTGGCTAATTCCAATTTTCTGGAGCAAATTTGCCGATTTTGATACCAGTTGCCGATTTTTTTTTATTTATTTTTTTTATGTTGTTGTTTATTTGTTCAATAACAAAAACAAACAAACAAACAAACAAAAAATACACGTAGCCATTTGGATACAGGCACCACTGCATTTTAATCACGATTCAAACAAAAGTGGTTATGCACATGAGCATGAGCAGTTGTTTTTGATTTAAATTAGATTGTATAATTTCAAGATTTACAGCATGGTCTGACTTTAGCTTTGTGAAATGATGCAACATAAGGCACACCTGCACAAAACAAAAATATCCAAGTAGCAGACGTTCTGAATGAAAATGCAAATTCACTATCTGGCAGTAGGTGGCGTTTGTGGAACAGCAGCGATATAGCATTTCCTTGGTTACTGCTGTACACAAAGCAGCACTGGGCTTATAAATAGGTTACTTATACGGAGGTAAGAGGAAAAGAAAATGGCATTGAAACTTTTCTGAAGACAGTTCCCTTCAGGGATACATTCATATAAACCCAATTCAATATTTATATTTTTCTTCCTATATTTTGCGAACAGTGAGCTTGGCCTGGTATAGTATTTGCTCTGCTGGCGCGTCTGCGTTCTTCTCTTTGCGTCCGTATTCAGCTGTGTGCCTGTGTTAACGCCCTGTTTACAGAATTCCACACAAATTACAGTTTGGGAAATGATTTCAAGTTCGCAAATCCAGACTAGAGATTAAAACTAAAAACCATTCGGATTTATGGCTGGTGGACCATGCATAACTGTTTTTTATTATTGTTCAAATTATCCTCTGGGCCGGATTGGACACCTTTGTGGGCCGTATGTTTGACACCCTGCTCTACATGTTAATGTCAAGTGATCCTTCATATATCATTCTAAAATGCTGATTTGGTGCACAAGAAGCATTTCTTATTTTTATCAATTTTGGAAATAGTTGTGCTTCTTAATAGTTTTGTGGAAACAGTGATGCAAAAGAAGACTATTTATTTAAAATACAAATCTTATGTAACATTTTATAAGTCTGTTCTGTCACTTCTGACAGTACTGCATTTAATCTAAACTTGAAGAACTTTTTTTCCCCCTCTAAGGTTCTTTCATCCAACCGTACATGCTAATGAAAAAAAAAACAAAAAAAAAACAGAGTGTGGATCAAAAAGGTTGCAGAAATGAATGTGTGGTGATTAAGATTCAATTCTATACTGTATAAAACAAAAAGAAACAACCAAATCAGTCACCCCCACAAAAGAAGAGACCAACATAAAGAGAATTTAATGAGAAGGAAGTGCAGTTGTGTTTGGATGCCAAGAGAGAAAATAAGATCAAACGGCAAAAACAATATCTGCATATGAATCATTCAATCCTTTGTAGAAGAATTGGGGCACACAAACACACACCCACATGTTTAAAGGTAGACTTTTATCAACAACTACACAATACAAATACACAAGTGATTTTAGAGTAACAGAAGTATAAAGACTCACCTTGTGTTGCGATGAAATGATTGGAGCGCTGGTACCCCTGAGAAAGAGAGGGAGAGAGAGAGAGAGAGAGAGAGAGAGAGAGAGAGATGCATTGTTATCAATCAATGTTATGCTAAAAAAAAAAACAAAAAAAAAAAAAAAAACCAAAAAACATTTGAACAAAATGAATGTATTATATTCTGACTTATTATTCCATTTAAAGGTGAAGTGAGTAACTTCTGTCCCACTTGCATCATCAAACAGAATTGCAAAAAAACTACAACTGTTTTCCCAAAAACTCCCTCCCTCGGTCAGACAAACAGATAAAGCTGTCCCAAACTCACGCCATTGTTGTCTCCAAACTCACGCCATTGTTGCAGTTGACTCTGCATATTAAGCTGAGATAGGAGAAAGAAATTATTAAGCTATACCGCTAAACGCTATCAATACCATTACGAGCAAGCTACTCTACAGTTACTGAATATATTAAATGATATGTTTCTTCAATAAAATGAAACACACATAGATGAAAACTTAAAACATAAAGTATGATGTTTTTAAGTGAGGCTGAGAGTGTGACAGCAGAACATTCATTCTCTGTATCTCAAAAATGAAAGTGTTTATACTTGACATTTGATAAAACAAGCAAATATTCATACATAGTATCTGTAGTGTGTCTGTGGGTATCATCTGATATTGAGGTTTAAGAATTGCATTTACTCGTGTATAGAAAAATCCTAGAAAATGTTATCTCTGTTCAAACATCTGAACACTGGATTCTAAATGCCAAACACAAAATGCAAAGCATGAAATGCCACACATGACAGCATTAGATATAAGACAACCAGCTCTTGGGTCACCTGTGTTGTAAAACTAGGTAAACCAGACCTGACAGACCAGATTCCATGCATATCTGAGGTACAAAATTAATAGTGCCCCAAAACTGTTGCATTTTGGTGAATTTTGCCATTTTTAAGCCAAAATATGTCATTTAGGAATCTGTTTTGTTGGTTCGGCTGCTAGGAAATCTGTGACGTTGGCATAGCACAAACTAGGACAGCCTCTGATTCACAGTATGTTTTATTATAATCATTATTATTATTATTATTATTTCCAATATAGTCACCTGATTGAATTTTGGTCAAAACTTGAATTACACTGAGCTGGATAATGATAATTGTCTTCTGTAGAGTTGATTTATGAATCAAATTATTTTAAATTTGATGAACACTAACACAAAACTTAAACTTTATTGCGCTTGTGACATTTGTGACCACAAATATTAATTTGTGAGCGATATCTCTAGTAACAATGGGGGACCCTTTCTCTCACTGAGATCAAGCACGGAAATAGCATGAAAATAGCTTTCAGAAAAACATGTCAAAATGAAAAATATTAGACTTTTTCAAACAGTTCTCATCCCTGTTGACCACCTGACCGCACACCTGCTCAAAAAAAATAAATAAATAAAAAAATAAAAACAGGCTCCAGTTGTACCAGCATGAGAGATAGAAAACGACAAAGACACAGAGGATCATCTTTCTGTGTCAATGAATGAACACCCAAGTAAAAGTGCAGAAAGGCAATGTATGATTTGTGCACATATTGTGGATATACTACAACAGGTAAACAGCTGTGTGGACACTAACAATGTCATTAACAATTCCCTTTTTTTTTAATGATACTGATTCTCGAGATCTTTTAGTCTATGCTTCTTTCAGCTGATGCATGAACCATATTATTTTTAGCGCACCTGGCATCAATAAGCTTTGTGCTTGGTTACTTGTAATGTTATTTTGAATATATTTGTTACTTTTAATAAACAAAGTTTCACCTTTCAAATTTTGTCAATCTCATAATGAAATTTAAACAATACATGTGGCTTTGTGGCTATTTAATGTGTCGTTACAGATCGCTGTTCAATCAGTTCAAGTAGCATGTGAATCAATCATCTCTTTCTCTTTACTACTAGTTATAGGACAAAATATACATTAATGACCATCAGAAGATATGTTGAAAGATACAGTACAACTTACTGAAATGTATCATGTTTCCTGCAATTGCTCATTCAGTGTTTAAACCGCAGAAAGACGTTGCTAAAACAGCGGTTTAAACAATGTCACATAACCTTACATTTACATCAGAATAGCTATCCAATGTCCATAAACTCGGTAATCAGCTAGAAAAAAAAAAAACTATAGAGAGGAGCATTTTGCTAAATTAACTATATTACATTTTACTATGTTGTCTACATGATGAGAAAGAATGGAAGGAGCTAAAAATAAAAGCCGACACCACATATATGAATGCATGTTAAGAGCTGCCTTTTACCAAATTTACCTCTCAGATATTACTAATGAAGAAAAATAGACAAGATATATGACAATGCTTATAGGATGCATTGAGGAGGAGGCCAAAAATACACTCAGTGGCCAGGTAATGCTGACGACGTTATTATGGTCCGTGACAATGGCTCAGATTCTGTGTAAAGAACAATTTGTGACAGTATAGATCTCTAGTTGGAAAAGACATTCAGTTCCCACTTTATATGATCCTTAGTTATAGCTGATGCTGTAAAAGGAGGGCAGGATGACTGAAATTACGTTTTAAAAATTAAATACATTTTTATTCTTATGTGGCACTTAAAAAATAATTTGGTGCCTTTTTCTAATGTTTTGATTGATTGATTGATTGATTGATTGATTGATTGATCTGTATTGTATAAAGAGCTATACAATTAATTGTGATTTGGCTAAATAATAATAGTTATTATTTGGGGTTGAGTTTTTACCATCAAACACAAACAGTGTTTCCCATACATGAAAAAGCAAGGTGTTCACTGGTAGTCGAGTTCACGTTCAATTTTTCTTGTTTCATTATACAAATGTATATTATATCAGGATCTGAATCCAACCCCTATGCATACAACAAAATTATACCACTAGATTATCATGAATTATAGCAAGAAGTTCCAGAAGACTGTTGCCCCCTCAAATAAATAAGAAAAAATAAATAAACATAAAATGTTGCATACCGACTTGCCTAGAGTACATAGAGATTTTCAAATCAGTCACTTATACGGTCCCCTGCCTGTGTAGACAAGAGTGTTTGGAAAATAACTTAATATTTTAATATATTCATATTCTATTCTTAAAACCTGTGTTCAGAAAGGTTTATGGTTGATTTTAGTACATGTTTATCCTTGACAAGTCTTGCTGTTGCCAGAAATCAATAAAAGATTTTTGTGTAAGGAGCAGGGTGGATTTATACAGGAAGTATAATGAACCTTTATCTGCTCTTGAAAAATGAAGCCCCTGTATGTGTGTGTGGGTGGGGGGGGGGGCTGAGCTTTGCTTTTGGGGTTGGAAAGCTTAGGTTTTAGTCTCAAAGGTTATGCCCAAGTTGACTGTGCAATAGTCAAAGGTTTTTGTAAAGTGGCTATAAATGCGATGTCTAGTGAGCCTCAACACTATGGACCATGTAATGATAGAAATTGGTAGAGATTTTGCAGTACTGCTTATACTTTGACAGATGGCTGTGGCTAACTGCTTCAGGATATTTACTCATGATATTGACATGGAAATATTGAGGAATGTGAAAATGCAAAGCTGGATGTGTGCCAACAAGTCAAGACGATAATTTTGTTTTTGAATAATTTGTTATCAACGGGTGTTTGTTAAACACAACAGCAAGAGTTTAGTTGTTGCCGAGAAATGTCACAACTTTCTGTATTAATAATGAAATGAAATGTGTACATGTCACAAAGTTGTGGTGTGTGTATCTACTTTTCAATGGCTTGAAACACAGCTCATCCAATCAGAGTTGCCTGTTTTATAATGTTAGTATTACTGACTTTAAGTTTGATGCTGTCAAAGAGTTGCACCAGTCCACAAATTTGTGTGGATATAGACTTCATGTTTTTGTCCACCCCATTTCAATGGGGTACTGTCCACAGTGGCCAGCCCAGAGCAGGCTCAGGTGTTGGAACAAGAAGTCTAGTCTCTTTTTGAGAAAGAGGTCACAGAATGTGTTCTTATTCCTGAGAGAGACTCCAGTTTTTACAGGCTGCACTTCATAGTTCCATAAAAGGATGGGGGTTTGCATCCAATTTTGGATCTGCGTCATGAACAATACTCTGAGAATGTTAATGGACGTTAATGCTGAAGCTTATTGTGCTTATTGATTCCTCAGTCCAAACAAATGGCAGTTTGGCATTAACATATCATCCTTGCCCACATGAGGTGCTTGGGGTGAAGACTACATTCCAAGAAGAGTGCGCTTTCTCCACTACAGAGAACCACTTTTCTAGGAGTGATATGGGACTCGACTATGAGGCAGGCATGTCAGCCTCTTGCTCATACCGAGTCGATTCTTTCAGCTGTAGGCAAGATCAAGCTAGGCCAAGCCGTCACTGTAACAGTTTCAAAGACTTGTGGCAGCTGCATCCAATGTGATTCATTTTGGCATTCTGTACATGAGACCATCATGAGAACATTATGTTTCTCCTGGATGGCTCTCCATGGGAGATTCTCATCAGGAGGGATCTCAGAGTGCTTTCACATTAGCACTTTTGGTGCACACCCAGGTTCGATTGATGTCAGAGTTCGGTATGTTTGGATGATGTGAACACCGTCTTCTGACCCAAGAACCGTGCCCGAGTCTGCTTAAAAAAGGGTGGTCTGGGGTATGGTCCAAGTGAACTCCGGTACGGTTCGCTTCTGATATGAATGCAAACGTACCGAATTGTGGAAGTGAACCGCTATTACTGCTGTATTATTTGATAAAAATGTGTGTTTGTGTGTGTGTTTCACTCACTTTCCTGATGAGTGTGACTGACGTGCTGCAAGCAGAGCGCTGTTATTTCTGCTCGCCTTCAGTGTTCTACATTTGTGGCAGATAGACGCAAGTGCCGTTATGAACAAAACCAATGGTTCAAAAACAAAAATATAAATATGAGGAGAGCAACATTATGCATTTTGCTGCCTTCTCCTGCGCCATCGTTACTAAGCAACGGTGTAAACAGCTGCTGGTTTGATGACGCAAACGAACCACAGGTCATACCCACATAATATTAATATGAACACAGTCTAGTGGGGGCAGGGGGAGGGGGGAGCAATCGAACTCAGGTTCGGTCCAGGCAATCGAACCAAGTGTGAAAGCACCCTCAAGCAGTGGGCACCATTTATCACCCCCGACTGGAAATATGGAAACTGTGGGTTTGGCCCCTGAGGGGAACCAACTCTTGATCTATGGTCTCTCAACCAAAGTTGCTGAGACCATTCTGAACTCCAGAGCTCTTCACTTTATGGTGCAGAGAGCGCCGGTTAGACCAAGTTAACTGCCCTGGTTGGTTCAGTGTTGGAGTTCTTTCAGGATTGCTTTTCTGCTGGGTTATCCTCCTCCACTTTAAAAGTTTACATGGCGGCCATTGCTGTTTACCATGCACCTTTAGGTGGTGATTCATTGTGGAGACACCCTCTAGTGTCCCGTTTCCTGTTTGGTGCTATGAGGCTGAGGCCTGCAACTTGTTCAAGCTTTGGATTTGAGTTCCAGCTTTAGATTTGTCCATTGTTTTGGATGAATTGTATATGACAGCTATTGAGCCTACTGAGACTTTTTTTCTTACTTCACTAGAAAGGGTAGGAGATCTGCAGACCCAGTCTGTTGCCTCCTCCTTTGCTCCCGGCATGGTAAAAGCTTTTCTTAATCCTAAACCCGATTATGTGCCAAATGTAGCACACTCTTTTGGTCTGCAGGCCACTCCATGATCTTAAGTGCTTGTGACCTAAGTTTGTGCTCACTATGATTCACACTTAGTCATGCATTTGTTCAGTATGGTATTGTGGGTTTTGCGTTCTCTCAAAAGAGAACATCTCAATTATGCCTGTAACCCTGGTTCCATGAAAGAAGAATGACACTTTGGCATGCCTGAGAGCAACTTCAGCCAATCAGAAGCTAAAGGTGTTTGGTCTGGGTATCTTCGTGGTATGCCACCATCCGTCAAGGGAATACGTCTCACCAATGAGATTGGAGTCACACAGAAGAGTTCTCCATAGCGTCAACATTCCCTTCTCAGGGAACCAGGGTTACAGTTGTAACTGAGACGTTTTACAATAGGCACTGATTTGACAGAAACCAAGAAGTCTGCACATTATAAGTAGTTTACACTTTAACTGAATGCTTAAAATGCACTGACACTACAACATACTAAAGAGACCCATGATCAGATTGAAACAATCATCTGGAGCAATGCAAAAAAAAAAAAAAAAAAAATAATATATATATATATATATATATATATATATATATATATATATTACAGAGATTAATCTGTTCAACCCCAAGACACAGAAAATGAATGGCAGCAAAAGCAGTAGAAAATGACAAGGATAAAGCAACAAGAAAAAAAAAAAAAAAAAAAAAAATAGGGAGAGAACACAAAACTTTCCAGGACGATGTATCAAATATTCTTTACATATACAAAAAATGTAAAGAAAAGATGTAGAGAAATGTCAGCCCTCCAAGCTGTCTTCTATTGACAGCCTTGGTAAGCCACAATGCTGAATATTTTAACATTAATTTCCCTGATTTTCCTTTCCTTATGTTTACCCAGAAATAAAATCACATAAAGAAAATGAATCTGTGAATAACAAAGAAAGTGAATATAACAGAGTTATCTGTGCTGAAATGTATTAATTAATTAATTAATTAATTAATTCATTCATTCATTCATTCATTTTATTCAAACCACGCTCTTAAATTCTTAACCCTAATTGTTCCTTTATGAGGCTTAATGAGGAACGTGTAAAATATCCAGCTTAATGGTATAAAACATTAAGGTATACTGTATAATCAAATAAAACATGATATTGATATATAAATTATTTTATCTGCTACAGAACAGATCCATGTAGGCCTATATGTTTTCTAAAAGTCCAGTATTTAAACATATTGTGAAAACATATTTTAGTCCAAGACAAGGTTTATTCTAGATATCAGAAGCCACAAGTGTGATTTTAAAGATCCAATGAAATAAAAAGTGGTTTTATTTCATTTCTGTTAGTTTTGAGATTGTATACAGTAATGTGATGTAAATTGGCTATTGGCTAATGGCTATTGATATGTCCTGTCACAACTTTTTGTCAGAAATGTCAACATAGAAAAAAAAAAAAGAAAAAAAAAAAAAAAAAAAAAAATGTGTTTGTCAAACCATTTCAGGGGGTGTTTAAAGCTTAAGCTTGTACGACTGTGCATTACAGGGGGTGATGCAATGAGATCAAATAATGCTACAATAAACAAAGACAGAAAAGGGCTTGGGAAAGAAAAGGTCTGAGCACAGAGCCATGATAGTAGAATTAATGAGTCATGGACAGATAACAGGAAGAAGGAAAAAGACAAATACTTATAGGAAGACAGGAAAAAGACAAATACTTACTTCCCTGTTTATCCGAATCTAAGAGATCCCAGACACAGAGAAAGAGAGATGGGTGAAAGAAGAGAGAAAGAGAAACAGAGAGAAACAGGCTAATTAAGATGATTAGAGAAAAGAGGAAAGAATAAAGACTCCATACTGACCATCTGCAGTGACGAAATCACTTCAAAATAACTACAAATTATAGTTCAGATGAGTTGTCATACTGTCCCAGAAAGAAAAAAAAAAAACTCAAACAGGCTTTTGTTCAGCTCTTTAATGTTTAAATTAACAGGTGTAAAAAGTAATTTTGTCATTTACTGTATCATATTCATATTTCATTCAGTCTAAGAAGGAATGTTTAGGGAGCTTACAATTTTAAATATTAAAATTTAAATTCAAGGGCTCACAGTCCAATTTGAAAACTATTCTCAATGCTTCTAAACTTTTAGAAACATAGGGGTACAAATATTTGATGAGTTAAGGAGGATTTCATCAAATTCTCCCACATTTAAGATGTCTGCTATGCAGTGAAATGCAGTGTCACATCAGAGCCACATTCAATTTTGTTATTGTCATTTAACATATACTGTTTTCTGTAGCCATTTATGACAACTGACTTTTGAACAAGTCACACATATTTTAAAATATAATGTTCATTACAGTGAAATTTGGTCTATTGTTTTCTACTAAATTAAATATAAATTAAAATTAAAACTTATTTAATGATTTCATCCTTTGCAGTTAAACTTTTCTGAAGGTTCTCGTGTGTATTTGTTCATCTAAGTGTGTCTTATGGTATAAATGTCACTACTGATGTGCTCTGTGTGCTATTTTTTGCACTGGATCAGTACAGAATAATTTAAGAAACACTCATTTATAAATCATTTTACACCCCCAGCCTTTATAAGGCATTTTTCTTTCAAAAAAAAAAAAGTTGGCACTAGTTTTTTACTACATTTTTGTAGCAATCTTTAGGTGAACATGCTAAAACTATTGCTAAAACACTTCACATCTTCTATTCAATGTTTAAATAAAAATTAATAAATAAATAAAACGACAATAGAGGAAATTCACTGTGCTTTCTTGTCTCCTGTATGATCTTATATTGGTGCGTAAATTTAACTTGCATCAAACCGTCAATAGTGATTTGCATTCAAAAATCAAAAAGTAAATCCACTATTTTTATTAAGACAGTGGCTATATTCACTAAGTGAAAATAGCATATTTTCTTAGCGATAGATGCTATTTACACTAAGTGAAAATAACAATATATTCTATTTACACTAAGTGACAATAGCAGCATTTTCTTAGCGATTTTCTATTTACACTAGGTGAAAATAGAGATGTATTCTAATTACACCATGTAAAAGTATCAGTTATTTGCAATAAGAGTGAATAGTAATTAGATGCTATCTATACTTTGTATTGGCAGATACAATTTTCTTGTAGATAAACAGGATGCAATAATATCATAGAGTGTAAATGATTATATTAATTAAAATTATTAAATGGATACTGCCTTATTTGGAGAATAAAAACCCTCACCACACCTTCCCCCAACCCTACCCAATAAACACTATTAATATTATTAAACACTCGTTCATAGTTTATTTCCACTTTTAGAACATTTTTATTGAAAATAAATGCAAGCTTGACAAAAGGTGGACTTGAAACCCGCATCGATCGCTTTAAAAGCCAGGTCTGCGAGCCTTACTTGCTACTGCTGCGCCACTGAAGATGTTGAATTCTGTGCATGTTTTTTTAAAACTTGAGTGGCCCAACCAGACATTGGTGGGCGGAGCTAGTGTAAATAGCGTTTGCCAACAAGGGATGCTATTTGCACTTAGTGTAAATAGACACTTAGTGTAAATAGACATTGGTGGGCGGAGATAGTGTAAACAGCGTTTGGGACACTATTTGCACTTAGTGTAAATAGACACTCCATTTTAGGCGTCATATGGGGATTTACTTTTTGATTCTAGAGTGCAAATCACTATTGAGGAGTAGAGAAAATCAAGATATCTGTTTCTTATAAAAGTGGAGTGACAAGGCTTTGCATTCTAGTATACGAATCTCTATAATCAGGCCGTTTTTCTCATCATCCAAAACCTGACTCAAGTACAACCAGAAAGAGCAATTCAGGTCTGTTTGCAAGTGCAAACAGAAATGGTTTAACCTTCCCACTAAAAGACGACAAAAAATTGATTTACTGAGGTTCCAGCAGAGATAGTTATAAAAATGATGTTTCTTATGTGGTACAAGAACATATGTTTTAAAGTCTTTATCCATCAAATGGTTAAGATTGAGAGCAAAGTGTTCAGAATCTGCCTGACAGGAAAGTGTCCTTTCTGGGAAAAGAAAAGACACATCTGCACTAAAATCAGATGTTTAACAGGTTGTTAGGGATGCAGGAAAATGCAGTCATATGGGACCGTAAGGAATAGCTGAAATACTGAAATAAAAAAGTAAGTTTCAAAACTAATTTAAATTCAACTCTCTCAGTGAGAAAACGAATTACCATATAAACGTGTTATGTGTAACCTTTGTTCAAAGAAAGCAGGAGTGAGAGAAACACATGTATATGGAGGTGTGAACATAGGAGTGCAAAGAGGAAAACAGAAAAACTTACATCAATGTAGTTTGCATTGACATAGTCTGAATTAGGATCGGCCAGGAGAGAATGCATTTTGACACGGTGGCGGTCTTCTGTTTGGGATAAAAAAAAAAAAAGAACAATGCTAGTCAGTGATGATTAATAATAATAATAATCATGAATAATGCTCTGTTTCTTGGCTACAACTTGGCAACATCTTTGGCATGATAACTGTGCTCTATTTTTAACAAACATTGACTGTAGTACCCAATATGTTATGTATATTTCATGCATATTAAGGTATCGAGCCATTATCTTAGCAACAGCAAACTATATATTCTCTAACATTAAAATATACTATATCTATATCATTACTGTGAATAACACTTACGACCCAAAAGGGTGTCATGTCGGCCCTTGGTCTTGTCCTTCTTTTCGTTTATATCCCAGCCATCGAAAAAACTCTACAGACACAAGCAGAGATACAAATGATTGTGGTGTGCTGGACATTACATCAACTATATATACTACCAATAAAAAGTTTGTGGCTTTTTTTTTTTTTTTTTTTTTTTTTTTTTGATGAGTTTTGTTAAATTAGTACTTTATACACCAATTAAAGGGTTAGTTCACCCAAAAATGAAAATGTCATTCCTCATCCCTCGTGTTTTTCCACACCCGTAAGACCTTCGTTCATCTTTGGAACACAAATTAAGATATTTTTGATAAAATCCGATGGCTCAGTGAGGCCTGCATCACCAGTAATAACTCTCTCTTTTTCAATGCATAGAAAGCTACTAAAAACATATTTAAAACAGTTCATGTGACTAGTGGTTTAACCTTAATATTATAAAGCAACGAGAATATTTTTTGTGCGCCTAAAATAACAAAATAGTGACTTTATTCCACAATAGCTAGTGATGGGTGATTTCAAAACACTGCTTCATGAAGCTTCAAAGATTTACGAATCTTTTGTTTTGAATCAGTGGTTCAGAGCAAAAGATTCATAAAGCTTTGAAGCTTCACGAAGCAGTGTTTTAAAATCGCCCATCACTAGATATTGTTGAATAAAGTCACTATTTTGTTATTTTTGGTGCAAAAAAAGTATTCTCGTTGCTTTATAACATTAAGGTTGAACCACTGTAGTCACATGAACTGATTTAAACATGTTTTTAGTACCTTTCTGGGCATTGAAAAAGGGAGTGCTATTGCTGGCGATGCAGGCCTCACTGAGCCATCAGTTTTTATCAAAAATATCTTAATTTGTGTTCCGAAGATTAACGAAGGTCTTACGGGTGTGGAACGACATGAGGGTGAGTAATAGATGACATAATTTTCATTTTTGGGTGAACTAACCTTTAAGAATTAAATTGATCACATTTGACATTAAAAACTTATATTGTTACAAAAGATTTACTAAAGATTTACTATTCTGAACTTTGTATTTCTCAAAGAATCCTGAAAAAAATGTATCATGGTTTCTACAAAATTATTTAGCAGCTGTTTTAGTGTTTTACTAAAATAATGCAATATACATGAATGTACATAACTGATGATGATTAAAAACAACAACAACAACAACAACAACAACAACAAAACATTGAAAAATCTTCAAATGTGAGCTGCCAAAGACAATTTTGGGAATGTGCTGACTTGTCCTTTTTCACTCCCAAAAAACTGAAAAATTACATGAAATGTCTTGCTAGATTTATTACAGTTTTTTACTTTATAGAGTAAGGAACTTACCATTAACTAATTAAAAACTAATTAGTTTTTATCATTTTATCATTATCTTTCACGTTTTTTTTTATTATTATTTCAAATGGATGTTTGTGTACATTTAATTCATGGTAGCATGTTTCTCATCATGTGATGATAAAATCATAAAGAAGAGCATTATAACTGCATCCTATACAACCTAGCACTCAGAATTACTCTCCAAGCTGGGCAAATACTCATGCAAATTTCGATCAGAACTAAATTTGGGGCCATGTTTGTGGCATTACCTCATTTACATAATTCCTTTATTGAAGCTGGTAAAACAACACAGACAACACATGCAAATGAATGAAGCTATCAGTGTGAAAATCATTCTTAATGAATGAATTTTTTTTTTTATCCTTTGGGGTCTTGATGTGAAATTGCACATATTTATCGCCACCCAATGTGAGATGGGCACCAGATATAGCTTTACATCCTTGTCACTTTTACAGGTACTGTTAGTTATTTATATTGAATTTGATAACACATTTATCTTTCTTTCATGTAAGAAATGCATTGTACTTTCTCAGTGTCAAACTTAAAAAAAAAGAATGTAGCAGATAGTTTTTAGTACCTTCTGTGTGTGCATGTACACAGAAAGCTGTGAGCCCTGCCAACGTACTCCAGCTGTCTAAGTGCTTTCTAATGCCGCATAGTTTTTGAGCTAATGTGTGACAGCTGTTTAGTACACATTCCACCCGAAAGCAGGTGAAGCGTAGCACCTGGCAATTACATCTAAATGACTGTAATTTAAAAAATGACCCCCTAGAATAAGTGCAAGTCACGTTTCCCCACTCGTCCATTAAGTCCCTTTTGCTCTCGCATTTTATCAAGTCAGATGCCGTTTACGAAGCAGATGCATAATCAGGATTCTGATGTTAATTTTCTGATGGGCACAGCATGTTGTTTCAGGAGTATATAAGAGCTTTGCTTTGTTCTAAAACAACAGTGAAGATATTAACAATATAATATAACAATATAAATAGTGTTTATAAACTGTATTGAGGCACTGTTAATCAAATAACAGGTTTTACAGTAGCAATTTTACAGTTAAAATTACAATCATTCTAAAATTGTATCTAAAATCCTAGTTCTTCCTGAGGTTTTGTGCTAACCACCAGTCACAGCTGCAGTGAGAAATAAGCCATTTCCTCAGTCGATTTAATTTCTGTTTCTGTTGTAATGTGTATTACAGGGTACACATTACAAAAAGTCTACCCACTGCATTATAGAATCTCTATGTGTAGAGTTCAGGGAGCTTCATGAAGCAGTGTTTTGAAATTGCCCATCACTAGATATATAACATTAATATTAATTACTGTAACATAGGTGCTTCTGTAGGGAAATAGTGTTGGGAGAGAAGCTGTGCCAGTGTCTGCTGGTCTTAGTTTGGATTTCCTGCCAGAGGGAAGCTGTTAGAACAAGCAGTGACCAGGGCGGAAAGGAATCCTCAGTAATCTTTGTGGCCTGGTTCACTGTTCTGGCCATGTAAAGTTCAGCCAGGGAAGAAATCTTGCAGTGACTGCTGTATCAGGCACCAGATAATTTGCTGTAGATGTTTCTTTGAACAATCATTAGCATAGCCAAACAATGACAGAAGACGTGATTACACATTCAGTGGTGTCTCTGAAGAACTGTATGTCAAGGTTGTATCTGAGGAAGTACATGTATTGATGTGCTTTCTGACAGAAATTATTTTATTTTTTATCACATGTGAGAGAAAGATGAGAAGAAGAATTTGCAGCATTAGTCTACATTGACTGTAGAATCTCTGATCACCTCAGAGGGGAGTGCTGGGGTGTGCTTCCTGAAATCATTGATGTTTTCAAAAGTCGTAGGACATTTTCAGATTTACTCTTAGTATATTTTAAAATTTATTTTATTCCTGTGATGGCAAAGTTGAATTTTCAGCAGCCATTACGCCTGTCTTCAGTGTCACATGATCCTTGATAAATACTTCAGAACGTGCTGCTTCTAATTTGTCAGGAAGACATTCATGCCGAAGAGTTTGCTCAGTAATAGATCTGGGATGGTGGTATAAAATGCTGAGCTAAAGTCCACAAGCAATATTCTGTGCTTCTCTTATATCCAGATGTTGCATGACACAACTTAAGGCCATTTTCACAACATCAGACTGATTTACTGGCCACTTTAGAAAACTGCTGTGGATCCAAATGAGCAGAAGTGACTGTTTTCAGATATGCATTCAAAGAATTCAGATGAGTGTAGCAGGGTTGTAATCACAGAGATCTGTCAGACAGACTTAATATGATTCATATTTGTCATACATTAAAAAAAAAAAAAAAATGAAATTTTGTATAATGTATTTAATGTAGCTGGTGATACTGGTCAGGGCCTGCTGCCTCTTAACAGTTTAGTTCATGTAAATTCTTGAACACGAACCTGTTTTTTTTTTTTTTTTTTACCTAAATGACACTAAAAGATCTTGTTGAAGGTGACAGGTTGTCCCTGAGGGAGACAATAGTTCTTTTAATTGTCCAAAAAGTACCAATGAAGTGAATGGGAATGCTAGCTTTCTCTGAGTATTAAAGTTCACCTTGTTCCAAAATTCAATGTCACATGTGGCTTTCCCAAATAGCACAGTTGGTGTACACTGTGATGTGTACTTGCGGCCTATAGGGTGTCCCACTTCAAAAAGGTTGTGATACACCCTCAATGCACCCTTTTGCACAGTCTGCAAGGGCAGCATTTGGGACATTTAGGACACGGTTTTGTATTTTTCTGATTTCTGTAGTTCAGCCTCACTTTCAATTACTATCTCTTTCTCTCCATCCATCTGTCCTGTTTTCATTGAAAATCACCCTAGGCTCAGCTGCTAAGCAGCGTGACATTCTCATCAAAGTCTGTCATTCTTTCATTCTTCCTGAACCAAATCACATAATCAATATTTCTGTCTTTACCTCAAAACATTTCTCTAAGTCCCTCTCGTCTCTTGAAGACAGTGATTCCTTGAACTCCAAAAAGTGACCCAACATATATATATATATATATATATATATATATATATATATATATATATATATATATATATATATATACACACATATATATTTCTAAATTTCTAAATCCACTAAGGGTGCTTTCACACTATAAATTTTAGAGCACAGTAACAGTTCATGTGCGCATCCGCGAACCCAAGTCTGCTTAAAAAAGGTGGCTTTTCTGTGTAGACCCTTTGGAAATAAAACCAAAGTTCAAAAACCAAAATACAAAAGCAAGAATGAGCAACACTACCCATTTTGCAGAATTCTCCTGCAAAGTCGTTACCTAGCAACAGGTGTAAACTGTTGCTGCTTCAATGATACAATCCAAATTCTGGTTCAGACCAAGCATTTGAATCACATGTGAAAGCACCCTATAGCCGAGAAACACCAAGATGATGGTCAGCCATTGCTGAATGTCTGTCGGCCTAATTTCTGTTGTGTGTTCCGCACCGTTGGCACTAGTCAGACCCCCGTTGGCAGCTTTTCGACTGACTGGGCATGTTCAATTGGTGGAGGAGTCTGTTGGTGAGAAAGGTCACTCTGATTGGATGTTCAGCTTTGCAAACCAGTGCATGAGAATAAAAGCAAAAGTGATGAAAGCAAGCAAACAAGAGGCACACACAGAAGGACCTTCTCATTTTCCATCTTCATCTGATCTGAGGTGTTTTCATCAAATATGTAATATAACATGTTCTGCTTTCTTTTCGGTTTGTATAACTAAAGTCCGGTCCCACTTTATATTAAGTGGCCTTAACTACTGTGTACTTACATTTAAATGAATAATTTGATGCAATGCACTTATTGTGTACATACATGTTTTTACATTGTACTTATATTTTAAAAACACCTGCATGTAATTACATCTGTAATTAATTTCTGTAATTACATTTATAATTACACTGTTGTCCCATCCCTTACACCTTACCCCTACCCTTAAACCTACCCATACCACCAAAGCTTTCCCTAACCTTACCAGTACCCCACCTCAATAGCAGCAAAAGTGTTTTGCAATTCAATATGAACCCATTAAGTACATTGTACTTAGTTTTTGATGTAAGTACATAGTAGTTAAGGCCACTTAATATAAAGTGGGACCCAAAGTCCTAGCTCTTCTGGTTTCCCTTTTTGAATTATGAATACAGACAAGTGCCACCTGCTGATATACACAGTTATTTCCTTTCAGGCAGACACAGAACATAAATACTAGTTTGCAGTAGTTTTTAGTTTTAGCAGCTTTTGGGAGCAACATTGCAGACATCAAAGTAATAAAATAAATAATAATCTATAAATGGAGTCTTTAAAAGGCACTAGCCACCCCTTGTGAAAAAGAAGCAGACTTTAGAATACTTTTTAAAAGAATTCTTATTATGGAAATGATATACTTTAAAAGAATACATTTAATCTCAAACTGAATGTAATGATTTCAGACACTTAATTGCACAATATTTACAATTAAATGAAAATATATTATAGGTTCAATTTATATTAAATGCAATTAGTTGGACTTTTTTTTTTCTTTTTGGCCCACTTAAAAACATATTTATATTTAATATATTTATATATGTATTTCATAAGTAAGGGATCCAGCCAGTTATTATCTGTCTTGCATCAGCCTGAAGGGGTTTATTCTGAGATAACAACTGGCTGAATGTACATTATCCCACTTATTACACAGGCTACTTGCCACATAAGTAAATAATTAGACACAAAATATTGATCTGAGTCTAAATATTTTATTAACTCTTTAAACGCAAAGCTTCCACAGAGAGAGCAGTTGCTAGTGTGGTAAGTTCAACTAGATGGATATTTAAGGGATACGGTACAGTCATACTACTTATTAAACGGCATTTCACCGCATAAATAATTATGACAAGTATTTATGGTAAATATACATCAGTGTCATCTCTATTGAAAATTTTATTTACCTCAGCATAGTTGAATAACAAGAGTTCAGTACATGGAAATTACATACAGTGAGTCTCAAACTCCATTGTTTCCTCCTTCTTATATAAATCTCATTTGTTTAAAAGACCTCCGAAGAACAGGCGAATCTCAACATAACACCGACTGTTATGTAACAGTCGGGGTGTACGCCCCCAATATTTGCATATGCCAGCCCATGTTCCCAACATTATGAAAAGCATTACACAAGGGCAGCCAGTATTAACGTCTGGATGTGCACAGCCGAATCATCAGACTAGGTAAGCAAGCAAGGACAATAGCGAAAAATGGCAGATGGAGCGATAATAACTGACATGATCCATGATTACATGATATTTTTAGTGATATTTGCAAATTGTCTTTCTAAATGTTTCGTTAGCATGTTGCTAATGTACTGTTAAATGTGGTTAAAGTTGCCATCGTTTATTACTGTACTCACGGAGACAAGAGCCGTCACTATTTTCATTTTTAAACACTTGCAGTCTGTATAATGCATAAACACAACTTCATTCTTTATAAATCTCTCCAACAGTGTAGCATTAGCTGTTAGCCACGGAGCACTATCAAACTCATTCAGAATAAAATGTAAACATCCAAATAAACACTGTACTTACGCGATTAGACATGCTGCATGATGAACATTTTGAGGGTTATATTAGCTGTGTGAACTTTGTTTATGCAGTGAGTCGAGAGTTCTGGGGGGGGTGGAGAGTGCGAGCAATTAAAGGGGCAGCAGCCCTGAATCGGCGCATTTCTAACTATGCCCCAAAATAGGCAGTTAAAAAATTTATTTAAAACAAAAATCCATGGGGTATTTTGAGCTGAAACTTCACAGACACATTCAGGGGACACCTTAGACTTATATTATATCTTGTAAAAAAAAAAAAAAACGTTCGATGGCACCTTTAAATGTAATGCTGAATAACTCACTAAAGGTAAAATAATACAATTAAAATCCAGGAATTTACATGTGTTTTAATAGTGCAATATGTATATTTCTTTAAAGCACCACTTTAAGATGATTAAAACAATGGATTTAATAAGTATTTTATACTTGACATTATTACAAAGTGCTCTTAGTCATGAGACATAGAGTACACATAGAGTGTACTTTCTTTAAGTAATTTTAGTAAAGTTCAGTACAATTTAGTGCACTTTTTCACAAGGGACTGCTGGGCCACATACACTCTGCAAATGTTAAGATATGACAGATATTTAAATTTGGGAAAGAATACATTATTCTGTACGATTAAGGAATACCACAGTCACTCCTGAAGGCGGTTGACAGTGATAACCATAGCGATGTTCTGGATTCTTGTGGCAGTAAAAAAAAAAAAAGAAAAAGAATCCAAACATGGATGCTGAGACGAGCTGTCAGCATCTAAAAGATATTTGCATCAACTAGTCGCTGTGTCTCACAGGTGCGCATACTAGAGGAGTGTGGGCGACGGACATGGGCCGCAAGTTGGCTATGATGCTGCATATTTTGATGCAGACTAGTCACAGACTTAAAATATCAAAGAGTGATAAGCTTCAGTCTTGTAATGTGTGCTAGGCTTCAGCTCCAGTGGACGTAGTCTGCATTAGAGCATAAGACAAATCATAGGGCCAACTATGACCTTACTATGAGCCAGTACAATGTCTTTACTAAAGAGATGTCTTTATACTAAAGAGATTTTTAGCAGAAGCACATGAGACAGCCATAGCAAACATTCAGAGGCTTATTCCACCCTTCTAAGAAATTAAGGCCCAAGAGTCTTGCAGCTACTGTCCGTTTTCAGGTCCAAAATAAAGAGAAAAAGGCAGAAATGTGGATTCTGGAGGAGGGATTCATGTGTCTCTTGAGCTCAGATTAATGACTCAAAAAGAATATCTATATTCCGTTGAGAAAGGATGGTGAGAGCACAGAAGAACTGAGGGTATTATTAATACATACGTGGAATATTTTGAATGAGTAATGTCTTTTCTGTGAAGGGCTGATATGAAAGAACTTTGAAAGGTTTGGCAGCACTTTGCTCACACTCTGGTGTCACGTTCTGGATCTATCCATGTTTTTATAAAACACACTTATTAACATGAGGGCTAAGAGCGAGAACATACACTACTGCTCAAAGTTTGTTTAGTTTTGTTTTGTTTTGTTTTGTTTTGTTTTGTTTTGTTTTATGTATGTATGTATGTATGTATGTATGTATGTATGTATGTATGTATGTATTTATTTCCCAGGCTGCATTTATTTGCTCAAAAATAAAGTAAAAACAGTAATATTGTCAAATATTATTACAATTTAAAAATTTAAACTGTTAATTAATGTAATTTATTCTTTATTCCTCTGATGGAAAAGCTAAATTTTATAAATACTCCAGTCTTCAGTGTCACATGATCATTCAGAAATGGTGCTCAAGAATCTTATTATTATCATTGTTGAAAACTGTTGTGCTGTTTAATATTTTTTTTTGTGGAAACCATGATTTTTTTTTTTTTTTTTTTTTTTTTTTTTCAGGACTTTTTGACAAATATAAAGTTCAGGAGAACATCATTTATTTTACATTCAAATATTTTTTGTCATTATAAATGTATTTAATGACACTTTGAAGGCATTGTAGGTTCTTCAAATAACTTCTAAGCTTATAGAGCTATGCAGTTTGCTAATAACAGTTTTGCTTCAAGTTATAAAACTCATTACTCAGTTTCCCATTACTATATGCCAGTGTCTTTTAAATCTAACCCTGTAGGCATGAATTGCTTGTCAAATATCCTCAACAGACCCTCACCTCGTACTCCTGTTTGAAACCGTACCCCTCTCCTGTCTTCATCTGGTTGATGTGCTGGAGCAGGTCTGCCACTCTCACAGCCGGGTGGAGCTGCCCTGTGTGATATGGAGAACTTTTTCTCCTGCAATGCCTTCTGGGAGAACCCCCCAGCAGGCTGCTGGACTCATTTACAGTGCTGCGCTGCTCATCTGAGGAGTAAAAGAAAGAAGAGAAAGAGAGATAAACAAACAAAGTGTGGAGCAAAGAGAAAGAAGCTACAGTGCAGTCAAAGGTAACTTGCAAATTGCAGTGGGAATTGTTTCACTAAAGGTGTGAATCGTAACGGCCGAGGGAGTTCTTCCTGATACTGTGAATCACAGTCAATGTGCAAGTGTGAATTGAAGTAAAACTGCAGGGGCAGAGATGTTAGAAGGGGGCTGTTAGAAGTTGTTAAACTTGATGAAAATGACCTGCATAGGTCCATCTGCCTTCCATGTAGGGATTCCCCTTTAACTCTAGCAAAAGCCCAAGTGAAATACTGCAGTCCCCAGGAAAAGTTTTCCTGATAAATCCTTGTCTAGATAAATAAATGATCGTATACTGACTCAAGAATGATTTTCTCTGATAATGAAAGAGTCTACACCACACTTGTTTATCTCTCTGCACTGGCCACAGGTTGGGGCTCGCACCAAGCTCAAGACATTGATGCTTGCAAACAGAATGGCCACAGGCTCCATCAGAGAGTCACAAAATCACAGTCGCCATTTCAAATTGAATGACCACGAACAAAGTGTTTTAGGCCAAACCGAGAGGAAAAAACTGAAAGAAACTCAGTTCCACCCAACCCCCCAAAAGCAAACTGCAGTCGTGTACTGGTACAGTGGGTAAGGAAAGTATTCAGACCCCCTTAAATTATTCACTCTTTGTTATTTTGCAGCCATTTGCTAAAATCATTTAAGTTCATTTTTTTCCTCATTAATGTACACACAGCACCCCATATTGACAGAAAAACATAGAATTGTTGAAAGGCCACTGTGCTCTTAGGAACCTTAACCCTCAGGGGTCTGAGGATTTTTGGGGCCCTGGAGAAGTTTTGACATGCCCTGACATTTGTGCTTTTTTCAGTTGTTTATAAACATATTAATGACAAAAGTGTCATTACACTGTATTCAGCACAAACTAGGCTACAATAATATGTGAGGAACATGTATGTACATCAAGGCTTAAAAACGAAAAAAAAAATCCAATCGTTCCACTCCGAGCAGAATCGGCATTTTAACGTTTCTGTTCCAGCGTTCCTTCCTATTATAAACGTTCCGAAACCGGTTTGATAAGAAAAGATAACGGTTAATAACGTTATTTTTATTTATTTTATTTTTTTCTGCGTGTAGCCTACTTAATAATAATAATAATAATAATAATAATACGTACTGCATTTTATTTATTAAAAAACAAAGATAGTTTATTTGCCGTCGTAGGCCTACAATTATCTTTTATAACAAGATTCTGTCCAAATGTAAACCTATTAAACGAAAGGAAAAACAATGGTTTATAAATTAAAGTATTTTTTCAAGATGTTTTAATGTTTAAAATGTTGCTGGTTTAATGTTTAATGTTGCTGGTTATAAATACCGACGCTATTCCTGAGAGGAAAAAAGTTGCATAGGCCGCATTTTATTATATTACATTATTAGCCTACACCTTTGTTTATAATGTTTGTAAACATAAATTATGAACAAAACTGCCCTATATTATTTATGTACTCCACAACAAAACCTCTAAAATTAACAGTTGGACTATTCAGGCTAGGCTATATAAACGTCAAGCAAAAACAAATTAACAACAGAAAAAATTATATTTACTTTTTTAACGCCATTCCAGCTTCTATTGCTATATTCAAGGCGAGAAACAGGTTTATTTATTGGAAATAAAACTAAATATGATGCAAAACGAATTAATTTAAAGTGAATGTAGCCTACCTTTCTCATTCGGCATGAATCCAACTGTTTTCATTTTCGAGACGAATGCTAAACTATTATTTATTAGATGAGCTTTGTACTTCACTCACATTATCGATGTAAAACATCATTTTGGATGCGTTAGCATCACGTTTGCACAGGCTGTACTATTTGAATTTGTGATTGGTTGACTGCCAAATCAAAATATTAAACGGAACGATAAAATAACGTTATTAACCGGTTAATGGGCATTTCAAATTACCGTTTCTGTTCAGAACGATTACATTTGATTTAGTTTCCGTTTCTGGTTACGTTCCGGTCAAAATTTCGTTCGTTTCCGGTTTTCGTTTTCGTTCCTTAAACAGGTTCAGAGCCCTGATGTACATGTTTGTGTTTTTGAAGGAATAACGTTTATGCGTGGTTATTGAAAAAAACAAAAAACTTAAGTCACTGAAATAAGGCGCAAAAAAATAAATTAAAACTGTGTTCACAAGGATTCTGGGTATTGGAGGTTGTAGACTAGAGTTTTTGCTTCAGAATGAAGTAAAAATTATCCTTCCTACTCCTTCATATAAAACAATAGAGAGATTTAAATTTTCTAAGACACTTTTGGTCAAGGTAGAATGAGTAAACATTGGTCATTTACATATACTTCCGACATTATAACAAACACTACAAAAAAAAATTGCTGTCCTTTCACCATTCTTTTGTCTATGCTCTCACTATTCCTTAATCCCTCCCTGTTCAATCTTGTAATATTCTGAATGATGTCTGAAACTTTCTATTACTATTACTTTTTATTACTGTGTTTATTGCTTCTTTAATATGAATTGCTTTTTGTATTGCTCATTTGTAAGTCGCTTTGGATAAAAGCATTTGCTAAATGAATGAATGTAAATGTACATTTTAGCAATCATTTTCTATAATCCATTTAGAATCAGATCTAGCAATGACAGATTTTGTGAACTAATAACTATTACACTAATTGAAATGAAAATAAAAATGAAAAAAAAAGCACTCTGTTGTTTCTACAACTTTCATGCAACATTTCCACAATGTCCATCACCCCATATAGCATTAGAATTAGCAACATTACATCTCACTGGCTTGATACCATTCCAGATGACATCTATTTTGCTTTCAAGGTAGAGATGTGAGTTAAAAAATTTGAATAGAATAGAACAGAATAGACATAGAATACTGTAGTTCAAACAAACACTACACACTGCAAAGAAAAGTATACCATAAGCATAGACAACTGGAGACAGACAGAGAGCCAACACTTTCACTTTACTGGCACACAGCAACACTCATCTATTCCAGGGGACAGATAAGGACATTGACTCAAGACTCATAGATGAGTGGGAGGATGCTTAATATGCAGAGATAGAATATAGTGGTCCATATGCAAATAATGACTAATGGAGATAAACAGTGTTAAGTGTTTACTGTGACTGTAAGCATCTCAACAACTTTGTTAACTTGTTCACCTCTTTTCCAATACAAGCATTATGTGTGTGTGTGTGTGTGTGTGGGTGTGTGGGTGTGTGTGTGTGTGTGTGTGTGTGTGTGTGTGTGTGTGTGTGTGTGTGTGTGTGTGTGTGTGTGTGTGTGTACAGGTTTGTCCCCACAAGGATAGTCTTGGTATTTGAAATTGATGTTGCAATTAGGGTTATCACAATTTCACATTTTTATAACAATATTATTGTTATACACTGACGAGCAAACTTTTTTCGAGCATCTCACTCTCACCCAACATGATTTTGCAGTACCAGCTACACACTGCATCATCATCTTTGTTTTTGTTTTTTTTTGGCAACCAGCGTTAAGGTGCAATACTGCCATCTACTATGTTGGAGTGTCAAACTATTTACTGGCGCTGGATTAATTGCAATATTATCATATGTGTAGTATTAACATTATGTCAACATTTCATTTCTTAATAGTTATTGTCAATACACCCCTAATTGCAATTTATATTTATTTGAAACAGTCATTATGGTTCTTGGACAGACAGGTCTTTAGTTTGGCTCTGTGGATTAGATCATTGTTTGGATTTGGATTTTATGGTTTGGTACTGGCCTGGGTCTTGGAGGATCTGATATTGATTAGTCTGGGCAATATAAGGTCTGGTATTGGTGTGGATCATTTCTTAACACCATTCATTTGTGAAATATTGAATTAATAGGCCTTAAATAGCCTATATATATATAAAATGACTTATATTATATAACATTGTGGTCATGACACCTACCCCTCCTCTGAAGATTAAAGTTTATATGTGTAAGGAATAATTCTTTCTGCTGTATGTGTGTGTGTGCGTGTATGTACTCACTCCTGGCAGTGCAGTTATGTGAATCCATGAAGGTGTTCGCGGTACGATCGTCCTGTTGCAGTGTACTGTGTTCTGTCGTACTGCAGTCCAGTGACCCCAGCTTACGCGTCTTCTCCTGACGATACGTCATGACTGCTTTGTTTATGTTCACCTTCTTCCTGCTGCAGAGTATGAAAGACAAGAGTGAGACTACAGAAAGAAGACTGCAAATGAGAAAAAGCAAAAGAGCGAATACATAATAAACAATGGAGAAGACTCAGAAGAGTAGAGGATTTGCGAGAGATGCCATCAACAGACACAGAAATTAGAATTTAATTTATAAAGAAAATGTAAGTGGGTCTTCACCAGGTCATTGCTATACAGCCGTTGTAGCATGTTCTTATGTAGTTGCTAGGGAAAAAGTCAAAAGAGGCCAAGTCTCTATGATATTCTTGTTTCTAGATGTGACTGGGTCCTTCCACCAATGTAAGCCTAGGGGATTTTTATTATTATTATTATTATTATTATTATTATTATCCATTCAATTGAAGGGAAACATGTAGAAAATAGCACACCTCTCCATAAACTGCATAATTTGACCAAACACACATGCATTTCTATATAACAGCACTATATATACTATATTTATTTAAAAAGGGAGAGCATGAAAGGAAAGACAGAGAAAGTGAGAGAACAAGATAGAGAATGTTAAAAGAAACTTAGAGAGTTTGTCTAGTAATCTCCAACAAATTAAAGCTAAAAAGACAGGCTGATGGGAAAACAATGGACATGAAGAGAGAATGACTTACGGGTAGTAAGGGTACGAATAGATATCCCTTCTGGAGAGAGAGAGAGAGAGAGAGAGAGAGAGACAGAGAGGGGTTAGCCTGGCTTCTAGTAATTTTTTGGATTTTGCAGATACTTCTATATAAAGCAACTTACAGTGTATTCAAGTTACATGTTTTAAATGCATGCATTCCTTGGGAATTGAAATTATGACCTTGACGTTGCTAGCACCATTCTCTATTGTTTTGCAGAAAGGCAAGTGATCAGTGATTTTAATTTTTTTTTTTGCAAGTGATTTTAATTGGATCTGAGTGCACACATGCTCACCCTTTCTTGACAATAACCACAATGGCTCCCAGCAGGAGGATGAGAACAACCAGACCCCCGGCACAGGCCCCCAGAATCAGCCCCATATCCTCGGCATGCTGGGAAACCTCCAGAGCACGCTTATGGTCTTTGCAGGCGACTGAGAGTGAAAGACAAAGAGTTAATGAATGAATGTGAGAGAAAAACAAATGACATCAGATCAATTTGCTGAAAATCAGTAATACTGTAAAACTACATAAATAAGAATCTACTCAAACTCTATTTTAATATAATATCACTGCTAATTAGGGTGAAATGTCAAATATTTCATACAATGTTAGCATAAATAAAATTATATTATACATTTATAAAATTAATGTTAATCAGTGCTTTACTAGTAATTATGCTTTGACTCATAAATGTGAGAGCGCTAAGATAGATGTTTTAATACAATCTCAAATGCAAAATTCAGGTAGATTTGGGAAGTTCAAACAATTGCTGTGGATCAGTTCTTTTTTGTCAAGTGCCCCAGGCTTTAATGGCTGCTGAAAATTCAGCTTTGCCATTTAAAAAATAAATAGGAAACATTTATTTTAAATGGTAAAATTTTAAAACAGTAGTGTATAAGCCAGTATAATCTTTTTAGCCTTTTTAGAGCAAATATATAAATATCCAAAAATGTACTTGAATATCTTGAAAACACTGAAAAATATTAAACTATAATTTACCCAGTCGAATCCCTAATACTACAGCACACCACATTATCTCAACCAGCAGATGAGCATTACAAGATTAGAACAGTAGCCAGGTAATGCTGGCGCACTACTGAATGTTAATCTGCTAAAGGTATCGCAGGGGTTGGAGAGAGATGAAGAAACCATTTATCTGCATCAAGCAGCACATGAACAAGCCACAGGGGAAGAAGCTCAACCCAGGGAGCCCTTGGAGCGAGAGCAGACCAAGTCTTTGACTTTGACAGACTCAGGTCAGTGATGCAATTTAGCTGTTCCTGGTTAGATTCTGACAGGTTCAGCTCCTAAAGCTGAGCATGTTGGATCTACGTTGGAACTTTCAAAACCCACTTTTTACAGACAATGTCATGACTGAATGTCTCCTTTTACAAATATTAGTATGCCATATGGGCTTCCTTTTCCTTGAAAATAGCACAGATTTAGCCAAAACTGACATTATTTGAGCCTTAAAATTATATGGGAGCAGTCTAGAACATGCAGTGCCGCTGTCTAGTGTTTTAAATTCAACACATTTTTGAAAGTTTGCCCACAATCTTGGAGTTGGACGTATTGTTCCAAACAGTTTTTTTTTTTTTTTTTTTTTTTTTTTTTTATTCAATCCAGAACAAAACTGCCTGCACATAAGAAAGGATCTGGCAACATTTCAGTGAGCCCAGCATTTGTGTCCAGTGATGACAGCTGCACCTACTGGTCACAAACTTGAGGAAGAATGTCACAAACTGAAACTGGCGGACATTTTGAACATGTTCCTCAGATTTACAGGGTCTCTGTGTCTCCATTTTCTCTCCTTATAAATGCAGTCAATTTCCAAACAGCTCCAGAGAACAGCATGAAATCTCTCTCTCGATTAATTTAAGCCCCTGCAGTGCTTCCAATAGCAGAAATTGCCATTTGAAAAATCACAGGGATGGAAGTGCATCATTATACCATCTGCTGTAGGGACATTAATTACAATATCATTGATTAAATAAATACCTAAATAACAGAGTATGACGTATAAAATAAAGAGGCTAAAGGGACATTCTTCTTGTGGGCTATAGTTTAATTGTATATTATATTCAGTAGTGCTAACACAATCTTTTGGAGCCATACTTTGATTCTTAAATATTTTCACAAACTAATTAACAACATAATGAAGTAATTACTATTTTCATAAAATAGCTTCTTGCTCAACCGCTAACAGTGCAGAGCAACAGCCTTGAATAAAAGCTTGAGTCTTATTTTTACTCCACTGCATTTTGACATTCTACTGTACATTTTGCTATTGTTGTTTCCTCGCAGCAAAGAGCAGTGAGAGGTCAGAGTCATCTCCGTTCGAAAGCCTACCTAGAAAACAATTTTGCATCATATGCACACTTTGGTACGGTGTACATTTTAGGACATCCTCAGACTTCAGTCATACAACGAAATGGGGTCATGCCTCAGACTAAAAGGCTTTGGTCATAAGACAAAACGGCATGGCGCCTCAGACTGAAAGCCTTCAGGCCTCAGGAAAAACAACGTCAGGTGTCAGGTGTCAGGTCTTATATGATTAGGCATCGGATGAAACTAAGACTGAAGGCATCAGACATTAAAGCTTCAGACGAAAAGGACTCAGATAGAAGTGAATTGTCCCACCTCAATGTGATGTCACATGCACAGAGTTTTCTAACTGTTAAATGTTACACTAAGATGTAAAAAAACGTCCCACTGAGATTATTTTGTAAATTTGCATTAATCACTAGTTTTATTTGCAAGTTTAAAACACATTGTATTACAAACTATCGTGTGGTTTTATTATAGTAAAAGTGTGGTAACTATGTTTTTAGGCGAATTGATATTATTTGTATAAGGATAGTTTTACTACAAATACCATAAACTATAGTGTTTTACCATGGTTAACTACAATAATGTTTTTGGTTTTATTTGTAGTAAAACCTTGGTTCATTTTCATAAGGGAAGTACAAAATCTTTCAAGCTATTAGACTGCATTGTTATAAGCATAACTGCTTTGTGTACGGGGAAACAGCTTTATTTCTGATGTTCCAGCGCCACCTACTGTCAGAAAGTTGATTGCATTTTCATTCAGCCCATTGCTGTTTTTCTGCAGACCAATGTGAAAATCGCCATGTTCTTTTCTGAATTAAATCTAACCAGTGTAATATTTAATTAAAGCTGTAAGATTAAAATATCAGGTAGCCTACAGCTTACCTTCGGCCCCTTTCTCTCTCTGCTTTTTTATTTGTTTTTAATAATTGAATACCAATAACATAAAGAACATTGCCAAGGGGTTACATAAATAGCCTACATAAAATGAATAACATCAACAGATAGATTCTACATAATTAACATACACACACACACACACACACACACACACACACACACACACCTTACATAATTTTTGAGAATAGTTACAGTTAAATAAAATACAAGGGGAACACAAAAAGACAACTGAAGGATGGCACTATGATGGGATAAAAGCCAATAGAAAGTTATACAAAAACAAGCTTTGTTTATAGTAGAAATAGAAAATAATAAAGTAATCTATTGTATGAAGTAGGCCTGATATAAACATGACGGGAATAGACTAGATGGCCGAATTGCAGAGCTGGTCAAACATATCCACATCGCTATAATTGGATATTTTCTGAACTGCTGTCATTTGTTGTGTGCACATTCATAGAAACACCGCTCTCAGTAGCGTGGGCGGCATTTGGATGTTGCATATTGCTCTAAAAAGTTCCAACTTTGTTTTACCCTAAAGAAGAACTTTGCAGTGAATATATCGGGCCTTGAATCCATTTCATCCGATGCCTTTTAGTCTGATGCCTTTTTGTCTGAGTCTGTTTCATCTGATGCCTTTTAGTCTGAGACCATTTTGTCCAATGCCTTTTTGTCTGAGTCCATTTCGTTTGAAGCTTTAAAGGGTTAGTTAACCCAAAAATGAAAATTATGTCATTAATGACTCACCCTCATGTCGTTCCAAACCTGTAAGACCTCCTTTCATCTTCGGAACACAGTTTAAGATATTTTAGATTTAGTCCGAGAGATTTCTGTCCCTCCATTGAAAGTGTTTGTACGGTAGACTGTCCATGTCCAGAAAGGTAATAAAAAACGTTATCAAAGTAGTCCATGTGACATCAGTGGGTTAGTTAGAAGTTTTTGAAGCATCGAAAATACATTTTGGTCCAAAAATAACAAAAACTACGACTTTATTCAGCATTGTATTCTCTTCCGGAATCCTTTCCATTGAATTGATTCCATTGAATTGATTCCATTGAATTGATTCCACTGAATTGATTCCATTGAATCCTTTCATCTGTCGGCGTTGGTAATGCACTTATACGTCGTTGTTTTTGGCGATTAGGACATCCGCGACATGCACACTTACGCACCATTTTAAAAAATATAGCAATACCAAAATACAAACAATGTAGAATAGCTTGAATACAGCATGCTTCTCCCTCAGACTGTAAACGAAGCTCGGGCGCACCGGATAACACGCCAGTAGCGTCTTACGTCAGCAGCGTCACTGAGAGAGTCGTGAACCCGGATGAACAACAGACCCGGAAGAGAATATAATGCTGAATAAAGTCGTAGTTTTTGTTATTTTTGGACCAAAATGTATTTTCGATGCTTCAAAAACTTTTAACTAACCCACTGATGTCACATGGACTACTTTGATGACGTTTTTATTATCTTTCTGGACATGGACAGTATACCGTACAAACACTTTCAATGGAGGGACAGAAAGCTCTCGGACTAAATCTAAAATATCTTAAACTGTGTTTCGAAGATGAAAGGAGGTGAGGGTGAGTCATTAATGACATAATTTTCATTTTTGGGTGAACTAACCCTTTAATGTCTGATGCCTTTTAGTCTGAGGCTGTTTCGTCCAATGCCTAATTGTACTAAACCTGACACCTGTCATTGTTTTTCCTGAGGCCTGAAGGCTTTCAGTCTGAGGCGCTATGCTGTTTTTTCTTATGACTGAAGCCTTTAATTCTGAGACATGACACCTTTTCGTTGTATGACTGAGGTCTAAGGATGTCCTAAAATGTACACCGTACTTTGGATGTGAAGTGTTTTCAAAATGAGGCTGTCTTCTAAACTTTCTCATTAGCCAGCATAGCATTTATGCTTCACAGATAAGGCAATTTCAGAATACAGAATGCATTGCATTGGGGGAAAAAAAAATGCAATGAATAGAAATATGCTGGGAAATGCTAATTATAAATACTACTATATATATATATATATATATATATATATATATATATATATATATATATTTTTTGATTATAATACATTTTATGTGAGGTGTATGGCCACTCTGATTCGTTGCCACATTATCACCTTGGTGTGCATTATTTTTCAATAATTAAATGGCCCATTGTCAGTTATTCAGCTTATACCATGATTATCACATTTCAAGAAATTAAGATGTCAGGTTTTGTCCTTAAAACGTTCTTGTGTGTAGAACCGATTTCTTACATTTCACATTCCAAGCTTCTATTGCTGTAACAGTGTTGGGGAGCAGCATCTTTACTAATAGCATCTTTACTTGTTACCACCTTGGTACAGAGAAATGTAATGTACTTTTTAGTTGCAAAACTATTTTATCGATAAACATGCGGGGAAGCAGTAACAACAATTTTCTGTGCACATGTACTGTATATTTCCATATGAGTGAGTGTGCTGATAGTATCACACTATTATGTGTGTGTAATTCTGTGTCAGCTGAGATGAAAAAAAAGGTTGAAAGTCGCGGCTGTTTTTTTTTTTTTTCTTTTCTTTTTCCAGTTAGTATTGTGGTAATTAAATATTCACTTTGTTATCACCAAAGCACAATCTTTTTTGTTGTTGTTTATTAGACCATTATGCTGCCTTAGAAATCTGTCTGAAATCAGTTGCAAACACTTCCTATGAAGTCACTGGCTTATGGGGCAGTATGATGTTTAAAGTGCATTTTGAGCAAATACATTAATAATCATATACATTTTGAAATTTAGCTTGATGCTAATTGTACCTCCAATTATATTTTAAGATGCATTCTTGCAAGCATTATAGATAGTTTGTGTTTCTACTGTAGTACCAAACTTTATTTATCTTAATTTAATGCTGTATATTACGCAGCGGACGTAGTCAAAGCCGTTTACGAGACACATACATGAGGACAAATGCATTGTTGGTCAGCGCCACCTAGTGTGCAGGTGTGAATTAGCAGAAGATGATCAGTCATTTCGCGTTCGGTGTGAAAAGACCATTCTTCCGCGATGCATGGTACATGAAATGTTCTCTTAGACTAGACAAAATGAAATATTTTAGAAAGTAGCATAATGTTAATGGCTACATTTTGTAAGTGCATCTATGATGCTTAAAAATGTCTGGGTAGGTAGGTTGCGGAAAAGGGCCCGTTTACTCCTTCCTTTTAACTTTATCTTATCTGTCAGTCTGTTTATATTATGTTGGCTCACTGTGCCAAACTTGAATGAAAAATTATTATGTAATATTTGAATCATAATACTGGGTGGGATTTTGCCCAACTATCACCGCTTGCATTTTGAGAGACTGCCATATTAAGGTAACAAATATGCTTTTATCTCTTGCCAAAGTGTGAGTGAGTCTGCAGCAGGGACATTTGGTTAGCATTGATGTATATGCGCTGTCAATAAGACATGCCCTTAAGCATGTAAACAGTGCAGATAAAGAATGAATTACCTTTACGAGCGATCCGAATGCAGTTGATCCTGGTCTCCTGAGGATAAAACAGAGTTGATGCAAGTTATCAGGGCTATCTGAGGGTAAGAGGATAGCTTGTGTATGATTTATGTGAATATCTGACTAGAAATCCCATGGGCAATCAGGAATATATTGAAATGCCTACTTTGATGACATTTACTAGCAAATTAATGAGAACATAGGTTGGACATGAAGGCTCAGTCCAAAACTAGAGAGCACAAAGTCAGCATCCTAAATTAAATAAAACATCAAAAGTGACAGATTTGAAATCCTTTACATAGTCAACAACAAACAAACAGCACACAAAACACATGTACTGTCAGACATCTTGGTTCTTTATTTACTCCTAAAAGGTTGATAGTAGTAACTTAATGGAATATATAATGGAATATATATATATATATATATATATATATATATATATATTTTTTTTTTTTTATGTTTAAAAATATTTTTCATGGTTATGCAAATGTTAGAGAAAACATTAAAGACCCAAAAATTAAAAAATTCTGTCATTAATTACTCACCCTCATTTCATTCCACACCTGTAAGACCTTCGTTCATCTTAGGGAACACAAATTAGGATATTTTTGACAAAATCTGATGGTTCATTGAGGCCTCCATTGACAGCAGGATAATTTACACTTTCAATAAAACATTTGCAATGGTTTGTAAAAGGTGTTTATTTGCAAAAGTTTTTATATCAAAACATTGTTCTGACCAGGATTTGAACCCAGTCGAGAACACTATCCACTCCCCCACACACTTCCTTGTTTGGCAAAACCACATGTACGTTATAATTCGTCAGCGCTTGTCTGAATCGATGTCAAGGTTACTTCAGATCAACACATGCAAGTGACCGTGTGTCACCGTGGAGACAAGTGTCAAATTGTTTTGAAGCATCGACACAATTCGGCTCATTTGCTTCAAACTGTTTCATGAAGCCTCGCTCTGCCCGTGAGTAGTTCACACTTCAGAGAGATCATCGCCCCCCCCAGTGGTGAACCATTGAAATTTTGAAACGTTTAGATGAAACGTTATGATGTAACAAAGCCTTGTTTACTGAAATCATGTGACTTTGGTAGTTTGATACACACTTGAAACCACTGATTTGAAACAAAAGATTTGTAAAGCTTCAAAGCTTTGTGAAGCAGTGTTTTGAAATTGCCCATCACTAGATATTGTTGAATGAACTCATTTTTTTTTTTTTTTCCGTTTTTTTTGACGCACAAAAAGTATTCTCATCGCTTCATAACATTAAGGTTGAACCACTGTAGTCACATTAACTGTTTTAAATATGTCTTTAGTACCTTTCTGGGCATTGAAAGCATAAATGATCTTGTTGTCAATGGAGGCCTCACTGAACCATCAGATTTTTTCAAAAATATCGTCTTACGGGTGAAGAACGACATAAGGGTGAGAAATGAATTACAGAATTTAAATTTGTGGGTGAACTAACCCTTTAAGGGAATATTTCATTTATTTATTTATTGTAATTAAGCAAAGATTAAAGGGGAAATTACTTTTGTGAAACAATTAGTAAGTAGTAACATTTAAAACAGCAAAAATGTTAGACAAACATTCAAAATGTTTCAGAGAAAAGGTCCATGAACAAAGTAAAACTATAAATAATGTTTTGTTTTGTTTTGTTTTTTTTGTTTTTTTTTTTCCTTTGAGATAAACTTGCCAGGACATTAGGCAAAGTACTGAGAGCAAAGCACAATTTATTTCTATAGATTTTGCCATTAGCATGTTGCTGATCTAATGAAACAATATTGTAATAATAATAATAATAATAATAATAATTGGATAAATAGTATTTTTTAAATAGACTGGGCATTTTTATTATACCTTTTCAACACTGAATGATTAGAAGTATATTTATAATCAACAATAATTGGCTTGTGTCTGCCATATTGGGTGTATTTTTTTTTTTTTAACTGAGTACTCAGCAGTGCATTATGGGAGTACCTTCTCTCTCCCTCTCTCTCTCTTACACACACACACACACACACACACACACACACACGGTGAGCTATAGGGAGATATTATCTAATTAATATTTACAGGTGCAAATGGTGGCTTTGTGTGGCAATTATGCAAATTCATCTACCTAGATTGAAGTCAAGACCTTTCTCACCCAAACTGCCAGTAAATTGCCTTTTAAATTGAAAATCAGCTTCGAGTTGCTTTCTCCTCTATTTCACCAGGGCAGATGTGACATATTTGCCACCATATTTTAACATGTCATTAAAACATGTGTTCCGCAGTCCTCGGTCAAGGCAGCACTGAGGGGCAGCGTTGAAATTAATCACTGTCAGATGATAGCTATATGATATGATATGCAGGTCACGCTCAACGCTGCTTTACGATGGCTGTTTAGAGTGGTCATGCCCATCAATTTCCCACAATTCAATATGGTCAATATTCAGAATGAAAAAGTGTCTGTCTGTCACACCCACAAATGTGATTGACTCTTATATGTCTGTGGAAATTTGTATGGGAGGAATTAATAGCCACTAAATTAATAATTCACTGAAGAAAATGTCACTGGAGATGTTTAGTGCAAAAGTTGCCGGTGCAATGCTGGGCAGTGGGTCGTTTAAAGGACATTGCTGTAGGGTTCCGAGTAGTTTTTAGTGAGCAACTATTGGATCGTTTTGGGTGTTTTGTGCAGTTTTCGTGTCTTGAATTCCTCCTTCAATGTAAGTTTATGAAATGCTTGTCCACCAGGCAAAAATCTTATCACTTAGACCTTATGTACGCCGCCCTTTTTCAGCGCCCTTTTCTGTCTTCCGGTTTGTATTTCCACAGCATGAAGGAAAGATCTTATGGATTTGAATATGAATGAACTTCCTGGTCTACTTGTTCATGTTCATAATAACTTTCATTAACTATAAAAAAATAAAAAATAACTAAAAAATAAAAAATAAAAAATAAATAAAATCCACTTTACCAGCTAATTGATCTTCAACAGCGATGCCATAGAAATATACAGAGCTACTGCTAAAACAGAAACTCAAACACAAAGTTCAAAAAATGGCTGCACACTTGTTTCTCTGGCACATAAAGTCTATAAGCTGCATAATTTGAGGTCTCACTCAAGTCTGTAGCGCAAATGGTGCGGGATGAGTTATGTAATGAGGTTTAAAACTTATCAGGAGGATTAAGGGTTTGGAGCAACAGTAATACTGAAGCTAGCCTTTCCTACTAATAATTTCTGTTTAATTCTAAAATGTATTTGTCTATTCTAAAACCCAACCCATATGCCTATTGAGCTGCAGTAAGCCACTTTAGTCAGAGTAATTACTGTTTAAATTCAGGGGCAAGTCTAATAGAGCGAACCTGCACCTAATTATCAGGAATAATTGTCAAAATAATAAGCACCAGCAAAGCTGAGTATTTAGTGTTGCTCATGTTAAAAAGATTTATTTAGGCTGATTGAGATGGAAATGTGTGTGGGTCAGATAAACAATAACCTGAATGAATTTGAAGAATAAACTCACTTTGAATGGTGAGTGTCATCAGACAGTGTGAGTGGTTGATGCTACTGTTTATGGCCTATTATGTATTCATTACTTCCCATTAGAGAAGGGATTTTCAACACAATCCTATTACTGGATATAATGCCACCTTTGTTTTGTTTGTAATGATGAGACAGCCAGCCAACATGAGTCAAAAAGTGTGAGTTTGTCTTGTTCTCTAAATCTATAACCCTCCTTTTTACCACAGGGACACTACAGAGTCATCTCTGTGACAAGGAGACAGAATACAACTCCATAGGCCTCATTAAAATGACATTTGATGATCAAATGCTTCTCTCTATTGCACTAACAGTGAAAACTTTCATGTACCGTGGTCTGGATCTCTGAATATCAACTCAATATATCAGACCAAAAGCACCACAACGAAATACACGGCATCGTAATAGCAGTAAATAGGATGTTATGTTGTGTTCAAATGATTCATGTCCTTAAATAGCTTTCCAAGGTTGCTACGGAAGCAAATTATATCTTCAGTGGTAGTTATTTATTCTCATTAATTATATAAGCATACATAATATATTACTGTATATAATTTCCGTGTCTGCCTTCTATTTCCCAAATCTCCACCCAACATGAAAGTTAACTGAAAATGAGGAATAGGTTATGGTGCATTAAGCAGGCTTAAACAAGAACTGATACTGCTGAACTTTTAAAGTGGCCTGGAGGACCACCTTCCAGCAGAGTTTAGCTCTAGCCTTAATTAAACACCCCTAAACCAACTAATCAAAGTAGTGGGGTATAGCACAAATCTGCATTTATCTTTACAGTATCTGTGTGCCACACTCTGTGCTTCAGGTAAAGTGATGAAGAGTGTGACAAAATAAAAGGGGAGTGGTCACAGGAGATGCACTTTGTAGGAACTGTGGACGAACCAGACAAATGAATCATTCAGATGATTCTTTCAAAACATATTTCTAATTCAGAATCGAGGTTTCGGCTCCGGCTCGTCTACAGAGAGAACCAAGGCTGATTATTTTTATGACACCCTATGCTTCCTGATAGCAGGAGAAGTGACATACCAAAGGGTCACCCAAGAAGATAGATCCTTTGATCACCAGAGCAAAGAAACAGAGAGACAATGCAGACCCCTTTTGTTTCCTTACTTCACAGGAAAGCCAAAGAGACTGTTCTACAAATAAAACTGCTTCAAAATTGTTCCAACAATTTTAATGGACTTATCAAACATCTTTTAACTACATACATTTTGCATTATGTGTCCACAAGTACTACCTGTAAACAGTTAGGCTTTAGAACATTCACAATTCATGTAAATATGTTAACTCTTGACTGAATGACTGAAAGTATGCCTTATTTGGACTTGATTTATCTCTTTTTATCTTTCTTAAATCATGGCTTGAATGAAATCTGTTTAAAATGTATCATATTCCAGTTAATAGAAATTATGTTAAAATGGCACTCTGCTAAAGCAGAGACAGACCGGGATGTACTTATGTTTTATTGGGGCAGAGGAAGGCCCTCTTGAAACAGGACAATGTCTGATTGGCCAAGACTCCTCAGAGGTGTGACAAACAACTAAGTTTAAATGATCATTATTGCAAGATAGTGAACTAGGAGTTGGTTCTGTTCTGGGAAAAGAAGCCAAGACAAGTACCAAGAACAATGGAGTAACAAGAAGAACAGACAAGCCGCTCATTCAAGCCATCCAACCTTCACTCACTTTTCTTTTGTTTTACTTAATTTTCCTTTACCGCTGAAAGTCTTGTGTCCTAAGTTTCGTTTCGTAAGTTTCGTGTCCTAAGTTTCGTTTCGTAAGTTTCGTAAGCTTCCTTTCATTGTTCCACACGGACCTGACCTGGACCAATCATCGACTTGGGAAACCCTTCTCTGCACGACGAGGGAAATTCACTTTTAAGTCAACGCAAGCAAGTACCTCCAGATGAAAACTGAACTGGTGCATTTAAATTAATGATTCATGGTTCATTCGGGTCTTTGAAATGCATTGATAGGAATTCTGTTAATCATATCACTCTCTCTCTCTCTCTCTCTCTCTCTCTCTCTCTCTCTCTCTCTCTCTCTTTCAAAACTCTTTTCTCTCTCATTTCCTTCTTACTGCAACGCGTATGAATGTATGTGTGTGTGTATGTGCGTGTGTTTGTGTTAGATTAGTTTGTGTTAGAATAAATAAAATCTCTTGCAGATCTCAAAAAGAAAGTGTCTTGTATTATGTGATTCTAAAATTTAATGTCTTAAACTATCGATTTAGTTACCATGCTCTAATCAGTGTTTTCACGATTGTTGGATATTTATATCCGTTACAAGAGCTTATTACGGCTCGAGCAAATGAACGCTGGACGAATCAGTTGCTCGGTCGTAATCTAAACAACTCTTTATAATTCCCTATAAATATTTCATTTGAGCTAATTTTACTTCCTAGGGTGTTTTCCCTACAACTTCTTATTCTCAAGTGGAAACAGCCAGACGTCTCAGTTGACCACACATCTTAATTCCAGATGGAAACATGGCTTCTATATCACTCGCTTGATTTCCAGTATTGTATTGTATTGTGTTCAATATGCAGGAGACTCCTGGATCTTCCACGAGAGGTGAGATGTCTGAGATAATGTCTCAAATGAGAAAATCAAATGAAAAATGATCTGATGAGAATACAAGGAAAGAACAATCACTTTGGTCTCAAAGAGCTGATGAACTGAAGATGTTATATGTTGCCTTGCAAAGAGTTCAACAGCCAAATAAACCTGAATAAGACCTGTTCTGAAAGCACACTAAAGAAGAAAGAGAAGATGACCCATTCAACTGTTAAAGCTATTTCGAAATGAACTGAGTGACATAGCTCTGCCTTTTTCTTACCCACAGAATGAACTGGCCATGGCCAAAAGGGTATGAGACATACATGAATCAGATCAAATGGATCTTGTCAAAAGGTCAACATCTTGTCAAAGACTTTTCATGTTATTAGCTGTAATAGAACTGAAAAAGGTGCATTGTTTGCACTGCTGAACAAGCTGATAAATGATCAGCCATTGATAGACTTTTTTTGTAATGGATTCATAGGAAATTGGTATCTTCTTCTTGTGGGAATGCAAGCGAAGCAACTTGAAAATGTCAACAAAAGCAATTTTCTGGTGGCTGAAGCTGCTACATCCATGGCAAGGAGCAAAGAAGATGCCTCTGGGGTCAAGTATAGAACCAAGGTAGTCATATTTAGTCAAGTTATCAAGTTATTTATTTAAGTGACACCAACAGTGGTGACAGCAGTGCTGGGAAAAGTTGATATGTGATAATACGCAAGAGTCTCAGAATGAACCAGGTGTTATACAGCTTGGAGGACTTCTGTATATAAGATTCCTGCATTTCAACCTAATCATGATTAGAATGTACAGTTTACTGATGGTATAAGATGTAAATAGCAACCGCTTTATGGAAGATGATCAGATATTTTATTTTTATTATTAATTTATGTTTGCGTCTCTCAAATTTCATGCTTAGCTAGCTACAGAGAAATTGGTAGCCAGGCAACAGACAAGTGACCAGTTCTGAGTTGCGACGTCACTACATGCATTCTAGCAGCACAGTTCAGCACAGCTGGCCAACCGTGCTGAGAATTCCGGGCTGAGAACGGTAATCGTGTTGTAATTGTGCCATGCCATTCTAAGCTCAATTGAAAACATAACTAGAACCGTTCCTTACCGTTCTTAGAACTGTTCAGTGGCTCAGATATGTGTGTTTAATGTTTTCATTTAATTGTATTCTGTTTGTAAAGATTTCTGAAGGTCATCTACTGTTGTCCTTGGGTTCTTTCTCTCTTCCAGGATTGTCTGTCGTGTTCTGATTTTCGGATGCCTGCTCCAGGGGAGAGTACCACCAGTCCAGAATTTTCTACATTTGTATTCACAAATTCACAATAAGACTATCTTAAGCCCGAATATCTTATTGTAAATTGTCTTTAGCATTGATTATTGAGCCTTTTATAGCTTTGTGCATCTCTGTAATGTGTTTTAACGTCCCGTGAAAGCTTTTGGGATCGAGGCATGGTTCACATTGACATTCTTGAGAAGAACAGATTTGTCAGTACCAGGTATTGTGTGCCTTTATAGGACAGGGCACCTGGGCAACCCACACTTCCCCCTAATCTCCCTAATTGACTCCAAATAGCTTTTAGTTGCAACACAGAGGTTAACATATTTTTTTCCAGCCTGCCCTATCAATGATCACTCAGTGTCTTCAATAAAATTCTGATAAGTACAACTGTTTGTGTGCTATCAATTAAGTCAGACTGTGTCTTAGATTAGACTACATTTTATGAGTAAGCAATCCTGAAATAAACATATTTTCAAAGGGATCAGAAGCTTATTATTGTGAATACCTTTGATTCTTTTGTAGATCCAACATAGATTACTCTTAAAAGTTCGAACAAAACGTTTTTGATTGCTAATACATATGCTAAGATCTGATGGGATGGTCAACAATGTAATATTCAGCAATTGGGAGAAACACTTAAGAGACACTGCCTCTTCATGACAGGATATTTGGAATAAACCAGCTTCTCCAAAGTGTTTCTCCCAATTGCTCATACATACATACATAAGTTCCTTATGAGCATTTATTCGACAGATGGGATCACTCACCCCTCTGAAGTTACTGGAGGCCTGGAAGTAGATGAGATAATTCTTGCTGGGGTCAAGAGGTGTGTTCCAATAGCCGTTGTAGGTGTGGTTGTCCCCCACAGTGAAGGGCGTTGCCTCGGGCAAGCTGCTGGGTGGGAGTTCAGCGGTGTAGTAATGAGGCGGTGCACCACTTGCCCCTCCTCCTCCCCCTAGAGTCTCCCCATGGGAGGAAGGAGCAGGGAAACACTCCATGTGACCCAACTCCCTCCGCCTCACCTGTCTGGAGCTGTCCTCCTCTACCACAACCACATGATACGTGCTATACAGGAAGATATAACGGTCTTCAAACACTGAACTATACTGGACTGTACCATACTGTATTTGCAGACATTGATAAAATCATGGCCTCATGTGCTTAATGAAACAACAGCTAAATAAAACAAAAATAGCCACAGTGTAAAATGCTTATACAACAGTATATTTGCTACATGATTTAAAAAATTCAAAGCCAAGCAAAAAACTACAGAAAGCAATTTAGCTTGCCATAAAAAAATAGTTTAGTTTCTGTGCAATTTAGCGCAGAATTCAACTGTTGAGTAGCTACACCATGATGTGGGTGTGCATTTGTCAGCTATTCTGTCTGGACATCTGGATTATTGTCATTAAACAAGTCTATATACTTGTAGTCAATATATATTTGAAGTCTATATTTGTCAACTTCAAATATATATTTTTAGCAAAAAAAAAAAAAAAAAAAAAAAAAAAAAAAAACACATTTGTTAGTTTATATTGGGTTTATTACCTAACAGGTGCTCCTCTCCCCAAGGCTGGACGCAGCAGGACTGTTATGGTGCTCTCAGATTCACTCAGTGGAGAGGGGACGTCTTCATAATCAAATGCAGGCGCTATGAGGCGAAAGAAAGAGCAAACAGTATCTGATCTGTGTCAGATGTGAGTAAGAAATCATTTATTTTGTGCCAGAATAAATGCTGCCTGAGTGACTTGAGATCTGGACCAGTGAACAAATCATTATTTTGTGCTGGTCCGCAAATTCCACCGAATGATTTGACTATGATTTGGTTGCAGTGTTTCTCAGTTAACAGCTCACTAGAGGGGAAGATTATCAGTAAAAAAATACTTAAAATACAGATTTAGTATTACACATAAGGGTGAGTAAATTATAACAGAAGTTTCATTTTTTATCTATTTTCTTAAAACAAAACAAACAAAAAAACTCCCACACATCCAACAACTCAAACACACAAAAATCTTTCAAATTAGGTTTTCCACTGACTTAAATCCCTTGCTCCACAAAAAAAAAAAAAAAAACACCCCAGACAGAGCGCACCACACAAGGGCTATGAAACACAGTAATAGAGGCGGATGAGAGCGATTCACAGTCCTTTATAAAGTCTCTTGAGGGGTAAGCACAGAACAGACCTCCTGCTCCCATTCCCGCTTATTATTGGAAGTCAATTAGTGTGCTAGTACAGGGAAACGGGTCAATGTCTCAGCCTTCAGCATACCAAAACAAGCAGAAATTTTAGAGTACAAAAAATGAGAGCCGCCATCACAGTGCTAGTGTTAGATCTGTTTCATAAGAGGGCTGTGGGATGTTGCGATTGACATGTTTATTGGAACAAACCTCAAAGGAAACACACACAAATAAGAAAAGTTTTGTTCATGCCAACAGCCAGGTTATTGTGTGTGTGAGGATATTTAAAGGAGCAGTTCATGCAAAAATTATATAGCCTCAAACCTATTTGACACAAAGCAGGGAAGCTATTGTATGACTTCAGAAGACTCGGAATATACAATATCTGAGTTTGTGTGATCACCACAGGTGAATAGGGATACAATTTTAACTAATGGATCTCGCTATACTTTCCCAGCTGATTTAATCATGGTACACTAAGGCAGTTGTTTTGTAATAATACTTTTTTCTAAAAATGTTATGTGTAAATATGTAAAGGCAGCATTATCTAATTACATTTCCAGAACTGAAATTGGAAATTGGATTAAGTCATGTTCAAAATTATTTAATTTTGTTGACATATCAGAGTTAAATTATCTCTTTTCATCATCCCATAAATCAGAAAATGCTGTCAACAGCGAGACACACATGGAATAAAATGCTACACAAACTCCTTTGTAAAAATATAGATTAAGGATCAAATTAGAAAGTTTAATGTATTTTAAGTGCTACTGATTGGAGATTTCTGCATGAGAAAACAGCTTTAAAGATATGTATTGTAAATGAAATTTGTATATAATAAACACTTAAATGTCTTTTAGATATTTTCTTTCCACTAGTCTGAAACAAAATAGCCCAAAATCTCAAAATTGACCAGTGCATGAAAGAATTATTATTTTTTGCCTGTTGCGTCTTGTCTTAATGGTACTTTTTTGTCCTTTTGGAGCTTGATAGCCTATGGTAATAAATTAGCAGCTCCAAGATGTTTGGAATGACATGAGTAAATGATTTTTGAGTGAACTATATCTTAGGATAGGATTGTCCAAATAATACTCATTGTTTGGTCACAACTACCAAAGGAGTTGAAACTAATCAGTTTCTCTGTAATTATCAGTTTATTGAGCTACCAAATGCAAAGCCAAGAACTTTCACCACAAGTCTGTAATTTAATTGGTGAAAAAGAAGAAAAGATCAGCATATCAGAATGATTTCTGAAGGATCATGTGACACTGAAGACTGGAGTAATGATGCTGAAAATTCAGCTTTGCCATCACAGGAATAAATTACTTTGTGAAATATATTCAAATAGAAAACGGTTATTTTAAATTGTAATAATATTTCACGATATTACCGTTTTTACTGTATTTTTAATTAAATAAATGTAGCCTTGGTGAGCAGACGAAACTTCTTTTAAAAACATTAAAAATCTTAGTGGTTCCAAACTTTTGGACTGTACTGTATGTGTACATATATGTGTGTATATATATGTACATATATGTACATATAATATAGGAAAATGGCTAATTTTATATATGTCACATATATTAAAAACCTATATCAAAACCTATATTGAAACACATATGTTTATATAGGTTTTTTCCATGTGGGTAAGTACTTCAGATGCAGAGAGACACAGCTGAAAGTTGTAGGTTTTCTGACATGGCTCATATCCCAGATTATTCCTTGTGACAAAGTATTTTTCCTCACCTGAGATATTGGTGGTGATTTCAGTTAGGGCGGTCTGCCCAAAGCCCTTAGCGGTGCGGGCGCGAACAGACACCAGGTATGTGGTACCAGGGTGAAGCCCGGAGAACATGTGATATGTCTCGTTCTTTAGTTTGGATACAGTGCGGCGTGGGCCAGGAACATTGATGCTGGGATCTGACGATTCGATGCTCTGGTAGCTGATCTAAAAATCAAAAACAAAGAGTGAGCCCAGAGGAAATGATGTAATACCTTATGGTGGAGGAACAGTGTTGATGAATCCCTGTGATGCAGTCTCATACTCTGACTTCAGCTACTTCTGTATGCTTCACATGATCTACAGCAAAACCAGTACTCTTTCTTTACATTGTCTTTTATTTTAAAGCATACCTTAAGCTTCAGAGATTGTTTCATATAAGGAATTTGTAGTCAATAAAACAAAATGGTAGCATTCATGGAATGTAGAGGATATGAGGAAACTCATCAAGTTAAAGCAGGTCATTTCAAGACCTAAACATCTTTGTACATTCAGACATAATATTTCTATACTCATTTACCCCCGCAGTGAGAACTTGCTGCTCCATTTTCTTTCATGCAAGAGGACTCATGGTGTATATACCATTTAGTATATTTCATATAAAAAGAAACTCAGCAGGCAGATACGTTTTCATCCAGAGTTTCCAATTGAGTCAAGAAATGATTTTGGTAAACTCATGTGGTCCTAATGGCAATGGTTCAAAGAATAACCAGTTTCTAACTCTGTCTCCATTATATGGTGAAATATTGTAATAATGTGAGGACATTTTAACTGTAATAGACCCGCAACTAGATCTATCCTCTCATTAAAAGTTTTAAAACAACAATTCAGCTCTGTAAAGATTATGCATTTATGTCCATTGTTTCTGATATTGATCCATTGTAGTCATAGCACACAGTGTTGACATTTACATTACATGTTTTGTCTACACCATCTAAAATCCCTCAATCCCTTGAAAAAAACATGAACAGGTATTTAAACTAAAATCTTTGACTAGATGGGAGACTTTCAAAGGTTATATGAAATGACTAATGTTTACACAAGCACGAGACTTAGCAAATTCTATCTCTGCAAGTCTTAAAGAAACATTTTGTATATACACATTGGGGAATTTTTTTTTGCATAAAAATATGCATGAAACACCCATATTTTAGCACTATTCAGTCACACCTCAGATTTGAAATTATGGTCTTCATTACAAACTGTTTGAAAAACCTGTTGAAACTACTCCACTACCGCCCTCACTTTGGAATACTCTTATAACATTAACTTTAAAGTTGGAGGAGCCACCTACAAATTGTGACTCATTTATGTTGCTTAATTAATGCAAAAAATATTGCAAAAGTATTCACAAGAAAGCTTGAAAAATGTTTACCCTTTCTAGGTACTTCAGGGCAAAGATACGGAGTACTGTGGTTACATTAGACATATATTACACATCAAAGAATTGAAAACAACTACTTTGAAGTGTTAAATGAATAACAGAGAAACTTCACAAGATCCTTCAGTTTAAAGTGCCCCTATTATGCCTTTTTAAAGCTTCCTACTATTGTTTTGGGAGTCTCCTACAACAGATTTACATACATGCAAGATCAAAAAACTCTTTTGTTTTCTCATAATACACATCTAATTTTACCTCAGTTCTCTATTATTTGTAAATGATTCATTAGAAGCAGTTCAAAGAATCAGTCTCTCTAAACCCCTCCTTTCCATGAGCCTACATTGCTCTGATTGGTCACATGGCCCAATCCTTTGTGATTGGTCTACCCAATCCTTTGTGATTGGTCCATTGCCATAACTGAATGACAGCTATAAATTCACAAGACATTGTATACAATGTATAGACAAAAAAGATAGCGTTGATTTTACCATATCAATTCGAGCCCGAGTCCGACGATGGAACGTCTGAAGTAGTCGCTCAACCAGAAACCAATTCGCAATCACGATTGGAGTACAACGTTTCTACATGGTAAGTGTCACCATAGTTTGTGTTATTTATAAGAAGTGATAGCAGTGTCACTGTTATACTTTATGTAGGTACACCTGTGGGAACTGAATCAGAATGCCAAGCAAAGCTGAAAACTTCTAACATAAGATAAACATTTAGGCCAGATGTGTACACAGACTTTTCCGTCATAACTATTAACAAAGTAAAAAAAAAATGGCTATACCATTACAATGGGTGTTAAGAGATAATACTTCAATACTTCAAGAAATAATACTTCAACTAACTAGCACGAACTAGCATCTTAACATCCCATTACACTCTATTTTAATAATAAAAACGTAGAGGAAGAAAACAGTTTGTTTTAACGTTATGTAAGCGAACTGGGCCCACAACTATGTTGTAAACTCCCACGTTAGCCGAGCACAAACGTGAATAGCTGATAATGTATTACACTTTGTAAACAAAAGTCGTGCTCCATCCTTGACCATTACTCCAAGTAATAAGACAGACAAGCTGCATTAATTGACACATTTTTAGACAATATTGGACCCACATCTGAATAGCAGAACTAGCCCGTTAGCAGGAGACATACAGACTAGGGTGTATGTTATAGAACATAACATATAAAACTTAGAATTTTGAACAATCGCTAGAAAATATAAACATCAATTATTAATCATACTTACAGATTGAGATTCAGAGGAGCAAGTAGGTCCAAATAAACTGGGCATTGATCCATATTTTAAGACCAAGCGTTTTGTGAATCCTGCGTTAAACTCCCAGAGGTTTGAGAAGCAGTTGTCAGTAAAATGACGGGAACACAACAAAAGTATGTATTGCTGTGGTATTGTTGAAAAAATAGATTTTCCCTGGGTCTGCACGAGCAATAAGTGGGCGGGCAATATGTTAATGTTTCGTTGTGATGTCACAAAGAAACGGATTGGGATTCGTTTTACAAACAACTCGTTTAATTGTCTCAGAGTCGACTCTTACTTTTGAGATACAATAACTTCATATACGGTGCACTTTCAGATTTAAAACTTTGCGGGATGTTTTCATTCACCTAGAATGTTACACACTACATGAAAGGTATTTTTCAAAAATCCATAATAGGGGCACTTTAAGAAATGATATGCTCTATTTTGCAACTACTTTATTAAAATGCTGGTGCAGCAAATCAACCACTGAGAAATCATTTCCAAATTCATAAACTGTCCATCAACTAATAGCATGGTGAACATAAAGCTACACATGTCACTCCCAAACGAGCGTTGAGTGTAAGCAGAAGCTTACATGTGTATATGCTGACAGCTGAGGTAATTGAAGTGGGCCGAAGCAGTGAAATATTACCAGATTAAAGCACTTAAACACAATTGCCCTATCCGACAGTCTCTGAAAGGCAAAAAAGCAATTATGTTTGTTCCTTGACTAATTGAAGCCTGGAGAATGAACTACAACATGATTAGAATAAGAACACCTAGACTCTGTGAAGGGTGGAGAGAGTTTACACACACTAATGACTCTCTGACTTGGAGAGAGTATGAGGGATAAAAACAATCCCTGAACGAAACAAACGAGGAAATGGATCGCGCTCCTGTTGGTGAAACCAATGTGATCACATGAGAATTTGTATGCATTTGTACATAAAGTGTGGTTCTATCTATAGATCTTACATCTATAAAAACATAACAACAATATGACCATATTGCATATTTCAGCATCTATCCATACGTACGAAAAAAAAAAAAAAAGTTTTGTCCTTGTACGTTACATATAAACGTATAAACAATGAGACCAGGCTGCTGAATAGTTACCCATTCCCCTGAAAGAATCTTTATCCTGCAGAGTAAATGAAGCTTGTGCCACCTTCAATTTGAACATAATTCTGCATAATATTCTGTAAAAAGTACTCTTTTTAAAAATATGCTAATTTTTCACAAGGGTAATAAAGGGTAAGTTTTGATGATATAAATAAATATATTTGAGCTGCCTCTGTATTGCATTTAATATGTAAATGCAATTATTTCATTGTACAAATGTCACCTCAGATGCAATGTAAAGGCTAAATATTAGTTTGATATACGCCGGGTTATAATAACAATTATTTAGTTTTACATTTTATCTACAACCTGACACAATTTTGTTAATTATTACTTAGTCTAATTTTAAAATAGATGTTTTCTTTTACAATGCTTTCTAAATGATACACTACCTCATACTGTGTGATCAGACCATTGGGCTCCAAAGGCTCCTCCCACTTCAGAAAGATCATATCATCCAATGGGGTGAAGGTTAAAGATTCAGGTGCAATTCCTCCTGGGACTGCAGGAAAAGAAAGAAAACAATCAGAGTACGGTCAGATCCGTCTTACTAAACACAGAGTATCAGCCACAGCCTAGATGAAGTTCGAGATGCAACAGGTGGAGGCAAAAACGACATCTCTACAGACTAGAGGGGATGAAACAGAGGTTAGAAAGACAGTTTGATGTTCTAGAACCCCACAGACCCATCTCATATATGAGTGCAGCAGTAGAGGGCACAACAGATGATTTATCTTCTTTACCATCACATGTTATGGAAGAAAATAGTGCAGATTGCAATAAATAAATGAGAGAGAGAGAGAGAGAGAGAGAGAGAGAGAGAGAGAGAGAGAGAGAGAGAGAGAGATTGATTGATGCTAGACTCATTGTTTGAGAGAGAGAAATGGATCTAACTTTCATCCAGACCAAAGTCATTCAAAATGTCTACAGGCTGAAGTCATCTCATTAGGGCTCAGTGAGTATGAAAGTTGGGAAAACTTATGCAATAGTGAGTTTTATGAGGTTTAGGAATAGGAAAGTTAAGGAAAGACGATTTCCCTATGCAAACAGAGGGGGGAATTTAGAACTACTGCAGAATTGGTTCCATTAAAAAAAAAAAAAAAAAAAAAAAAAGATGCAAACAGCAATTATGGGCCCAAGCATACAACACAGATTTTATATACATTTGTTATAGTTGTTTGTTCTGTGGTACATTGCTATTGTGATTGCTGCATAAATGCACCAATGCCAGCAATTTGGAAATAAAATACTGAATATGTCACATTAGGGTTCTGTGCTTCCTTTGTAATGTGAAGACTTTTCCCACATAGCGTACACAAAATGGCTTACAGACAAACACAATTCATGGTATGATTGCAATTAAGGACAGATTGTCTATTCGTTTATCTCTTTTCCACAGATAACAATATACACTGCTAATGGAATCATAAGAATCAAGTCAGTTTGTGCTTGTTCTAAACAAAAGGTCTGATCTTGTTAAAGTCCATGTAGTTACATTAATCAGTATTTTCTTGACAGTGTGTGTATTTTATTTGCGTGTAATGTAAAATAAAAGCGCAACCAGGAAAAAAAAAAAAGTTGACAAAACAACAAAATAATTAGAAATAGGCTTATCACCTTTTAAGAGAAAAAAAGCCCTCCTCATATCTTTTGCTGTTGATACTGAAGGTTGTACATCCAATAAAACTATGTATATGGTACAGTGGCAAGAAAAAGTATGTGAACCACTTGCAGAATCTGTGAAAATGTGAATAATTTTAATAAAATAAGAGAGATCAGACAAAATGCATGTTATTTTTTGTTTAGTACTGTCCTGAGTAAGATATTTTACATAAACGATGTTTGCATTTAGTTCACAAGATAAAACAATAGCTGAATTTATTAAAATGGCTCCATTCGCAAGTATGTGAACCATTGATTCTTAATACTGTGTGGGGTTACCTGAATGATCTATGACTGTTTTTATGTTTTGTGATTGTTGTTCATGAGTCTCTTGTTTGTCCTGAGCAGTTAAACTGAGCTCTGTTCTTCAGAAAAATCCTCCAGGTCCTGCAGATTCTTCAGTTTTCAAACATTTTTTGCATATTTGAACCCTTTACAGAAGTGACTGAATGATTTTGAGATCCATCTTTTCACACTGAGGACAATTGAGGGATTCAAACTCAACTATTAAAAAAGGTTCAAACATTCACTGATGCTCCAGAAGGAAACACGATGCATTAAGAGCCGGGGGTTCAAATATGCAAAAAATGCTTGAAAACTGAAGAATCTGCAGGACCCAGAGGACTTTTCTGAAGAACAGAGCTCAGTTTAACTGCTCAGGACAAACAAGAGATTCATGAACAACCATCACAAAACAAACAAACAGTCATAGATCATTCAGGTAACCACACACAGTATTGAGAATCAATGGTTCACATACTTATGAATGGGGTTATTTTAATAAATTCAGCTATTGTTTTGTCTTGTGAACTAAATGTAAACATCTTTTATGTAAAATATCTTACTCAGGACTGTACTAAACAAAAAATAACATGAATTTTGTATGATCTCTCTTATTTTATTAAAATTATTCACATTTTCACAGATTCTGCAAGTGGTTCACATACTTTTTCTTGCCACTGTATATACATTTAATAACTATATTGTTTGTGGCAAACTTAATGTGTTTTGTGCTTTTAATTATTGGCTGCAGAGATCATGAAACTGCTGAAATTCAAGTAACAAACCAAACACTCAAACTAACTAGATTGTAAATGTTGTTTATGTATTTAAAAAATTGTGAATTTCCCAATTCAGTTAACAAGCTTGCATATTGTTGAGCATGCAGTTCATTTAGGGACATTTCATTATGTATAGTAAACAGTTTTGGTACTGTGGTCAAAATTTCATTTATTGAACTTTACATTTATTGAACTTACAATCTCAACTTACTAGGTGTATATGACTATCTTCTTTCAGAAGAACACAATCTGAGATATTTTAAAAATATCCTTAGTCCTCCAAGGTTTATAATGGTTGTGAATGGGGGCCCGCATTTAAAAAAAAAAAAAAAAAAAAAAAAAAAAAAGCATTCATCCATAATCAAAGTGATCCAGTGGGTTAATAAATGCCTTTTGAAGCGAAGCGATGCATTTTTGTAAGAAAAATATCCATATTTAAAACTTTATAAATTCAAATAAGTAGTTTCCGGCGGACGACCGTATGCATACTGCACAAGTTGATTTGGGCGGAAGAGCAACCTTTGACCCGAACGCAATGATGAACGAGAGCAAAACAAAACACCGGTCATGAATTAGAAGTTTAAAACGATACATTTTAAAGAGAAATGTTGGAGGATTTTGATATAAAAGAAGAGGAGCTGGAGTTTGTTGCCCAGCCCTATTTGTTTGAACCACGAGAGACGTCTAAGCTTACAATACTTGTATATCCTGCGTCATACATCGCGTCAGGGGTTACTCATTTGCCACAAATCGAGTTGCACAGTATGCGTATGGTCGTCCACCGGAAGCTGCTTATTTGAATTTATAAAGTTTTAAATGTGGACATTTTTTTCTTACAAAAAAACATCGCTTTGCTTCAAAAGGCGTTTATTAACCCACTGGAGTTGTATGAATTACTTTGATTATGGATGGAAGCATTTTTTTTTTTTTTTTTCAAAATGCGGGCCCCCATTCACTTCCATTATAAACCTTGGAGGACTATGGATATTTTTAAATATATCTCCGATTGTGTTTGTCTGAAAGAAGATAGTCATATACACCTAGGATGGCTTGAGGGTGAGTAAATCATGTGATAATTTAAATTTTTGGGTGAACTGTCCCTTTAAGAACCGTCATGACTGTTTTTTGTAACGTTGCTGTGTGGTGAGATTAAGTAAACACTGACTAGTAAAAATGAGTAGTCATCCAAAACATTTAGGAATCTAATAAAAAATCTTCAAATTCCATGCATTTCCCATCTCTATGCAGATGCCTGAAAAGGCTGAAAAGCAGCCGAGAGTTTTAGTATCCCTGCTTCTCATTTCTCATTAACTGTCTCTTTCAGCAAGCATGCTGACTACCAGTGATTTAACATTACTTGCGGAATTAATTCTTTCATTAACTTCAGTTCTTGATGTTGTTTCCAATTAACCAAACACATCAAGCACAAACAAGCTCTATCAGTGTACAAAACTTATGAATAAACCAAAAGAAAATGATAAATGGAGAGTATTCATTATGAGCTGTGTTCATTTTCAGATGGGGAGGTTTTCACTTGACCTCTGAGAGTTTCATCTTAATGCATTTGCATGAGAATGCACCTCCTGCAAAAATGCGCTGCCTGACACACAATGTAAATAAAAATGCAAAAATAAGCAGGAATCTTTATTCCATTTTGCTGGTGGCCTTTTCTTATTAATTTTTCACATACTTCCATTTAAAAGTATGATCTTCCATTTAATTATGCTGAAGCGTGGTATTCTGTGAGTCAATATTTGTGTTGTTGCTATAATTGGGCTTTGAGCACTGCGGGCAAACTGGGCCCTGGTGCGGTCGCCACATCATAATTGCTCAGATAAATACATGCTTTTGCAAAGATGGATGAGTTATGGCTACTGACCCGTGCGAAATAAATAAATAAATAATAAACAAACCTCTGGGTAAATGAAAGTTTAATCAAACTTAGAAAGTTTCTGAACAACATGGAGATAAGTAGTGTAATGAAGTGATTCTTTATCAGAATTGAAAATACTGCATTATGCATTGAGCTGTTTGGGAGTTTGCTCTAAAGAAAACTGTTCTTAAACGCTAATGGATAAAATGCTTTATGAGTTTACAAAACAGTCCTTGAAGTGAAAATGATGGTGCTTTCAATCAAGACAATAATATCTTATTAAAACCTTTATGAATGTTGTTGTGCAAGGTCTGTTAATTCAGTGCATGATTTAATCATATTAATGTTCCCCCATATGCTAAATGGTGGTTTTCATTGATTATGTAACTTAAATTACACACAACTCTTACTAAATAAGCAATAAATCAGAGGAAGTTGCAAAGATGATTCCCAATTGTGATGTATATCCAACTGAAACCAAACCATTGTCAATCCCAAGGCATCAAAAACTGAAACAAAAATTGTCAAGCACCTTTAGTGTCATTATTGTGACCCTTTGGTGTCGCTTTATTGATAAACAAACAACTCCCTTGCTTTTAATGAGAAACCTTTAGTGTCGATACACAGACATGAGAGGAATGGGAATTTTATCATTGTGGAGTTATATATTGGGGTATTTGTCATTATAACATACAGTTGCAAGATTAAGTATGTGAACCACTTGCAGAATCTGTGAAAATGTGCAAAAGTTTAACAAAATAAGAGAGATCATACAAAATGCAAAAATGTTATTTTTTTATTTAGTACTGTCCTGAGTAAGATATTTTACATAAAAGATGTTTACATATAATCCATAAGACAAAAAATTTATAATAGCTGAATTTATTAAAATGACCCAGTTCAAAAATTTGTGAACCATTGATTCTTAATACTGTGTGTGGTTACCTGGATGATCCACAACTGTTTTTTTTTGTTTTGTGATCGTTGTTCATGAGTCCCTTGTTTATTCTGAGCAGTTAAACTGAGCTCTGTTCTTCAGAAAAAAAAATTCCAGGTCCCAAACATTCTTCAGTTTTCCACCATCTTTTCCATATTTGAACCCTTCACAACAGTGACTGAATGATTTTGAGGTCCATCTTTTCACACTGAAGACAACTGAGGGACTGAAACACAACTATTAAAAAAGTTTCAAACATTCACTGATGCTTCAGAAGGAAACACGATGGATTAAGAGTCGGCGGGTGGAAACTTTTGAACAGGATGAAGAGGTCCAAATTTTTCTTATTTCACTTGAATATCATTTTTTTTTTTTTTTTTTTTTTTTTCATTTAGTACTGCCCTTCGGAAGCAACAGAAGATACTTGCATGTTTACAAATTAAATACAATTTACCTTGACCTTCAAATTCCAAATGTTTTAACCCCCCATCTATTAATGCATCATGTTTTTTTTTTTTTTTTTTTTCTAGAGCATCAGTGAATGTTTGAACCTTTTTTAAAAGTTGTGTTTGAGTCCCTCAATTGTCCTCAGTGTGAAAAGGATCTCAAAATCATTCAGTCACTGCTGTAAAGGGTTCAAATATGCAAAAAACACTGGAAAACTGAAGAATCTGCAGGACCTGGAGATTTTTTTCTGAAGAACAGAGCTCAGTTTAACTGTTCAGGACAAACAAGCGACTCATAAACCACCATCACAAAACAAACAAACAAACAAAAAACAGTCGTAGATCATCCAGGTAACACAGTATTAAGAATCAAAGGTTAACATACTTATGAATGGGGTTATTTTAATAAATTCAGCTTTTTTTTTTTTTGTTGGGCTATGATTGTCAATTTAATCAGCCATAACATTTTTTTTTTACATTACACTAAACTTAACCCAACCCCTACCCCTTTATCTTTTGAATGAGATATGACATTTTGGTAACACTTTACAATAATGTTTCATTAGTTAACATTATTTAATTACTTTTGTTAAAGCTGCAGTCTATAAGTTTTGCCTCTGTTTGAAGCCTGCAATTGCAGTTATTTGCGGAATTATCATCTTTCCGTGGGTTGTGCGGAAAGTTTGCTGTCAGTCACCACATCGGTGTGGATACTGTACTTCGGAATCACAAATTCTGTGTCTTGGAAGTGTGACCAAAATGAAAATTTTCACCGTAAAATGTCATCTGAACAAGTAAGTAACATGTCTGCCACTTTTTTCTGAAAAAAAAAAAAAGCATTACAATCGCGCTACCAATGATTACCAGTGATTACATCTAATGATCGCTTAGCTCAGATCACATCAAACCGTGCAAATTATTATTATCGTTATACTTTGTTCTCAAATTGTTAATGTTAACAACATCAGCATTGTGTGACTGTGTATTTAATGTGTATTAGCGTTACCTGTATATTTTAATTTCTGTAGCCACTCCGCAGTCTGAAGTTATTTGCTTTTGACTAGGGGTTAATCTCCAGTTGTCACTGATGATTGTCATTTGGACATTTCCGGATTACAATCCGGGATCAAAATGATAAGTTTAATTATTCCAGCTGCTTCCAGAAAAGGCAATAAATGATCCGCTACCAGCAGCATCCTCACATGCCATATAGCCTACTAGCTATAACTTCTTCTTCATGTAAACAGACGTGACCTAATGACACAAAAACGAACGGCTGAATGCTCGAATTTCCCATGGAAACCCACCAGTACCGATCTTATTATAAAACATTATTATAAGCTTAACGTTGTGAACAAGCAGCAACCTCCCCCAGTTTCTCGTGAGGCCAATACGGAAGTAACTTAAACTGCGATTCATCGACTGGCCGCTAGGGATAGGCTGCAAAAGGGAGCAAAATCTCATTGACCATAATGTTAAAACAGCCAAGTTTACAGCCCTGCTGTCTGTGAGCCGTCATGTTACCTCAGCAGCTAATTTCAGCCACTGAATTTGGCATCTCAGCTGTATTTGTGCCTTTTTTCTGGATTATTTTATACAATATATGGCTTGCTGCATACTCGAGACAGATGTCAGTCTGTGTACATGTGCTCGCATGCGGAAGATAAACGTTGTTGGATCGTCGTGGCATTGGCTAAAGGTTTTGTTCCTGAGATTTACTACAATGACAATACCAGGAGGATATACAACTCCGACAGCACTGCTTGGATATAACTAAAACTGCTGCACTATTTTGAAAAAATATCGTCTCGGTTACAAAGGTAACCCTCGTTCCCTGAAGGAGGGAACGGAGACGTACGTCGGACAGACCGACGAATAGGAATCTCGCCAGAGAGGCCAATCTACTTCGAGTGTAACTAAACGAGCCAATGCACATTGGCATGCAATCATCTGCATCAGCTGCTCGCCTCGCAGCGCGGTATATAATGAGCAGCAGGTGCGTTGCATCTTCAGGTTTTCGCTGAGGAGCCGAACTAAGCAGGCGGCAGCACAGCAGGACAACAACTGTGGCGACGGGACGTACGTCTCCGTTCCCTCCTTCAGGGAACGAGGGTTACTTTTGTAACCGAGACGTTCCCATTCAGTCGGTCACGTTCGACGTACGTCGGACAGACCGACGAATAGGAATCCCTACCAAAGCGCCACAGGAGCTGCCCTCCTCCAGCGCTCTGTTGTAAGCCACCTGAACCCCCTTGCCTGCGGACGGTGGGACAGGGCTAACACACAGAGAGGGTCGATCACTGTTGTTCCCAAACCCATTCAGTGAGACTTATTGGATAACGCTGGGAAAGCGTAACCTTTCGTTGAAAGGAACGCTGCGGAACCCACATCCTTCCCCGAAGGAGTTATGTGGAGAAGTACATATGGACTAACCCTGTAGGGCTGTGCTACATATGGAAGAACTGGGGTGACTCCAACTCGGTAGAGATGGGTTCTCCCAGAGGGAAAGACACGGGCTTCGTTTAGGAGCAACCGTGGAGAAGCCATATGGGATCCCCGTAGGGTCACACATATGGAACCCAGCCTAAATCCGGTTCTCAAGGATTCAACGGAGTATAGGCCTGGCGCCGGACGCTCCGCCACGTCGGCTGCCGAAGGGTAACCGGAGGACTCAACAGGGTCTGCCCGTAGGGACTCTCTGGAGCAAAAAAGCGCACGCAGCGCAGCAAGCCGACACTAAGCCGGGGCCTCTCCGTGCCTCTGACCTGAGGCGAGAACACGGGAGGAGACCGGCTCGACACGAAGGCTATAGTATCTAGCGAACGTGTTAGGTGTCGCCCAGCCCGCAGCTCTACAAATGTCTGTTAGCGAGGCGCCACGAGCCAGCGCCCAGGAAGATGCTACACCTCTCGTGGAGTGAGCATGCAACCTGAGCGGGCAGGGCACGCCCTGAGCTTGGTAAGCCAGGGCGATGGCATCCACTATCCAGTGGGCCATCCTCTGCTTGGAGACAGCCTTTCCCTTCTGCTGGCCTCCGTAACAGACAAAGAGCTGGTCTGAGGTCCTGAAGCTTCGAGTTCTGTCTATGTACAGTCGCAAGGCGCGGACTGGACAGAGCAAAGCCAGGGCTGGGTCTGCCTCCTCCGAGGGCAGCGCTTGCAGGCTCACCACCTGGTCCCTGAAGGGAGTGGTAAGAACCTTGGGCACATAGCCAGGCCGGGGTCTCAGTACCACGTGGCTGTCACCCGGCCCGAACTCTAGGCACGATTCGTCGACCGAAAATGACTGCAGGTCCCCTACCCTCTTGATAGAGGCCAATGCAACCAGCAGCAAAGTCTTCATAGACAGAATCTTTAAATCTGCCGACTGCAAAGGCTCAAAGGGAGCAATCTGGAGTGCTCTTAGCACCAGAGCGAGGTCCCAAGAGGGTATGGAGGGGGGACGAGGAGGATTTAACCGTCTCGCCCCCCTAAGGAACCTGACGACCAGGTCGTGCTGACCAACAGATTTGCCATCTATGTGGTCGTGGTAAGCGGAGATAGCAGCAGAATGGACTTTGAGGGTGGAGGGGGACAGCCTACGCTCCAACCCTTGCTGCAAGAAGGAAAGCACGACACCGATCGAGCATCTTCGGGGGTCTTCTCGGCGAGAAGAGCACCACTCGACGAACAGGTTCCACTTCGAGGCATAAGCACGTCTCGTAGACAGTGCACGAGCCGAAGTGATGGTGTTAAGTACCTCGGGGGTAAGTCACCTAGAACCTCCGCGTCCCGTCCAGGGACCAGACATGGAGTTTCCAGAGGTCTGGACGCGGGTGCCAAAGAGTGCCCCGTCTCTGAGAAAGAAGGTCCTTCCTCAGAGGAATGGGCCAGGGAGGGGCTGTCGCGAGGAGTGAGAGTTCTGGGAACCAGGTCCGGTTGGGCCAGTAGGGCGCAACTAACAAGACCTGCTCCTCGTCCTCCCTGACTTTGCACAGGGTCTGTGCAAGTAGGCTTACTGGGGGAAACGCATATTTGCGCAGGCCCCGGGGCCAGCTGTGTGCCAGTGCGTCTGTCCCGAGTGTTCCCCCGGTCAGAGAGTAAAACAACTGGCAGTGGGAGGTTTCTGGTGAGGCAAACAGGTCTACCTGAGCCTCTCCGAACTCTCTCCAGATCAGCTGAACCACCTGGGGGTGGAGTCGCCACTCTCCTGGCAGCGCAGCTCGTGATAGCTCGTCGGCCACACGGTTGAGCACACCGGGAACATGAATGGCGCGAAGCGACCTCAGATGCTTCCGACTCCACAGGAGGAGATGGCGGGCGAGTTGCGACATGCGACGGGAGCGTAGACCACCTTGATGGTTGATGTACGCAACGGTCGCAGTGTTGTCCGTACGGACCAGTACATGCTTGCCCCGTAGCAGGCCTTTGAGGCGGCTCAGAGCAAGACGTACTGCCAGCAACTCGAGGCAGTTGATGTGCCAATGCAGATGGGGTCCCGTCCAAACCCCTGACACTGCATGCCCGTTGTACGTGGCACCCCAGCTGGTGGCAGAAGCATCTGTGAACACCACAGCATGCCGGGACACCTGTTCTAGGGGCACTCCTGCCCGGAGAAACAAGGGGTCCGACCACGGACTGAAGGTTCGGCGGCACTCCTGAGTGATTGGCACCCGGAACGTGCCGCGTTGCCACGCCCATCTCGGGACTCGGCCGTGAAGCCAGTGCTGAAGCGGTCTCATATGAAGCAGACCAAGCGGTGTTACAGCCGCAGCAGCCGCCATATGCCCCAGGAGCCTCTGAAAGAACTTCAGTGGGACCGCTGTCCTGCCATTGAATGTATTCAGGCAGTTCAACACCGACCGAGCACGTTCCTCTGTGAGGCGTGCTATCTGCTCGACTGAATCCAACTCCATACCGAGAAAAGAGATCCTCTGCACCGGGGCGAGTTTGCTCTTTTCCCAGTTGACCTGAAGCCCCAACTGGCTGAGGTGTCTGAGCACCAAATCCCTGTGTTCGCACAACTGATCCCGGGACTGTGCTAGAATGAGCCAGTCGTCGAGATAGTTGAGGATGCGAACACCCTGTTCTCTCATGGGAACAAGGGCTCCCTCCACGACTTTGGTGAAGACGCGGGGAGACAGGGCCAGCCCGAAGGGTAGGACTCTGTACTGATATGCCTGACCTTCGAACGCGAACCGCAGGAAAGGCCTGTGCCGCGGAAGGATCGAGACATGAAAGTACGCGTCCTTCAGGTCGTTCGCTGCAAACCAATCCCGGGGACGGATGCATTCGAAGATGCGTTTCTGCGTGAGCAACTTGAACGGTAGCTTGTGAAGGCTCCGATTCAAGACCCGCAGATCCAGGATCGGTCGTAACCCGCCGCTTTTCTTGGGTACAATGAAGTAGGGACTGTAGAACCCTGACCTCATATCGGCTGGAGGGACCGGCTCTATCGCATCCTTCGCCAGTAGGACTGCGATCTCCGCACGCAAGACAGGGGCATCGACATCTTTCACTACAGTGAAGTGGACGCCCCTGAACCTGGGGGGACGCCGGGCGAACTGAATCGCGTAGCCGAGCCTGATGGTCCGAATGAGCCAGCGGGACGGACTGGGGAGCGCTAACCAGGCTCCCAGAGACCGCACCAGCGGGACCAGAGGAACCACAGGCGCACCCGCAGCGGGGCAGCGAGGTGGAACGCAGGGACGCGGCCCGGGAGGCTCTCTCTGCGAGGCGGCCCGAAGCGGCGTCACAGTGTGCTGTGCAACACTTACCTGCTTCCACGGGTGGACAGAGGGAGCAGTCGAGGCTTTGACTGCCTGCTGCTCGCTGCTGTCCGCTGGCGACAGAAGAGGGGGATGAGAGTGGTGAGGTTCTTGCCCTCCCACTGCTCTCCGAGCTCTCTTCGGACCCGGAGATAGAGCAAACTTCTCTTTTATTGAGAATTTGGGTACCGCTGGCTGCTGGGCCAGCGGCGGAACAAAAACAGAAGGAAACAAAAGATTCTCCACCCGGCCCTCCTCCGGGGGAAGGAGCGGTGCGGTCACCACCTCCTGTAGAGCAGTCGCCTCCATCTCCGGGTCGCCCGTCCTAGGGCCGCTTGGACTTGGCCTTGCCAACCTTCTTCTTGGGGGGTGGCGGGACGGGCTGGGCGCCCCGACCGCGACCGGCTCCACGGCGCCGCTTAGCTGGAGGCTGCTGCTGCTGGGGCGCGGGAGCGGGGGCGGCCGCAGGGGGGCGCCCTCGGCGACGGGCAGTCTGAGGTGCTGCGGGCGGTGGTGGAGCAGCAGCTGACCGCCTCGGCAGGATGTGACTGATGGCCTCAGACTGCTTTTGTACAGTCGAGAACTGTTGGGCAAAGTTCTCGACCGCGTCGCCGAACAGGCCGGTCTGGGACACGGGGGAATTAAGAAACCTGACCTTGTCGGTATCCCTCATGTCCGCGAGACACAGCCAGAGATGGCACTCCTGGACCACAAGTGTGGACATCGCACGACCCACTGACCGCGCCGTAACCTTCGTCGCACGAAGCGCGAGGTCCGTCGCGGCACGAAGTTCCTGAAGAACTTGTGGGTCATGACCTCCCTCATGCAGATCCTTCAGTGCCTTGGCCTGATGGACCTGCAACAACGCCATAGCGTGTAGGGCAGAGGCAGCTTCCCCACAGGCCTGGTAAGCCTTGCCGGTAAGATCCGACGAGTGCTTACAGGCCCGGGAAGGGAGAGACGGCTCCCCCCGCCAGGTGGAGTTAGGGCACAGTTGCATAGCAACGGCCCGTTCCACAGGGGGTATGCGCGTATAACCCTTCGCTGCCCCGCCGTCAAGGGTGGTGAGGGAGGAGGACCCACCGACACGGTTTCGGGCAGTAAAAGGTGCCGTCCACGTGCCAGTGAGCTCTTCATGCACCTCCGGGAAGAAAGGCACTGGGGTGCCAGCCCTTGCCACCCCGAGATACCAATCATCCAACCTCGAGGGTTCGGGACACGGTGGAGGATTCCACACGAGCCCGACCCTGTTGGCGGCCCGGGAAAGCATAGCCATCATTTCCGGGTCTGAATCGGGCACAGTTGTCACTCCCGAGGGAGGCAGCTGCGCCGAATCGTCATCCCCAGAAGCGTCAGGCTCACCCTCCGATGCAGCGATCGACATCCGGTCGTCTTGGGGAGCTCCGAAGGATACGGATGGTACACACCTCTGGGGTGGTCCACCGCGCTCCCCCGGCAGCTCTACTGGCTGCGGAGTGCAGGAGGGATGAGGGTTCCTAGGGGGTTGGTTCCCCGAAGGAAACGCGCTCACCGTGATCCTCAGGTCACCAGTGCCGCCGCCCGAAGCAACCCTCTGAGGAGGATTGGAACGAGGCAGCGGCACTGGGACTCCGCCCCTTTGCAGGAACTGGAGTCTAGACCGCAACTCCGAGACGGTCATCTTCCCACAATGGGTACATGACTCGTCCACAAACGCCGCTTCAGCGTGCCTTAAGCCCAAGCACACGATACAGCGTTGGTGACCATCCCGAGGCGCCAGGCAATGACCGCATCCAGCAGCACACAAGTAGAACGACATCTTTAAAAAGACGCGAACTACTCGTGTAAGCTCTTTCAGGGACTAACTCTCTCAGTGCCGAAGCACGCAGGGGAAAGCCGCTGCAGCACAGACAGGGAATGTGCAGCCTGTCGTGTGCACTCTCTTTGCAGACGCTGCTCTTACCAGCTGTAAGAACAGCCTTTTAGCGCTCTTAAAGCGCACCGTCACCAGCCGTGAAAACGGCCTTCACGCTGATACACAGCTTTTTTTTTTGCTCAAATAAAAAAGGCAAAAACGAAAGCAAAGAAGAAAAAATCGGCCCCGCTGCTGTGCTGTTCCTCCTGCACCGGACGAGAAGAGCAGTCAGAGAGAGAGCTGGCTCGTTGAAGTCCGTTCTTCAAACACTCGCTCGTAGAAACCACCGTGTTTGCTCAGTAGTTCGGCTCCGAAGCGAAAAGCTGAAGATGCAACGCACCTGCTGCTCATTATATACCCGCGCTGCGAGGCGAGCAGCTGATGCAGATGATTGCATGCCAATGTGCATTGGCTCGTTTAGTTACACTCGAAGTAGATTGGCCTCTCTGGCGAGATTCCTATTCGTCGGTCTGTCCGACGTACGTCGAACGTGACCGACTGAATGGGAAACTTTGGACACGTGCTCATTAGTTTGAGAGAACATTTGAGAGTTATACAGATATCTGGTACCTCTATATGTATGTATAGAGTTTTACATTATAAACGCTGCTCAGATTGCATCCTTTCTTGAAGAACGATGATGGAGAGCAAATCATTGCGAAGATGCAAACGATGGATAATATATAAAGATTTCATGGATTTAACGCTTTCATGAACAAAAAGTATTTTTTTTTTATGTTTTGAAATGGACATTTTACCCAAGTGCAATGGATTGGATTCATCTCGCGATCTCTATTTCAAGGTATGAAATCCCAGTTGATTTTTTTTTGTGTTATTTGCACACCCCACACAAATTAATTAGCCTACTGGTGTTAGAGCATCTATAACGTTATCTTAAAAAACTAGATTGACAGTAAACCTTTAGTACTTTCTAATGATATTGTTATCTTTATTAATATTTTAGATAATATCTAAGATAGATATGCTAGGCGGGCGTGGTTTCAGCAACAAGTCGCATGGGCTCCATCTACGTTCCGCCTCTTTGTCCATTTTCAGTTATACGGGAGTGACGTGCGGTGACGCGCAGCTAAGATGGCCGCGGCCTCATTTACGTGTCAAAACTGCTGTTCAGAACTCTATGGGTGACGTCACGGACACTACGTCCATATTTTTTTACAGTCTATGGTTATGAATCAGGCTAAGGTAAGGAGATAGTTTTGAACGCTGGCTGGTTATGTACTTGCTCAAACATTTATTTTGGATAATATTTTACCAAAAAAATTTATGGACTGCAGCTTTAACATGAACTAACAATGAACAATACAGTACTTCTACAGCATTTATTAATCCTAGTTAATGTTAATTTCAACATTTACTAATACATTGTTAAAAATCAAAAGTTTTCAATCTGTTTCTCACATAAATTTTAACATAAATCACAATTTTGTTTATTGTCAGTTTTTGCAATAAATCCCTCTGATAAAATCTACAAAAGTATACAGTATGAGAATATATACTAAGTATATAATACTTTAATAATAACTTAAGTATAAATATTAACAATGTATAGAATACAATATATTAACTATGAATAGTTTGCAAATGATTTGTAGGTACTTTATTGTTGTATACCTATTATATGTTACTGAATTTTGATTTCATGGTGACCAAAATAAATTAAAAAAAAATAAAAAAAAAATCAGTACTCACTGTCTTCCTCTGTCTGAAAGGTCACTTCTCGGCTCTCTTTCTTGCCCTCTGGATTGGCTAGAGCCAGCCTCACGTGAATGGCATGGAATGGTGGTAGATCCCGGAGTGTGAAGCGGGAGGTGTTCTTCTCCACCGAAAGACACTCCCTCACTGTGGCGTTATTCCCGCCAGCTCCGCCCCCAGTAGCAGTGGAGTAGCGGTAGCACAGCGACAGGGAGTATGTATGACAGCGCGTCAGGTTGTAGCCGACCGGCTCCCACTGTAGTAGCAGCTGACGAGGCTGAATTTCCGAAGCCGTCAAACCTTTGAGGGGACGCATGGGCTCTGGAATAGACAAAAAGAGGAACTGAATTATGCACATTTCACATTTCCACACGAATTTGAGTTTGCTGTTACATGTTGCTAAGCTAATGACACATGCGTACTCTAATAAGCATACAACAAACATAAAGCATAAAACAAACACCAAATGGAAAGTTTTAAATACAGTGCTCAGCGTAAATGAGTACACCCCCTTTGAAAAGTAACATTTTAAACAATATCACAGTGAACAAAAAACAATTTCCAAAATGTTGACAAGACTAAGTTTTACATAACATCTGTTTAACTTATAACATGAAAGTATGGTTAATAATATAACTTAGAGAACAAAATTTTCAGTTTTACTCAAATTAGGGTCATGCAAAAATGAGTACACCCCACTGAAAGGCTCTGGAGCAAAACTAAATTTTAGACTACAAATGTCTAATTTAACCAGATTTCAACCTCAGGTAAGTCTAATTATTCATTACACAGGTATCCAGCAGACTTTTGACTATAAAAGAGTGTTAAAACCCTTTCCCATTTCATGCTGTCAGTGATGGCACCATATGGAAGAGAAATGTCACAAGACCTGAGAACGAAAATAAGTTCTTTACACCAGAAAGGTGAAGGCTACAAGAAGATCAGCAAGGCTTTACTTATCAGTCAGAATACTGTAGCAAAAGTGGTACAAAAATTTTAAAAAGATGGAACTACAACCATCTCATGGAGATGCCCAGGTCATCTACGGAAGTTATCACCTCGACCGGAGCGTCTTCTGATGAGAAGGGTTGAAGAAAATCGGCATGAAAGTTCACTGCACTTATCTAAAGAAGTAGAAAGTCAAACTGGGGTGACTATTTCCCATGACACAATATGGCATACACTGCAGAGGAATGGCATGCATGGGTGCCGTCCACAAAAGAAGCCTGCCCAAAAGCCCAGACACAAAAAAGCCCGCCTAGAGTTTGTCAGGGCCCATGCTGACAAAGATGAAGACTACTGGGAATCTATACTCTGAAAATAATGAGACCAAGATAAATGTTTTTGGAACTGATGGCTTCAAAACTGTATGGCATCGCAAAGGTGAGGAATACAAAGAAAAATGCATGGTGCCTACAGTGAAACATGGTGGTGGCAGTGTCCTTATGTGGGGCTGTATGAGTGCTGCTGGTGTCGGGGAGCTGTATTTCAACGATGGCTTCAAGAATTCACAGATGTACTGTGCTATACTGCAAGAAAAGATGCTACCATCACTCCGTGCCCTTGGTCGTCATGCACTTTTCCAACATGACAAGGATCCTAAACACACATCTAAGGCCACTGTTGGATTTCTGAAGAAGAACAAGGTGAAAGTGATTCATTGGCTCCTGATCTGAACCCAATCGAACACCTATGGAGAATTCTGAAGAGACAAGTTGAGCATCACTCTCCATCCAACATCCAGTCTCTAAAGCCACGCACACACTTAACGATTGTAAGGCCGATTATGAATGTAAATTGATACTTATGACTGATCGCGCTCAAACGCGTCCAGTCAGAGCCAGTTGCGTTCAGTCTGCGATTACAGTCGGTGTTCAAATTCCATGTGTAAGTATTTAAATCTGCTTCAGTCGCAGGAAACAATCGCTGTATGTTGAGCACAGTCTTAGAATGTTTTAGCTAGTCATTAAATGTGTGCCCGGCTTTTAAAGAGGTCATTGTTGAAGAATGGAAAAAGATGTTGCAAAATGTCGCCAACTTGTTCAACACTTGGTGCTGTCAAAATCATGGAGGCCATACAAAGTACTAGATGTAGCAGTTTTTGTTGTGGGGTGTACTCATTTTTGCATCACCCTAATTTGAGTAAAACTGAAAAATGTGTAATCTAAGTTATAGTATTAACCTTACTTTCATATTATAAGTTGATAACAGATGTTATATTAAACTTAGTCTTGTCAACATTTTTGAAATAGTTTTTGTGTTCATTGAGATATTGTTTAAAATTTAATCAACATTTATCCTGCCTTGTTCAACATCTTGATTTTTTTTTTTTTTTTACTGAGCTTGTCACAGTGCATTATGAGATATTTGATTAACCATTAAGATAAAAAAAAAAAAAAAAAAAAAAAAGTACAATGTGAGGAGTGACAACCACTTTGAAGTGAATCAGCTTATAGATCTGTGTAAGAAACACAAATTGCGATGATTGAGACCGTGGTAACCATATAGTAATGTTCTGGCATCTTGCATGTTTGGTATCCACTATTCTTGACCAAATTAATATTACAGCAACCAAAGACTTGTGTTGTAGGGTCTTAACTGTACCGCCATCAACAGAGGTGTTGTGTTTTGTTTATGCTTGGAAGGCTGCTTCACAGAGCGTTCTCTTGTAATAATACGCATTTAAATACATCATTAACAACTTGTTCAGTTTGGTTTCATACACAATGCATAGAATTTTTGTAAATGCAGTTGTCACTACCGGCTGTGGTTAATTTGGTTGTGGAATGTGATAGTAACTCCCGTAAGTTACTGAACTCTGTTTGTACAGAAAATGTTTAAGCTCTAAATGGTGAACTGACAACCAAATTTAGCTGTAGTGTCTACGTGGCCAATAAGATTTGTAATATGCAATTCGAAAATAAATATAGTGAATTTCCATTTCATGGAGACCATAGATAACCTATTTTTTAATAGTATGTGATGCTTAGAAATCAGTTAAAACAATTAATCTTAATTCACTGTTAATTCTTATGTCTTAATTAAGCTGACAAAAGTTTAGAACAAATTTGCAACTTTAAGTAGACAAATCTCTGAATTAGAATTGGGTTCTTTATACAATCATAAAATTGTTTTCTGTTGGAAAACAGAGCAATTCATAAACTGCAGATGGATGGAGCCAGAGAGAAAGAACAGTTGACCCTTCTCACTAATAAGTATGAAACTAAAGTTAGAAAAGTGGTTAAAGAGAGCAATGAAGTACATTTAATAGATAATTCAAACATTTATCATTACATATAAATTATGATTTAATATAGTTCATATAATATATTTCTCTGCTTCCTCTCTCTCAGCGCAGATGCGATTAGAGCTGCTATGAGTTAATTACATATGTCATGTGTGAAGGCAGGGGTCCTTGTCTCTATTTCCTGTCACTTTAATTCGCACTATCTAAGTCTGACATGTATTTCCACCCCAGAGAGAGAGAGAGACAGGAGACGAGCCCAGTGAGTCCTGTGCCTTTGTGTGTGTGTGTGTGTGTGTGTGTGTGTGTGTGTGTGTGTGTGTGTGTGTGTGTGTGTGTGTGTGTGTGTGTGTGTGTAAATACGATAGCACTTGGCATTATAGGAAAATAATCTGGTAACACTTTACTTTGTCTTTATCTATAATGTGTTATAACATATTCATAATGTGCGTTATTACGCATTATATCTTTTGAAATAAATGTATCCAGACTTAAAATGCATTGAAATATTTGGAGATTGCTTGTTACATTCTTGTTACAAACTGGTAGTTTGTCATGTGTTTTAATTCATTATACCTTTTAAAGGTGTAACAATGAATAGATAAGTACTATAATAATTTAACAGTTAATTGTTCATGAGATCATAATGCTGTATAAGGTGCATTACAAGGCTTAATGAACATTAAACATAGTTTTATAATAGATTATATAAAGGCAAGGGTTTCTAATCAAACAACTTAAAGGGTTACTTCACCCAAAAATGAAAATTATGTCATTAATGACTCACCCTCATGTCATTCGAAACCCGTAAGACCTCTTTTCATCTTTGGAACACAGTTTAAGATATTTTAGATTTAGTCCAAGAGCTTTCTGTCCCTCCATTGAAAATGTATGTACAGTATACTGTCCATGTCCAGAAAGGTAATAAAAACATCATCAAAGTAGTCCATGTGACATCAGTGGGTTATTTAGAATTTTTTGAAGCATTGAAAATACATTTTGGTCCAAAAATAACAAAAACTACGACTTTATTCAGCATTGTATTCTCTTCCGGAATCCTTTCCATTGAATTGATTCCATTGAATTGATTCAATTGAATCCTTTCATCTCTCGGCGTTGGTAATGCACTTTTACGTCACCGTGGTTGTTTTTGGCGATTAGGACATCCGCGACATGCACACTTACACACCATTTTAAAAAATATAGCAATACCAAAATACAAACAATGTAGAATAGCTTGAATACAGCGTGCGTCTCCCTCAGACTATAAACGAAGCTCTGACGCACCAGATAACATGTCAGCAGCGTCTTACATCAGCAGCTGCATCACTGCGGAGTCGTGAACCACACTCCGGAGCAGAAGGGGGCGGTAATGCACCAATAAGCTGGATGCCAACCGCCGTAAAACAGGAAAGAAGAAGAAGAAGAAGAAGAAGAAGAAGAAGAAGAAGCAGAGTTGTAAACGCGGATTGACAACAGACCGGAAGAGAATACAATGCTGAATAAAGTCGTAGTTTTTGTTATTTTTGGACCAAAATGTATTTTCGATGCTTCAACAAATTCTAACTGACCCTCTGATGTCACATGGACTACTTTGATGATGTTTTTATTACCTTTCTGGACATGGACAGTATACCGTACATACATTTTCAATGGAGGGACAGAAAGCTCTTGGACTAAATCTAAAATATCTTAAACTGTGTTCCGAAGATGAACGGAGGTCTTACGGGTTTGGAACGACATGAGGGTGAGTCATTAATAACATAATTTTCATTTTTGGGTGAACTAACCCTTTAATAACTAGTTCATTTTGTCATAACAAACAAAAGTAAACTGCCTAGATGCATTCTGATAACAAACATTTTATCTTACGATTCATACCTATGATAAATTAGGGGGGAATTGTTATGAAAATGAATGCAAAAACTCACAAAAAAATAGACTTCCTTGTTCTCATGCAAAAAAAAAATGAATTTCTTATGTTTATTTATTTAGATTTTTGGGAGTGAAATTTGACCCTGATGTTTTCGTGAGACATTTTGTGTTTACACTCAGAGCTGCCTGAGAAAGTCAATGCCCAGTCAACCCTGCTGTGAATGCCCGCAGACCACCATACAGACCCCCACCTCTGCCCTCCCTCAGAGTCCTCAAGACAAATCAACCTGATTACACTAATTAATGAGACACATCTACTAAAACTCCCACAGGCCTGATGAGGAATGGCCTAACAGCTGGATATGACCCACACATACAGCAAACAGAGTCACACATCCTCTGAGAACTGATGTTTGACCTCTGATATAAATTTAATTTGTTTCACTCAGAAAGAGACACAGAGCAAAGGGAAAAGCCCCCCCTGCCAAAAAAAAAAGAGAGAAAAAAAAGACAGAATTAATAATGAAGGCAGTGGAAAAAAAAGAATAGAATGAATAGTGTGTGCTAGCCTGTAGTGTCTATTATAATATAATATAATATAATATAATATAATATAATATAATATAATATAATATAATATAATATAATATAATATAATATAATATAATATAATATAATATAATATAATATAATATAATATAATATAATATAATCAGAGTTGGGTGTTGAAGTCTGAACTGATGTCAATCCAAGGACACACAGTTTCAGTCATAATAAGGTTATGTGTATGTTAGCAATATAACTACATAAAAATAACTTCTTGAGCAGAGGAAAATATATACAATATTATATTGCAATATAAATATTTAAAGATATACATATCAAATTATGCAGAGTAATAATCCAGTAAAAGTTATGCACAGTTATGCTATAAACATAACAACCTCTACCCAAAACAGTCATCAACAGCGGGTACCAAAAATAAAGATGTCTGCCACAGTAGCAACATGTATGCAGTGTTTTTTCAGGGGCTGTGCTTTTCTGCCGCAACTGGCAACCAAAATAAATAGAGTCTCAGAGCACCTTTGACAGTGATACATTACGAAGTCCAAAAGTGAGGTTATAACACAAGTACATTTATACTACAGTTGGGTCCAGTTTACCTCAGCCAAACAAAAAAAAAGAACACATACTCCTGAGAGAATCAGAGTATAAAACGGAAATGTGATTATACAGTACTACTTGACTCTGTTTGGCTCAACTTATTTCAACTTGAATAAATAAAATCAAAGCTTTAAAATGTTGTGGCTTTTAGTAAATGTTTGCTATTGTTGAGCACATCTATATGCTGGAGTACATATAAAAGTAGCTTTACTATGATGTCCCATAATCTCAAGAAAAAAAAAAAAAAAAGTAAATTAATTTCATTTTTTAATCTCATTTTCTTTCTCATGAGATATAATCATTGTAGTTACCAAATAGGTAGTATAGAGAGTATGTATGAAAACAGCTTGCTAGTTATAAAAGCTTAAAATCTGCCCTCAATTTCCATTAAGTGGTATTTTTAATTAACATTTAAAAATGAATTAAGGAGGAAGAAAAGAGTAGCTAACAAGAAAGATGTTATTTTATAAGAATGATTATTTTTATATAAAGGAACAGCTGAGCAATGCACCTGCTTCTTATTTAAGTAACTGCAGATGCATTTAAAATATAAAATGGATAGTTCTGGTCCTGGATGCTGATTGGTCAATAAAGTGTTCCAGTTGTGTGAAAATGTACAATAACAACAAGTTGTTAACTAAGTTTCGAGTTTTAAAGATGAAACTTCTTGGGGGAAAAAAAAAAATGTCAATGAATAGTGTGCAAAAATTCATCTCATCAGTCATATATTTAATGCAGTAAACATAAATCCATCAGCTTGTCTGAGATTTAAACCATCAACAAGCAAACCTTAAGGCTCCATTTACCTGCACACTTGGTTCTGCTGACCAGCGGGGGTCCAGGCGGTCCAGTTCCACCTTCTCCAGGCCGGGTGAGAAGAACACTGATGCGATACTCTGTATCTGGTTCCAGGTGCCAGACTTTATATGTTAGTGAGTTGACTCCGTGTGTTTCAGACCATGGCGAATGACTGGCCCTGTACACAATCTCTCTCCGGATCACTGGCCCGTCACCCACAATAGAGTTGGTGTTGAGCTGGATGATCAGATAGGTGGGACCAGAGCGCAGCAGCTGGGGTGGAGCAATCGGTGTGGGCGGGACTACAAAAGAGTACAGGAGGAGAAGGAATAAAAGTTTTGAAACAGGGTGCATTTGAACAGGAATCACCCTTTATTTCAGTAGCCCCTTACTGCAGAACACAACATCCAGGGGGCGGAGACGGTAGGTTTAGGGATATGTAAAGTGGGAGGAGTTAGATCCAGATTCAGGGGGTGGAGGTTTAGGAGTTGGATCTGGATCCAACCTCGCCCCTGGATCTCGTGTTCTGCAGTGAGGATCATCTCCTTTATTTGGCCTCAGTCTGTATTAAAGGGTGATATAAACTTCAGGTGTTTGTTTCTAATCTTCTTCAGAAGGATCTGCAGCTATACACAGAAAGAACCAACACAAGGTTTGACAGGGTTTGACTTTAGCACTTTTAACTCTTATGTCAACAAATCTTCTTTAGGATTATCTATCCAACTTATATTGCATTACTGTCACTTTGGATAAGCCACATTTCTGAACATTCTTGTTGAAGTTTAGTTTTAATAAAAGCTCTTTTTTGACTGTGCAAAATAGCAAGTTTTAAAACTGATATGCAAAATTTTATTGTACGTTGAACTCGCTTGTCGCAAAATGTCAAAGAAATTTGATATTTTCTAAATCTGAATCTTAAAGTGGATCATTTTCAGTCAGAATCCTATTAAAATGACTGGATTTTGTAATAATAATAATAATAAATCAAGTGTAAAGGCGAACAAAAAATATATTAAAAAATATTGTTTGCAATAAACTATATGAAATTATATGAAAAACATGTCTATTCCAATATACTTCAGCTTGTCAAGTTGAGTTAAAATCTTCCTTTATCTAGCGACTCTTGTCTGAAATGTGTGTCAGCGTGTTTTTATTTTGTCAGTGTGTTCACTGGGTTATCTAACAGTTATTACAATACAATATATAATAAACAAACCAAATGAAAACAACTGTAAAACAAATAATTATGCAAGTGGAATTTTGACTTATACCAACTGTAACCAACTATTCTATTAATACATTTATAAAGGCACAACAAGACATATACTTTATCATAATAACGGTTATAGATGCATTTATATTATTGTTATAATAACTTATAAGTGATGCATTTTCTTTTTCAATTCACATGTTCATAATTCATTATATATCCCGAATAATTGTTTTAATGAGTCAGTCAGATGCGGTTCCATGAATGCAAAGATGCATCATGCATTGTTATAAAGTTATTATATTATAATTGCAATTAATTATTAGTAATGCAGATTTATTTCAATGTCAAATAAGTGAATTGTTTTATATTGTTGATAATAGCCTTGTTGATTAATCTTAAATACTGTGATAATACAATATCTAACCTATAAATGCATAATTGAGGGCTCTAAAGTCCCCCTGGAGTCAGTAATTGTATCCCTTAAAACTCATCTTTTGTAATCAAAATGAGACATTTATTTGTAATATTTTTTTCCTGTGAAAATAAATTAACCATGCCTTAAATTAGCTTGAATGTAACTCTATACCCCTGTTTCATTTAGTATACATGGATTAAAAATATATATGCTAATTAGTCCTCATCTCCACCCAATCACACCAGCTCGCTCAACTTTAGTAAATGCTACTAAAAACGCTATTAAATCTTTAAAAAGGCTTTTCTTTTTTTTTTTTTCTTTTTTCTTTTTTTCTTTTTTTTGAGAGTACAAAATGGCAACTGAAAAACTGGTTCAATTCAGCCATATATGTTTGAACCGGAAACTGATTCAGAAGAAGAAAAGGAAGAGCGAACTATACAGGGACATCTACAAGTCGATGTATCAGAATGGTAATGCATTTTATGTATCACTTTCTACAACATAGGACACATAACAGTAATATGATTTGCCTTTGGTTTACGTTATCAAACAGTTAATAATGTGTTGCTAATGTTACATATAAACCATGTTCCCATTCGCCATCGTAGAGTCAGACAGCTGCCTTCTAAAATTAGCATCCTTAGAAATGTGTTGACCATCATAGAAAGTAAGCAGACATATAGCTCATGTCATAACATTGTAATATACATCACATACATAATTTGTCCGCTATATCAATGTACCTGATTTTTCCTGTCCCCTCTTAAAGTTGTTCTTGTGATCACTGTGTTGTTAAATTTCTATATTTAGCATAAATTTCTATATTTAGCATGTACCGATAGTGTGCAGGATTGCTATTTTTTATTTTGTATTCAACAGTTTTTGTTAGATTTGTTTCCTTTTTTTGTTAAATCGTTTTCTCAGGTGTGTTGAGTCCGTGTTGATTGTGATCACTGTGTTAAAATGCCCACAGAGCATGGAATGAAAGGAAAAGCCCCGTCCTGCATGTTGAAGGATTGGTTATTGGTTTATGATGGTCGGAAACAGGACTGTTTCAAACCACGTTTTTGAGACTCTTTGGTACACTGTAGTTTTATTAAAAAACAACAACATAGACATATAAAGAACATTAAAAACCCCAGGGGTTTTTTAAGTAGAGAGAAAGTATAGGATGCAATTTTCCTAATGCAAATGTTAAGAAATCATGAAGATGTGCTCATCATGCATTACAGAAGAATTCATTTATTTGGCACTGAAATAAATCTGCATTAGTAATAAATCATTGTAAACTATAATATAATAACATTATAACAATGAAAAAAAAAAATAATAATACATTAATGGAACCATAAAACTGACTAATTAATACTATATCAGTGTATAATGCATTATGAGCATGGACTTCATAGAAAAGTATCAATGAAATGATCTCAGATTAAAGTAAATTACAAAAAAAAAAAAAAAAAAAAAGGTCAGACAGAAGCAGCTTTCATGCATTAAAAGCATATTTAGCATATTTCCCACAACATTCAAATTTAATGGTGAAAGCTTGATATCTGAGAGTGTCACATTCAAATGAATTAAACTTGTACCATGATTGCTTAGTCTTTCTAATCTCTCAATTTAAATGATCATCATCTCTGTATGAGATACTATTAGTAACAGTATGACTGTGAAACCTTGACTTTAAATATTGCAGTTAATCATTCTATGTGCATATAAAGCAAATATGAATCAACAAGTTAATAGGAGCATAAATGCAGAAACATGCCTGAACACAGAGTTCCATTACAAGATTTCTGGCCAGTATTAAATTCATTCCACAAGGAAAATGAGTAAAAAGTATCTGCATCTCACGCTTGCCTGCTGACAATAATTGCAAAGCCACTGAGCATATTTAACCCCCCATTGGAAAGTGGCATTTTTAAAAGTTGCAGTTAGTAGATCCTTTTACTTCCAATTGACTTGGACAAGATGTTCCAGGACTTGATGCATTTGTTACTGTATGTATTGCAGAATACAAGGTATAACTGGTTGAACATCTTGGCTTGACAAATCTGGAAAATGTATAAAAGTGATGACGAATTTCATGCTCAAACTAAAGCTGAATTGAGTCTTCTTTTACTTATTTTTGTGCTTCAATAGATAAAGATCTATGGTTTTGCATAAAAGGACTTCATCTTGTTAGAGTTTATTGTTGTTTCTAAATCATGTTAGTTTCCGGGTGTCTGTTAGATCACAACACTGGAGTAGATAGTGCTATGAATTGCTCTTCACATGCTCAGTGTTAAAAATGAAATTTAAAACTTAAAAACAAAAAAGGCTCAATAAACAGTTGCATAATTCTTACATTGTGTGGCTGATATCAAGCACACGACAAAGGAAATCTTCAAAGAGAGCTTTTAATTCAGTAAACAGCACAAACAGGAGAATAACTAGGTGAAATTGCCAACCAAAAAACACCATAAACATTCAACAATGCAAGACAACCTGGCAATATATGAAGAGTTTGGTTCCAAAACGCAATAATTCCATTTTGATTAATTTGAGTAAAAAGGTGTTTTCTTTACCAAGAAAGTGGCAAGATGAAAACCACTATTTTCTGTTTCAAACTTTCACATAGCATCTTTTGGTTATAAAAACATTAAAAGTTCAAATCTACATTTTGATTTTAAAAAGTTTATTATAAAAACATGTTATTTTTTTCCCCCAAAATGCAATAAATCCATGATACTTTTTTTTCAAAATGCAATTAATCCATCAATATAAAAGTTATTTTTCAAATTGAAAATACACAACAAAGTAAGTTGATTCACACATATATGACAGAGTCTAAACTTTGCCAATATTTATCTTATGTACAGACATTTTACTAAAAATACATTCAGCCGTCACTCCCAAAATGAATTCAACGGGTCATCTTGTTAATGTTATATTTGTCATTACCGATTAAAGAGTATCTTGTGCCACCGCACTGTTAAATAAACACATTTGCCAAGTACATTGTTATTAAAATCGGCTTTTTAAAAAGCCTTTAATGTTTACAGTGGGTGGAATGGTGCGCTGTGATTGGTTGAGAGCGGATATATCGCGTTTTGGAGAAAAAGGAGACTGGCGTTTGTCGCATTTTGGAAAGAAAGGGAGGGAACATGACAGAATAACACGACGGATATCGCATTTTGCGCAAAATTAATAAATGACTTTTCAATACTGACCATATACAATACTGATTTTGGCGAAAACTCGATTTTTTGGAAAATGGCGTTTATCGCGTTTTGGAACCAAACTCTTCATATGTCATTTGCATCCCAGTTCTTTGCACCTTCAGAAAGATAATTCCGCCTTTGTGGTCAGATTTTGGAGGAGAGACATTCGGTAGCCTACTGAAACTGTCGTCAGTCAGTGACATTCTCTTCTTGCGTGGATGTTAAGAAAACATTTCATTTTGCAATATAGCGAGTAAGCCAACAGTTTTCATCTATTCGTATTTTTAGCTCAGCCTATAGTTTTGAGGGACAGATGTTGTATTTAATTTAGCCTATTTTTCTCTGTGACATTTAGCCTATTTTTTGTTGTGACATTTTTTCTCTGTTACATTTTTTTACATTCTTTTTTTGTTGTTGTTGTTGTGAGATTGCAGGTACAGTGGCTCCTCCTTGATGGGCGGGACTCCAGTGCTGATTATAGGCCGCGTCTGTGGCACTCTATTTAAGAGGCTCATGGATTTGAGCTCACTCTCTCATATCTTTGTTTGTGTCTTTGTTTGAAGAGTGGGTTGAGATTTTGTGTCCACAAACTCCACAAACCCCATTTTCCAACTGTGATTTGATTTGTTGTTTCTTTTTTATTTTTCTTTAATATTTTGACCCTAGACATTATTTGATTAATTTTGAATGAACTTATATTTTCTTTATTGAAACCCATTTTGTGAAGTGTCCTCTTTATGTTGTGACTTTGAGCCAGGTCGTAACAACAGTGTTGACAGCATCATAAGACAAATAACAAATAAAAATCTTGTATAAGCTATCCAACATTTTAAAATCGTTATCCCCAATCACTCTCTTTCTTTAGGAGAAGATTAAAGGTGAGATTCTGGAGAAGAATGAAAAATCTAAATTCAGTGGGACCCATTGGGTCAGGAAGAAAATCATTACAAACAGATAGTGGGTGAACAGAGTGATTTTTTGCATAATAGAACCTTGTAGGAGCGGGATGGAAAAAAAAAAAAAAAAAATCAGAGTGATTTACCATGCAGACCTAGTACCCAGTCCAAAAGGAGGGAAGCGCTACGGAGACCACACCCTGCCTGAAGGAAGGTAACGTGTGGAAGTACACATGGCGAGGCATGGACAATTACGGCAGGTGGTGGCAGAATGCGGGCATAAGTGCACCACAATTGCACGCTCCACCTGTGGAATGTCCACGTAACCCTTGGCGGCCCCGCTATCGAGGGTAATGAGAGTGGAGGAGGCAGAAGAATGGCTTTGGGCAGTAAAAGCGGCCTTGTGTTTTCTGAACCTCCTCATGCACCTCTGGAAAGAAAGGCACTGGAGTGGAACTGGGCTATGAACTGCGCGCCACACCCAGGAATCAATCATCCAACCGTGAGCGCTCGGGACATGTTGGAGGGTTCCCCTCGAGCCCAATGACCACAGTTGCCCGGGAAAGCATGGACGTCAACACTGAATCTGACTCGGCACAAGCAACCACCCCAGAGGGGGGCAGCTTAACCTCGTCATCCTCTCCAGAGGACGAATGCCCACTCTCTGATACAGCAATCGACAACAGCTCCTCATCCAGAGCACCGAATGAGATACAAGGTCCCTCACGTGAGGGACTCGCATCAACATTTGGCAACTCAGTGGCACACTGCATGCTACAGGAGTGGGAGGTTTGTAGGGGTGAGCCCGACTAAGAAGCTCCCACTGTAACCCTTAGGTCTCCCAGAGTGCCAACTAAACTCGTGGCTAATACTAAAATTAGCCTTATTGTAATGTGTTACTAATATTCTGACAACAACACAAAAAAAAAAAAATCACATTTCAAAAAAATAAAAAATAAATAAGCAGCATAACAATTTCCAACTGTAATAATACAAAATAAAGGTTCATAAGCATCAAATCAGCATATAAGAACGCTTTCTGAAGGATGTTACACTAAAGACTGGAGTAATGGCTGCTAAAAATTCTGATCTGCCACAAGGTTATAATCGTTAATGAAAACGAACGAAAAAACGAACACTAGGTGGGAAAAAAAAACATTGTCGTTAACTGAAATAAAAATAAAAACGAGGCATTACAAAAAAATGATAACTAACCAAAACTGTAATGTGTGTTTGGCAAAACTAACTAAAATAAAATAAAATTATAGATTAAATGTCCTTAGTTTTCGTCTTTGTCAATGTCTTTCATAGAGCAAATAACGTTCAGCTGCATTTCCTTTCCCTGCGTCTCTCACTTTCTCACACACACGTACAGTGCGTTCCAAACGGGATATATCGCCCTCTGAAGGGCACTTCGGAGTGAAAATAATCATGGCCGCCATATTGAAGGGTCGTTCCAAACCGAAGTGCTCAAAACTGGCCACTTCAAAGGGCCCTTCGGAATTAAGGATTTCGAAGGGAACAACTGATGGACACTTCGGGCCCCCATGATCCTTTGCACAGGGAAGTTTGACGTCACAGAATGGGTACAGGAGGCTCAGAGTTCGATTAACTATAAAGGTATGTATAATATTTTATACATATTTTAAATATATAATATTTTTCTGTACTACTGTAGCCTAATATTTATATGAGTTAGATTTGGTACATTATTATGGTCAAAACGACTTTCTACTTCAACAAAAATACTTTACAGCTCCCTTTATCAGTCCATTCAAATGTTTAAAATACATAAATACAATATAGCCTACATGCGCTAAACCTAAAATAAATAAATAAATAAATAAACTAACGTTAAATAAAGGGCGCAGCTTGCACAATCTAAGTTACTCATCCTTGATTGTCTCGTTAAGATGACGCAGAAGTGCATTCCAAAAGAAGAGTTTTTTTGATCCCTTCACCCTTCATCCCTTCGAAGCTCTCACTCCGGAGGGTAAACCCTTTGAAGGGATTAGGGCATAGGGATGAGCCCTTCTGAATGGAACGCAGGGTCCAACACACACAGCCCCTCCCCTCCGTGCACACCGCGTCTCCATGAGAACGTCTCGGTTACAAAGGTAACCCTCGTTCCCTGAAGGAGGGAACGGAGACGTACGTCGGACAGACCGACGAATAGGAATCTCGCTAGAGAGGCCAATCTACTTCGAGTGTAACTAAAACGAGCCAATGCACATTGGCATGCAATCATATGCATCAGCTGCTCGCCTCGCAGCGCGGGTATATAATGAGCAGCAGGTGCGTTGCATCTTCAGGTTTTCGCTGAGGAGCCGAACCGGATAGGCAGCAGCATCAGCGGGGTACAGCGACTGTGGCGACGGGACGTACGTCTCCGTTCCCTCCTTCAGGGAACGAGGGTTACCTTTGTAACCGAGACGTTCCCATTCAGTCGGTCACGTTCGACGTACGTCGGACAGACCGACGAATAGGAATCCCTACCAAAGCGCCACAGGAGCTGCCCCCTTCCAGCGCTCTGTAGTAAGCCACCTGAACCCCCTTGCCTGAGGATGGTGGGACAGGGCTAACACAGAGAGAGTCGATCACTGCTGTTCCCCAAAACCCATTCAGTGAGACTTTTGGATAACGCTGGGAAAGCGTACCCTTTCGCTGGGAAAGGAACGCTGCGGAAGCCACATCCTTCCCCGAAGGAGTTATGTGGAGAAGTACATATGGACTAACCCTGTAGGGCTGTGCTACATATGGAAGAGCTGGGGTGACTCCAACCCGATGAAGGGTAGGTTCTCCCAGAGGGAAAGACACGGGCTTCGTTTAGGAGCAACCGTGGAACCAACCATATGGGATCCCCGTAGGGTCACACATATGGAACCCAGCCTAAACCCGGTTCTCAAGTATACAACGGAGTATAGGCCTGGCGCCAGACGCTCCGCCACGTCGGCTGCCGAAGGGATATCGGAGGACTCGACAGGGTCTGCCTTGTAGGGACTCTCTGGAGAAAAGAAGCGCATGTAGCGCAGCAAGCCGACACTAAGCCGGGGCCTCTCCGTGCCTCTGACCTGTGGCAAGAACACGGGAGGAGACCGGCTGGACACGAAGGCTATAGTATCTAGCGAACGTGTAGGTGTCGCCCAGCCCGCAGCTCTACAAATGTCTGTCAGTGAGGCGCCACGAGCCAGCGCCCAGGAGGATGCGACACCTCTCGTGGAGTGAGCATGCAACCTGAGCGGGCAGGGCACGCCCTGAGCTTGGTAAGCCAGGGCGATGGCATCCACTATCCAGTGGACCATCCTCTGCTTGGAGACAGCCTTTCCCTTCTGCTGGCCTCCATAACAGACAAAGAGCTGGTCTGAGGTCCTGAGGCTTTGGTTCTGTCTATGTACTGTCGCAAAGCGCGAACTGGACAGAGCAAAGCCAGGGCTGGGTCTGCCTCCTCCGAGGGCAGCGCTTGCAGGCTCACCACCTGGTCCCTGAAGGGAATGGTAGGAACCTTGGGCACATAGCCAGGCCGGGGTCTTAGTACCACGTGGCTATCACCCGGCCCGAACTCCAGGCACGATACGTCGACCGAAAATGACTGCAGGTCCCCTACCCTCTTGATGGAGGCCAATGCAACCAGCAGCAAAGTCTTCATAGACAGAATCTTTAAGTCTGCCGATTGCAAAGGCTCAAAGGGAGCAATCTGAAGTGCTCTTAGCACCAGAGTGAGGTCCCAAGAGGGTATGGAGGGGGGACGAGGAGGATTTAACCGTCTCGCCCCCCTAAGGAACCTGATGACCAGGTCGTGCTGACCAACAGATTTGCCATCTATGTGGTCGTGGTAAGCGGAGATAGCAGCAGTATGGACTTTGAGGGGGAGGGGGACAGCCTACGCTCCAACCCTTGCTGCAAGAAGGAAAGCACGACTCCGATCGAGCATCCTCGGGGGTCTTCTCGGCGAGAAGAGCACCACTCGACGAACAGGTTCCACTTCGAGGCGTAAGCACGTCTCGTAGACAGTGCAAGTGCCGAAGTGATGGTGTTAAGTACCTCAGTGGGTAAGTCACCTAGAACCTCCGCGTCCCGTCCAGGGACCAGACATGGAGTTTCCAGAGGTCTGGATGCGGGTGCCAAAGAGTGCCCCGTCTCTGAGAAGAAGGTCCTTCCTCAGAGGAATGGGCCAGGGAGGGCTGTCGCAAGGAGTGAAAGTTCTGGGAACCAGGTCTGGTCGGGCCAATAGGGCGCAACTAAGAGGACCTGCTCCTCGACCTCCCTGACTTTGCACAGGGTCTGTGCAAGTAGGCTCACTGGGGGAAACGCATATTTGCGAAGGCCCCGGGGCCAGCTGAGTGCCAGTGCGTCTGTCCCGAGTGTTCCCTCGGACAGGGGGTAAAACTGGCAGAGGGAGGTTTCCGGTGAGGCAAACAGGTCTACCTGAGCCTCTCCAAACTCTCTCCAGATCAGCTGGACCACCTGGGGGTGGAGTCGCCACTCTCCTGGCAGCTCAGCTCGTGATAGCTCGTCGGCCACATGGCTGAGCACACCAGGGACAAGAATGGCATGAAGCGACCTCAGACGCTTCTGACTCCAGAGGAGGAGATGGCGGGCGAGTTGCGACATGCGACGGGAGCGTAGACCACCTTGATGGTTGATGTACGCAACGGTCGCAGTGTTGTCCGTACGGACCAGTACATGCTTGCCCCGTAGCGGCCCTTTGAGGCGGCTCAGAGCAAGACGTACTGCTAGCAACTCGAGGCAATTGATGTGCCAATGCAGATGGGGTCCCGTCCAAACCCCTGACACTGCATGCCCGTTGTACGTGGCACCCCAGCCGGTGGCAGGAGCATCTGTGAATACCACAGCATGCCGGGACACTTGTTCTAGGGGCACTCCTGCCCGGAGAACAAAGGGACCGACCACGGACTGAAGGCTTGGCGGCACTCCTGAGTGATTAGCACCCGGAACGTGCCGCGTTGCCACGCCCATCTCGGGACTCGGCCGTGAAGCCAGTGTTGAAGCAGTCTCATATGAAGCAGACCAAGCGGGGTTACTGCCGCCGCGGCCGCCATATGCCCCAGGAGCCTCTGAAAGAATTTCAGTGGGACCGCTGTCCTGCCATTGAACGTATTCAGGCAGTTCAACACCGACTGAGCACGTTCCTCTGTGAGGCGTGCTATCTGTTCGACCGAATCCAGCTCCATACCGAGAAAAGAGATCCTCTGCACAGGGGAGAGTTTGCTCTTTTCCCAGTTGACCTGAAGACCCAACTGGCTGAGGTGTCGGAGCACCAAATCCTTGTGTTCGCACAACTAACCCCGGGACTGTGCTAGAATGAGCCAGTCGAGGTAGTTGAGAATGCGAAAACCCTGTTCTCTCATGGGAACAAGGGCTCCCCCTACGACTTTCGTAAAGACGCGGGGAGACAGGGCCAGCCCGAAGGGTAGGACTCTGTACTGATATGCTCGACCTTCGAACGCAAAGCGCAGGAATGGCCTGTGTTGCGGAAGAAACGAGACATGGAAGTACGCGTCCTTCAGGTCGATCGCTGCAAACCAATCTCGGGGACGGATGCACTCAAAAATGCGCTTCTGCGTCAGCATTTTGAACGGTAGCTTGTACAGGCTCCGATTCAAACTCGCAGGTCCAAGATCGGTCATAACCCACTGCTCTTTTTGGGTACAATGAAGTAGGGACTGTAGAACCCTGACCTCATATCGGCTGGAGGGGCCGGCTCCATCGCGTCCTCCGCCAGTAGGACTGCGATCTCCGCACGCAAGACCGGGGCAACGACATCTTTCACTGTAGTGAAGAGGACGTCCCTGAACTTGGGGGGATGCCGGGCGAACTGAATCGCATAGCCGAGCCTGATGGTCCGAATGAGCCAGCGAGACGGACTGGGGAGCGCTAACCGGGCTCGCAGAGACCGTACAAGCGGGACCAAAGAGACCACCGGCGTACCCGCAGCGGGGCAGCGAGGTGGAACACAGGGACGCGGCTCGGGGGGCTCTCTTTGTGAGGCGGCCCGAAGCGGCGTCACAGTGTGCTAGGCAACACTTACCTGGTTCCACGGATGGACAGAGGGAGCAGTCGAGGCTTTGGCTGCCCGCTGCTCACTGCTGTCCGCTGGCGACAGAAGAGGGGGATGAGAGTGGTGAGGTTTTTCTCCTCCCACTGCTCTCCAAACCCTCTTCAGACCTGGAAATGGAGGAACTGCTCTTTTAATTTTGGGTACCACTGCCTCTTGGGTCAGTGGCGGAACAGAAACAAACCCAATAAAAGGATTTACCACCCGGCCCTCCTCCAGGGGTGGAAGAGCAGCCCCACCCATTTCTGGGTCGCCCGTCTCAGGGGTGATTCTCACCAACCACTTAACAGCTGCAGAGACGGGAGGCGTCATCTCCCCGCAATGGACACAGCAGAGCCTGCTGGGCCAGAGTTTCTTGCAGGGGACGACACCCTTGGCGACGAGCAGACCGAGGGGCGGCCCAAGAGGAACTCAATGGTTTGTCATGGGAAGCTCCCCGATCCGCTACTAACTGAGGAGAACCGCTGGGCTCAGTCCTCGACAGTGTCACCGAAAAGGCCACCTCGTAAGATGGGAGCATTGAGAAAGCATTTAGCTTGACAACCTCTCGCACCTCACAAGGTAAGCCAGGGGGCACTTCTGGACCACTGAGGTGGACATCGTCTGGCTGAGGGCCTGCGCCGTGACTTTGATCACATTTAGTCAACAAGCGCAGCTCAACCCCAGCACAGAACTACCCTCATGCAAAAAGAGTGCCTTGGCCTCACATGCAGGGTGGGTGTGGTCTGTGTACAGCCACCCCAACCAAGAGGGTAGTGAGAGAGGAAAAACTTATGCAGATTTTGGCACTTTTGGCATTCCATATTTATGGCACCAACACACCCCCATACTGCCAAGTTTTCCATGCACATCTGGAAGACCCAGGAAAGCATGGCTGTAAACTCCGAATCTGAGTCAGCATAAGCACACACCATTACAGTGGGCAGCGTCACCCTCATTTCCAGAGCATAACAGCACTCTCTCCGATGCTGCAATTGACATCTGTCCCTCAGCTGGAGCTCTGAATGAAATGCTAGGTTCCCCTATGAGTAGGACCAGCAATCCAATCCAGAAACTGCACAGCTTGCAATGCGCTAGAGAGGGAGGGGCCCTAGGGGGTTGGTTCCCCGAAGGAACCCCTCAACCTCATGTCACCCAAGCCATATCAGCAAAGTAGACCTCTTCTGGTGCACCAGAGAGGGCGCTACAATGGAGATTATGCAAGGGAACCGCGCATCTAGAGCGCCGAGCGAGCGCTGGGTTGCCGTGACAACCCGCGCTGCAGCCCGGCAGCTCGACGGCACACGACACGCAGAGGAGCGAGAGGTTTGCTCTCGCTGATCTCCACGGTCTTCCCAGAGTGTCGGGCAGACCCGCGGCTGTGCTTTTACACACAAGCGGCAGCTGGCCAACAACAGAGGGGACTCAAGCTTCCCGGAGAAAGAAGAGTCACGACCGGCGTGTCGACGTGATCATGTTCTCATATGAAAACATGAAACACCCACGAACATCATTTCAACACGCGCCCAGACATGTGAAACAGTGATCGTGGCCGTCAGTGAGGACAGGAACGACCGCATCCAGAAACACAAGTAGGATGTCATCTTTAAAAAGACGCGAATCTACTTGTGTAAGCTCTTTCAGGGACTTTACTCTTTTAAAAGTGCTGAAGCACGCAGGGGAACGGCCGCCGCAACACAGACAGGGATTGTGTGCAGCCTGTCGTGTGCTCTCTCTCTCTCTCTTTGAAGGCGCTCACTCTTACCAGCCGTAAAAACGGCTTTTCCAGCGCTCAAAAGCGCACCGTACCGGCCGTGAGAACAGCCTTCCGACGCTGTCAAAACAGCTATTTGCTCAAAAACGGCAAACGAAACAAAAACAGAAAAAGAGAGGACTTCAACCCCGCTGCTGTGCTGTTCGCCTGCACTCGGAAAAAAAGAGAAGTTCAACCAAAAAGCTTGACTCGTCTTCTAGCAGACACTCGCTTGCAGAGAACAGGAACAAACACCGTTCGGCTCCGAAGCGAAAAGCTGAAGATGCAACGCACCTGCTGCTCATTATATACCCGCGCTGCGAGGCGAGCAGCTGATGCATATGATTGCATGCCAATGTGCATTGGCTCGTTTTAGTTACACTCGAAGTAGATTGGCCTCTCTAGCGAGATTCCTATTCGTCGGTCTGTCCGACGTACGTCGAACGTGACCGACTGAATGGGAACGAGTGTTCGACGTTAAAAGCAAGTTCGCGAAAGGTTGGTATCTTGTGAACACCTTTACACAATCACACATTAAAAAGTGATATAAAAATATTTTTAATTCTGAATATAATTTTGTCAGTGTGTTAATGTCGACCTGAGAAGCGATTGCTACTTTAGAAAGTTAACTAGTCGCAAGTTTGAGGTAAAATGCACTTGGGTTGTCGATGTCAAAACACTATATAAGCTGTGATTCAAATATTAAATAATGTTATGTCATTTGTTTACTCTTACACTGAATGTTTGCTGCTTCAGTCCAGATAAGTAGGATATTGTATAGGGTAAATTTAGTATAGGGTGTGAAAATTGTACAGCTGTGGTATTTGTAGGTGTGTATTCTCTCTTTCTCACTCATGCACACTCACACACACACATCCATGGCACACACACACACACACACAAAATTAAAAGCTGTTTTATTTGCTATTTGTCATGTTCTTTTCTCAGATTGAGCTCCCTGACAATCTGACAGAAATGTCTTGTTGTGGCTCAAAAATGGGTTGGAATATATGCGGTTCATGTATGAGCAAGGTTTTTTACTGGCACACTCTTTAGGTTTTTTACTGGCACACCTCACTTACACATTTTGCACTTACTGCAGAGTGTTGAGACTGTTTACATATTTGTGCCCATATGTACATTTTATGTACTGGTTTTATTTTTGAATGAATATTTTCTAAAATTGTATGATGTTTTTGCTGAGCTATTATTACACAATACTTTTTCTGACGTTTTTGAATCTTGCCCCTGACAAATAACCCAAAATACAAAAAAAGACTAAAACTAATAAAAACTTTCCAAAAAAAAATTCTAAAAATAAAAACTAAACTAAACTAGCAAACCCACTTTAAAAACTAATTAAAACTAAACTGAATCTGTAAACAAAAAGTCAAAATGAAATAAAAATGAAAACTAATGAAAAATGCAAAACTATAATAATCTTGATCTGCCATGACAGGAACCATTATATTTTAAAATATATTAAAATATTAATAGAAGATATATTAAAATAATAATAGAAAACAGTTATTTTAAATTTTAATAATATTATCACTATACTTTTAATCAAATAATTATGTATTATTCACATGTGCTTCTAATGGATTACTAAATTCCAGCAGTTAATCAAAGTTGAAAATCATAATGGAAGGAGTCCTATTCTTAAAGGGTTAGTTCACCCAAAACTGAAAATTATGTCATTAATGACTCACCCTCATGTCATTCCACACCCGTAAGACCTCCGTTCATCTTAGGAACACAGTTTAAGATATTTTAGATTTAGTCTTAGAGCTTTCTGTCCCTTCATTGAAAGTGTATGTACGGTAGACTGTCCATGTCCAGAAAGGTAATAAAAACATCATCAAAATAGTCCATATGACATCAGTGGGTTAGTTAGAAGATTTTGAAGCATCGAAAATACATTTTGGTCCAAAAATAACAATAACTACGACTTTATTCAGCATTGTATTCTCTTCCGGAATCCTTTCCATTGAATTGATTCCATTGAATCCTTTCATCTGTCGGCATTGGTAATGCACTTTTAAGTCGTTGTTTTTGGCGATTAGGACATCCGCGACATGCACACCTACGCACCATTTTAAAAAATATAGCAATACCAAAATACAAACAATGTAGAATAGCTTGAATACAGCGTGTGTCTCCCTCAGACTGTAAACGAAGCTCGGGCGCACCGGATAACATGTCAGCAGCGTCTTACGTCACTGCGGAGTCGTGAACCCGGATTGACAACAGACCCGGAAGAGAATACAATGCTGAATAAAGTCGTAGTTTTTGTTATTTTTGGACCAAAATGTATTTTCGATGCTTCAAAAACTTCTAACTAACTCACTGATGTCACATGGACTACTTTGATGATGTTTTTATTACCTTTCTGGACATGGACAGTATACCGTACATACACTTTCAATGGAGGCACAGAAAGCTCTCGGACCAGTGTTAATTTTGACAGCAAATTTTGATTTAGTTTTAGTCATAGTCTTTTGACTAAAATGCCATTTAGTTTTAGTCATATTTTAGTCATCGTTTTAGTTTTAGTCTAGTTTAAGTCGACTAAATATCATAAGATTTTAGTCGACTAAATCTACAGTAAATTAGTCGACTAAAATCTAATTTAGTTAAATTGTGATGCATTAAGCATTTCCAATAAAAATGCTTCCACAGATCCAATACACTGATATAGGTACATGTGATATTCCCCAAACTGTTTATGTTCACCCAACTGTACTTTGCTCACCAAAGCAGACAGTTTTTGACCGTTCAAGTGCAAAAACACGCGAAAGAGCAAAATTCAGTACTTTTCAGGGATTGACACACTTATCATTGAGGTAGGCTACTATTATAGTTTTCATTTGAAATTTTTGATTTGATTTGATTTTTAGTTTTTCCTGCTTTCATAGTCTTTTAGTTTTTGCTTTTAAATGTCTATAAGTTTTTATTTCTGTTTATTTTAATACCTCAGGTTAAGCTAAAGCTTAGAAACTATGAAATAAAATGAGTTAACATTTTTTATATATTTATCTTTTATTTCAGTTAATGTTTATTTCCAGTAATTAAGATTTCTTTGGTTTTAGGTTTAGTTAACTATAATAACCCTTATACTTGTAAAATATATTGAATAATGTGTCAAATAATGCTCTTAGTCTTTCCTTCCTGTGACAGAAGATACAGTAGTTTACTGTGAATTAAATAGAAATGAAATTAAATACAGTTTATTGTTTAAACAAAATAACAATAATGACAAGGAAAAAAATAATAATTATAAACCATCCCGAACTACACTCTTATTCTGAAATGTCTGCAGTCTGCACTGTAGCAGGCTGCTCATGAGGGTGATAAATATGCATTCTTACAACCATCTAAAACATGCTACCATATAAACATTGTGTAGTAAACATTGTCATAATTCATCAACATTAGCTTATAAGCAATAGCATGGCATAAATATTCGCTATTCAATAATTGCGCCTGTAGAGCACGCAACAGCGCCGCCTTTCCCGCGGTTAGATCAGCACATTACAATTCAAATGTGTGCATCTTCCACACAGGACAGCAGTCCTGACTGGATATCTTCCCAAATCATCCCTCTCTTTCATTATCGTCTCGTTTTTATTCGTTGACGAAAATTAGAGTAGATTTTAGTCATAGTTTTAGTCATTCAAAACGCATTTTTATTTAGTCATCATCTCGTTTTCGTCCGTGAAAAAATGTCGTTGACGAAAATTATTCGTCAACGAAATTAACACCGTCTCAGACTAAATCTAAAATATCTTAAACTGTGTTCCGAAGATGAACGGAGGTCTTACAGGTTTGGAACAACATGAGGGTGAGTCATTAATGACACAATCTTTAAATTCTGACTATGTAAAAAAGAAGACACAATCAGTATAAATTGTATGAATTTTCAGTTTGAATCTAATGACTTAGTGAGTCTAATGACTCATCCACCCCCGCTCACTCCCCTCACTCCACCAACTCACTGATTTGTGTGTTAAGCAAATGTTAATATGGTAAGTAAAGTGTCATGGCAGTATGTATTTTGATAGGAAATTGCCTGAATGGAGCAGTACAGCAAATCTGTAGGGGTTTGATTTGGCGTGTTGTTCTTTTATTCGCGCGCGTACATGTGTGTGAGTGTGATCAAATTTTAGACTGTGACGCAAATACAGCACACTTCAGCAGCTAATAACGGAAGTTAAATAATAAAACGTAGCCAATTTGAAGTACGCAATTCACCCCACACAACAACAGTGATTACTCCTTTTGTTTTGTGGATTTTCAGTGACATTACCTCAGTTCCAGTAGAAACATGAGTCATTCACTCTTTCAATCATGCCACAATCACAAGAGGCACTTGTAGGGAGCGGAATCATTACTAGGGCCATAACGAGGCAGCATGGGGTCATTTGCATAACTGATTGCACCAGTAATTCCGTTATTTTTGGGTGAGATATGTCTCTGATTGGTGGATATGACCGTAATCAGTCCACCGGTTCTCTCGAGTGCTCTAGTCAAAGAGGTTACAACTCACTCAGGCTTTTGGCTTTTGCTGAAGAGATCTCTAGGTGCGGATGTGATGTTACAGGGAGACACACTCAGGTGTGGTGTTTTGATTAGATGTTCAGAGGGATCAGAAGATTCCAGAACATTCTGTGCTTTAAGAAGATAACCTGGTGATAGCAAAGAATAATGGCTGACTGCTAGCCTGATAAAACGGATTATATATGGAATTTGTAATTATTGGAATTGGCCAAAAACTTTTCTTTTCTTAAGTATAAAGTCTGGAATGTATTGTTCATTATTCTAGTAGAGAACTTTCTACTCAGACATAAAAGGGGCCATCTGACATTGATTAAATATTTAATTTAAAACAGCATAATTTAAAGGGTTAGTACACCGAAAAATGTAAATTCTGTTATTATATCTGTCATCATTTGTATTGCCAATGTGTGAACAGCTTGTAATGAAACTTTAAAAATGAGACATTCCCCGACTTCTTGGGTTGTCTATGAAAGCCTGTAGACTGATTTTTTTGTGAAGGATTTTTAACTTTTTTGCTGGGAAAATCAAAAGGATGTGATTTTTATGTGAGCTCCTGAGAGCCTTTCTTTTGTTCATATGTGAAAGAATGCTTATATAATGTTCAGGCTAATCCTGAAAGAGCTATTACTGTGATGTCAATGTGTCAAAGAAAAGGGATTAAATCAAACAGTCTCACATAGTCAGATCTATGGTCTCAAATATACTTTATAATTACACATCCATCAAATCAGAAATAAGCATTCAATAGCTCCATGCATCACTGTAAACCCTAATGCTGAAAATAATTAATTGGTTTGAGTAGGGCAAACTCAAATTAGACAATTTGTTCAATCAAATTAACTTTTATGAGTATTTTGAACTTTCTTTTTCTTTTGAGTTCACGAAACATTTGAAGTAATCTGAATAGCTTCAAGGTTTTAATTTTTATGAATCTTTTAATTTAGACAAACTTAAATTTACCTGAAACTGGGCTGGGATTTCTATTTCTATTAAAGGTGCCCTAGAACTTTTTTTTTTAAAAGATGTAATATAAGTCTAAGGTGTCCCCTGAATGTGTCTGTGAAGTTTCAGCTCAAAATACTCCATAGATTTTTTTTAATTAATTTTTTTAACTGCCTATTTTGGGGCATAATTAGAAATGAGCCGATTCAGGGTGTGTGGCCCTTTAAATCTCGTACTCCATGCCCCAAGAGCTCCCGCTTGCCTTAAACGATATAAAAAAAGTTCAAACAGCTAATATAACCCTCAAAATGGATCTTTACAAAGTGTTCGTCATGCAGCATGTCTAATCGTGTAAGTACAGTGTTTATTTTGATGTTTACATTGATTCTGAATGAGTTTGAGGCTATGTTCAGTGGCTAACGGCTAATGCTACACTGTTGGAGGGATTTATAAAGAATGAAGTTGTGTTTATGCATTATACAGACTGCAAGTGTTTAAAAATGAAAATAGCGACGGCTCTTGTCTCCGTGAATACAGTAAGAAACGATGGTAACTTTAACCACATTTAACAGTACATTAGCAACATGTTAACGAAACATTTAGAAAGACAATTTACAAATATCACTAAAAATATCATGTTATCATGAAGCATGTCAGTTATTATTGCTCCATCTGCCATTTTTTGCTATTGTCCTTGCTTGCTTACCTAGTCTGTTGATTCAGCTGTGCACATCCAGACGTTAATACTGGCTGCCCTTGTGTAATGCCTTGAACATGGGCTGGCATATGCAAATATTGGGGTCATACATATTAATGATCCCGACTGTTACGTAACAGTCGGTGTTATGTTGAGATTCGCCTGTTCTTCGGAGGTCTTTTAAACTAATGAGATTTATATAAGAAGGAGGAAACAATGGAGTTTGAGACTCACTGTATGTCTTTTCCATGTACTGAACTCTTGTTATTTAACTATGCCGAGGTAAATTCAATTTTTGAATCTAGGGTACCTTTAATGATAAAAGTGTTATATAATGTTTGTGTGTGTGTGTGTGTGTGTGTGTGTGTGTGTGTGCACGTTTTTGTGACATATGAGGACACAAATTTGTATAATGACATGGGTATGATATAGGTATTACAATGAGAGGGTGACTTATGAGGACATTACCCCATGTCTCAATTTTTAAAGGGATTATAAATCATACAGAATGAGTTTTTTTGAGAAAGTAAAAATGTACACAGTTTTCTGTGATGGGTAGGTTTAGGTGTAGGGCGATAGAAAATACAGTTTGTACAGTATAAAAACCATTACGCTCATGGAATGTCCCCATAATTCACAAAAACAAACGTGTGTGTGTGTGTGTGTGTGTGTGTGTGTGTGTGTGTGTGTGTGTGTGTGTGTGTGCGTGCAAGATTAATGTTAAGTGGGAGATTTAGTAGTGTTTAATGTGTTTTTTTTTTGGAGCATGGGCTTAGTTTGAGAACAGGTAATAAATGTTCTATATTGCCGTACACTTTCAGCAATTGCTATGCAATACTAATGTTATCAAAGCATTGTGTTACCAATTAACATTTGCAGGATTAACTATTTATAACTAGCTAAATTTCCACTACTGAAATATTTGTTGAGATTACATGATCATTTTAAATAAATATCTGAATTTATTTACTGAAAAATTTCAAGTTAAGAGCAATTAAAATGTATCAGTACAAAATTGAAAAATGCCAGTTCTGCTTACTTTGAATTTATTAACTTAAAACGTTTGATGTAACTGATGGTGATGTACCTTAATTTTTTGAGTTTTGCCAACTTATTCGGGTTTACAGCGTAGACATATATAACAAATTTTAAGTTATTTATAAAAACACACATGTAAACAAGTAAACCTAGGACATAATTTGAAAGAACATTTGACATACCTCTGACGATTAGTTCTGCAAAGTTTGACACTGCAGCTCCATATGTTGACTGAGTGATGCATCGGTAGAGGTCCTGCTCTGCACGTTGGGCTCCGCCCACCTGAAACCATGCAACCAATCGACGCTCTCCTACTGATGACGTCACTGAGTATGGTGACATCAGAACACCGTTACGCCTCTGAAAAAGAGATAGAGGTACATGATGCAGAATTTATCCTCCATGTGATCTCACTGTCTTGTTAATCTTTATCAAATATATTTACAAAAGCAAAAATACTTATTACATAAAAAATGGATATGCAAAACATTATGATCAGTGAGATACAAGTCATTAACAAATTTATATCAGGTGTCTGCAAATGTTTGGACCACTCTTTTCTTGACTAAAGCAGCATTAAGTTTAAGTATGACACAAAAACATAAAAACAAGCATTTCCACTAGATTCATGCATGACAACAACACTTTTGTGAAAGATTTTCCTCTTTAATATTCATGATTAATAACTCTACATATCTCTCATTTGGTAGTATGGGAAGGCAAATTCAATCCTTCCTTCCTTGGAAAATTCAAGATTTATCAAGTAAAGCTGGAAATATTGTAATTAGTTCTGAATACATGAATGACAGAGCAAAGCCATATATAATAATTGTTATGTAATGAAAGTTTTCATAACAGTTTACAAAAAGGTTTCAGTATCTGCATTAGTTAACATGAACTAACAATTAAAAATTATTTAAAAGCATTTAAGTTAATTAATGTTAATTTCAACATACATAAACTAACGTTAACTAATAGGAGCTAATTGTCAATTATTACCAAAAGTCTCTTTTTACATGCTGTATTTTTTTTTTAAGTAAATATATTTTAATGATTTTAAAGGAGTGATCTACAGAACAGCAGATAGACAATACGTGTATTAGCTATCACAAATTGCTTTATGTAATGCAAAGATTTAGTATTGGTCTTTTTTTTTATTATTATTAAAACATGTTTTTTTTTTTTTGTGGTTAATTAGGTTTAATTTTCAAATAAAATTATTTTTTTGTGTTAGGCTACTTCCATGTTATAGTTCTGACTGGAATGCATAAAATGCCTAAATGCCCCACTCGGAGGTATGAGTTTCAAAGGTGCCATGTTGAAGGCAGTAAAATAACTAAATAAATAAAATAAAATAAAATAAAATAAAAGCAATTATTAGTATTTGGTAAGGCAGGGCAATAATGGCAATAATGATCATTATTATAATGACAATAGTATTTCTTAATGTTCATGGTTTTAAGTGGTTGTCTATCCATGATTTACTTTTTTTTTCTTCTTTTCTTTTCTTTTCTTTTTTCTTTTTTTTTTTTTTTTTTTTTTTGGTGCATAAAGAGCAAAACAAAACTCAAAGCTCTCATAAAGAACTGGCATATATTGATTATGTTTTTAGCTGTAATGATGAACACCATTGATTGCCTCCATTATTTAAACCCAACTAGCATCTCTGAATAGCCCATAATATGAGAGAATAAGGGCAGAGGGTGTCAGATGCATCAAACTAGTGCTGTATTGAGATTGAGATTGTGATGCAGTTCACCCAGAAAGTGAAGGAACACATAGTCCCTTCATACCTTTAAATGCACACACCCTTCCGGTGTTTGGACAAAGCAGTGACTCAAGGAAGTGATCCCAAAATTCAGAGAACATCAAAGAAAGAGCCTGTCATTCAAAAAAATATATTTAAAAAGAAAAAAAAAAAGAGAGAGAGAGAGAGAGAGCATGTTCACCCTTCATCATTTTAGTACTTCAACTCTATTTCAGTTATTTACGTTTATTTCATTTCTCATTTCCACTTAAGTTTATTATGTTTGAGTTTTTCATTGAATATTTATGTTTTATTTTAGCTTTATTTCAATGAATTAAAATCTTTTTTAAAGGGATAGTTCACCCAAAAATGAAAATTTGATGTTTATCTGCTTACCCCCAGGGCATCCAAGATGTAGGTGACTTTTTTTCTTCAGTAGAACACAAATGATGATTTTTAACTGCAACCGCTGCCGTCTGTCAGTCAAATAATAGGAGTGAATGGGAACTTCTACTATAAGAGTAAATAAAACTTGCTTAGACAAATCCAAATTAAACCCTGCGGCTCGTGATGACACTTTGATGTCCTAAGACACAAAACGATAGGTTTGTGTGAGAAACCGAACAGTATTTATATCATTTTTTACCTCTAATACACCACTATGTCCAACTGCGTTCAGCACTCGTTTAGTGAGGTCTGATCGCGCTCTGACAACGGCAGTGATGTCTAACACTCATTGAAGTATATGCGCAAGACATCACTGCCGTTGTCAGAGCGCGATCAGACCTCACTAAACGAGTGCTGAACGCAGTTGGACATAGTGGTGTATTAGAGGTAAAAAATGATATAAATACTGTTCGGTTTCTCACACAAACCGATCGTTTCGTGTCTTAGGACGTCAAAGTGTCTTCACGAGCCACAGGGTTTAATTTGGCAGCGGTTGCAGTTAAAAATCATCATGTGTTCTACTGAAGAAAAAAAGTCAACTACATCTTGGATGCCCTGGGGGTAAGCAGATAAACATCAAATTTTCATTTTTGGGTGAACTATCCCTTTAATAGATTTAGGTTTAGTTAACAAGAAACAACCATTAAAAAAAACAAAGAAAAACAACACAAGCTTGGAAGACTAGGAATATAGTGCATAAGTTATATAGACTGCTTTTATAATATGTTTATGGTGTTTTTTCTTCTTGTTTGCAGCAGAACAGCCCCTGGTCACCATCGGCTTTCATTAGAATGCAAAGACCAGCAGGAACATGCCAAAATATATCCTTTTGTATTCGAAATAAGGATTGGAACAACATGAGGGTGAGTAAATGATGGCAGGATTCACATTTTTGGGAGAACTATTCCTAAATCCCACATAGTTTAAGACCTAACAACACAACATCCTTTGTTGCCTGAAAATGCACTTTCAACAGCCTTAATCTTTCTTGAATTGCTTTGAAGCATTCGTGGTGCTGGCAAAGCAGAAGAGAAAATAAACAGAAGACTGAAATGGCTGACAATTACACAAATGAAGTAAATATCACCATTTTTCGCCTCACCGCACTGTGCCTTACGGCCATACCAGAGCATCAAAATAAATAATACACATCAATTAAACTGGGAAGCAAACCTTCTAATGTCAGAACGTTTTGAACTATTCCCCTCTGCCAGAGAATAAGGAGGCAGAGATTCTGCTAGTGAACAGCGATGTACACAGACAGATGTTTTTTTTTTTACTATTTAAACTGCAGTGCAAACATAGCTAAGAGAGAATCTCAGCCCAATGAGGATTTGCTCAAAGCCAAAACAGAATCAAAACAGAAGCTGCAATTAAAGCATCTGAACTGCCATCGCTTGACGAGAGACCTCAGGTTAAATTAATGAACAGGGAAGATGGGCTGTCACTTCCTGTTTGTTGCTGCCGCGTGGTTTTGAGTTTGGAGTTCCGTCATGTTGATTCTTAATCTTCCGTTTTCTACTTAAAAACATTTTACAACCAATCATTTTCTCTTTCTACAGAGGGTGAACATTTCCCCAATAGAATTCTATATCAAAAACAATCAGAATGCTTTGATATCACCCGTTAGCATCACTAGCGTGGTCCCGGCTACTCTTGTTTACATTCTAACTCTTCTAACAGAAAATGACTGTTTCTCTGTTCTAATGCCAAATATATCGGATGCGTGTCCACCTTTGTGTGCAGGTAAGGACCTGTTCGAGCTGCACACGGTGCAGTTGGAGCTGGAGGCTGTATTACACTTTCAGATATAAGAAAAAAAGGTTACACTTTATTTTGATGGTCCACTTTATACTCTAACGTTGCTTGGTAACTTGGTGACTACATAGGTCCTCCAGGGTTGATTTTCTAAAAGAGTTTGTGGATTTTCACTCAGACCTATTGGTCCACTTTTATAAAGCGTTGATTTGTCTAAGATTTTAATATTCATGTAGATAATACAAATGATGTGTTGGGAATTTAGTTTACAGACTTACTAAATTCATTTGGGATCAAGCAAAACATCACCAGAACAACTCATCGTTTTAAACATACTCTAGATTTAAATATATCACATGGAACCAGTCTTACTGATATAGATATTCTACCACAAAGTGAGGTCACTGATCCAGCCTGGTTTCATTGTTAATACGTAGGTATTAATACGTAACTTTCAAAGACACAAAACATACTTTTTTTTTTTTTTTTTTTTTTTTTTTTTTACGTTTAGAAAGGTGCTAAAACGTACAATATTGACATATTTATAGCGAAAGATGTAAAATATTTACAAATCTTTCATGTCATAAAAATGTATAATTTCCCTTTTATCGTTTTGTAGATAAATGTAAGATCCCTAAACCCCATCCTGAACCTAAACATACCCATTTCATACAGAATGGTAAAAGAATAAAACATAGTGGACAGAAATGTGTAGGAAAATTACAATTTTAGTAAGAATATAGCATTAAAATGAGCCGCTAATCCTACACATTCCCCTAAACGTACCCATAACCTTTTCTTAAAAGTGCCCTAGAATGCTTTTTCACAAGATGTAATATAAGTCTAAGGTGTCCCCCGAATGTGTCTGTGAAGTTTCAGCTCAAAATACCCCAGAGATTATTTTAATTCATTTTTTTTAATTGCCTATTTTGGGACATAATTAAATATGCGGCGATTTAGCGTGCTTCCCCTTTAAATGCTGGTGCTCCCCGCCCCAAGCTCACGACTCTATAATACATTGCATAAACAAAGTTCACACAGCTAATATAACCCTCAAAATGGATCTTTACAAAGTGTTCGTCACGCAGCATACCCGATTATGAAAGTATGGTATTTATTTGGATGTTTACATTTGATTCTGAATGAGTTTGAGGCTGTGCTCCGTGGCTAACGGGCTAAAGCTAACATTAAACTTTGTTGGAGAGATTTATAAAGAATGAAGTTGTGTTTATGAATTATACAGACTGCAAGTGTTTGAAAATGAAAATAACGACGGCTTGTCTCCATGAATACAGTAAGAAACAATGGTAACTTTAACCACATTTAACAGTACATTAGCAACATGCTAACGAAACATTTAGAAAGACAGTTTACAAATATCACTAAAAATATCATGATATCATGGATCATGTCAGTTATTATTGCCCCATCTGCCATTTTTCTGTATTGTCCTTGCTTGCTTACCTGCATAAAGTCTGATGATTCAGCTGTGCAAAGATCCAGACATTAATACTGGCTTGTCTAATGCCTTGAACATGGGCTGGCATATGCAAAATTTGGGGGCGTACATATTAATGATCCCGACTATTGCGTCACAGTCGGTGTTATATTGAGATTTGCCTGTTCTTCGGAGGTCTTTTAAACAAATGAGATTTACATAAGAAGGAGGAAACAATTGTGTTTGAGACTCACTGTACTGTACTGAACTCTTGTTATTCAACTATGCCAAGGTAAAATCAATTTTCAATTCTATGGCACCTTTAAAACTATACTATTATAAATAAAAGAATAACAGACAAACAAGCACAATCACAATTATTTATTTATTGCGAAAATGTTAAAAGTGGTACCAAAAGTAGTTCAAATGATGATGAGTTCCAGTCGCAGTCCTCTCTGGTGGTAATAGTTTTTTATGGGGTACAGAGCAGAATTTAAGTTATTAATCCATGAAAATATGAATCCGACTTCTCTCCGTGATGGCACTTACTCATTTCAAATGTCAACCCACTGAAACACGGCATGTTGCAATCTGTGACGAAGCAGGCGAGAACCAATGAGTGTTCGATATAAGTGCCGCAAACCATGTCGTAAAGGTTCTCGAGGGCACAACGTTTAAATTTGAATCATAACAAGAGGGGGCTTTGATCGTGATGGTCGCACCAGAGAATGAAGATGAAGATCGGATAAAAAGCTGAATTTGGATCTGTCCCTTACAGACATATGGATTCTAAAGATTTGAAGTACAGCAAACAAATAAAATTTATGTGATTTGTGAAATTATGTTGTGCTTTGGTGTATCTTGTCAGTCGCTGCATAGGAGAAAATGCCTTCTGTGAAGCACAGCAAACAAACTAAATATTACAAAATGGTTAAACAATTACAGAAATGTTATTTATTTTGAGGTTTCAAAGTAACATTATGTAAGCCTCCTTTAGATGAGTAAACTCACTTATGAAAACATAAGTAAATATACGTGTGGTAGAACCACACTTTTAAAATGTAAAAATTCATGTATTCTCATGAGATCACATTGACTGATCACTACACTCAAAAAAATTAACTTTCACTCAAACCACCCTTGTTCACATTACTTAAAAAACTCATGTAACTACATGAACGTAATTGAACTGCGTTGTTTCTACTAAAAATGAGTATTGTCAGCTTTACTTAGTGTTTGTTCAGTCAACTTAACATTGCTGTGTGAAACGCACACATTATTGTTGACATAACTAACTGTGCAGTGCATCCGTAGTTCCCAGCATGCTTTGCAAGGGGACTGCATTAGGAGAGTAATTTTAGGGATTAAAGTGTTATTTTATGTGTTTTTCAGTAAAGGGAAAGATGTTAGTTTATGTTAGTGTTTAATGTTGGACATTTAGAGTAGTTTCTGTAATGTTTTTGAATTTTGTGGTTACCATCATGCAGAAGAGTGTCGCCTGTGTTTAGGCTGTGTGCACTCGTATATGCATGCTTATAGGATGAAATTCCTGCTCTCAATTCAATTGAGTTTGTTCAATGAGTTATTTATTGAGTGCATTTTGGGGTAAGGGGCGGCATTCTGATATGTTGTATCCTTTTTATTTAAATGATTATTCAAAAAAAAAAATGTGTTCACCTTACGTAATCAACATAACATTATTAAGTAAACTGCACATATAAATATTATGTAACAGTGACATTCAAATGATTTGTATTTACTCAAAGAAATTTTGTCAGCTTTACTTGAATTTCTTTTGTTCATTCAACTAAATAGTTTTTTGAACAAATTACTCAATATTCTTGCGTGGAACCACTTGACACTTCTTTCACAAGTAAATCCAACAATTCATTTTTTTGAGTGTACCTTATGACGTGCGTACTGCTGATATCTGCCATATTGCTCTGAGTTATTGACCAATTATTCGAAACAAATGAAGACAGATTCACAAATAACAAGTAACAGCGCAGAGTAAGGATGATTTATTCGGTTATTCACAGATAATCTTCCAGTCCATGGCAGCTCTATGTATCTCATTCTCATTTCCATATTTTTAAAATGTTGTGTTGTGTTTGGTTAAGACACATGCATTTGTCATGTCAAATCTTGACATGCTATTTTTGAATCTGCACTGAATCTGAATCTTAAGTTCTACATTTTAGTTAGTAAAGTACATTTGTTAAACAGGCACACTTGCAATAGCTGCAGTGTAAGTGCAAGTTAAATGTGCTTTTGTAAAACTGTAACAGCCTTATTAGGTATCATTTAAATGCATATGCTGGTTGTTAGCGATAACTGATATAAGAAAATATCAGTGTGAAGTGTTTCGCCTGTGGTGAGGATTTTAAGAAGACATTAACTATATTAATTAAAGGTTGGGAGCATGTGAGTCTTATGTGATGTGTGTGTAAATGTGCAAATCACAATGTTTGCAAAAGCAGAATCGAGGAATAATTAATGTGAGGAAATTAAATTTTCACATTATTTTATGTTATTTACCTGTGTTGACCTGTGTGTAATAGAATGTTGTGTGTGAGAAAGAGCTTTTGCACAAGATTCTATTTTACAACATTAAAAGTGAGCTCACAATGCAAAGAAAACAGTGTTGGCCAAATTCTAGCATCCAGATAAGTCAATCCCATAAACAGTGAATAAACAATTCAAGATGGCATATAGAGTTAAAAGAAGTGTTGGTTAAAATTTGCTTATATTTTATGCAATACTTGCATGAATAGATTTAAAACTGTTAAATCACCAGTACACATGCTTTGTATTTTTCATATCATGGGGTTCCATCATAATTAGGATGTGGCCTTAGAAGGAAGCTGCCTATATAGAAAGTGTATGCAGTAGCAAAGAGGTTTACTAGCTTCAGCTCACAAGGAACAGAGCTAGTGTCAGCCTCTGTTTTGAAACAAATTTTCCAATTGGATTTGCATATAAAAGAAACAGTGCTTTGGAAAGAAATGGAGAAAAAAAAAATGGAAAAACAACAACAAAAAAGTCCTCGTAACTAAAGCCTTGGGACTCGAAACTCAAAATGCAAAAAGGCCCCCAGCAAATTCAGTCACCCAAAAAGTGTTTCTGATGTGTAATCACTGAGAACTATATAAATAGAGGATCCAGTCAATGATGGAGCAAGAACTCAGTTTTAGTTCAAGCCCACTTTGACCACCTGGAGAGAGAGAGATTATACACTGGGACAAAGAAAATGGACTTTGTCACTACATGACTGCATGCATTATGTTGTCTGATTTATAGTTCATACATTTTTAGCAAGTAAAATGTCTTTTATATAAATGTAAATCATCCCCCTTCAGGTCGTGGTACATGTTTTTTTTTTTTTTTTTTCCTGTGAAATACAAACATAAGAATAATTTACATTGTAATATTTAAAAATTATTACTTAGGTTTACTTGATATCCCTTAAATGCATGACTGTTTCGCCAATCATTCTTACATATTCGGGTCTTTATCGACCCGGATCTATATCTAACACGGAAGGATCTCTACCTGAAATCATATTTTGTTACCTTTTGGAGCTTGAAAGGGCTCAGTTTGAGCAGATGTTTTATGCCATCATCACTGTCCTTGTCAGAGCTCATTTTAAATTCAGCAAATAATGGGCTAGATTTGTGTTTGAGGTTACAAATATGAGCCCATTCAAGATCTCAAACATATTCTCAGAACTACAGGATTCTACATAAAATAGCTGATTAGAGAATGTGGAAGTTGAAATAAAATATTCAGTGGTTGAAAATTGCGAAAAAGTTTTATTATGCATGTGAATGCAAATCTGAACAAATTATAAAGAAAACAAAATGCTTGCCGGCTCTGGGAGAGAGTGAGACAGAGAAACATATTAAGTATCATATCTACATGATTTAAAATATTTAGATAGACTTGTCAAATAGTAGAAAATGTGTAAGATTTTTTATCTCAGTTGATTTTACTCTTGTCAAGCTCTGATTTCTGAGAGACATGCAGATACGGCAAATTTGATTTGATTTGCAGCCGTACAGCACTCATTCCATAGAGATTACACTCACTTGTGTATATTGTACAAGGTTTAAAACATTTAAATAGACATATCAAGTAGTAGAAAATAAGTATTATGTATTAGGCCTATTTTAATTTTACTCCTGACAGGCTCTAATTTCTGAGAGATGTGCAGAGATGGCAATGCAGTGATTGATTTGCAATCATTGTGCTCATTTCATTAGTGTTTATGTGCATTTACTCATTACTGTGTACTGATTTTAGAGGTTTATTTAGCTATAATATCATGCTACCCCCTGGCTCACCTGTTATCCAGAAAATAAGAGAAGGGTCTGATGAATACTTTTCCTATAATATTTGTTAAAATCCATTATTCATTTTGAAGCCAATTCTCCATGGCTTTCAGAATACGGTATTCGGCTTCTGGCACATCCCTACCAAACAGTATTTGTTTGATCTTATAATAACTGAATAAATGTATTAATAGTTTGAACACATCAAATTATACACTATATAATGAGTCATGGACATTTGCTTGCTTGTTTAAATGTTACTTTCTGTAATGCTATAACAAAGCAAATATGATATTATGGTAATCAAATTTAAATCTTATTAATTAAAAAAGGTTTTTAGCAATTGAAAAGATTATGACAAAGTTGTGATAAAGTTCTGCAATTTTAATTGCTGGATACAGCCATAGCCATCATCACTATGCTTGTGTGTGTGTGTGTGTGTGTGTGTGTGTGTGTGTGTGTGTGTGTGTGTGTGTGTGTGTGTGTGTGTGTGTGTGTGTGTGTGTGTGTGTGTGTGTGTGTGTGACCGGCCACCGGTCCCCACAATGTAAATTAATTATTACAAATACTAAATGGTGGTTTTGTGAGAAAATAAAGGTATGCACAGGTTCCTGTGATGGTTAGGTTTAGGGTTAGGGGTAGGGTAGGGGGATAAGTACGGTTTGTACAGTATAAAATGCATTGCGGCCTATGGAAAGTCCCCACAATTCACAAAAACCTAACGTGTGTGTGTGCGTGCGTGTGTGTGTGTGTGTGCGTGTGCGTGCGCACGTGTGTGTGTGTGTGTGCGGCTGGGGGCAATGCAGACAATTAATGTGCTTATAATGGCCTACTTTTCATGCTGTGTTCACTTTATGTTAGATAATGGTTTATCTCGCATATCTAATAGTACTCACTCAAAAGAATATGAAACTCTAACAACAATTGCTTTATTCATTGAAAAGGCTATTCATACTGTTTTATATAACTACGAAGAAATGCTTTAGGTGTAAACTTTTGGGGAAAAAATGGAAAAATTACACTGTGTACCTTTAATAAACAAGTAGTGTCAAACACTGCTTCTGGACATGGGCAGAATTTCCAGAGTGGATTTTCAATTTGCTGTAGCTTGCTTTAATACTGGACTGTTCTAACACAACCAAGTTCAAACTTGTGTGACCTTTCCAGAGTAATGGACTCATACTGAACCTCTCAACAACATAAATAAGACAGTGAAATGATTATAAAACACATGGCCTGGGGTGAGACCTCTGCTCTAATACCAAACATAAAAACTGAAAGAGCGAACAGATCCATCATATAGAGCTTTTGCTGGGGATCGGCCTGATAGGGGGCATTCACACTGGATTCATTCTTGTGTTCAGAAACAGGTAGAAGCGCATTACAATGGAACACAATCCCACAGTTTTAGAAAACCATTTTACAGTTTTTTTTTTTTTGTTTTTTTTAAATCTTATACACAGTTCTTGAAATTATGGCTTCATTTCTCAAAACTCTACACACAAAAACACAAAACAAACACACAAGCCACACAAAAGCAAACACTTCATACAAAACTATTTCAACTCTTCTAAAAATTGTATTTTTGCATAGTAACTCTACACACAAACATAAAATGATTAGCCATACACACACCAAACTACACAGATGTGAATAATGTATAACACTACTATCTTGTGTTGTGTCTTGTGCTTGTTCATAGTGCAGTGGAGTGCACAGGAGTTGGTCATAGCACTCACACATACATGTGCACAAATACACCGTATACAGTATGTATGCACAACTGATGAATTAAACACAGTTATGGAACTGAACTGAATCAATACTGAACTGACTTGAGCTGAAGAATGACATTATTGGCTTGTTAGAGCTGTTTTACAGCAGAATCTGAAATAGCAAACTGAGTTTAAAGCATATAATGTGCTTGTAGTTTTGCAGACTTGGTCTAAAGATTAGGTATATGAGTGAATGGTTTCATTGAGTGGGCCTCAAGTACCACTTATAGTGTCTAAGGAATTATTATTATATTTTTTTTTTTACTTTTTCTAACTTGACATGCTGTCAAAATTGCCGCACATTGTGTGTGAGACAGCAGTGAGGTGAGTCATAGGAAAGACACAATACAGTGACTGAATATACTACAAGTGTGCATGTATGGATTTTTTTTTTTTTTTTTTTTCTTTTTGGAGAAAAAAAAAAAAACAGAACACAAAAAATGTCTATTAAAAGGTGCCACGCTGAAGGCTCAAGATTTAGTTGGTTAGCATGGTGGCTGTTAAAAATGTGAAGTTAAATTTCTGTGCTTTTGGAATCACAACTCACTTTGCTCACTAATGGTTTTGAACTGTGCAACTTTTGTGGTGCCGCCAGCCAGTAATCATAGCCATGACATCACTTTCCTGTTGCTGTAAAGAGATTATGTGGCATTTGTGGCTAAGGTTATTGCCTCAAAATATTCTGTGGTCCAGAAGCAAAGATGGAAGATTTCAAATTGCTTCTGGGGGGGCGGGGTCTGCACCAGACATTGAGATTTATGAGAATGTTAATGGGTATCTCCACATATTATAGTCCTATTAGTTTTACCATAAATCATAAACTGGATGTGAAAAGGGAATACTAGATAAAATTCCTCAAGAAATTCTGTGTGGTAAGCTGTAAGTGAATTATCAGTGACATAATTTAAGGTACAATTACCAATTAGAGATATACATAATACAGTTTATATACATTTCATGTTATTATAAAATGTTCTTATGGAAGCTTTTTTTTCACCACTGAATAAATTTTTTTTTAAAAAAAGGTTAATGGTGACTTTTTATCTCACAAATCAGACTTTTTCTCGCAATTGCAAAAATCTCACAATTCTGACTTCAGAATTTAATCATATAAACTCACAATTGACCCTTCGCCATGAGTTTGATTGACAGGCGACCTAACCAATCATAATGCCGAATCTGCTATTTTGTCCGACAAAGCAGTCAGGGGAGTTGGCAGATTGACGTAGGTGGACTTGAACTTGAAAAATGGTGTGTACTGATGTCTTTCCGCGATTGAAACAACATTCCTTCTGATGTTCATTCATGTTTATTTGATGCTATAAATTAACTAGTAGGAAGAGATGATCGGTTCACGAGCCGCTTGAACTTGAAATTTGAGACTTTGTTTCATATCAAAAGTAACCTGCTCTGTCTTGTTGTCAGTGTCCTCTTTGCTCCGCAATGTATTTTTTCCTGCGTGAGAACATGATGTGTGGTGAGAGATCATCATGGCTTGTCGGACATAGCAACAGTAACTAAAGGGGGCGGGTCTTTGCGAACTGTCAATTGCAAGTTATAAAAACAGAATTGTGATGTCAGTCAAAAATGTCAGTATTCTTCATAATTGGACTTTATAATTCACAATTGCGAGTTTATATCTAAGAATATATATCTCGCAATTCTGAGAAAAAAATGAATTGTGAGAAAATAGTCCGAATTTTGACATATAAACTGAGAGTCAGAAAAAAAAAAAACAGTCAGAATGTGAGTTTATATCTTGCAATTCTGACTTTATTTCTTGCAAATGTGAGCATATATCCTGCAATTCTGACATTATAACTCGCTATTGTGAGTTTATATCTTGCAATTGTGAGAAAAAAGTCAGAATTGCAAGATGTAAACTCGCAATTGTGAGGAAAAAATGTGAGAATTGTGAGTATAAGTGAGTCGCAATTATCTTTTATTTTTTATTCCGTTGAGGAAACAAGCTTCCATATGTTCCATTACATTTTGAAAGGAAAATTAATATTTCTCCCCTGATACATTTTCCTAGATGTGTTTGTTACTTTTGTGACTGCAATAAAATAATAAAGCTATATTGGTGATAATGATGATCTTTATCACAAAAAGAAAAGGTGTTTTGCCTAATATAAATTATAATTTAATTTATAATCTAATATATTATTCAGTGTTCTTCACAACCACATTTATCTTGTATCAAGGATTAATAGATATTTTATTAAAAGAAATGTGCATTTTAGCAATTTTGGATAAAATAATCCATAATAAAAAAGTGCCAAAATATACAGACAATCCAAGGTATACTGCCTAAAAATGTCATCTTATGCAGTTTTCTTCCCAACCACACTTACCTTGTTTTAAAGATGTTTAGATATTTTATTAAAACAAGGCTAAATATTTTTTGTAAAATATTTTACTTGATTCACCTTTATTCAAGTATGACTTTTGTATATTTTTATAACACTGCGCATAATGTAGAGATAAATTACATTTAATAATAAAATAATTCCATCTATCCTCTACACATCAAATAGGCCAGGAAGTGCAATTGCCTCTGCTTAATTAAAAAGGAAGTGCACTGAATTTTAATGAGCTTTTTTCTTCTTCTTTTTCTGAAGGTCACATGTTTCCGACTTCCAGCAGTTTAACATCCCAAATATAGTTTTTTTCTAAGCTTGCTGCTTCATTAAGCAATAGCAGCTTATTAAAATTCAAATTCCCTCACACACACTAACCTCCATCAGGAAGGGATCAGTCTTAGCAGACCGTCCGGTTGCCACACACTGAAATGTGGCGTTCTGCCCTGCGTTCACCTCCACATCCCCGAGTCTGGAGAAATGAGGCACTTTATCTGTGGAAAAGGAGAAGTAACAATTATTACTATATTAAGCAAATTAAAACTGTAATCAAGTTAATTGCATGACATACTGATTCATTAATCAAATGAATCACAATTAATGACATTTGAATATTTGTGTCACAGTCACATTCAGTTTGTTTTGGTTTTCATGGACTTTCCCTTTGTTGTCGTTAATCACATGTGGTCCTTTGTTCTAGTTTCCTGCCACTCATCAGTCACAATGGACACTAACAGTCATCATCACAGCTGTTCATATTTTAGTTAATCATCACTGTGTATTTATTTAGGTTTCTGCCTGTGTTATGTTTAGTTGTCCGGTATTGTTCGTGTCTTATGTTACAGGCTGTTGGCTGTTGGTTACTTGCATGTTGGCTATCAGTTTGGATTGTTCTAATAGACCCTTTCATTATCATCATCGTCATCGTCATCATCTTCCTCTTCTTTGGGACCTTTTGCTGGAAAAATATATATATATAATTCAAAGATGTTACTTTATTACTTGTTAAATATTTAATATTATACTAACTAGTAAATACAATTGTATTGTCATCTTGTAAAAATCATAAAAATCATTTTAAGGTAATGTGATATTCTTCACCATGTAAATACCATGGGAAATGAATATAGTCGTTATTCTTTCACATTGGTTCGTTTCCTGTTACCTAGTTATCAGTTCTGTTTTTTCATTGGTTGTTTATGTCATGTGATTACCCGTTGTTTTTTATTTAAGCCCCCATGTTTGCCATGGTCCTTGTTGTGTGTTGTAGTACGTATGCTGTTCCATGTTCCAAGTTCCAGGGGCCTCATTTATAAAACTTTCCATAGATTTCATCCTAAAAGTGTACGTACGTACAAAAGCTAGATTCTGCCTACACACAAAAGTTTTCAGATTTATAAACCATGCGTATGCCAGAACCTGTGCAAAAAAAATCTCTTTATAAACTCCAGTCAGCGGAAGATCCAGTCTCCACCCTGTCTCCTCCCCAAAATCACCATATATGGAGCTTACAATGCCTAATTTTACTATGCATAACCTCATCTGCATATCATTTCCATGCATATTCCTATCCATGTGACACCAAGGTAACACCGTCAAAGGTACAAGACATTGGAAAATATTAGATACAGATTTTAAAAAGCCATTTGTGCCATACACATTACATTGATAAAAATCATCCAATATCTTTATGTTTTAGAATAAATATATCAAAATATCCATAAAAACAAAATTGTATAAAATACTTCTCAGATAAAGTTTTTTAGAATAGAATTGATTCATTCATTTCCACTGGCCAAATAGTATTTTAATTGATTTAAACAATTCAAATCAAATTTATGCAGTTTTGCTGAACATATGTATATGACATATCTTTTAGGATGTTTATATACTATTTTTAGTGGAAACAGATAGATCTACTTATTTATTGAAGTGTAAATACAATTGTCTGTCTCGGCGAGTCACTGACAAAGTATTTTAAAAAGGAAACGTGCAAATCTTACCGTTTTCTTCAAGTTCTATCCTTCAAATACAGTGGGTTTTTTTTAAATTGTTTGAAGATGCCTTCATGTCTGCCATAATATTGAAGTAATGTGCATCACTGATCATCATTCTCGCTAAAAATATTTTGTCATAACATGAGATCTGCAGTTTAGTTTAAGAGGTATTATTGTGTCCCTAGTCATTAAAACAGTGTGTCACAGGAAAAGTGATCAAAAGTAGCACATCCACTATCTAAATTCATATAATTTTTGTTTAACTTCTGCACAATGACTTTATGTAATTGCAGTGCTTATCAACATTAATGAAAGTGGAATGTTAATGTAAATGTGTATATCAAAACTGAGATTAAAATCGTTCTGTTTACTTCATTACTTTTCTCACTCTAGTAAAAGAGTTTGTACACATGGTCTAGAGTTTCCGAACAGTACGCACATGTTTACGGCAAGTTTATTTTTTATAAATCCTGATATGTGCGTGGAAAATTCTGTATACATATTTCTATGCCCATTTTGTGCGTACGCAATGGTTATAAATGTGGCCCCAGGTCATTGTTTATAGCCAGGTCCAGCTCAAGTTTCATGTTTTGTTTTGTTTCATGTCTTGGATGAAGTTTATGTTTATGTTTCGAGACCTTCACAATAAACTGCTCTTGGGTTCTTTACACCATCATTCTCCTTCCATTGGATATAAGGCTACTTCCTGTCCTGTCCTGATTGGTTAATAGCTGTGTTTTATTCACGGTAAAACACGGCTATGACCGCTTCACCCAACAGTTCTGTGTATCACTACACAACACCCTTAGCAACATAAACTGTATGTTCTCAGTTGATATTGTTCAAGCTTACTGTGTTATGTAGAAGAGTATTGTGAGAAAGAGATTGATTGAGGGAGTTTATTACCTGCATTCAGATTTAGCATTTTCCTTCAGGTCAGTCCTATGTTCATATTAAAAAATCTGTTTAAATATCCAATTTATTATCCTGTCCTTTTAACAGTTAAGGGGTTTTCCCATGACTGACAGCGCTAGTCAAAGTTTGTCAGTTGCGTCTTGTTCCGTGTTCATAACAATTCAGTCTTTTCAATGTAAAAGTCTTCGCTACTGACTGACACACTCATAAAGACAGTCTTTGCTGCCATCTAATGGCGTAATAATGTAACTTCTGTTGCTGTTTACGGTCAGGGACTATTTTTCCGGCGGAAGGAAGGCTTTTAGTGAAACTTTACTTCATGAAAGTTGCACTGATACATATTTTTGGCTTTAATATTTGTATTGTGTGGTAACCATTTTATAAAAGCAATAAGGTACTCGAGGCTAGTGCTGTATCGTGAATAAGTCACGGCTGAACGCCCTTCAGCCGTGACTTATTCACGATACAGCACAGCCTTGAGTACATTATTGCCTACTTATTGTAGTTGTATAATTCGTTATTAACTATTAATTCATTTTCAGTTTTTAATTCATTATATGGTAATATTGAGAATTATGAAACCGTTGAGGTTTTGTTCAATTTAAAACAATTTGGTGTAGTAACAAGCCAAATTACTATCATCACTGTATTATTTATGAGCATAACAGGCAGTGCATATAATTTCTATTCATATTAATTTAATGATCATTTTTGTATGTGTTTGAGTTTTTTTTTTTTTTTTTTTCAATATTCCCTGTAGTATTTGTTCTTTTCTTACTTCTTATATTTTTTTAGCCCTCACCTTTTTCCAATAAAGTGCAAAATAAAAATGATTTATACCATTTCCCTAGTTGTTATGCAGTCCATTCATATCACTTATCTCTGAGCGTCATGTTTTGTCTTTATGCCCACGGAATGCCTCATTTGTTCTTATCTGCCTGTGCTTGTCAGCTCAGTATCAAATCATTACACGCTCTCGATATCAAGAGCACCGGTGCCATAACATGTCTGCACTTCACTTATTCCCGACACTTTGCTGAAAATACAAGCACTGCCAGATTTATTTTCTGTTAGAGTGAATCTGAATGAATGCAACGTGACCAATGCAAAACAAAATAGCAATCCGGAAAGGAGGTAGACGTTCAATTCCTATAAGCCTTCTATATTTTTCAGAGCATCATAATGAAAAGTCTCTAAGTGCTGAATGCTCAAAACATCTAAAGTAAATTCTATAGCTTTTACCTAAAGACCGGTTCTTGAAAAGCACTTTGTTCGCTTCCACACAATACATCTCTTCAGTGGCCTTCCAGCTCTCATCTATAATTGCATCAGTCTACCACGTCACTAATAAGTAAAGTTTAATGATGGCTTTCTTATGGCAGCGATTTAAAAAAGCCAGATGTAAATGGATACAATGAAATCTCAGTTTGTTCTGCCTGAGTGAGCTGAGGCCAGAGCTGTATGATGTTTTATTGACTGTTTAATAGGTAACTTATAATTTGAATTAAGATGTTGGTCGTTTAACTGCCATTTTTGTTGTTGTAATACCATGTGAGTGTATTGGTTGCACTGAAACATTCCCTGTTATTGAATATAAGAGTAAAATAACATTGATTTTAAGGATGAGTATTAAGTCTAGTGACAAACATACATGATGGCAGCAATTTTCAGAGGAGAGTAAATCTTTGTTCCTCTACTTGTGAGTGCTTGTGCGCTGCTGACAAACAGAACTTCAAGCTCCAATATAGCAAAAAAGTGCCATTATGTAAACAATGTGCTGACTATCGATGGGTCTGATGGTCCAATTTGAACTGAAATCACAAAAAAATATTGCAAACCATAACAATGTACCCAACAAAATGTTTTATTATTGTAGATAATATTTTGGAAAAATTGAGAGGACACTTACAATAATGTTCAAAGTGCCCACCACAGAATAAAATATCATATGATTCTAGTCACACGGTGTTGTGATAAAGCTGTTTTAGTTGCATGGGGTTGTTCAGTTGGTTGGTTTTTTAAATGAGAGAAGCAAATAAGTACTATCCTATCCAATAAAGGTACAGTCAAACCAAAATTTATTCAGACACCTTGAACATTTCATTCATTATTACAGTTTATTAAAAAAAAATGGTAATAAAATATGACAAGATCTCAGAGTTAAACTGTGTCAGAAAAAAAACAAACAATCTTAATTATGTTAGATAACACTTAAAGGTACAATATGTAATAATTTTGTCCGCTAGAGGTCGCTAGAAGCCTATTCAAAACAAAGGCGTAGCTTGATGATGCCAAGTTTTAGAGCGGAATCTTGGGACATGTGGTCTCCATCTCAACTGACGGTGCAAAAGAATAGGGATTGGAGTTGGGAAGAAACCATGTTCATGGAAGCAATTATTAACGTTACTGTAGTGTGAAGCAGAGCAGGACCGAGTGTTGTGGGAGCTCAACGAGGCCGCTTGAACGATTGCGCAACACACGCCTCATGAGCAGCATATCTTTTATTATGACACAGTCGCCGGCGCAGCTTCTGCTTTTTCGGTCATGAGTATGAGGTAACGAAGCTCTGTTTATCATATTAGATACATTTGAGCATGTTGAAAATGATGTTATAAGGTTTCTCTGTGCGTTCGCTTGGCGGCTGCTGTGAGACACTTGTTGCACACTGCAGTACGATAGATCGATTTTAAAATATCATATTAAATACTGGATTGCTTATGTTGATAAATGGCATGCAATTAATTTTAAAACGTATTGTATCATGGAGAAAATTATGTATTACTGTTAATACAAATAAAGCTGCATCTGATTATGTTATGTTAGCTACTTGACAAAATAGTGTTTTTCTCTGAGGCATGGTAAAGCATGGCACTCAAAAAAAAAAAAAAAAAAATCAAGAAAATTGACTTGTGTTGAGCTATATAACAACAATTCGTTTTCTGTCTATAAATTTATCAAAACAGTTGTTCCCTTGTCTATTAAAATGTGTAATATTTTAAAGCGTCTTTGGTTTGGTCCATGGTTTCTACAAAATAATACCGGAAACCGAGGCAGATACGTTAACGCGGGTATGACGCAATTGACAGGCGACTCCTCACACGTCCCGGAGCCTGGTTAAAATTGCAATTTTCTCATGACTTACAAATAGTTGTAAACATTTGGGATATTGTAAGTACTCAAGTGAACAAAATATATAACACTGGCCTAGTGGTTTTTGGATATTTTACTGCAAAAATATTACATATTGCACCTTTAAGCAAAACATGGTCAGGTCAAAGTGTCTGAATAATTTTTGGTCCCAAATTTTTATCAATTTTACTGGTAGTCCACTGTATGAAGAATTTTTGGGTATAATATGTCACAGTTTACTTTATTTTGCTATCCTCACTTACATAAATTAACTATAGTGTCCTGCACCAACTAGTAAAAAATTATATCTAATGTCTGAATAATTTTTGGTTTGACTGTATATAAAAAAGGCCAAAATATAAATTACTTAAAAAATTTAAAAAAAAAAAGACCATTTCAATCAAACTGAAACATATTTGTAACATATTTTTGTTTTTTCCGTAATGGATAGAAATGCTTTTTCTGAAGAAAACTGTAGAGAAAGTTAACAGTAACTGGCAGACTGATAGCATGATAACACCCTCTCTGAGAAGTTACATCACTAAATGTCATCACTAAACATAAAGTCTCTGACAGCTATCAAAGCAGTGTTATCATAAAAAAAAATTTAATGACAATGTTGACCATTCTTACTGTTGTTTCCATCATCTCTTGACATGATCAAGGCAAAACTTTTAAAATCATGGCTCAAGACATTTTTTTACATTGTATTTGACCTCAGTCCTTCTGTTTTTGAATATAAGAACACCTCCTATGTAAAAGATCTTCGAAGAAACAACTGGTGTCTTGTTAACATGAACCTGAACTTTTCCTTGAGGCTGATTAGTTGTTCAGACATTCGGACAACCCTCCGTCTAGTCGATTTAGAAAATATCCGTAAAGCAAACAAGGAAAATGTAGGACAGACAAGCCTGTCTGCTCTGGTTGTGACTCCAGAGGCATAATTTCGCTCTACTTCTGGAACCGTGTGGTATCTGAGCAAAAACCTCACAGCACTGCCTTTGGCAAGAGCACAGGATTCTGGGTAAACACAATGGCCTGTTTTTGTCACAATGTCTCCATAGTTTACAGACATCCTAAATCTGGCCACTGATCAGTGAATCTAAAACTGCTTAATGGAATCCTCCCATAATCCATATTCCTTCTCTTTGTATTTCTGTTTGCCAGATTCGTAGAAATATAGCTTTGTATTCGTGTTGGTTCCATGTGTTTAAAAAAAAAAAAACCCAGCAACAACAAAAACCAGTTACAACAGTTTTATACAACAAAATATACAACAAAGATAAACAAAACAAAATATACAACAAAAATAACAATCATCAATGGAGAAAACATATATACACACACACTATTATACATCACCATACTTCCCCAGTTATCAGAGTACATCAGTTGTTGTTTTTGTTTTTTATCATTACAGGTTTTCTGAAACGTTATGTTCAAATATACAAATGGTGCACTCTAATCTAATTAAATATTCACTAATTTGCATAGATTTTCAGAACATAAATCTGAAGATTGGATTAAGCCAAGTTCAATTATTTATTTATTTATTTTATTTTTTTCATTTAGTTGACATATTAGCGATGAAGGTTTTTACAGGAAGGATTTTGGATACCTCTTACATAAATCAGAAAATAATGTCAACAGTCAGCAAATTTTGCCAATTTCTTGTATTTGTATAAGACCTGCTGACATTTGCACAAAGTCATGGGGGTCTACAGTGAACTTCTCTGTAATGCAATTTCTCTTTTTTAATACTTTGTCTTTACTTTTATCCTTACATGTCAACAAAATGGTATTTGATTTAATAGCAAGTAATTTAATATTAATAATAGATTTGGAAGTAATATATTACTATATTTGTTATTTACATATAATAATAAATATTAACAAAGGCTTATGGAAAACAAGAATAAGCCAGTCCATTCTAAAGTTCCTTCAAGTCATGCTATAAATGCTGGTGTCACGTTTGTTTTGGGTTTTTGTTCATGCTTAGTTTTTTATGTCTGTTATTTTGTTCTTCCCATGTTTTATGCTTCCCTAGTCTTGTGTCATGTTCTAATTGGTTTAGTCTGGTCATGTGTCATGTTCTCTGATTGGTTCATTAAATTGATTGTGCACAGGTGTCCCTTGTCTGCTCATTAGTCTCTCTGTATAAATAGCCCTCATGTTTCATTGTTCTTGGGTCTAGCTTTGTTCTATGTAACCTGCTGTTGGTGAGTGTTATGTTGTCAAGTCATGCTTAGTCAAGTTTCTGGATTATTGTAAATAAAACTGCACTTGGGATCTCACTCGAAATTTGTTACAGATGGTAGTGATGGGCAGATCGAGGCTTCGTGAAACACTGAAACAGTTGAAGCAAATGTGCCGTAATGATTCGAGGCTTCGAAACAATCTGACACCCGTCTCCATGGTGACCCCTAGTGGTCAGAACAGTGGAAATGCAACAACTCAGGCCAAACATGCATTAAAAATACACTTTAACAAATGTATTGCAAACGTTTTATTGAAAGTAAAATCAATCAAATAGAATTAACTAATCATCTAATAAGATTAAATATAGAGTGTCTGTATAATATGTGTTCTTTTATCAATTTTAAAGGCTTGTTTCTTTGTTCCATGGCTCAAGCTAAACAGGCCAATAAGAGATTAATAACTACCATTATTAATTTTAATTATTCTAATGTATAATTAAAACATCTACAAATGTATAAAACTGATCGGAGATCAGGTAAAGCCCTAGACACTTGTTCAATAGTTCTCAGGGAATCTGCATGATTCATGGGCTCACTTTATCATCGCCCTCTATCGGTGAACCATTGAAATTTCGAACTGTTTCGAAACAGTGATGACGTAACAAAGTCTCGTTTACTAAAATCACGTGACTTTAGCAGTTTGATACACGCTCCGAATCACTGATTCGAAACAAAAGATTCATGAAGCCTCGGAGCTTCATGAAGCAGTGTTTCGAAATCGGCCATCACTAACAGATGGCCACACGCTTTAAGCCCAATTTTTAGCCTGATTTGCACCCCCCAATGACTGGGTGGTGTGGCCCGATTCAAGGCTTGTCGCAACTGACTTTTTGTCCAAAAAATCCCCAATTTTGTGGTGTCATTACAATTATTTTACAGCATACAATTATGATTCGGAGTGATCCTAAATAGCCAATGAGAGCGAGCAAGCTTCACCAACCAGATGTTGGGAAAGAAGATCGATTTGTACAACTATGGCAACAATACGAGTGTCTTTACAATGTGTCATGTAGGGTCTGCACAGCTTCAAAGATGAGCAGGTCCCGCCATAATCTGTATTTAAGCCTCAATTCAGGGAACTTTGGTTTGTAAATCTCACATTGGCTCCGGCCTGGCGGACACTAATGAATCACGAGACCCTTTTTATGACTATTTCGATAGATTCCTGAACATTCCCTTCGCGACTTCAAAGAGGATGCGGCCACCTCGGATCGGGTTACTACGAGCCAGGCCCGCATTCCAAAACAGCAATAAAATAGAAAATACACGCACACAGACACGCATCCAGATTGTATGCACAAATATGATTGTACCCACAAATATGAATGTATCCGCCATTGTAGTTCAAGTTGCATTTATGTATTCTTAGTGTAGAAGTTTAGAAATGACTGTAGTGAGTTCATTTTCATGTTAAGCGATAGTATTAGAGTATAAAGTGTATCTTCCTTAAATGCTGTTGGTCACCTGTCAAGTTTGGACTTTTTGTGAAGCTCTTGGTCCGCCTTATTCACCAATGCATGTCACAGTTCTGTAAAATGCATTGTTCTATTTTTAATGGTACTATAAAGAAAGCATACTCCGATTTGATACCTCATAAATTATGCAAATTGAGCCACAAGACAAAGGAAAGCTGAACCCACCAAAATTGCAACGCTATTATTGGCGGACGTTATCAAGAAGGCGTTCTGGTCTGTTGTCTTTAAAACACCATGACACGCGTCTCTTTGTTGCCGTCAAGCTTTTGACACTCTCCATTACCTAGGAGACGGACTCTCTTCTTTATTTTCCGGTTATATTACTCTTCAGTTTAAACCTAGTTTGAAAAACCCGCCGAAGAACAACCTCCTGAAGAAGGACCAATTACCAAACTGAGCGTTCTGAAACTCTAAACCACAACAACGAACCGATATGCAAGTATTAACTTCTTTAAGATTTTATATACTGAGTTTCCTTGCTGGCTCTCAAAGGTTTAACTGTTGGTTGTAATTTGCCATTCTTTGATCACCTCTCTTTTTTTGTTTATTTAGCCGTATAACCTTTGTATTATTATTTTTACATATTAAATACATTATACCCATGCTTTTTGTTCTTTTGCTCAATTCATAAAACCCAGGTCACTTTAGCGTTTTTGATCTAGCAGAATTGCTTTACGCTTTGATGCTATAATAGGAATTTATTCTCGTGGTCAGAGGATAACATTCCCTTTTATAATAGTCTGTGGAAAACTTAACAGTTTGCTGGACAAACTGGGGTAGTTTCTCTAAAACAACTATTAAACTAGAACTGACCATATATGTAATTAATTATGATTCGTTGTAATTGATTCATATCTATGTATCTAATTCCCTCTTGGGTCGACATATGTATCATAATTAATCATAAAGCTTTATGATTTATTATATTCAAATTTCACCCATAAATTGATTAAATATCTGTAAAATCGCTAAACGTGCAAAAACTATCACAACAGGGCCGACAAGGTAAAGGTAAGGGCCCAAACTGCCGCAAAGTCGGACGATTTTCATCATGTTTGATTACATGAGTTTCTGTGAGATCTTGTGTCTTTTGACTTGCCACTGTGAAATTATTACAATCGGCAGGTGTGTGGTCTTGCGGTCTGGGCAAATCATCTTGTGTGTGCGTTTGGAGGATTATAATGTAAAAAAAGTTTTAACTGCCCTTATGTCTGTGATCTCCCACAGTTTTAAAATTGATTAAGAGTTGAAAATCGTCTACTGTATCCCAGGTCTAACAAAGCAAAATTCAAGGATTTGACAGATTTTGTTGGTGAGAACACATGTGGAAAACAGAAGCAAACACAGAAATGTCAAGAGTTGGAAAGGGGAAGTGTGAATGCCTAAGATTGGGAAGTCTGGTTGTCACGCAGCCTCTGTGAAAATGTGTGAACAGCAGAGGTGTAAAGAGTACCTAAAAACCATACTTGAGTAAAAGTACAGATACTTTGCATTGAAAATGACTCCACTAGAAGTTACAAGTAACCAATTCCAATACGACTTAAGTACTGTTAAAATCAGATACTTTTACTCAAGTATTTTACTCGTGCTAAATGTAGGCTTAGAAATGCACTAGTCCTGAGAGACTGCCAGTGAAAATAAGAAAAAATTGGTTTGTAAGATGAGAAATCAAGTTTATTTTCTAAAATCAAAATAAAACTGAACACCTCAATATTGCAATAAATCAAGGTCGACACAACCTTTTACACGTCTACAAACTCTCAAGTCTCAGTTAAGCTCAAGTTGCCATAAGTAAACCAATATCCATCAAAATGGTCTTGTCAATATAGCGAATAAATAAAACAATGTTAAGTAAAATTAAATAGTCAAAGTGTACATGCTGGTTTGAGCCTCATCACCAGCTGCAATCAATTCCTCATCTAATAAATCAAAGACCTGCGATCAGCAACTACCTGCTAATGCACTCACATTCACGTAAATTAGCCTTGTTGACAAGTTTTGGGGGAGTAAAGGCAAAACGTACAAGATATAGTACCTTCAATGCACTTAGATGGTGATGTCACTTCTTTATATATAAACTGCTGCAGAAAAAGTTAGCTGCCATGAAAAATATAATTTATAATTGCATTACTCATCACAAATGTAAAAAGTGCATTTACTTGCTCAAAACTGCAGTTGCCAATATCTTTGATACTCAGTACAACTACGAAGTAACCAAAAAGATACTTAAGTACAGTAACTAATTACATTTACTCAAATACTTTACACCTCTGGTGAACATATATCTGTTGGGCGGCTGCATCTGCAAAGGACCACAGTGATCTGGTGCTTTTGGGAAACCTGTCTCCATGGTGACAGTCTTTCATCCTGACCCCAGGACTGGTTCTTCCATTGCCATTCAAGACGACAAATGCTTGTTGCTTGAGGTGAGGTTTTTGCGGTAATGGCCTCTGGGTGAATTTTTCAGAGAGAAACAGCGGTTCTTAGGCGAGCCGGTCTGTCTTGATCAGACAGTATGTCTCGATAGCTTTTAATTTCTCAGAAACACTCTATATTATCATCCATTACCATTAATGAGGATTATACTTGTAATGCACAGTTAGCTGAAGATTGCAGAAAAAAATTACATACGCTACTATTGTCGGAACTAGCTAGTTATGGTGTTTCAAAACTTAGTGAGCTGCTGTGCTGTCTTCATAGGTAACTATCTTCAAATAATCGAACTTCATTAGTGATTGATTTGAAATGCGTGCCACACAAATGTGATGTTTGCTTATATTATTGCAAATTTATAGGGATAATAATTTGGTTTAGGTTACACTTTTTTTTAGGGTGATGTTGTTATAGTGTAATTACACAAATAAGTACTGAGTAATATTAATTAACTACACGTACCTACTATACGATTAAGTTTAGGGTTAGGCTTTAGTTTAGGGTTAGTTGATTGTAATTATGCATAATTTACTTGTATTACTATAGTATATAATTAGTTGCATTTAAAATTAGGTTACACTATTTTAAGATGTCCTTGTTACAGTGTAGTTATACATTTATGTACTGAGTAATATCAATTAACCACATGTCCTTACTTTAAGGTAGGGTTAGGAATAGGTTTTGGTTTAGAGCAAGTTGCTTGTAATTATGCATAATGTACTGTTATTTCTACAGTAACTATGTAATAAGGGCACTATAAAATAAAGTGTTAATGATTGTTTTATAGTAAAGAAAATAGATTAATTACTGCATAATAATAACTGCAGTATATATAATAAGTTGACATGAAAACATGAACACTTCTTGCAAGCACACATAGCAAGCAAAATAATGTCATGTCAGGGAATATAGAGTGATCGGTTAGCAATTTATTTTGACTGTCAGCAGTTTTTGCCATGTTTACAGTTGGTCTCCATCAGCAATGTGTAAATTTGCCAAACAGAGCATCATCTTCCTGTCTCTAAAGTTCACTGTTACTGTACTATACACCACAACAGTAGAATCCAGAAAATTGCAAAAGTAGATATAATTGAGTGTTTTTATATATTAATGCAAATTAAAAATAAATAAATAAATAAATAAAAATGCTGATAGCATGGCCATCTGTTATCAGTAAATTGATATTTTTCCATCCATAAAGTGTTACTAGCTAAACCTCAGAGTTCATTGATTTGATTTCACCCCTGGGATACTTTGGCAATCATTTTAATAATGCATCACCACATCAAAATAAAAAAAATACAGTGAAAACAGTAATATTGAGAAATATTATTACAATTTAAAAGAAAGTGTCACTTAGAGCCCTGTCTACATTATTTAAGTCTGGGCAGACAGCAATGATTTTAGCGCAATTAGAGATTCTAGGAAAGCTTTTCAAATGTATAGGGAAGAAATTGTACAGCAAGAAATTCAATTATAAGGTTCTTGCACATTTCAGAGCCTCTATTTTTCTTTTTCAAACGCAATAATAAAGCTTTTATCAGCCTAAAACAGCATTTTGAACAGAGAGCTTTAAACTGTCCATGTATTTCCCAAAAGCATTGCGAGCCCAAGTTGATCGCGAAGATCATTGCCAACAATGTTCTCAACGATCAACTTAGCTCACAGTGATTTTGTGAGCAGCCCAGAAAATGTAACCAGAAAATGTAATAGATTTAATCTCAAAAGATGATTTGTAGGATTGTTACGCGCCCAAGTGGTGTGGAGAGAGCTTGTTCAAATCATTAACCCTGTGTATAAGTAATAGTAAAAGCAGGGTTTTGCCACTAATGATCAAAGTTTTGTTAAGTTGTCTCCTTCTCATAAGAGTGTCTCCGCACTCATGCAGAAAAAAATGAACTCTTTAAATATATGTAAAAGCTCAACATTGGGCTTTGGCTAAAAGTCTTCGTGTGCCTGTTTCTGGAGCATTTGCAATTACGTTCTTGCTGTGGGGTGCAAAATTGAAATGCAGGAGGCCTACAGTCGACTCCATCAAATTAAAGCAGCCCACAAACTGAGTCTCACAATTCAACAGCACGATCCCCATCCGCATCTCCTTTCTCCAGCATTCCTGTCAGCATGACTGCACTGCATTTCCCAGAAGTCAGCAGGTAGCGAGACTCACAGTGGGCCGTGGCTTGGAGCGCCCAAGTCCAAACTACTGGAGCAGAATTATGCGGTGTCCACTAACACAAACTTCCAGCAGAGCTAATGGAGTGTAGGTCAGCAGGTGAGTGAGGACACAGGAACAGTGAGAAGAGAGAAGAGAGAAAAATAACAGCACAGAGATGGACACAGGAGATTCACTCTTATTCACACCTGAGCGAAGCAACAGATTAAGTAGCGGCACACAGGGCACAAAAGCCAAAGAGAGAAGACCTTTTTCTTTCTTCTTCCCACAGAAAATAAATAAATCTAAGACGACGACCGCTGGGACAGAAAGATGGAGTGATATCTGCACAAAAGGTCAGCCGCAGGAAGTGGACGTGAGCAAGAACAAGAGAAATGGAAGGCAAAGTGTCAGTGGATAATTGTCTTTTATGATGGCTATTCAGATCAAAAGCAAGTACCCCGAGACTCTGATGAGAGGAATTGGCCACCTTTGTTCCTCATTCCGGGTGGGCCGACCTGGTCATACGCCCCCCTCTAGGCTGGAAAAGGTCAGTGAGAGTGTATTTCTGTGTGTAGCAGGGCATAACTTACAGCAGGGGTAGTTTAACAGCACTATGTCGTCCAGGCCGATGTAACCCTTCTGCTCGGATGAGACTGTGGCTTCAAAAACGATCTGCAAGGAAAGATATGAAAAAGTGAGATGAAAAAAGAGAACAATGTCAAAGACATGATGTGAGGTTTATGAATTTGTAACCGGTCCAAATCAGCCTGCTATGAGCCACTCTAACAGGGAAACCTCTTGAAGCCAGGGAGCTTTTGATCCGGGTCACGGCACCAACATAACTGGTCCTACTTGTGCTGCTCCATGCAGGATTTGAACTAGCATCAACATGATTCTCAGTTTATGTGGGGTCACATTTATCGCTGCTCAGCAAAATTTCACTGGTGAAATCCAGGCATTTCAATAGGAATCTATATGAGGTGGACAAGTTCCCCATGCAGTTTTCACTCATGTTTGCAATCGCTGACAGAACAGAAAGCTGCAAAAATCCCTACACTATTGACAATGGACCTTTTTTTTGTCTGAAGAAATTTGTCTAAATTTCACTGAGCTCACGTTTACATATTTGAATTACAAAAAAAAAAACAAAAAACATTGTAACTTTTTCCTCAAAGTTGCACTATGGTAACATTTAATCACAGATATGTTTTTTTTTTATTATTATTATTATCATTATTATTATTATTATTATTATTATTATTATTATAGATACATAAAAATTAAAAATGCTTTGGTAATTTTGTAAACATAGTTACTGAAAAAAAAAAAAAAATCATATTTTAAGTTTATATCATACTATACTGTCACTGACCCACTGGTGGGATGCTTGGCGCTTTTTTTATTTATTGCCTTTTTTTTCATATCACATATTTTAGTAATCATCATCAGTTATCATTTGAAAGCTTACGAACTCAAGATTCAGCCTATCAAAACCGTTTTGAAATCAGATGTTGCGTTACCATGGAAACGGTACTTTAATTTATTTTACCGAGCTCCTCCCCTAGTGGGTTGGGTCATGTTTCATACTACAATTGTTTTTTTTTTAGCTACTTTATAGTGAAATCCTTTTCTAATTTTGACAAAACACACATCGTCGGAAAGTTCTAAGTCTCTTGGTTCCATATTTGGTGTCTTTGTGATAGAAGTGATATTTGGACATAAATTTATAGGTTTGTAACAGAAAATCAACAGAATGTTGGTGACACCCAGTGGCTATTTTTGGTACAGCACCTAAACAAAATTTCATAGGAACTTAAATTTTTGTGATATCAACTTCAAATTTGGAACACAACTTGGTTAGACATATGGCTTTTATTTGATAGCAATTTTAGAGTAAAATATATTTGATAAAATAAAAATTTTGCATAAAAATAAAAAAAAATGTTTAGTACAATATATTTGATTTACAGTAAATTTAAACTTCTTCTTTAAATTTTTCATACTTTGATATTAAAGCAATAATCTGCTGAGTGTCTTCTTTAAAACAAAGCATTCTATAATCATTTAAATTTGTATAGTGCATTTCATGTCTATTCTCAAAAATGGGGGTGACAGTTAAGGGGTTAATTTAAATTTAATTTAAATTTGTCTCATTCATTCATTCATTCATTCATTCATGTACATTGCTTTAAAAAAACCTGATCAATAACATGAGCTAATAGGTAGTGGGACTGGTATTCTAGATAAACACAGATCTGTTTTAGCATCTTATGAGCACAACAGCTGTACTATAATTACTAATAGAACATCCCTGTGATTGTTATTATACCAGATGTTCCCATATCACACTATCTCTATAATATCTTGCATTGAAGCATGTGAATGAGCAAAGTGCTTTTTCCTTTTAATTTGTTTTGCTTTTTTTCATTATACACTTGGTGTGAACAGGCCTGCATGTGTTCTTGAGTGAGTGATTGAACTGTGTCTGCTCCCAAAGGTATTTCTAACGCTGCCTCTTATGTTTCAAACAGATTCATTATTCTTTGCACTCTCAATAAACAATACAATCTTGGCTAACTCAAATACAAAATTGATCACTTACATGCAATTCTGCCTACCCACAAGGTAGCGTTTGCTCATGTAAAACGTTATGCCAGAGTTCGCTGAGCTAAAGGCATCATGATTCAGCACAACAATCTCCCTGTTTTGACCTACCGATGAATTTGACTCAAGACTTGTGCTCTGCTGAGAATACAGATCTTGCTCTCTAGTGGCCAATTACACTGCAAGTACCCCACATCACTCATCCGTTTACACAACCTTTAGCCATTCTGCTAACAAAGGGAAGACTGCCTCCCCGGCTGTTTTATTGTTGTACAGGCACAGATAGCTGATAGATGTCCTACCGCTCTGAATCAAACAACAAATGAGCTGGCGCCGCTAACAGCCAGCCAATCAAAGCTGAGCTGCAGCTAGCAAAGGGGCCTGACAGTGCACCAGGGTTTCTGTGAAAACTGTCCTTATCTCCAGAAACATATTTAGTGATGTTTGCTTAAGCAAGCAGGTTTATTACTATTGCTCATATGTGGAGTTTTGAACAAACCCATAACCCCTTTAAGTATTAAACATCAGACCATAAGAATTGCTCACAGCCCGGAAACCACTCAGACTGTGGCAATGAGGTACTGTACATGTAAGCGCCAGTCACATTTCTTTAGAGGAAATTGATTGATTGATTGATTGATTGATTGATTCTGTGCAAGACACTGAGCAGATTAGCTGCTGATTCAGGTCTGTATTGATCAGTCCTCTTTACACCTAAACCCTCTTAAGATTTGACACATAAAGTCACTGATTTACAGAGCGGAGGAGAGTCAAACTGAGTCATTTGTGGAGGGAGAGTGATAGATAGAAAGCAAAAAAATGGCCAACAGAAAAAATAAAGACCCAACTAGAGGCTAAATTAATTAAATGAACTGTTTAATTAATTGTTTTACAATCAAAATTTCTCTTACAATGGAACTCTATGGGACACACTGCACCAAAATGACGTTTACTCCCCCCATACTTGGTTGGGATAGAAAAAATCAAGAGTGGGGAGTTGGGGTGGAGGAGAGATGCTGGAACCAAGGTGAGTCAGCTCAATATATATGCCTCCTCTCATGCTGATTGGTTAGATTATCTGAACATGCTCCTCCTGAACTTTGGTAATAAAACATCATTTAATGATTCTGTGAAACCTATCTATCAAACTGTCGTGACAATTATTTTTGTATTTTTTTCTCAAATAACTTTCTTACAAAACAAATAGGGTAAACGTACCTATTAAGCTCACCAAAATCTACATTGAGACATTTTTAGTGCACAGGATATTGGTTTCAGTTCAAGAAGTTATGTTAAAATAATAATAATAATAATAAAAATCTCTCACACAATAATATTTAATTTTATTTTAATTGACAAAAGCATTTCAATTAAGATGTACAGTGGGTACGGAGAGTATTCAGACCCCCTTAAATTTTTCACTCTTTGTTATATTGCAGCCATTTGCTAAAATCATTTAAGTTCTTTTTTTTTTTCCTCATTAATGTACACACAGCACCCCATATTGACAGAAAAACACAGAATTGTTGTCATTTTTGCAGATTTATTAAAAAAGAAAAACTGAAATATCTGATCATCCTTGAGATGGTTCTACACCTTCATTTGAGTCCAGCTGTGTTTGATTATACTGATTGGACTTGATTAGGAAAGCCACACACCTGTCTAAGACCTTACAGCTCACAGTGCATGTCAGAGCAAATGAGAATCATGAGGTCAAAGGAACTGCCTGAAGAGCTCAGAGACAGAATTGTGGCAAGGCACAGATCTGGCCAAGGTTACAAAAAAATTTCTGCTGCACTTAAGGTTCCTAAGAGCACAGTGGCCTCTATAATCCTTAAATGGAAGACGTTTGGGACGACCAGAACCCTTCCTAGAGCTGGCCGTCCGGCCAAACTGAACTATTGGGGGAGAAGAGCCTTGGTGAGAGAGGTAAAGAAGAACCCAAAGATCATTGTGGCTGAGCTCCAGAGATGCAGTCGGGAGATGGGAGAAAGTTGTAGAAAGTCAACCATCACTGCAGCCCTCCACCAGTCGGGGCTTTATGGCAGAGTGGCCCGACGGAAGCCTCTCCTCAGTGCAAGACACATGAAAGCCTGCATGGTGTTTGCTAAAAAAATACCTGAAGGACTCAGATGGTGAGAAGTAAGATTCTCTGGTCTGATGAGACCAAGATAGAACTTTTTGGCCTTAATTCTAAGCGGTATGTGTGGAGAAAACCCACACTGCTCATCACCTGTCCAATACAGTCCCAACATTGAAGCATGGTGGTGGCAGCATCATGCTGTGGGGGTGTTTTTCAGCTGCAGGGACAGGACGACTGGTTGCAATCGAGGGAAAGATGAATGCGGCCAAGTACAGGGATATCCTGGATGAAAACCTTCTCCAGAGTGAACCTCAGGACTCAGACTGGGCCGAAGGTTTACCTTCCAACAAGACAATGACCCTAAGTACACAGCTAAAATAACGAAGGAGTGGCTTCACAACAACTCCATGACTGTTCTTGAATGGCTCAGCCAGAGCCCTGACTTAAACCCAATTGAGCATCTCTGGAGAGACCTAAAAATGGCTGTCCACCAACATTTACCATCCAACCTGACAGAACTGGAGAGGATATGCAAGGAGGAATGGCAGAGGATCCCCAAATCCAGGTGTAAAAAACTTGTTGCATCTTTCCCAAAAAGAGTCATGGCTGTATTAGATCAAAAGGGTGCTTCTACTAAATACTGAGCAAAGGGTCTGAATACTTAGGACCATGTGATATTTCAGTTTTTCTTTTTTAATAAATCTGCAAAAATGGCAATAATTCTGTGTTTTTCTGTCAATATGGGGTGCTGTGTGTACATTAATGAGGGGAAAAAAAAATAACTTAAATGATTTTAGCAAATGGCTGCAATATAACAAAGAGTGAAAAATTTAAGGGGGTCTGAATACTTTCCGTACCCACTGTATGTTCTGTAGCATCTGTGCTATGTTGCTAAAACTATCTTTTGGATCTAACTGTAATTATTTTCACATGCAGGTTCCAGGTTATAATATGCAAAAGTCTAAATATTAATTTCTTAATTTTGCAGTAAGAAGTTAAAACTACCCCCCCAAAAAGGCATAACCACCTTAAAAACTTAAAAACACCTTAACAATTATTATTGTGCTCAATCTTGTGCCTATTGGGTTAATCAACACATAGCATTGCAGTCAAGAGTACCTAAACCAAGACCAGAGTGTGTTGAGACCAAGACGAGACCAAGACTTTGAGGGGTTGAGACAAAGACCAAGGCAGGGTGAGACCAAGTTAAGACCAAGACCAGACCAGCATTTCTCAAATTAATCTAAAAGATCCACATTTACAGCCAATGAATGTCTTACTGCCAGAAATGTCTTATATTTAATAAATAAATCAATTAGAATAATAAGACATTATATAGAGCTGTTACCAAACAAATGAAATCCTTAACAAAATTCATCTTTGCACTGCAGAGGTGGCACAGAAGTTGCATCTGAATCACTACAAATACAACTGCATAAATATTGCTGAATTTTTTTTTTTTTTTTTTTTTTTTTTTTTTAATACAATATGTTGGAAAAATAAAATGATAATTTTAAATATATAAAAATAAAACCACCAGTAGGTGGCGGCAAATCACTTAATGAGTGAGTCAGAATCATTTATTCAACTGATTCCTTCTAAGCAGCTGATTCATTCAGTAATGAAACGCCGATGTGTGTTGCTTGAAAACGTACAACAGGTTTGTTGTGGATTTGTTTGGAATTATTGAAAAAACTGTTTAAAATTGTGTCTAAAATGTAATTCACTTAATATTAACTTATATATATATATATATATATATATATATATATATTAATCTTTTGGTCACCTCAGCTTAGAAGGAGAAAGATAGTGGCTTGGGCCATTGTGCATGTCCCTGATTTAGTACAGTATGTCTGTAAAATGCTTGCACAAAACATTAGAAGAAACAGAAGGGCTGGTAGCATTGTTAATATTTGATAAAGGCTGCTTGTCATCTCCAGCACCAACAGCACTGGCAGCAGCACAATACACATCAGAAAGAGGAAGGTGGATTTTTAAATCTGCAGCTCATAGTAACTGTCAACTATTTATCTCATTGCTATTATTTCCCATATTCAACCCACCAAATGTCTTGAGCATCAACATGATAGAGATCAAAATACTGCAGGCAGGAAACAATTGCTTGTTGGCATACAAGCGGAAGCGTCTCATTTACACCAGTGGGATGCTGTTGCATACCACGTACGGATCCATTTTATCAGGGCAAGCTCAGGAGCGGAAACACAAATAACAGAAAAAGTCTTTTTCATATCTTACAAAAGCCTTGGAAAACCAAGGAATGTTGACAATGCGTTTCACGTCTAGCACAAACCCCTGGAGAATCTCCAAGAGCACTCATGCATCTTAACATGAATTGGACCCCACGCGCTAAACCCTGTCAAACCCAAACCGAAAAAAAAAAAAGAAGAAAAAAAAAACCTCTCAAGAAAGATTCACTTCAGAGTGGTTAATATTTGGAGGGATGTTATTTGCCTATCTGTTACCAATCAAATTAAAACATACTGTTTGTGTATTACTGACTCAAATTTGAAGGGGATGAGGGTTCAATCTGTCTTAATGATTGGCTGCATCAATTAGCAAAGCATGTTAAAAATGTGTCAAGTTTCTTGGCTCATTGAGCTGGATCATGAACAGGAAGCTTTTGAAAGGGACACACTAACAAACATACTGTATGCGGTATGTGTGCAGGCAGAAAGACTGTGCCCCACAGCGGACTCCATCCAAGGCACAGTTGTTGAGCTTATATTAGGCGTATATGGGAAACCATGATTTGAATGAACATTTGATTTGATTTATCTGTGCAGCTGTGCTCTCAAGACACAGGAACATAATGCAATACAAATGAGGTACCAAATAAACAATTAAACTCTACTAATCAGCTAGAAACATGGTTGCACTTGGCACTTAAAATGATGGAAGATAGAATGATGAAGACAAGTGAGAGCCAAGAAAAGACCGGTGGGAATGGGACAGGGATGGGACAGTCATGTAAAAGGAGTTAAGAGGAAAGAAGATAAATGATCATCTACTGGGCAAGTGTTTGGACAAGAGTCAAAGTCATTCCTAAGCTTATTACAACAGCTTGCAACAGCCAGATTGCAAACCCACTGAATATTCACAACTGTTTCTTTATTTTTTTATATATTCTATTCTCTGTTGTTCTCTTCTTTGTCTTTCCTTCTGTTGTTCTCATTAATTTATATTTGTCCAAGCCAAAAACACCCCCTCGTCATATGATGCGCATGTGTTGTTTGTTTAGTTCTATAGCTGGTGTAAGTCAACAGAATTTTTCATATCACAATTCCATGCAAAAACACTTATAATAATTACGAATTTTAATATTACAATTTAACAGAACTGTTTGTAAGGGATAATCCATGGTTAGCTGTGCATTAAACGATTTTAATATAAAATATGAAAATATAATAATTGTGTTACCACATAAAAAACAAAACAATATCTACAAATAATCATCAATTATTAGATGTGTCCGAAAAGGAGCGGGATGAAGCAAAAGCTTGTTATTTACCCTCCCCTTATACAACCATTTAAAATTCCAATATATATTAAAAATAATTTTCTATATATACTATATCTTCATAGCACAATAACAAATAAACCTTTTTTTTGTTAAACTCAAACCAAATTTTACCTTTTATTCCAAACGACCCATCACCTTTTAGTCTTAATACAATCAATCTTTTCTAATTAAAGTTCCAATTAATTACTGAGAGAGAGAGAGAGAGAGAGAGAGAGAGAGAGAGAGAGAGAGAGAGAGAGAGAGAGAGACGTGTATATTGTCTGTATCTGTTCTCTCTACTAATAATGAATATGAGAGTTTAATTACTTCAAAAACAGTGATGTTACCCTCTTATTGCTAAAAAAATATAATGTAGCGATTCAGTAGCAAAGCAATTTGGGTAACGCTTTAGATTACAGCTCAGAAAGTACTGCGTAATTAAAATGAATGTACAGTGTAACTTTCGGTAATTAACTATAAAGTACATATGTGTAGGTATAAGGGAACAATTTTGGGAAATAAAGGGTTAACAACCAGGAAAATTAACAAATTGTTTATACTGCAAGTATTTTAGATCTTATTCTACTATTATGATAGGCATCAATCTTTTGGGAGCAATTTAGAGAGAACATGCACTGCATAGCTTTTTGTAATAATAGTGTACCAACACATAAAGACTTTTTTAAAATTATGGGGTACATATCAGTACATTTATACACTAATGTTTTGATAGCAAAAGTGTACTGATTAAGTTTGGGCTACCATGTTTCAAGGCAAGTAAAACTAAAACTAAAACTATCACCTATATATATATATATATATATATATATATATATATATATATATATATATATATATATATATATATATATATGAAGACTTCAGATGCAAAAGCCTCTAAGTGCCATCTGAAATTTTCTTCTAAAATGAGCATTTTTATCAAGCTCATATGTTTATGTTCAGTTATTTCACTTTAATGGCAATGAAAAGGACGTATTAATTGCCATTAAAGTGAAATTACTGAACCTAAACATATGAGCTTGATAAAAATGCTCATTTTAGAAGAAAAGTTCAGATGGTACTTAGAGGCTTTTGCATCTGAAGTCTTCATATATAGTCTTCATATATACCATCTTCATATATACCATCTTCATATATACCGTAGGTGGTGCTTGTTACCCTCTTGTTCTATGAAGTTACAAGGTAAATGTGACATTGTGGACTGCAAATTTAAGAAGCTGTGTGTTGCCCTCTTGTTTCATGTAGCCTAGTTACAGGTTAAGTACAATAAAAATACATACACAATCTGATATCATTGACTCTCAAAACTGATTTACAGCACTTTTTATTCATTTCTTCATTTTTTTTAAATTAAATTTTCATTTCAGATACTAAAGTCCTGACAGAAAGTAGAATGTTTTGCCCCTTTATTTGTTTCTCTTGCTTCTTCTTCCTCCTCATTCCTCTTTTTCATTCTTTCCACTGATGAATCTTAAAGGGCACCTATTATGCCCATTTTTACAAGATGTAATTTAAGTCTCTGGTGTCCCCAGAATGTGTGTGTGAGATTTCAGCTTGAAATAAATGTGCCTTAAAGGGGTCATATCATGAAAATCTGACTTTTCCCATGTTTAAGTGCTATAATCAGGTCTCTGGTGCATCTACCAGCACAGAAAATGTGAAAAAGGACAACCCAGTAACTTTGTTTTGGTAAGCCTTTCTCTGCAAGCATGAGACAAATCGAGCCGTTCTGATTCTGCTCCACTTGTGACATAGGAAGGGGATCTTATTATAATATTACCGCCCGCTCCACGGCACCGCCATTGTTTTCGCAAGCAACAAGTAACATTGGTCCTGGAGTGCAGCAGCAGCTGTCCCGCCGTTTAGCTACAACCCTGATCAAACACACTTGAATGTCTTCAGGATTACTAAAGCTACGTGAAGGAAGGTGAGTTGTGTCAGAGCAAAACTCTGCAGGACAGCAGCACTCAAGAACACCCTTCCCTGAGCTGCTGATATGACTCAGCTATGTAAACATTATCAGTGATCTGTTAATGGCTAGCAAACATAACAGGAGTCTCCATAAACTCCTGGCATCTGAGCCACTAAGGACACAGTGGTGTCATTTTATTTATGGAGGGAATGTGGCTAGATAAATTCATATAGCAGTATGTGTAAGTCATTAACACTAGAATGGTTCACACGATCATCAGTAAAACACAGGATTTGCACAGAAATTGATTCTCAAAGATGAATCGATACAAACTGATCCAATTTCATTTATATTTATTTTGTGATGTTTGCAAATTGTCTTTCTGAATGTGTTTAGTTAGCACATTGCTAATGTACTGTTAAATGTGACTAAAGTTACCATTGTTTCCACAATGTCCAGAGCCATTTCGTTATTTTCATTTTTAACCCAAAAACATGTGTAGTCTGTATAATTCATAAACGGATCTTCATTCTTATTGAGTCTCTCCAACAGTGTGTAGCTTTAGCCACGTTAGCCGTAGATCATGCTAACAAAATCATTCAGAACAAGCAAATATAGCAAACATAACAAAATTATTTCATGCATTCTGACTTATTTACACTGTTGAAGAGTTGGATTCTCATGCTAAACATGGCCAAAGTTTCAAAACACGAGTTGGACGTATGATGGAGTATTTTTGTGCCAAATGACTACTTCCATTTTCAGTAGGCTACAGGTTTCAGAGGGTTCTTTTCAAGTGAGTCCTGTATGATGTCAAAAGAAAGCGGAATTCCTTGTATAGACACTTCTCCCTGATAAGCGTGCACACACACACACACATCACCTACAGCAAGAGCAAGAGCACGCCCATCACAATGAATATCAGTCAATTTTATTACGGTTACTTTTCTTAAATATGACATCCTTGATGAAGTATTCAGCATTCAAATGCGACCTCCGAACGACGAAGCCTCCAAAATGAGACACAGCTCCTGTCACCAAAGGAGCGTGTTTTTGGTTGTGAGGGAAAGATTACCTTTTTCAGCTTCCCAAAGAACCCAGCGTTAAGGGAACAGTGGATGAAGTTTGTTTTTCCGGGGCAGCAACGGAGTTGTGCTATATGTTTGTTTGTTCCCGGGATTTCGGTAATGAATACTTTGTAAACAAGTCCCAGTTCAGCGCTGGATTTGCATGTCGCGGGTGGTGAGTAGGGCTGCATCAGATGTCTGTGTTTTGTTGGCAATCGGCACACAAGTGCATAAAATGTAAACAACATGAACGCTTTTGTTCCCTTTATATTTATAATGATGTCGCAGCTAGCAGACATCGCAGAAGCTGCGCTCGTGACTCTTTAGCTCTGCCCACAGCACTGACGGCAGATACACCTCCAGGAGCTCGGCATTTTCCGGAAAGGCTCAGTTTAGCGTATCTATCTTTTATAAATATGACAAAACTAAAGAATTTTCGTAGATATGAAGGATGCATTGTTACTCTATATGTACTCAAGATTAACATGAGATTGGCAGAAACTGTGTGTGATACAGAGGTTGCGTTAGACTTTAACATTGTCCGTCATTTTGACGGACAGGGTCGTAAAAATTCCATCATAATCTATTACTACCCGTCATTTTAATTTTCATATTTTAATTATAATCACACATTTAATTGCTTTTATTTTTGTTCACAAATAAAAGCAATTAAATGTGTTATTATAACATTTGAACAAAAATAAAAGCAATTAAATGTGTTATTATAATTAAAATATGAAAATTAAAATGACGGGTAATTCACACGTGAAATTTCTCTGTAACGTTACTGTTGTATAGGCTACATGTTGGTAGCCATTAAAGAAAACGTAGTTTCATGTTTATGTTTAAATAGTCCTATGTTATATTTTAAATTCATCTATTTGATTATGAAAAGTTAACAGCATGAGTAAGATGCATCATGAGATGCGCAGTATATCCGGAGACATGGAGAGGGTCAGACATGATTTTAAACACTTCATTAAGTTTTATTTTGTAGAAAGCCTTTCTTTAAAGTGAATTTCGTTTTGTAAAAATTGTATCTTAATTTTAATCAATGTTTCATTAACCAATTGCCTGGATGTAATAAATAAGAAGCAAATATAGCAGACAATATAATCATGACATGGAGGCGCGGGCGCGATCACTGGCGCGTGAACTGGAACCGTCAGCTAAATGAACCGAAACTTAAGCCGGGGACACACCTAACGATTGTAAGGCCGATTATGAGTGTAATTTGATACTTACAACTGATCATGTCCAATCGCGCCGAGTCAGAGCCAGTTGCGTTCAGTCGGTGTTTACAGTTGGTGCTTAAAATCGTGCAGTGTGCTGCGTCTAACGATTCTAGTCTTAGAATTTTTAGAAACAGTCATTGCCAGTCCTCCTCACAAAGATTCTTCTCAAATTTGATAATTCCCACTTCTGAAGTAGTGATTACGAGCAAATCGCATTCAAGTTTCGAAAGGAAAGTCATTTTTACAATAGCGCTGAGAGCACGTGAAGGCAGCATAATATTTGCGACCGATGACGTCTCTGTTTCCTTGGAGACTGTGTCAGGCGATTGTAAACAAGCGGCGAAATGGCGTCAAAAAACGTTTGCAACATAAATACACATTGGACAACCGGTATGGAAGAAAAACTGGTTGAACTCTGGCAAGAGTACGAATACAACATATCTTCGAAGGAATAACGTACCATAATAGAAGTGATAAGGAAAGAAGCTGGGCTGCTATTGCGGAAGCTTTGAACGTATCAGGTACAGGACCGGATTATCCATAGACGGGATTGGGCGAGTGTCCTGGGGCACCAGCCAATAGGGGGGCAACAAGTGATAAAGATAATGACTAACGTTAGACTTTTTTTTATCATGTTTTGTATATATATTATTTATCTGGAAAGATACGGATACAAAATTAACAGTTAATGATACAATATATACAGAGAGAATATAAAGAGCCCTGCCCCTTTGATCGCGAAAGTGAAAGTGCCATTTGAGGTCGCATTGTGGTAGTATAATTTACTTCTGTGGTAATTTAATGGTCTGTACAGTGCCGTTTCAAGTCGAACAAGCTTCATTGAGGATCGCAGCTTATCGTTGCTTAACAACGGCGACACCACCGGAGTGCAAGCTCTAAAAATAGATTAATTTACCAAAGTTTACTCACCTCAAATTCTCTCTGTTGAAAACAAAGTGCTCGTTTTCCTCTTTTTTTTTTTTGTTATTTTCCGCACAAATATAGCTGCAGATGAAGAGCGCCAGCTGTTTGTTTACATCCATTTTCAAGATCCCGCGCACAGTGTGTTGCTTAGCAGCGGTCTCAATCGTAAACGTTTGTGTTCTTCTCCGACTGTCAACGATTAAAATCGGCTCCAGTTGAAGGAAACAATCGGTATGTGTGTTCTGTTCAGTCTTAGAATGTTTCAGCTAATTGTTAGGTGTGTCCCCGGCTTTAGCGGATGCTTGCCTCACAGACATGAGAAATATATCTATAGAAAGCTTTAAATACCTACTTTAACGAAAACGAATTAATTCAAAACGAAAAGAAATGGGCTACTCTGATTATGTAGACTAAACCGAATGAAGTGCATTCTCTCTCTAGCGCATCCACAAGGAGATGATGAGAGTCAATATCAACTTCATCTTTGCAGCCGACATTGATTCAGAAGACATTACTTTATTAATAAACAATTAAAATGTCTACTCACTGTTTTGCGCATTCATGAGACCAATATCGATTCGTAAACCATATAGTCGATCTCTTGGTAGGCTATATGCTGTTTTCAGTTGATGATTAAACAGTGCGCCTCCCATCCAATAAATCGCAATAGAGAATGAGAATTACGTCACAATGTTTATTTATTGGTGTTTTTTTTTATCAGAAAATATGAGAAAATATTATGCATATTTTAAAAAAATAACCCAATAAACATTAAAAGCAACACAAAGCGTTAAGCTTTGTGTTGCTTTTGATTTGGAACAAAAGTCTCAGATTTCAAATTCTGTCCATTTCATTAAGAAATTCAAGCAATAAATACCGTTTTGGCGCTCTTTAATGTGGCGTGATAGAGAGTTGTAGCTTCTGGGTACTCGCCTGTGCGTTATCAGTATCAAACGTATAGCAAAAGATTCGTGCCAGTTTAATTTTTGTTCTGGATCCAGTGCTCTGCTGCTACATTGGAGCGCACTCGCCACCAACTGGACAGGGGTGGGAATTACAGTTACAATTTACAGTAGATCACCCTGAGTGTAATCTGTCACCGTGACGGACGGCCTTCAGATTTTTCCGTCATTGATAAAAAAATTCCATCAACGACGGAAAATTTTCGGTTAACGCGACCTCTGGTGTGATACCAAAAAAACGGCTTGATTTTGCCCAAATCGGCCAAATCTGACAACCTATAATAAATTATCTGTGGGGTATTTTGAGCTGAAACTTCACAGACACATTCTGGGGACACCAGAGAATTATAATACGTCTTGTCAAAAGGGGCATGGTAGCCCAAACTTAATCAGTGCACTTTTGCTATCAAAAAAATACTGTATAAATGCACTTATATGTACCCCATAATTAAAAAAAAAAAAAAAAAAAAAAAAAAAAAAGCATTTATGTATTGGTATACTATTATTACAAAAAGCTATTCAGTCTATGTTCTCACAAATTTTTTCCCAAATGTAAGATTTTTGCCTATTATAATAGTAGAATAAGTACCCCTTCTAAAATACTTACAGTATAAATAATTTGTTAATTTTCCTGGTTGTAATAATGCTGAAAGTTTTCTGTGATGGGTAGGTTTAGGGGATAGAATATACAGTTTGTAGAATATAAAAGTAATTATGTCTATGGAAAGTCCCCATAAAACATGAAAACCCAATGTGTGTGTGTGTGTGTGTGTGTGTGTGTCTGTCTGTTATAAAGTAAGATTCAGCTACCAAGGTTACATACTTTAAATGCGACCTTGAAATAATAACATGAAAATTTAACAAAACTTTCCATTCCAGGTGGCCCTTGAAGCCATATTTCCACGGTCGTAGTCTTGTCTTGGTCTTGGATATGGGTGGAATCTGATTTTTCTCCTCACACCAAATGAAAGTAGTGGAAACAAATTCCACTGGACCTGGTTGTGTGGTGATAAATCAACATTCAATTCTATTCTAACCTTTTGAAACAATGAAAGTCCCACAAGAAAAGGAATCTTGTCTGACCTTTCCTGAACACTTCGGTTGTCTGTCCAGACCTGTCTTCTGTTTGCACCACATGTTCTCCCTGCATAATGACTAGTCTCTTGGTGCACAATAAATCCACCATCAATAGATCAGGTGTGGATATTGGAAATCAATTGTATACAGGATGAAAAAAGGGGGCACAGGACAGTTCCCTGGGGTATTAAAAATAAAATTAATAATAATAATAATAATAACAATTACAGTCATTTAGTGTGTAATTTTAATCACAAACTGAATTCACTATAATTCCAAGTGTTTAGCTCTCTTTTGAGGGAACTTTTACACTGTATATCAGCTGCTGTACACACACAATGGCCGATGCAGTACGATGACGTCACAAGGTGTGCCCCAGCTTATAAGAAGGGTGCCTGAGAACATGTCATAAATATACTATTTTATAAAATATATAAGAACATAATTAAGTGCATACTTTTCTGTCATGCATTTGGCAAAAAGGTTTTGAAATCTAAGACAAGTGCAACTCTGGCGTCACAGGTGTATGTTTCATACTTCTTGTTAGTACGGTGTGCATTTTAGGACATTCTCCAACCTCAGTCATACAACGAAAAGGCGTCATGCCTCAGACTAAAAGGATTCATTCACTGGACAAAACAGCATCGCACCTTAGACTGAAAGGCTTCAGGTCTCAGGAAAAACGATGTCAGGTGTCAGGTCTCGTACAATTAGGCATCGGACTAAACAGCCTCAGACCAAAAGGCATCAGACGAAACTGATTTATTTTGTAAATTTGTATAATTCGCTAGTTTTATTTGCATGTATAAAAAGTTAGCTGAACAACACATTGCAACTAGCTTGCATTGCAAACTATCATGAACACTTATGAAAATTAACCATGGTTTTATTATAGTAAAAGTGTGGTAACTATGGTCGGATTGATACTATTTGTATAACAACAGTTTTACTACAAATACCATAAACTATAGTGTAGCAAAACCATGGTTCATTTGTGGTTACCATGGTTAACTACAATAACCATGTTTTTTTTTATTTTATTTGTAGTAAAATCATGGTTAGTAGTAAAATCATAGTTAATATTCATAAGGGAAGTAAAATAATCTTTCGAGCTGTTAGACTGCATTGTTATAAGCACAGGTGTTTTGAGTACAGAGGTTACCGAGGAAATGGCTTTATTTCTGCTGTACCAGCACCACCTACTGTTAGAGAGTCAATTACATTTTAATTCAGATAATTGCTGTTTTTCTGCATGTTCTTTTCTGTACAGAACCTGACCAGTGTAATAGTTTAATTAAAGCTGTAAGAATAAAACATCAGCTAGCCTATACCTTACCTTTGCCATTCAGCCCAACCGTGGAAAAGCGGATTTTATGAGCAGTGCAGTGGTGTAATGGCAATTTACATTAAAATCTTTCATTACAGATTCCATTTCCAAACAAACCAAACATATAGATGACCCCTTGAACTTGATAAAAAGATAATCCATTTACCATCTTGACTGGAAAAAACAATTTTTATTGTCAAATTTTCCTTTATTTTTGCTCATTTTAGTAAACTTTCACATTAGCTTGCACATACTACACTGTAATTAATTGATTGGCTGGAAATAGTGACCTCTCATTGTTTGATTTAGTATTAACATCATAATCATGAACAAAATCTTTCCATTGCTTTCTATTCAAATATTTTAAAATTGATCATCCGAGAGGTCCAGCGGGCTGTATTTAAAGACATTGTGGTCTAGGGTTACATATGTATGGCCAGTGTATGGCATGTTTGGACACGTGCCTCAGACACTGGGTTTTGCGAGGGCACGTCCCACAGCTGACACAGTGTCTCATTCCCTTTCTCAGGGAACCGGGGTTTCATATGCAACCCCAGGCGTTTTCAAGTATGGTGTCATATTAACAGATTTCTTTGTGATTTTTGACATTCTCTCTGCTTGCTTAGCTGTTTTTTTTTTTTTTTTTTTTTTTTTTTTTTTTTGAGGCATGCTGTATTGTGAATACAGACATGACTAAATGGTGTTGTTAGTCAAGTGGATTATTCACAATATGCCTACAGCATGCCTTGAGTACCTTACTGCTTATAAAACGGTTATAAAACGGCTACCACACAATACAATTAATAAAGTCGAAAATATGTGTATTAGTATATTACTTTTTTGTAGTAAAATCATTAGATTCCATTTCCATCCTTACACCAGAAAAATAGTCCCTGACAGTGACAGTAAACTGTAGTTCTTTATTTGCACAAGAGTTAAAGGATTAGTCCACTTTTAAATACACTTTTCCTGATAAATTTACTCACCCCCATGTCATCCAAGATGTTCATGTCTTTCTTTCGTCAGTCGAAAAGAAATGAAGGTTTTTGAGGAAAACATTCCAGGATTATTCTCCTTACAGTGGATTTCAATGGCTACCAACAGGTTGAAGGTCAAGCGGAAGGTGAAGCGGAAAGTACGTTCAAGGCAATATTTTGTTTATAAAGCATAAACGGTTGTATTTTTTTCGAAAATGACCGATCAATTCGCTAGATAAGACCCTTATTACTCATCTGGTATCGTTTAAAGCCCTTGAAGCTGCACTGAAACTGTAATTTTGACATTCAATCTGTTGGTAGCCATTGAAATCCACTGTAAGGAGAAAAATCCTGGAATGTTTTCCTCAAAAACCTTCATTTCTTTTCGACTGACGAAAGAAAGACATGAACATCTTGGATGACATGGGGGTGAGTAAATTTATCAGGAAAAGTGTATTTAAAAGTGGACTAATCCTTTAATTAGCAGACTAATAACCGGTAAAACTTGAAAATAAGGTACTGCTAAGCTTTTGGTGAACTATAGTCTCAGTCGCCTTCCTCCTCACACATCTATCAGAAGTCATATCGCTCTGGGGGGAGCATGACTTATTAAAGTTTGAAAACCTTCACATTAAAGCAAAGCATCAACACAGCCAGCTTTGCTAAGCCTGATGTCTATAGAGCCCTTAGTTTGCAAGTAACTGCTCAAATTGGTTTCACAAATGTGTCGTATCAGCCTCACAGGGAGAACTCTACAGCAGTCTTGGGTGACAGCAAGTGCTGGAGCCAAATGATCCAGATCCTTTGTGTTTTCCCAGGTAGGATTAGGAGGAGGGGGAAATGATATTCTTAATACAAGCTGCCGCCCCGTGGGCCTGACTGCTGATCTCATCTCTACAGACCTGCTTGGGTACTAACGCAGCACTCATGTGCCCTCTCATTCCTTCATTCTATCTTTCATTCATTTCTTTTCCTCTCTCTATCCTCTGCTGTCACCCAAAGGGAGTAGCCTATACGCGAGTAGATTTAATCTATGTGAGCCGGGTGAAGATGCACGAAAGGTTTCCAGTGACCCCTGAGCCATAACTGAGAGAGATAGAGAGCGGGAGAGGAACAAACAAGTCAAACGGACACAGATTACAGAATGAAAGGATGGAGGAAAGAGAGGGTGAAAAATGAATGTACACCACCAGTAAAGATTGGGATAATTACTCACCAAGTCTGCATTTGTTTAATCAAAAATACAGTAAAATATTTAAAGGTGCCCTAGAATTAAAAATTGAATTTACCGTGGCATAGTTAAATAACAAGAGTTCAGTACATGGAAATGACATACAGTGAGTCTCAAACTCCATTGTTTCCTCCTTCTTATATAAATCTCATTTGTTTAAAAGACCTCTGAAGAACAGGTGAATCTCAACATAACACCGACTGTTACGTAACAGTCGGGATCATTAATATGTACGCCCCCAATATTTGCATATGCCAGCTCATGTTCAAAAGCATTACACAAGGGCAGCCAGTATTAATGTCTGGATCTGTGCACAGCTGAATCATCAGACTAGGTAAGCAAGCAAGGACAATAGCGAAAAATGGCAGATGGAGCAATAATAACTGACATGATCCATAATAACATGATATTTTTAGTGATATTTGTAAACTGTCTTTCTAAATGTTTCGTTAGCATGTTGCTAATGTACTGTTAAATGTGGTTAAAGTTACCATTGTTTCTTACTGTATACATGGAGACAAGAGCTGTCATTATTTTCAATATTAAACACTTGCAGTCTGTGTAATTCATAAACACAACTTCATTCTTTATAAATCTCTCCAACAGTGTAGCATTAGCCGTTAGCCACGGAGCACCATAAAACTCATTCAGAATCAAATGTAAACATCCAAATAAATACAATACTCACATAATCCGATGTATGCATGCAGCATGCATGACGAACACTTTGTAAAGATCCATTTTGAGGGTTATATTAGCTGTGTGAACTTTGTTTATGCAGTGATAGAGTCGAGAGCTAGGGAGGGGGGCGGAGAGCACGAGCAATTAAAGGGGCCGCAGCCTGAATCGGCGCATTTCTAATTATGCCCCAAAATAGGCAGTTAAAAAAAAATGAATGAAAAAAAAATCTATGTGGTATTTTGAGCTGAAACTTCACAGACACATTCAGGGGACACCTTAGACTTATATTACATCTTGTAAAAAAAAGTTCAATGGCACCTTTAATATTATGACAAATTATAACAATTTAAAAGGACTGTTGTCTGTTTTACAGATTTTCACAATTGCTAAGACACTAAACCCCATTCTCAAAGGCCAAACCCATTGGTCAAAAAAGTCACTCTTTCTGTAGTTAGACACCATTTGCAAATCTCATGCACTCTTTTTGCAAAACTCTAAACATTCTCACTCACTAAAACACATTTTGCACTGTGACAAAACAGTAAACACAAGTGGCAAAAGTTTAACAAATACAACACAGTTGTCATCGTTTACACGCAATGGCTCAAAATTGTTCACGCTTGTTTCTAATGATTTGATCAAACCAACTGTACAATATAAGCCTGTTCAGAGTACACATGTGCACTGAATGTTGATACCAAGAATGGATGGAAACAATCTGAGAGGGAGAAGAGGATGAGTTTGTGTAGGAGGTGGTGGACAAGGAGGAAGAGGATGAGGACGAGAAAGAGCGATGTGTGGAGTGTTGTCAAGGCTGGATCTAGCACACCAGAGGTTTTTTTTTTTTTTTTTTTTTACTTTGCTTGGCAGAAACACATTGCCTGTGATGTGGACAAAGTCCTCTGGACTCAACATCAAGACATGATGCTGAGGCAGAATGAATCTCTCATTGACTCAGATTTTGCAGTTGCACAACTTTTTTTTTTGAGTGTACTGTAACATGCTTTTCATTTAGAGTTTTCTTTGACCTTTTGACATTTTTTTTTTTTTTTTTTTTTCTGTAACGTCATGCTCTGGATACTGTGCTATCTATTTTTCAAGTTGTGTCTAATAAATTATCTGTAGTGTTTATATAATTACTGGCTGTGTGTATGATCTGGAAGCATTGTTTGATTTTGAGTACAGGTAAAATGGATTTGAGTTGATTGATTTTGCCAGAAGAGTTTTGTGAATGTAGTTTAAAGATTTGGTTTTGTGTTTAATGTTGTGAGAAATGGGTGAAGTTTTCATAAAAATGTGTCTTATCAATTGTGAAGAAATGTAATACATTTTAAAGTGCCCCTATTATGGTTTTTCAAATTTGATCTTTCATGCAGTGTGTAAAATAGCTGTTTGTGAATGTAACCTGTCTGCAAAGTTGTAAAGTCCACGATAAATAAAGTTATTGTCTCCCAAAGTGAAAAAATCGACTCAGTGAGTCGTCAGGAATCCCAGTCTCACTTCCGGGACCTGCGTATGTAACATGGTAACACATTTGCATAATGGCCACCTAAGGTCTTCATTGGCTGCCCGCGATTTCTGCTCTATAAAAGCAAGATTGTCTGTCGTTCTTATACTTTGATCATTGCTAAAAGATGGAGCAAGATTTGTGTTACAAACTTTAATGATACATCAGTCATTCACATTAGTGCTCAGCTAATGTATGCACTGTTATTGATACAGTTAATGATACAGTTCCCACATGGGCACCGCAATAAATTAGAAATGTACACATTGGCTTGTTGATGGGCATACACTTGTTAATACTGATGGTGAGGAATTACAGTTGCAACATCTCATAATGTACATAGTGTAACTGAGTAGCGTATTACTGAGAAACGTCCTGCTCAGGTTGTGCTTGTGATGGAGGTTTAGGTTGCAAAACTAGTTCTTCCAAAGTTTCATCAACCGCTTTTGGACAACACCCCTTGGACTGATACGGTAAAATTGATGCCAATGTTGTTACTGTGTTTACATTGTGTACAATTGCTGAGCTTTAGGAAGCCTACGCCGCTAAAATTCAGTTATGGTAATGGGTGTTTCGTTTCCAACACACACTGTAAGCGGTAGCCCAATCATAACAGACTGGGCCATCTGGCCAATCAGAGCAGAGTAGGCTCTCGGAAAGGTGGGGTTTAGAGAGACTGAATCTTCGGACGAGTCATTTGAGAATCATAGAAAAATGTGATGATCTGCAATCTATATTATGAAAAAATGAAAGTGTTTTTTGACCTTTGATGCATGTAAACCTGTTGTAGGAGACCTCCGAAACAAAATTATAAATGTTTAAAATAGCATGATAGGGGCACTTTAAAATGTTATTTATTCATGTGATTTAAAAGCTGAATTTTCAGCAGCCATTACTCCAGACTTTAGTGTAAAATCATCCTTTAGAAATCATTCTAATATGCTGATTTGGTGCTTTAAAAAAATATTTTCAAAGTGACTTTGTTCCATATATTAGGGCTGTCACAATCTCAGATTTTTCACTACACAATTATTGTATCAACCAAAAAATGTTCGTCCAATCATTGCATTTGGTCCGCAATGATAGGATGTATTACCTGCCTGTCAACCTATGTATTTTCATACCTCTGTATCTCCGACGTGTTTTATTCATATACACGTTGTGTTGTAGGTATCTATAAAGTTCACTCTATTCTTCTCCGAGTGCAAAGGCGACTTACTTGTATGCATTTTGGGAGAAATGGGTGAATTTACGTGATGTTAATCCAAAGATCCGATTCTCTGAATGAGCATTATACATTTTTTTTTTAAAGGTGCCCTAGATTCAAAAATTTAATTTACCTCGGCATAGTTGAATAACAAGAGTTCAGTACATGGAAATTACATACAGTGAGTCTCAAACTCCATTGTTTCCTCCTTCTTATATAAATCTCATTCGTTTAAACGACCTCCGAGGAACAGGCGAATCTCAACATAACACCGACTGTTACGTAACAGTTGGAGTGTACGCCCCCAATATTTGCATATGCCAGCCCATGTTCAATGCATTACACAAGGGCAGCCAGTATTAATGTCTGGTTGTGCACAGCTGAATCAACAGACTAGGTAAGCAAGCAAGGACAATAGCGAAAAATGGCAGATGGAGCAATAATAACTGACATGATCATTGATATCATGATATTTTTAGTGATGTTTGTAAATTGTCTTTCTAAATGTTTCGTTAGCATGTTACTAATGTACTGTTAAATGTGGTTAAAGTTACCATCGTTTCTTACTGTATTCACAGAGACAAGACTGTCGTTATTTTAATTTTTTTAAACACTTGCAGTCTGTATAATTCATAAACACAACTTCATTCTTTATAAATCTCTCCAATAGTGTGTAATGTTAGCTTTAGCCACGGAGCACTATCAAACTCATTCAGAATCAAATGTAAACATCCAAATAAATACTATACTTACGCGATTAGACATGTTGCATGACGAACACTTTGTAAAGATCCATTTTGAGGGTTATATTAGCTGCGTGAACTTTGTTTATGGTGTTTAAGGCAAGTGCGAGCTCTTGGGGCATGGAGCACGAGATTTAAAGGGCCACACACCCTGAATCGGCGCATTTATAATGATAGGCAGTTAAAAAAAATAATTAAAAAAAAAAAAACTATGGGGTATTTTGAGCTGAAACTTCACAGACACATTCAGGGGACACTTAAGACTTATATTACATCTTTTGAAAACATGTTCTTCGGCACCTTTAAATGAAAAACACATTAATTTACCCATATTTGACAATCAGAATATATATCATATAATTCATGATCTAGTTAACAAGTTTGTAAATATTTTTTTATAAAACACAGAAAAATAAAATAAAAGTGTGGACATGTCATGTAGAGCTATTGTGCCTGCATAACGTGTCACCATGGAAATAGGTTCGTTCAGGCTCAGCTAGAGCACAACATGTGCACACCCTAGCTTAAAACTGATCATAAGTGACAGTTTTTTGATGTTACAAAAGATTTATATTTCAACTGCTGTTTACTTAACTATTTATCAAAGAATCCTGAAAAAAAAAAAAAAAAAAAATGCATCACTGTTTCCACAAAAAACAAACCAAAAAAAAGCAGCAGACTTTTTTGTAGAAACATGAATGTGTGTGTCCTTCAGCCTGACGCTCATGTACAAATTGTTTGGTGCTAAAGGTCCATTCGTCATCGGTTCGTTTAGATTTTTTGTGGCTGTTTGGTGTGAAAAGACCTTTAGAAGGCAGCTGCCTTCATTTTAGAACAGCCTTCGTATTGCCGGTGCACCTATGGAGCTTTAAACGCCTCTATATGTAGGCAGCTCACTAGGGTTTGGAACAGAGTTTATGTATTCCTCTGAATGCTCTGCTCCGCTGCCTCATAACAAGCTCTTGACAACACAAATGCAGAAATTTATCTGCTTCTATATGTGCATTTGCATCTGTCCATGTTCCTTTACAAAATTACACACAACATTCATCACACATTTACATATAATGAATTGCAGTGTCATAAATGACTGCAGGCAGTTATTACAAGCTAACTACAGTTGACTAACATGTCTCGCCACATCCAAAACACCTCAAATTTACCATATTCTCTGTGTATTTCACCACGGCACGTCTGAACCAACTAGACACCACACAAAAAAATGAGACAGAGAGCGAAAAATAGAACCAGAGGGCTAAGATAATTTCTTCACATTGTCTGTCTGGAACCCTGTGGCGCACTGTGTGTGTGTGTGCGTGTATGTGTGTGTGTTTGTGTGCATTGATCGTGGCAGGGCTGTAATCTCATTAAGGCTGCTCTGATTTATGGAGAGAGGAGCGATACGGGTCAGGGTTGTGGAAGCCACACCGGACCTCCACTTTCAAGTGAGTCCCACACAAAAGCGGGGGTCAATTGACTGTGCACTTATATACATACACACACACACACACACACACTCAACTTACTGGTCATTATGGGCTTTTTTTGGGGAGCAAATGAGGGGCGAGTTATTAATCATAGCCTTTAACAAGGTGACAGTGTTCTGTGCACTAACCATCAGAGGAACAAGTGAGTCAATAACACACACTGCTGACCAGAGTCGAGAGCTGAGGAGACTATTTAGTGGTAGGAAAAAAGTGTGTGTGTGTTTGTTTGTATATTATATATATATATACACACACACACATATCAGTGGGTCTAAATTAAGGAAAACAGTATTTTCCTTTATCTTTTAAAATAAAACAGCTTAATGTACTCAACTGACACAATCTAAAGATCCTTTTCCAGTGCGCCCCACTTTTTCTTTTTTTCTTTTCTTTTTTTATGGTATATACAAAACAGAACCATCAGTGAAAAATTTGGCAGTAGTAATGGATTGTCCATTGCCGTCACCGGTTTGCCAGCTTTTCAGTGGCATTTATATTAGCTAAAGGTTCACCAAAAATGTCATCAGTAGTATTTTTTGCAGCAAAAAAGAAGAAAAAAAGAAAGAAAGCCATAAATCAACTGCAAATATGTATTTTGCAATAAGTACATTAACATACGATCACATATGTCATTGCATAAATGCCATTACATAAACAATTTAAAATTTAACTGAACATGATCCAGTTGATGAATGACAGAATTAACTATTAAAGGGGGGGTCTAATGCTATTTAATGCATACTGACTTATTTACACTGTTGGATTCTCATGCTAAACATGGCCAAAGTTTCAAAATACGAGTTGAGCATATGACGAGTTGAGCATACACTCCATCAGAGTTCGGAAAGTATTTTTCGAATATGGCCCTGTATTAAGTAATAAAGGGCGGAATTTCTTGTAAAGGGACTTCTCCGGGAAAAGCACGTGCACACACATCAACCAGAGCGAGAGAGCATGCCCATCAATACGCTTTGTTCGGGTTACAGAAGTCATCAGCAGTGCTGCACAGGACTTGCTTGAGAAAGATTTTTCTTTGTTTTTAGACCACAAAATCAACTATGTCACCAAAGAAGTGTGTTTTTGGTTGTGAGGGAAAGATAACCTTGCTTTCCAAAGAACCCAGCATTAAGTGGAGCTGGGAGATTTGTGGTCATGCATTACATTGATGCGCTCTCAACATTTGTCATTAAAATAACCATAGGAACCAGCTTATATTTACTATCAAAATAAGGATGAAGTCGTGTCTGAAAGTTGCAATCACTTTTTTATTGCTTAAATCAGGGGTGGGGAACGTTGATCCTGGAGGGCCATTGTCCTGCAGAGTTTAGCTCCAACCCTAATTAAACACACCTGAAACTAATCAAGGTCAGATTATTTGAAACTGAAAGATGAAGCGGTCACAGCGATAAAAGATCATGAGTCGGAACCGCTGGTGGTAAGTAAAACTGCATCTAATGTCTGTTTTGTTGGCAATCGGTGGGTAAGTGCATATAATGTAAACATCGCGAATGTATAATGAATGAAAAGTTATCCAGGGATAATGCAATGGTGTATTGTGTGTGTTTAAATACATTTATTTAGCTGACCATCGATAGCTTTGCTATGCAAAAGCTGCGTAAAAATCTCTTTAGCTTCGACCCACGGCACACCCCTAGGAGCTCGGCTGTTTTCAGAAAGACAGCGTATCTGTCTTTTATAAATTTGATAAAACTAAAGACCCTTCGAAGATATGAAGGATGCTATACTACTCAATAGGTACTCAAGATTAACATGAGATTGGCCGAAACTGTGTGTGTTATGTACAATCAGAGGTAATTTACTCTAAAGTCAAAGTTTATGTCAAAGGTTCAAGGATTGGCCAACACTTTTTTTTTTTTTTTTTTCCCCAGTGTTTGTGTTACATTTAGTACATTTCTACCACAATGCCAAACAATTACCATTGATGAATCAAACATTGATGAATCTTTACTGATCCAATGACACAATCCAATCATGCTCAGAAGGTTTCAGCTGAATAGTAGAAAAAGTGCTTATACATTACCGTTCAAAAGTTTGGGGTCAGTAAGAGATTTTTCATTTTTATTTAAGAAGAGATTTCTTTCAAAAACAAACAAACATACATCTACAGTCTATATAATGTGAACCCACAGTGCACACTCTAATAATATGTGCATCAAAACAACATTTCTAAAAACAGATTTCTGTAAAAAATCTGAATATTTAGGTTTCAGGATTGTGACATGTAACTTGCAAGGTAAAGTCAGTGTGCATTTGAGTGTTTGTGATGTTATTTATTCGTCTCACCTGGTACTCGCTGGGCCAGAAGGTGCTGACGGCCAGCTCCACCTGATGCCATTGCCGCCCCTGAGAGCCGGACACATTCCACACGGCATTTCCCCGTGAGCCACCATTTACACGCACATACACACTCAGGCTCCCGGGACTGTGTCCGTCACGGCTGTACAGAAAGTAACTGAACTGCACACAGTGTGTGTCGTTCTCACTCAGCGGACGTAACATGAGCTGAGCCCGCTGTCCCGCACCATACTGAGAAGAGTTCACCAACATGTAGGAACCTAGAGAGAGAGTGAGAGAGAGATTATTTTTTTGATTTACTTGGCACTGTTTTTTTTTTCTATTTGGACCATTGCTATTTATTTTGTTAAACTATATGAACTGCTGTTTGAAACCCATACTCTGTGCTCTCAGACAAAAAAAAAAAAAAAAAAAAAAAAAAATCTAGCAACACAGACAAAACATAAACAACTACTACATGTCTCCGAGCAGTACACAGAAGTGGTGTACCATTTCTGAATTATTCAGTGTTTCTGAATGAAACGGTTGAGTGAGTGATTCAATGACTCACTCATTACGTCGCTTGTTGCCACCTACTGGCATGTAACCGGCAGAAAGAGTCACTGAAAAATCCACACCACTAATGCACATGTACAAATTACTCTTCGGCTTTTGTGTTGGGCAACTGAGATGGAGCTACTGCTAAGCTCAAATTTAGACAGAGTGAGCATAAATGATTGCTGTGGTGTTGGGGCAGGCAGAGTTCAATGTGAGTAATGTAGTTTAAAGCAGGTGTAATCAGTGCAGTGATGATGGCAGCTCTGCTCGGGTATTCCACCATTATTAATCACGCTGACACAGTTATTAAACCTCTAATGTCTGCCACCAGGGTACCACACAAACTACATCACATACAGAGAGACACAGTTTTAAAACTAACAGGTACAAATTAAAGAAACCCCAACAAATATTACAAAGACATTAAGTGTTGTGGCACAGTGACATGTAAAAATATTTTGATTGCTCAATTATCTGCTGTCTTTTTTTTATCTCATTTATTTTTTCCCCAGATTTTTACATTTCATAGAAGAAAATGTAATTAGTGTCAGTGGCAAAACTATTCTAGTCTCTGTATATGGCTCTGGTCCCTTCTTTTATGTAAATCTATGAGATTTGTTTCGCTAGCTTTATCATTCTCCGTTTGAAAGACTAATTGCTTAAAACAGTAACAGCATACTTCTCAAGTAGCATGGTTTAAGGTTTAATTTATATCTATAGAAAAAAAATGGTTCAGGATGACAGAGTGAAGAATAATACTTAATTCACTATGAACAATAACAGATCTGAATAAAGACAAAAACTTTACTGGTGTTTCCCAGATGTGATGCTTTTCTGAAGCTCGACACGCTGTTTTCTGGGCTGGAGTTCAGCAAAATTACAGTTTTCAATCGTCAAAACAGGTGGCAGCCATTAACGATCAATTTGAGTCTCTTGCTTTTGTATTGTTTTTGCAATTCATAAAAAATAAACTCAAAGCTGTTATAACATCTGTCAGGCACCTACTCAGCTGGCCTTATTTATCAACTAAAGAACATATTTTCATTCATTTAGAACTGCACAGAACCCATAGATATTCAATGAGCCACAGTGCAAGAACAGACAAGTGGAGTTAAAGAAATAAATATAAGGATCCCAATCATTTTTGAGGAAAAAATTAGACAGTTCTTATGTAACAGAGGCCAGCTTGTGAGAGCTGTTCAGATACATTTCACCCCCTGCCAGTTGCACTAACGGCTGATGTTAAAAGCTATTGTCTTCAGTGTCTTTGTTATGCTGATTGGCACTGGTTAAAATCTTGCTCAGATTGGTGCGAGTAGGACATTGGCGTTGTGACCTGGATGGGGGTGAGTGTAATGGAGGCCAGTTAGTTTGAGCTGTATAACCAAACTTCACTCCCCTGGCTTCAAAAAGTATGCTAGAAGTTTTTAGCACCCAACTCCCATGCCATTTAATTTGACACCGGTTGGCAACCCGCTCAGGCAACCCGCTCAGGGGTGTGTTTCGTGTAACTATGTAACTCACTGCATAACTACCATAATTCAATGGTTTCTTAAAGCCATTCTGTCACAGATTTGTCATTCAATCATGTTGGTTAATAATGTCATGCAGGTGGTGGAGTAATAACTTATTTTAATTAATCCCTTTGAGATGGAATTAATCCCATTTTAGCTATATATTATAAGGACATGGCATCTGATGACTAATTCTCATTTTTCTCAGTTGTTGCTTTATATCCAGATTTAATAATAGGCTCCTTTTTATGTATAGATCACATACGCACATGCAAAAATGACACTTTAAATCTCTTGACAAAATAAAAGTCATAAATGAAATTTGTATATATTCGAAATAAAAGATATAGATTGTACTGAATGTCAGCTTGCTTATTTTGAGCATGTCATGCAAGCAATAAACTATGCTTCTAACCACAGGTCGAGAGGCTGTAGTTCCAACTACATGACTTTGCGATGCTGTTTGTAAATGTTCATTGGAACTATGGTTTCGGGAAACACTGACTCGTTGAACTATGCTGATAATGACAGCTTGCGACCATAGTTGGCTAACAATGCTTTTGGGAAACGCACCCCAGAGTCATGCAAGTAGGACGTTGGTCCCATGACCTGGATGGGGCTGTAATGGAGTGTAATGGAGGCCAGCTAGTAAGCGATTTATAGGTTTCTTTATAGCGCTTTAGAGTTTCACTGGATTAAACTGCAGTGACAGACAGGGCTTTTTCTCAAATATAATATTACCAAGTATTCTTTTATTTCAATAAAATAAAAATTTGTTTTAATGTAAAAATTTAATTTGTTATTATTATTAAAAATAACTGCACTTGTTTCTGAATATTGATATTGATCTAAATAGTGTAGCCTACTTAGATAAAGCAATATTCAGGTGCGAATAAAACAAATAAAAACAAGAATGAAACTTGTAAATAAAATAATTTTATATAGGCCTATACAATTTAATAATGTATAGTTTTATATATAAATGGGGTGTTTGTCAACTGAAGGCATGCTTTTGGAGTTTCCAATTTTGACAGCTCTGTAAGCCTACTGGAAGCACAGTACTTTTGCTCTATACTAAAATATATAAAAAGTAAAATACACAAATAAGATTTTAAATTTCTGAACAAATGAAGCCGTAATTCATGTCATAAATACACATGCCTGGGCTGGATGTATTTTAATGTTAATACGTGTTTCCCGAAACATTCTTAGTTAAAGGGTTAGTTCACCCAAAAATGAAAATTCTGTCATTTATTACTCACCCTCATGCCGTTCCACACCCATAAGACCTTAATTCATCTTCGGAACACAAATTAAGATATTTTAGTATCAATCCGATGGCTCTGTGAGGCCTCCAAAGGGAGCAATGACACTTCCTCTCTCAAGATCCATAAAGGTACTAAAAACATATGTAAATCGGTTCATGTGAGTACAGTGGTTCAATATTAATATTATAAAGCAACGAGAATATTTTTGGAGCGAAAAAACCAAAAAAACCAAAATAACGACTTATATAGTGATGGCCGATTTCAAAACAATTCTTCAGGAAGTTTCGGAGCACAGGGAATCAGTGTGTCGAATCTGCTGTTCCGAGCACCAAAGTCACGTAATTTCAGCCGTTGGCAGTTTGACACGCGATCTGAATCATGATTCGACACACTGATTCATTTGTGCTCCGATGTTTCATGAAGCAGTGTTTTGAAATCGTCCATCACTAAATAAGTCGTTATTTTGTTACAAAAATATTCTTGTCGCTTTATAATATTAATATTGAACCACTGTACTCACATGAACCGATTTAAATATGTTTTTAGTACATTAATGGATCTTGAGAGAGGAAGTGTCATTGCTCCCTATGGAAGCCTCACAGACCCATCGGATTTCATCTAAAATATCTTAATTTGCGTTCCGAAGATTAACGAAGGTCTTACGGGTGTGGAACGGCATGAGGGTGAGTAATAAATGACAGACTTTTCATTTTGGGGTGAACTAACCCTTTAAGTATTCCTTCTGTAAGTCATACATTTGTAAGGTTGGTCTAGACCACTCTTACCTATACCTTATCACTGTTGACACTGTTTCCACCATTGTGAAAAAATCTTCTTTACATCTTATTTAAGTGTTTAGATCTTTACATCTAATTTAAGCTAATTTAAATGTTTTTATGCAAATAAAATAAAACTGTCATTACACTGATTGCTTGTTAGCTTTTTAATTATATTATCTAAAGGTAAATACTACATAAGCTGGCAAACCAGTAAGTAGTAAAGGCTTAGGGGTCTATTTAAAGGGAATGATTGTGGTGGGGAGTTTGGTCAAACTATGACAGAGATACAGCGAATAGTTGCGCTAAATTAAAGATGGCGCCATTTAGTGTATGTGCACTATTTCATCTGTGAAAACTTTAGTCCCCTGGCTACCATGTCAGAAGCTGCAATTAAAAAAAAAAAAAAAAAAAAAAAAAAAAAAAAAAAAAAAAGCAAATTCAGCAGCTTTTAAATCTTGTTGGTCTGACTCAGGGCCAGCACCACAAGGGGCAAAAGGGGGCATTGCCCCCTCAGATCTGATTTGTGCCCCCTTAGTTTCGATTTGTCTCCCCTTCAACCCTGAAACGGGGTTGATTTTAATGCTTTGTTGTGTACAATCACACCAGTGTGATTAGAACGATCAGTGCATCACTTCTAAATTGAAATGTGCTTAGGCGCTGAGCCAGAGACAGACGCACCCAGTGCTTGTCATATATATCATACTATATTTTCAACCACATCAGGTTTATTTTAGGTTTCAGACATTTAAATAGACATTTGAATGAAGTATGTAAAAAAAGACATTTTGTTTAATTCCATACACTGATGTCTAAGGAGCTGCAATAATCCTTTCACTTATTTTATTATGTATATTCATGTCATATTATTCATATCAGATACACATTGTGTATGAAAAAGTATACTCTATTCTTCAATGGCCACTTACTTTTATGTATTTCAGGGAAAATTTCGTAAATCCGATAGCTCTGAATTGCAGTGCAAACTCATCACGCGACAAAACACATTCACTTCCACACATTTTACAGTTGAATATATCATATAATTCATGATATAGTTAACAAGTTTGTGAATACTTTGAATAAAAAAGGAACAACTAAATAAATGTAATACCTACATATCTGTCAGCTCCAAGGAATTAATTCGATTAATACAAAGATCCCATGAGTCTTGATAAATGCAATTTCTACTTCTGAAGTGCTTCTTTTATAAAGACCACCGCTTTCTCACATTACACAGTGAAGCAGCCCCTGTAAAGAGTGAATTATTGATTCTCGAGCCATCGATATCTACCAATTCAGCACCAGCACCATGGACAGCAACTGGTAACGTCGCACTTAAGAAGGTATACCTTAAGCAACCTCCTTAGGTATATTTCGGGAAACATGTCTAGAAAAGGTATAACTTTAGTTAAGGTTTACCTTTAGATTCTTCGTAGCGCGCTAAGAGACAACGTTATCGGGAAATCCAACATAGATTTTTATTTTAATTGTCAGAATCTATCATACATGATCACAAACATCACAAACATGATCACAAAAAAAAATCACAAACATGACGCTTAATTTATAATTTAATTATAAAATTATTAAATTAAACATAATTGTATACATACAGTTTATTAATATGAAATGTGAATTTATTTCAAAACGAATTAGATTTCAGAGGCATCCACAAATAAAGGCACAGCGGCCGCACTCCAATCAGCTCTAGACCATTTAAAAATGTTGAATACACAAATAATATGTTTAGATTACATCTGTCTATGAAAAAAAATAGCAGTAATTGATTTTTATTGATATTTTCAAAGATTATTACCACAATACTGTCCTTATAAAATTAATGTTATTCACTTTACTCTGGAACCTGAACGAAAAAATATTTTTTTTTCCTAAGAATGAACCGAAATGAAAAAAATTACAAAAACTTTTTAATCCAACTATTTGATACATTTCCCCGCTCCCCCTATCTCTGGCTTCCAGTGGGGAGACCTGAGTTGACGTCAGCCTGAAATTTTTTAACCACTGCCCATCTTGTACTTCTAAGTTGGAGATCTTCCCAGGGCAGTAGCCTGCCAAGCTAACAAACTAACATATAATTGGAAATAATGAAATACATCATTGAAGATAACAGATAAAACGATCTCTGCAGGGGTATTTTTTCCTCAAATTTTGATCTGGAGATATTTTCAGCATATTTGCCACAAGACTTGGTTAGTTTCAGACCCATTTCCAGGGGTACATTAACAAACAACAACAAAACATGGCACATATAGTTCAATAATGGTACTTTTTCATTGCATCCACTGCGAATAACTTAAGTCGAAGGTCAACAGCTGCCCTCCATCTGCATTTTAAATTTAAAGCATGTTGTTTTTTTTTCCGCTTGACTGTTTCAAACAACAACCCGCTGAAGAACAAGTTTGCAGCTCCATCGTCCGGAAGAGAACATAAGCGTTTGTTTTCAGACTGACTGTCAGGTTTGTATGCATGAGCGCTCTCATGGAACGGACTTTAGAGCTGTGGCTTAAAGAGAACAGAGGATAAAAGAAGCTTCTTAAATCAAAAGTCCATCTGACAGTCTTTATGCAGATCAGGGCCTGAATGAACATCAGTGCCTGCGGTGAATTGCTATGACAGTCACAAATGAAAAAGTGTTGTATCCTGGGAGAACTCAAAGCATCAGAATGAAACTTTTAAATATAGGCTACTGGCAGTTTTAGCACTTTTGAATGCAGCATTCTGAATGGAAATGAGACGTTTCCTCTATTTTGTTGGTGGGTTATAACTGGGTGGGTGATTGGAGTTGCTCAAATAAACTAAACTTGCTCATTTAATATAGTTTTTCACATTTACTTATTTTCTAAAATAAGTAAAGTGTAATTTTAGTATTAGTTATATTATAGTTTATATAGTCTATTACAGTTTACATTTTGAATAAGCTTTTATTTTATTATTATTATTTACCGTTAGTTCAGTTTTAGTTTTTATTTATTTCCAGTTAGTGATTTTAATATTAGTTGATACATTTAATATTTTCCAAGCTACCATATGTTTACTATCCATGTGCCATAGTTTACATGGTAGCTGTGCAATATGGTCATGAACATCAATCATTCAATCAATCAATAAAAATAAATAAATAAATAAATACTGATTTTAGCTAAAATTTTAAATTTTATATGTTTTCTCGCATAACAACTTAACGCTTCTGTTAAAAGACGTCACCATTTGAAGCACATTCTGTCTCACTCAATATGTCCCATGGAAGTAAAATGGGTTGTAATTGCTGTTTCTTATTGAATTTGAATTCATCAGCAATTTGCTTTTCATGAGCTAGCACTTTCTGTGGAATTAAAGTGGAATTAAATTGGAATCATAACAACCTGAACTGTCTGTTTTAACACTGAAATTGTTTCAGACATATTGAATTACGATGTTAAGAAGCTGAGCTCTTTTGTGGCCGGTATAGCTTGGGATACTTCAAAGCATGAAATAGTAATAATGTCTGAACCTTACAAACACCTCCAACATGCAGTCACAGTTCCACTCGCACCCGCCACCCATGCTGCTGTAATCACGACTGAGCTTCCTGGAGGCTCTGGGTCTATTTCTCAGAAGTTATTAATTTCCCTCTCCCCCTCCTTACTCTTCCGGCACATGTAGAAGCCTGCCTCCTCTCAGCTGAAGGGTGTGAGCGCCAGGGACCATGACCCAAATGAAATTTTTCACACGCTCATTTTTCTAGAGCCCATTTTCAGGCCCCGACAGGTGGTGGAGGAAGGACAGAGGTCAGACAAATAGATCGTGGCAGAGCACTGCTGGAAATCTGACATCAGAAATTATACAGTTCCTTATTTACTGATTGAACTGAAGCAGTGTACCACTTAAAGAGAGTCTAAATATGATTAATGTAATTAATAAAAAAGAACATTCTGAGTTTAGTGCATCTTAGTTCACCCAGGGTTCAATCACCCAAAAATAAAAATGCTGTCATTTATTACTCACCCCTTTGTTGTTCCACATCCATAAGGCCTTCATTCATCTTTGGAACACAAATTAAGATCTTTTTGATGAAGTCTGAAAGGTTTCTGTCTCTCCATAGAGATCCAACGCAACTACCACTGGTAGTTGCATTGGATATCTATTAAAAAGAGGTAGTTGAATTCTTAATTTTTGTTCCGAAGATGAACGAAGGTCTTACGGATGTGGAACGACACAAGGGTGAGTAATTAATGACATAATTTTTGGGTGAACTAACCCTTTAAAATTCTGTTATCACCTCATCCTCATCTTGTTTCAAACCTGTATGCATTTCTTTCTTCTGCTGCACACAAAAGAAGCATTTTTATATGAAGAATGTTGACATTTAAACAGTTTTGGTTCCCATTGACTTCCATTTTTATTTGTTTTTATCCATACAGTGTTAGTCAAAGGGAACCAAAACTGTTTGGTTTTCAACATTCTTTAAAATGTTCTTGTGTGTTCCACAGGATAAAGAAGTTACTACAGGTTTGGCATAAAGGGTGAGTAAATGACGACTGAATTTTTATTTTTGAGTAAACTATTACCTTAAGACCTACAAACAGCATATATGACATTAACACAGAAACTAATTTTGAGTTGTCTATTAATTTGTAAAAAAAATAAAAAATAAAACAAGCATTGTGTTTATAATAAAGTAGATGGATGGATGGATGGATGAATTAAATCAATCAATCAATCATCTGCAACATGACCTGTTTTGTACTGAGCAGCCATCTTATCTTTTTTTTTTTTTTTTTTTTTTTTTTTTTGAGAATGTTAAACCATGTTCAAAGGAATTAGTTTAGGTATGGAATTAGTTTACGTTCGGCACACAGCCCCTGTGTCTGCTGTACTACTGAGTAACACATAAGGTCATCCACCTTGAACAGAGGTCTCACCTCTAAAAGAACAGCTTTAAAGTGCAAAAACACATTTTGTATAGCTGATGCTTTAACAAAAACACAAGCTGCAGATTTCTGCTTTTAACTCTTTTTTTTTTTACACTTGTCCCATAGACTTCTCATAGTCATATTTTCAGTGCCATAATGTAAACATGATGCTTGTGTTTTGGCAAAATATGGGCCAAAAGGATTTTCTCCATTTTGAACCCAGAACATTCCTTTAAGACACTTGCAAAATGACAGGCACTATGGCATGAAGATTATTAGCACACCCTACAATGCATACTAACATGTTGACATTTTGACAGGTAGACAAACAGCAGTTTTTGCCTGTTGTTCCTTTGAATTAACTCTGACACAAATAGAAAAAAAATAAATAAATTAAAAATCTATAAATTAAAACCACCAATGTCATTATTTGAAGTTCAGTAACTAGCTCATTAATTTGCCATGCTCATTAACTACCATGTTTTCTTGCTTAGCTCATTGTGACAATGAAATCACATATTGTAAAAGTGTGTGGCCTCTCAGGAGTGTATATAAATAGACCCCATATCAACGTCATTAGCTTGTCAACGTATGTGGCTTAAAAAGAAGCATTAATTCTAGAAACAGCCCTCCAATACAGAGAAACTCCTGCCAACCACTTTGCCAGATTCCCATCCTCCGCTGAAACTCGTATAAAGTTGGTCGGGAACGCTAGAGGAAAGTGTGAGAGAAAGCGAGCGAGTGGGTGGGTGAGAGAACGATGGAGGAAAATCGAGAGAGAGGGCTAAAAATTGTCAGTGCAGAAATATTTTCCATAAATTCATAAACGCTGATAAGACCCCATCTTTCTCCCATGTGCCCTGGCCAAGGACGAAGGAACATACATTAAGAGATTAGGAGCAGCGCATTTCCATCACCCCGCTGAGAGCGAGACCCACGGGCCCAGCATACGATTTTATCAAACACACACAGAGGCGCAGGAAAGGCAGCACTGGTTTCAACTTCATTTTCCCTCCTCCGCTTCTTTAAAAACCCTTCTTAACCTCCGCCATCAATAATCTGCCTCTGCTGTCCTCTGTATTTCATCAGAGTTATGCACTTAGTTTTCTTAACATATATATATATATATATATATATATATATATATATATATATATATATATATATATATATATATTTATACAACAGTTCTGTCTGGTTCTCGATTCAGATTGGCTGATAGCCATGCGATATTTCAGTGATAACAGCACTCCTACCTTTTCACCGTTTGTATCACTCCACTAGAAGCGACCGTCATGGCGGCCGATCAAATCAACCGTAATTTTTGAGAATACTACTTTTTGTACCACAAACTGTTGTTTTAATAGTTTTTTAGACAAGAATGTAGTTGTTTAGACCTGAAATATGTGACTCATATTTAATAATAGCGCCTATTTTACAATTTGTTTTGACGTTTTCAGAAATGCGAGCTCCAGGGCGTCAGCGGGCGTTCAGTGCTTGTGTACGCGGCGAGAACAGCTTCATCTCGGCCAGTGCTTCGGGGATTTACCTCTGGCTCTTATAGTGGTTACTTTTGCTTCAAACCTGCTAAATCCCAGCATCAGTCCATTCAGATACTGGTTCATTGGCAGAAATCTCTAAACGCCACTTCCCTTTTTCAACAAAAGCCTCTAAGTCCACAGAAGAACCAATTGGAAGACACAAATCAAATCATATGATTTCAAGATGAATGCATATAAGCCGGCTTTCAATTGCCAAGCTGCAAGTTTTTATCATGTTTTGTCCTTCGTTACAGTGGCAATGACAGAATTTTGCGAGTATCAAGTAAACACAACAGTGTTCCTATTGCTGCTGCAACACTGACAGAAACAGACATTTTACTATGTGTTGTTTTCCAAATAGTTGGACTTAGAGGTTTTTGCCAAAAAATATGGATGCACGATATATCGGCCACCATATCGGTATATGTTAATTTTTTTAATGTTATCGTTATCAGTCAGATAAGAAAATTTGGCAGATATATTAAAGCCGATAAACAATGGATTATTTCCATCAGCTAAGACTGTCCACCATGATGGTTTTGAATTGCTTGAAATATGATTGAAATCAGTGTTTGAAGGAAAACTCTGATTGGGCAAGATGCTTTAAATGCAATAAAATGATGGGAATAACATTCAGAGTTACTAATTGCACTTGGTGTAAATAGCACTTGCCACACAACACCCCAATAGTCCGTACAATACATATAATACATAGCTTGATGTGTTTATTTAAACTATACACAACATTTTATAACCTTTTATAAAGTTACACAATATGTTCTTGGTTTCCAGATTGTTTTTTAGCAGTACAACTGTTTTCAACATTGATACTAAGTAATGATTCTTGAGCACCAAATCAGCATATTAGAATGATTTCTGAAGGATCACATGACACTGAAGACTGGACTGTACCAAATAGGTACAGCCTTGTTTAGCATTGTACCAACTAAAAATGTTACCAAACCCAAACTTTTGAAAAGTGTATATTGTTATTATTATTATTAAATGTATAAACTGTTTTACATTGGTATATGTAGATAGACTGTGAATAATATGTGTATCTGTGCAGATATCTGCCAATAAAACAAACACTGAAGCATTTGATGAACAAAAGATTATATATACTGTATACCAATCCTCTGTGCTGTTCACAAAAGACTAGTCCGAACTACAATCATTGGATTTTTTGCATGAGCACTGCCACAGTCCAATACACTCTCTCATTGCAGGAATCCTGTTCAATAGTAAATGAAACAACATTGTAAAAGAAAGCCCTTTTTTAAGGACAGATAAATAATTTCAGCTCTTCATATGTTGACGTGTCAAAATACTGAAAATACTGTCAACGTAGTATCACATTTAATCAATTCAATGGCGTGACATGTAATTAATCTCATGTGTTGTAAAAACACCAAATCAATGTGATTTTCATGAATGCAGCATTCTATGAACTTCAACAAAAGGGCTGTTGATGTTTCAGAAGCTGTTAATACTATATGTTCATATTATACGTTTCAGTGTTTATCCAAATGTACAAAAAAAGTGCATTAGAGCTATATGCTTTATGTATGAATACTAATGAGAACACACAGGTTTCATGGGCATGCTAACACATCATTGATGGCAAACAGAAGCAAACACTGGATGAAAAAGTTCCAAATGTGCATTTTATTCACTGTTTTACATCAATGGTTTTGATTCTTTTGGAAGCAGCAGGGTAGCTTGCGCTATCTTTGAGAAAAGCTGTGACAGTTGCGTGTCAAATCGGTCTTGATCTAAATAAGCTCATTAGTTTATTCTCTCACCCGCCCTTCTTTCATCCCTCTGTTTAAAAGTGAATAATTGTTTTGTTGTATCAATTCTGCTTTTTGTATTGTGACTTTATTCCGACCCACAGTCACCTTGGATGTTATTTGAAGGACATCAGCAGGTCGCAGCAAAAACATTGTCTTTTTTGCAAAACAAAAAGCAAATATTCAGTTCAGCCTGTATCATCTCAGCTTTCATTCTCATTTCTCTTTCATCCTCTTTCCCTTCCTGTTTTACTCTCATGGGTTTAAACCCTGCAGGCTCACTGCCTGTGTTCTTTGGAGCTTGGAGGCGATGCAGATTTTGGCATTTACGGAGCTGCAGGCTGTTCAGGCGGCGCTTGAATAGGGAGTTGCATGAGAATGGGTGAAGATGGCAATGCCAACTGGTCAGAGATGCCCTCTGGACCCCAGAAAACAATCACAGATCTCTTTCTAGCAGTGTTCACCGAATTGTGCTGTTCTGAATAGGATTTCCTTCAAAGCTCAGAGCACAATTGGACAAAACTGTCACATCTGGGCACAGACGCCGCAAGTGTCTCGGAGGAAAATATTGATCTAGGATCAGTCCTCAAATGTTCTACTCTGTGGGATGTGAAATTCATTTTGTTCGCTTCGAAAATTTAGTAGTTTGGATAACTTGATAAGCAACAAAAAACAATGTTGTGGTATGGCCATTCGTTTATCAACTATAAATTGTACTAAATACATTTATATAGTAAAAGTTTACATGGATGGACATAAACATATTTTCCTTTTTATCAAGACTTTAGGCTACAAAGTATATGCTACAATGTAGTAGCTTGATTGCAGTATATCCCATTCATGTAGCTCAAATTAAAGAATGGCACTTGCAAGGTCATGGGTTCGATTCCCAGGGAATGCATGAACTAATGAAAAGTTTACCTTGAATGCAATGTAAGTCGCTTTGGATAAAAGCATCTGCCAATTGCATAAATGTAAATTTATATAAATAAATGTGAATTTGAAGTTTTCACCATTTTCACCATTTAATTTAACATATATATCGTTCAGTCATGAAACTTACAGATGACACAGGTTTTATGTGCAGTCTTCTAGCAATTACGCAATTTACATTGCACAAGCTGATTGGCCTCTGCTGATACTGCAGCCAATGAGATTGCTTGCTCAACATTTCAATAGTCTGGATCACTGTCTGATGCAATCTGGTCCTTCAGTGCATTATGCCACGGTCACACTAGACTTTGAACATGCAAAATGTCTTCGAACACTGCAAGGGTCGGGATATGACACCATGCTCTGCTGTGTCTTTTTTATGAACATGAATTCAAAATATAACACATAGTAATACATTCAAAATGTAAAATCTACTCGACTTTACTGCAAAAATATTGTTCTTTTAATTCAGCCAAGAGGTCACAGCGTGACATATCGATATCTACTGGTCACAACAAATTTGCAGGTCAGTTGTAGTCCTAGTTTTAGTTCCCCTTTTTGAAATGATGAATATAGACTATTAATACCAGCTGATATCAGAGGTGTAAAGTAATTAATTACAAATATTTTCATTACAGTTACGCTGGCCTTTGGCGTTTTAACCAGTATCTCTAATGTTTCAGTTATTGAATTTAAGTGAGTTGTTCTCATATTCTGATTTTAAATTGTAATTTTGGTAGTTCCTGAAATGGCTCATATATTACCAGAGCACTGAGCAGTTGAAGTAAATAGAAAACTCGGCTCATACAAGGATGAAGTTATTGCATTGACAGAGCAAAAACAGTGTCTAAAATACATGTGCACAATTCAATTGAATGGTAAATATTGCCCTCTTCAATGATGCAGTTAAACTGCAAACTTTATACAAAGCTGAAATAACCTCAACATTGACGACAACAACAAAATTAGTCATTCAGATGCACGTAAGTGTATTTTGTTACTATAGCAATGTTGGACTCCCGGCACATTTTCTGTAGAATGAAAAAAAAAGAGCATATTATTTAACATGTTAACCTGTAGCTCACTTTTATTATTCTTATTATTATTATTCTTATTATTATTATTATTATTAGTAGTAGTAGTAGTAGTAGTAGTAGTAGTAGTAGTAGTAGTAGTAGTATTACTGGCACAGTTCTATTCATACTGTTTTAACCCTTAAATGCATGACTGTTTCATCAATCATTCTTACATATTCGGGTCTTTATCGACCCGGATCTATATCTAACACGGAAGGATCTCTACCTGTCGTGATAATATAAAACTCTTCTGATATTAGAGTAACAATTACAGAAAAATAAAATAAATCGTATTTTGTTACCTTTTGGAGCTTGAAAGGGCTCCGTTTGAGCAGATGTTTTATGCCATCATCACTGTCCTCGTCAGAGCTCATTTCCCAGTAAATTCAGCAAATAATGGGCTAGTTTTATGTTTGAGGTCACGAATATGAGCGATCTCAAACTCAGAACTATATAATTTTCAACGTCTTCAAAATCAATATTTTGACAGCTTCACCAGATCCATCCAGTAACAGTTACAGTCATATTTGATTACGTTCAGTACTTGCTCTGCAGTAAATCGATGAGCCATTTCATGTTTCTCTTATTATTTCGTTTTCTGTCTAAATGAGTCGTCACTTCAGCATTGTGTATCAAACATTGCCACCTTGTGGAATAAAGGTGAATTGCACTTATTCTGTCATCTAAGATTCAATTATTGTTGTGCAGAAAAAATATATGTACACTCATACACAGCTCGGGTCGTTTGCGACCCTATACAATTTTTACAAAAAATGAATACAAAAATAGGCATTCTTTTATAATTTTATTATTTTTTTCTTGTTATATTCTTTATAATGAATTGATTGAGGAATACCAAGAAGGTTGATGTCTAACTTTAAAAAATGAACGAGGAGGAGGGTAGTGAATGACGTCCCGGGTCACTAAAGACCCGAGGTATGCATTTAAGTGTTAATCGCTCATTTATTTGATCAAACCTCTCACCTTTCTTTGGGTTTGCCCTTCTTAAACATTCAAATGATCTTACGTGGACTTCAAAATTAGTTATAAAACAATCACTCCTGGTAACACTGATAACTAGTGTGTTTGCTTAGCCTAAAATACGACCATTTATGAGATTAATATCATGCTTTGCTCCAAAATCACTATATAACATTTGTGTTTGAAATAACTTTGCATCTATGCTCTCATGTTGCTTCTTATCACAGAATGAGACATAAAATATATTATTTTCTAAAATTCTATACTGTGATACAGGCTATGTCGATTAGCATTGCATTATAAATACACATCATTCTTATGAAAATACCTGAGATGGCTTGAAGAACACAGATAGATCATCACAATCATGTGTTTATTGTCTTCATCTTTCATCAGTCAAAACGTCTCTATTAGCATGTTATTCAGCTGTAGTAATTTCTGATTCATTTGTCCATATAAGGGATTTCCTGGAACGTCATAAGTTTAAAACTTCTACGAATCTCACTTGTGGACTTTCTGCGCAAGAGTGCTCCCTTGCTTCCAGTATGAATGAAACAGACATTACAGGACATCCACCTAATTTTGGGTAAAAATAGAAGGGGGAAACTAAAGTACTGTGTAATGCCGTAACTAGAGTAGTCATTCAGCAAACTATTAATTTACTCTTGAGTCACATTATTTTTCAGTACGTCTACTTATTATTTCTTAAATAGCAATACTTTTACTTAAGTAATTTTTTTTTTTTCCACGACTGGCTGAGATGGACAGTTATGTCCTAACATGAAGAGGCAGGAAGCACGTGCTAGTTGGCAGGCAGCTGTCTTTGCGTCATGTTCAAGCTCAGCTCCAGATGCAGCCAATGTGAGGCGATAACACTGTTGGATTCCATCGTTGCTAGTTCTTTGATGTTGGCTTGGTGTGTCATGGCTTTTATCGGAGGCATTTTTAAATTTATTGTGAACTTATATATTTTTACATTGTACTTATACAAAAAACTGCATGTAATTTCAGCTGTAATTAATTGTGTAAGAGCATTCATTCTTTGTTATTTCTTATTGGTTATTTACTGTCATGTGGGCACAGGTGACCACTTCCATTTTCTTTATTATTTCCTTTGTCAGACTGTTTGTTAGTAGAGGGAGCCAACTTTCTGTTAACCGCATTGCATTGGTTTAATCATGCTTTAATAAAATCGAAAGCAAGGTAAGATCGTCAGTCTTCCTTTGTTGGAAATGACGGCCGAATGTGAATGAGTAATGAGCCATCCCACAACCTAGCCGCTATGTGGCAATTGGATGCTGCTAATAACTTTTATAATTACACTGTTGATAATATGTAATATTTTTATGTAAGTACATAGTAGTTAAATACACCAAATATAAAGTGTGACTGAATTAATATTTAAACGTTCACAAAATCCACTCTCTTTAATATGAGCTTATAAAACCTGCAAGTTAAAAAATAATTATAAAAGAACTAGAAAGCGCAGTTTCTGACGGTTACATATGCTGCATCTATACAAATGAGTTATTATGCTTATTAATGCTGAAAATGTCCCTTTATTATGTGGAATCGTCAAAATCATAGAACCGAGAGGAAAAAAAAGAATGAATTCCACATAAACATTTTAAGCTTAATTAACCTGTTAACTGTCAGTGTCCCAGTAGTTGTGCATGAAAAAAACAGAAAAGCGAATCTGCACAGAGAGAGAGAGAAAACATTTCAGTCCATCTTGGACTATGTTCAGCTAAAAGCTAAAAAACTTAAAAATTAGTCAACAACATTTATACATGTCATTTATAATTGGAGACACCAGGTGATAACCTAAATCAGCTCGATAGTTAATTGATTATACAATAACTGATTAATTGACAATTAAAGTAGTCTTGGATGAGTCTTACAAACATATACCAGCATCATCATCATCAAAAAAAAATAAATAATAATAATTTAATTTAATTTAATTTAATTTAATTTAATTTAATTTAATTTAATTTAATTTAATTTAATTTAATTTAATTTAATTTAATTTAATTTAATTTAATTTAATTTAATTTAATTTAATTTAATTTAATTCCTATTGGATTTAACTTTGTAGACATACATGTAAATCCTTAACTGGTCATTTGTGAAAATGAAACTCAATAAGATAATGACAATATATTGTAATTGGATTTAATTTTATTGTTTGTTTTGATAAAATTTGAATGGTTTAATGTTTACAGTAAATCTGGGTCTATGCCGTCCAGTTCAATGATGAAAAAAAGGTCTTTTTATTTCATTACTATAAAAATGGCATATATATTTGACAAATGTTTAGTGTTTGTGTCTTGTTTGTAAGTAATCAAGAGTGTAGTGTTTAGTGTATATCTCCCTTCATTTGAATATATTTGTTCAGACCTTTTTACACATTTAGACTATATCAGTAGTTTAAAGTTGGGCGGTACTTTGATCTTCACATGAATTATTTATGAAGCGAAACTCATATAAGATCCCTAAAGTCCTTACAAGATTTTGTTTAAACTTTAACTGGAATAAATATTTTTGAACATGATTAGCCTGTGGTTTCATGCATACTTTATTAACATGTTCTTTTGAAAGTGAATAAAAGTAAATACATTTTTATTTTGCCATTTTTGAAAGTAAATAAAATATTTATTAAAATGAGTAATAAATTAGTAATTAGTCTTTTTAACACTATTGGAAAAGTTCTGAAAGCCCAGAAAACATGAAGTCACTCAATAGAGTATACAGTTTGTACAGTATCAATACCATTACGCCTATGGAGAGACTCCGTAAACCACATTTATCAACGTGTGTGTGTGTGTGTGTGTGTGTGTGTGTGCCTGTGCGCACATTTTTGTGATTTATAAGGACACAAATTTGTATAATGACATGGGTATTACACTGGTATTACGACGTAAACATGAAATATGAGGACATTTCATGAGTCCTTTTTATGTGATGGGTAGGTTTAGGAGTAGGGGTAGTGTAGGGGGATAGAATGTACAATTTGTACAGTATAAAAACCATTACGCCTATGGAATGTCCAAAACGTGTGTGTGTGTGTGTCTGTGTGTGTGTAATGGTATATTTTGAGAGATGTCAGTCTGAAGCTTTAAAATGCTACATGTCCTCTTCCATAAAGCAAATCAATAGAGTATTAGCAGCTCAGAGCCAACTGAGTGTCTCTGTCTCCCTGAGGGGAATCCAGCTCAGCTTTAACTGGTGACTGTTGCAGACTCACTTTCTAACACTTTCCCTGGACACCTGCGATACTCTTCAAAGAGGTGAGAATGTGTGTAAGAGAAGAGGTAAGGAAAAAATGACAGGCATTAAAGGTTGAAACAAGATGAGAACACTGAAATCACAATACATGCCACATTGATATGATCAAATCTCGGTTGCGAGGAAGCCACAGTACAATAATGCCAAGCTAATTTTGCAGGCTATAGTCAAGCTACCCTTTTGAATAAGCAAAATGAAGCCTGGTACACTGTGTGATTTGGTGTTTCACGGTTGTTGCTTGTCAGGTTGTGCAGTATGATACGACCCCAGTGCCTGCCATGGGTAAAAGCCTACCGTGCAACATCACATGTTATTTATGTCAAAGTTTAGGACAAACGGTCATGACTGACAGTGTTTGAGTATGGAGTGAGTTAGGGCTGGGTAAAACAAGACTTCTCAGTAATCACAACAGATTTGATTTCATTTAACAATATTTGTAACATGCAGAGAGTGAAAGATAATGATTTATCTATGTTATAAATCATGCAGTAAAGCTGCAACTGAAGGCCTCTCCTTTGTTCTCGATCTCTCACACAGAGATTCAATGAGATAGCTTTCTGTATCAGTCTCAGCACATAAGAGAAAACTAGAATTTTAAGCTTGCTGGATGGAGAGAAAGGGTGAAAGCGTAGAACAAAGCAAGCAGGTAGAGTTGGAGTGATTGTCTTTAACGGCAACCGTCTGAAGCAGATGAGGGGACCATATACCGCAGATTCACTCTTTCATCTCTGAATAAACACCACCAATAAATAAACAGCTGAAGAGCACGAGGCTGAGTGATCTGTTCAGCATCAGCGCACCCTCACAGGAGCAGCATTCCTGAAACTCTATAATCCACAAACCCACAGAGACATCTCCACAACAAAGCCCTCCGGCACAGATATAATCACACATGAATTATTAAGAAATCAAATTAATGAGCCAAATTAAAAGAACCTTTCACACAAAGTGATTGTTATCTTACGGTCTAAATGCCAGCAACATGAAGTGGGACCATCAACATATATATGCAGTATATATTTTATTATGTATATATATATATATATATATATATATATATATATATATATATATATATATATATATATTTTTTTTATTTTATTTTTTTATTTTTATTTTCAGGCTTGTGAGGGTTACTTTTAAAATGTATTCCGTTACAGTTACAAATTACTTCATCATAAAAGTATTCAGTAACATAATCCAAGTACCACAATATGAAAGTAATGTAATCTGATTACTTTTGAGTTACTTCAAGGTCACATAGAAAGAAATGTTATAGGTGTTTTATTCTATTAAATATCTAAACGTTAGTGTGAAGAAGAAAAATTAAAAAAGCTTTTAAATATCAATCTGCATATGCGGGGGAGATCAGTTATGCTCATCTTTGCTCGCTCCTTTTAAGTTATCTTGAATAAAACAGCAACTTTTTCATGAAGCGCATACAAAAGACCTAAATTGGAAGTGATCTAATCTGTTTTACAGAAAACGGAAGTTAGAATGTGCATAACCCCTATACTGTATAATCAAGCAGCGCTTAATGTGTTCTTATGGAAAAATATTGATTTATATAGTTTTAAATGAAACAAATGTAATCTTGATAGCATCCCCCCTTTTTTCAAAATGTAACTGCAATCTGATTACTACGTTTTTTGACGTAACTGTAACGGATTACAGTTACTGGATTTTTGTATCCTGATTACGTAACGCCATTACATCCGCTATTTTTCACTAAGCAAAAACTTTAAGGTTTAAGGTTATGCAATATCCACTTTTGAAACCAATTTGAAAATACTCTGAACATGATGCAAAAAGATTGAACTGCTACCCATGCATGGATTTCAATGTTAGCATCTGAGATTGTGAACTCGTGTCACAAATGACTGTCATCAAGCTCCTACTTATATCCTTGTATAAGAACGGAGTGGATGTGTTACAGTTTTATGCTTTGAGGAAATGTATGTGTGAAGGGTTTTTTGTTTTGTTTGTTTGTTTGTTTCCGTCTCCACCACACGGTAAGTCAAGTTAGTTTGCTTGTCTCTCCCAAGTGAGAATGTACAACTGTTCACACTTAAAGTCCCTTGTACAGCAAACATGAAATAAAGAAAGTGAAACGAATCAAAGACAAATGGTCACACCAATAGTGAAATTAATATCTGTCGGGTTGAACAAAAAGCAAATTCAAGTCGGTACAATATAGAGTGCAATGAGCTTCGCACTATTCAGCTGCTCTGCCATCCATTTAATTAATTTTATTTATTATAATAACAATACACAACAATTGATGGCATAGTAAAAATCCAATTGTTCTTTATAAAGAATACTACACATCACCAAATGAGAATACTATACATCACCCCAAAAAAATAAAAATATAAATAATGCCTGAATATTCAGAGAACAGCATGTGTAAAAAGAATAGACAAGACACTTTAGATGAGCTAAAACAAAGCCACGCGAGACTGACTGAAATACTATTATTATTGAAGACATGCTGTTGAATCCCAGAATCTCTTCCAGAACACAAATCAAAGTGAAACTCCACCCACAGTCAATTGAACAGATCCCATCCTAGTATCTGTTCATTTGGCTGATTTGATGTCTGTGTTTGACCTCCACTAAATGCATTTTGGATGGACTGCAGTAGAGGAAGAAGCGTTTGGATTAACGGCTGCTGGAATGGAGATGCTATCAGAGGAGGGATTTGGCCCGAAGTGAATGAAACGGTTGATGACCTCCTCCAGGCTAGACTGGACTAAAGCACCGGCCATTTGAGTTTCAAACCAGCCCACTGATAAGACGCTATCTGTCACTAAATGAAAGAAAGAAAGAAAGAAAGAAAGAACACACAAAAGAGACGCTTGGACAGAGAGACGTCTACTACTACAGCACACACACAAAGCATCAAACACTCCAGTGACTTCCACATGCTCCGTTTCATCCAAAGACATTCATTGAACATACTAACACACTAACTCAAGAGACTAATAGATTTTCTCACACTTTAGAATGTAGATGAGCCCACGCTATGAAATCTAACACATTTCAGTGTCTTTATTTCACTGCTGACAATTCACACTTTTCAAAAAGATGTAGTTGTAGTGCTGCAATTAACAACTAATACAGTATGTTGATTCATTTCATTATTTAATTAATTTGCAAAAACAACAATTGTACAAAAATAAATATAAAAATAAATAAAGTGTGCAAAAAAAAAAAAAAAAAAAAAAAAAAAAAAAAAAAATATATATATATATATATATATATATATATATATATATATATATATATATATATATATATATATATATATATATTAGTGTTCAGTTTTAGGCAGTAGGGGGCAGAGAAGCTCTTGCCCTGAGTGTTTTAAACATCTGTGAAGCCACAGTGTGTCAGCTGGCGTGACGGTTGGCCAGCTGAATGAATGGTAATTTAAGATGTAAAAGCGTTGGTGAATAAAAGAGGGTGCCGGATTAACTGCCGGATCCTTTAAACCCCAGAGGACTGGCAGCAGCCCAACGGGACCACCAACCACCTGTGTACTTTTAAAATGGACACTTCTCCATTCCTATTTGCTGCCCGAGTAACATAGCAACCAATCAGAAAGCACACATTTAAAAAAAAAAAAATACATTTTTGCACCATTTGTAGTTCTAGTTTTGAACCATTATTCATTTGAAACTTGTCTGAAATGAAATGAGCATTAACAATCCACAGGAATTTAATTTTGTCCCATGTTTAATGGTGCTGTGGGAGGCAAATAAGGCCTCAAAATCAATATAAATCAGCATCAATATAAATGAGTGTGTTGAGTAAACGGAACAGGCAGAAATCTGACCTGCTCTTGTAAGGCAAAGAAAAATCTATCAGCTGTTTACAAATGTGGGTTATAACAGACCTGTCAGTAATACTAAGATGTAGGGAAAATACATTGATGAAGGAAAGATTTAGCATCCATGACCCTACTATTCAAGTAAATCATTTCACAAAAAGGTTTTAAATGATCAATAGATCAATAGAGCCGCATTGTGGTTGTCAAATGTTATTGGATCATATCCATAGTTAAAGGGTTAGTTCAAACAAAAATGAAAATTATGTCATTTATTACTCACCCTCATGTCATTCTACACCCATAAAATATTTTCGATGAAATCCAATGTCTCAATGAGGCCTCTATTGCCAGCAATGTCACTGATCCTCACAAGATCCAGAAAGGTACTAAAACATATTTAAAACAGTTCATGTGAGTACAGTGTTTCTACCTTAATATTCTAAATACTTTTCGTGCACCAAAAAAACAAAATAACGACTTTTTAACAAAATCTAGTGACGGCGATTTCAAAACACTGCTTCGAAGCTTTACGAATCTTTTGTTTCGAATCAGTGGTTTGGATCGCATAAACAAAGCCTCGTTGACTGAAATCACGTGACTTTGGTGCTCCGAACCACTGATTCGAAACAAAAGATTTGTAAAGCTTCGAAGCAGTGTTTTGAAATCACCCATCACTAGATATCATTGAAAAGTCATTATTTTGTTTGATTGTTTTTTTTGGCACACAAAAAGTATTTTTGTTGCTTTATAATATTAAGGTAGAACCACTGTATTCACATGAATTGTTTTAAATATGTTTTTACTACCTTTCTGGATCTTGAGAGGTTCAGTGGCAATAGAGGTCATCGGACGAGACATTGGATTTCATTCAAAATAACTTAATTTGTGTTCCGAAGATGAACGAAGTAATAAATGACATTATTTTCATTTTTGAGTGAACTAACCCTTTAATGTGATAAACTACACCTGTGCACTGAGAAATCTGATTTATATGGTAATAAATTCATTGGTCAAAAATATTATTAAAGGTGCCCTAGATTCAAAAATTGAATTTACTGTGGCATACTTAAATAACAAGAGTTCAGCACATGGAAAAGACATACAGTGAGTCTCAAACTCCATTGTTTCCTCCTTCTTATATAAATCTCATTTGTTTAAAAGACCTCAGAAGAACAGGCGAATCTCAACATAACACAGACTGTTACGTAACAGTAGGGGTGTACGCCCCCAATATTTGCATATGCCAGCCCATGATCAATGCATTACACAAGGGCAGCAAGTATTAACGTCTGGATATGCAGGGCTGAATCAACAGACTAGGTAAGCAAGCAAGGACAATAGCAAAAAATGGCAGATTCCTGATAACATGATATTTTTAGTGATATTTGTAAATTGTCTTTCTAAATGTTTCGTTAGCATGTTGCTAATGTACTGTTAAATGTGGTTAAGGTTACCATCGTTTCTTACTGTATTTACGGAGACGAGAGTCGTCACTATTTTCATTTTTAAACACTTGCAGTCTGTATAATGCATAAACACAACTTCATTCTTTATAAATCTCTCCAACTGTGTAGCATTAGCCATTAGCCACGGAGCATAGCCTCAAACTCATTCAGAATCAATGTAAACATCAAAATAAACACTGTACTTACGCGATTAGACATGCTGCATGACAAACACTTTGTAAAGATCCATTTTGAGGGTTTTATTAGCTGTTTGAACTTTTTTTATGTTGTTTAAGGCAAGCACGAGCTCTTGGGGTGTGGAGCACGAGAATTAAAGGGCCACACACCCTGAATCGGCTCATTTCTAATTATGCCCCAAAATAGGCAGTTAAAAAAATGAATTAAAACAAATCTATGGGGTATTTTGAGCTGAAACTTCACAGACACATTCAGGGGACACCTTAGACTTATATTACATCTTTTAAAAAAAAGTTCTAGGGCACCTTTAAATGTCACCAAATCAACCTAAACAAATTGTAACACCACAAAAATAAATAAATAAATAAATAAATAAATAAAGGTTAGATCACCTTGACACAAGTTGATTAAAAGTCATTGCAAAAATGACTCAGAAAGGTGAAATTAGTTCTGAGAAAAGCTCTAGCAGCATTTGAGCACAGGTGACATTTGCTGTGATATTTTGTATTTAATTCAGTGATATCCAGACATTTTTAAATCTGACATAAATGTGTAAATACTTTTTTTTTTTTTTTTTGCATTCTACTGAAATATAACACACTGCCTTTATTAGTATATCCCTGCATCATAACTACGTGATCACAAGCCTCTTAAAATCAAAGCGCTGCAGATCTTGAGCTCTTGAAATCAAAGCGCTTCTTCAGTGTGCTGCTACAACAAATGAGAGTGTGTGTGGAGCCTCTGCTTTTGTCTTGTGTGTGTTGAAGACTGCTGGCCTAACGGTCGCTCCTCACTGACTACAATAGCCTCCTCAACACGCCTCTGACAGCCTCTGTGTGCGCAGCAGTTGGTAACTGTTCTGGGGGAGGGGTGTGTATGGAGTACCAAAAGACAATGACTGGCTTGAAAAGCACAGACAATTTTTCAAAAATACATTTTTAAACATCACCCTACTAGTTCGCTTACAAGATGTCCCCTTTTCAAGTATTTCTAAAAACTCTAAGAAAAAGTATGGACCCATTGTTGAAAATTCCTTTAACATATGGAAAAAGGTTGAGAAAATTATGGAAGGTCCTTTATTGTATACAAGTACAACACCTTTATGGCATAAGAACTGTTTGCAAACTGGAAAAAAGCCCTTTGTCTATAAAGCCTGGTCTGATTATGGTATTCACACTTTGAATGACATTTTCTGTGAGGAGGGACTCAAATCATTTCAACATTTGAGTACAGAATTCTCCTTACCGGGATTTTCATTTTTCTTATATTTAAAGGGATAGTTCACCCAAAAATGAAAATTTGATGTTTATCTGCTTAACCCCAGCGTGACTATGTTTCTTAAGTAGAACACAAATGATGATTTTTAACTCCAACCGTTGCGGTCTGTCATTCGTATAATGCTTGTCAGTGGTAACTTCGTCTATAAGAGTAAAAAAAAAACATGCACAGACAAATCTAAATTAAACCCTGCGGCTTGTGACGACACATTGATGTCCTAAGACACAAAGTGATCGGTTTGTGTGAGAAACTGAACAGTATTTATATAATTTTTTACCTCTAAAACACCACTATGTCCAACTGCCCTCCACATCCGGTTAGTGAGGTCTGAAAACGCTCTCTGATGACGGAAGTGATGTCTCACGCTTTGCTTCAATGAGTGCGAGACATCACTTCCGTTGTCAGAGCGCGTTCGGACCTCATTAACCGGATGTGGAGGACAGTTGGACATAGTGGTGTTTTAGAGGTAAAAAATTATATAAATACTATTCGGTTTCTCACATAAACCGATCGTTGTGTGCCTTAGGACATCAATGTGTTGTCACGAGCCGCAGGGTTTAATTTGGATTTGTCTGTGCATGTTTTTTTTTTACCCTTATAGACAAAGTTCCCACTGACAAGCATTATACAACTGACAGACCACAAAATCATCATTTGTGTTCTAATGAAGAAACAAAGTCACCTACATCTTGGATGCCCTGGGGGTAAGCAGATGAACATCAAATTTTCATTTTTGGGTGAACTATCCCTTTAAGACTGAGGTCAGCCCTAAAGGCCTATGGTGTTCCCTGGACTGCTAATATAGCAGTCCAGGGAACAGATTCAACACCCCCTCAAGTGGCTTAGTCTCTAAAGTCTATAACTCTATTCTCTTTCAACGGTACTCCTATATAACAGCTATTTATTCCTGGGAAAAGGAAGTAACAACCAAACCTGACTGGGATGTCATATGGGCCAGATGTTTCATTGCATCTAAAAACCTGACGCATCAGATGATCCACTATAAACTTAATGATAGGGCTTACATTACTCCAAGTTTATTGTATAAAATGAAGACCAGATCTGATCCTTACTGTCATCTATCTATGTAATAATTCTATAGTAGGTTCGTATTTGCACATGTTCTGAGAATGCCCTAACATGGTACCTTTATGGACCTTTGTATGTACGGCCCTCTCTGATATTTTACATCTAGAAATACCTCAGGACCCCTTGATCTTCCTGCTCTTAGATGATTCTACACTTCAGCTAAATATTCATCAAAAGAGGATCTTATTGGCTGCAGGTACTGCAGCTAAAAAAAAAAAAAACAATCTTAAAACTATGGATTGAACCATCTACCTCTTCTACTTCCATCTGGCTTTCTTACTTCAGAGACATTGCCTTGCTTGAGGGCACCACTGCTAAACTCAATGGGGCCAAGGACAGAACTATTCAAAGCTGGTCAATAACCGCCGAGATGTTGTTAGAAAAACTAAAAGCTTGACTTCTCCCAATTATGTGTACTTTTATGTAATTATTTTACTTTGGTCTGGGTAATTTTCATGGCATCAGTTTGTATGTAGTTCATTGAATCTGTGATAATGTTTCTGAGACAGCTGAAACTAAAATAAAATATTAATAAAAAAAAATAAAAAAATACATTAAAAAAAACATGAAAATTCGGTCATTATTTAATCACCCATTATTTAAACCTGTTTGACTTTATTTTGACATGTTTAAGTGTTTTTTTGTTATTTTTTTTTTTTAAGTGATTTTTGTTTTATTATTATTATTATTTGTGTTATTTTTTTTTTCATACAATGAAAGTAGATGAGGTCCAGTGTTGCTTTGACCCCAATGACCCCAAAATCATTTGTGTTCCTTGGAAGAAAGAACAGAAATTCTTATGGGTTTGGAGCAATGTGAGGGTGAGTAAATGATGACAGTATTTAGTTGTGTGGGTCAGCAATCTCTTTATCCCAATGTTCTATAGCTGTGACACAAAATATAACAGGCCTTTTGTCCCTTTATTGCCTAAAAAGAAACAAGAAATCATGCACATGATGTTAAGAGATCATTTTCATCAAACAGTAAAATCACACAAACATGTATTCTATGCCTGGTTTTGAAGTGCCACCCAACTGAAAGGATCATTTGACTCGGTCCACGGAAAACAACAATCCACGATTTCACCATCGATTCTGCTTTCTCTTCTAGTTTTTCCTGTCGCTGTGAGATTTATTTCTACACACTCGTTCATATCTCCCTCCGTCTCATTCCAGTTCAGCTCAATGGGGCGTAACGCTCTGCCTCTCTGTGATATCCTGGCTTCTACAGGACTATAATGTTAATGACACTTATAAAATAGATATAAAGAAAACAGCAGTAACCACATAAAGATTTCGATGACACAGAATCATTTGGTGAATCACAAAACTGTTCAGGTCACAAACAATAGAAATTATATGTTACATAATGAAAATTAATGCTGTTATTTTATATATACAAGATATAATTACACATATCTTTTGTAATTATAATAACATGTGCTTTGGACATTATAAATTGGTCCCATTATTTTAATTATTGTTTAGAGGACAGTGCAAACACACAGAAAAAAAAAAAAAAAAAAAAATGCCAATTTATTAAGAAATGATTTCAGTTAAAATCATTTGTCTGTATACATCAACAGTTAATAAAAAATAACTTATATAATTATAATATTTTATTATTTATTTATTTTTTAAATATAAGAGTACATTATATTTTGGACAGAAAATTACAAGTTCCTTTATCTATTATTATTATTAGTAGTAGTAGTAGTAGTAGTAGTAGTAGTAGTAGTAGTAGTAGTAGTATAGTATATGCTTAATTCCTGAATCGGTTGAATGAACAATTCAATGACTCAGTAATTAAAGGGTTAGTTCACCCAAAGATGAAAATTATGTCATTAATTACTCACCCTCATGTCGTTCCACACCCGTAAGACCTTTGTTTATCTTCGGAACACAAATTATTATTATTATTTTTTTTTTTTTTTCATAAAATCCGATGGCTCAGTGAGGCCTGCATTGCCAGAAAGACAATTAGCACTTTCAATGCCCAGAAAGCTACTAAAGACATATTTAAAACAGTCCATGTGACTACAATGGTTCAACCTTAATGTTAAGAAGCGACGAGAATACTTTTTGTGCGGCAAATAAACAAAATGACTTTATTCAACAATATCTAGTGATAGGAGAATTCAAAACACCGCTTCATGAAGCTTCGAAGTTTTACGAATCTTTTCCCACTAGGGGGCATGACTTTGGCAGTTTGATACATACTCCGAACCACTGATTCGAAACAAAAGATTTGTAAAACTTCGAAGCTTCATGAAGCAATGTTTTGAAATCGCCCATCACTAGATATTGTTGAATAAAGTCGTTATTTTGTTTTGTTTTTTGGCGCACAAAAATTATTCAAGTGGCTTCATAACGTTAAGGTTGAACCACTGTAGTCACATGAACTGTTTTAAATACATCTTTAGTAGCTTTCTGGGCACTGAAAGTGTTAATTGTCTTGCTGGCATTTTCGGATTTTATGAAAATGATCTTAATTTGTGTTCCGAAGATGAACAAAGATCTTACGGGTGTGGAACGACATGAGGGTGAGTAATTAATGACAGAATTTTTATGTTTGGGTGAACTAACCCTTTAAGTCACTTGTTGCCACCTACTGGCATAACAATATCACCTGAAGGAAAGGTAATATTCGTGTATGTATTTATTCTAACATTATTTATGATTTGAATAAATCATTTAAAGTACTCAAAAATTATTTGAAATGTAAGTGAAATGCACTTCCTGGACAACTCGTCACTTTTCACTCTATATGGCGGATACAAAACGTTGCTACATGTAAGTCAATTACATTTTTAAAAGTTGGAATAGAAAAAGATCAACAGTTTCAGAATTCATCTCCCTAATGTTGTTAACTTGAACTTCTCAGTGTTCACATTGAGTCTCAGTCTGCAGCTGGTAACTTCCTTTTCTGATGATTCTGTTCTTTTCTATTTTTGGCCTATTCAAATCTCCGATTTATCCGTTGTCTCAGTGATTCCCATGCAACTCTAGGGTTTATAAATGTGTTTAACTTTGATATGAATTTGATGAGCAGTGTGGTTATGAAACTGATGTTGGCTGGTTGTTAGTAGGTTATTAAATTTCAGGACAGCAGTCCAGAGCGGAACGCTTCCCAGACTGAGATAATAGAATTAAAGTGATTAAATCTACTATGGATTTCACACACTTGATTTAAGATGCAATTTTCAGTAAAGTAACCTCAAAAACTCAACACAAATTAGCCATAGCGCATCTGTCTTTCCTGTAGTGTGTTCACAGTCTGTCATTTATACTTCACCCTAAGCACACAACGAAAGAGTGTGTGTGTGTGTGTGTGTGTGTGTGTGTGTGTGTGTGTGTGTGTGTGTGTGTGTGTGTGTGCGTGTGTGTGTGCGTGTTTGTGTAAGATTAAAGCTAACAGCAGTGTGTGTCAGTGTGTAGTATATGTGCAGACAGCAGAATAGGGTTGGCGTTGTGTCACTCTCTGATGAATCACGCACATCCGTGTGATTCAGTCCTCTCCGAGGATTACAGCCGTCTAATAGAAGACCCACATATACACACACACTCACACCTCAGTGCTAAACCCACTGCCACTCACAGTCATCCTACTGACACCTCATGCTTATATCAACACACAAAACACAACATGTTCAAACTTATTTTACATTTTATGAAGATCACATTGCTAGGGTGTTGTGATAGGTTGATAGATTGATAGAGTTGCTTGGTGGTTAGTTACTAAATGGTCCAATTCAAAAGAGCCTATATTGATATGACTTTGATTTTGTTATTCCCTGTGATATTGTATTCCTCAAATAAGACTCCTTCAAAGACAGTCCAAGTGATTTGCTAGTTCTCACAAAAGTTATCATCCTAGAAGCATTTTTATGATACTTTAAGGTTTTTTTTTGTTTTTTTTTTTTTTTTGGAGCTTGATAACCTAATATCTTGACAAATTTAAAGGTGGGGTAAGTAGTTTTTCCAAAAACACTGTTGGACATTGTTGATATTTGAAATTAATCCAAACAAACCCACCCATCTCTTCATTGCTCTGCCTCCAAAACTCACCTTCCAATCCTAACCACACTGCTCTGAGTCGATCTCGAAGCTCGGCCCATTCGCTGCTGGCAGGTGAGGTAAGAGTGCACTAACAATGACGCCAAACACCGCATTCTCTAGCAGTCGTCAGTGCGCAGTGGTTTACCTGCACAACTCTCACTATCTGGCCACTATTACACATGCAATGCGAGAGTGGATGTCTGTTTATCACAGTTGACGTGCAACAAAATGCTTCATGAAAAATAAAGCGCAGATGAATGAATGACAAGGAAGCACAAAAAAATGAACATACAGTACACAAGAGTAAATACAAACAAGAGTTCATTGTTAGTCGCCAATAGCACAGCAGCTCCAGACAACCCAGTGTTACTTACACGTGAAGCACAATCAAAGCAGCCTCCGTGTTTTCAGGCCTTCCCGCTCTCTTCAGCGCTGGGAAACTTTTCTAACATTAACGTGCGTCCTAAAGCGCTTGCCCAGTCATAAACCTTCATTCTAGTGATATTCTTTTGAGCTCTTTTGTATTGTGTCTCATCTCGCTTTCTGCAGTTTTTTTCTTTTTTTTTTTTTTCTTCTCAAATCTCCCTCTTGCTCGTTCTTTCACCTCGACCATCATACGCCCCTTAATGATGATTGGTTACACATTTGTTGTTGGTGTCGGCCCGACTAACTTCCAAACAGTGTTTTCGAAAAACTACTTACCCATAATTTTACTAAGAAAGAAAAAAAATACATATCAAATTCTTTTGATAAGCACATTTTTATCAAACATATGTCATTGACTTCATTTAAGAGTTTATAAGCCATTAACCAAAAAAAGTATTTGAAAACCAGACAAAAATACAAAGGTAAAATTTTCACTAAAAAATGAAAATTTTGTCATTAATGACTCTCGTTCCAAACCCGTAAGACCTCTGTTCATCTTCGGAACATGGCATGGCATAATAGTGACATCCAAACATATTACTAAACTCTGAAACTAACAAAGAATTACATGGCTTTTAAAGAAACCAGTACCATTTTTCAGGAAACAGCCAACTGTGAAAAAATAATGTCACAAAACTCAAACCGTGAAAAGTAATTTGACAAAAGGTGAAAAAACACAGTGGAGCACTATAAAAGAGTTTGCCTTACAGTAAGTGCAGCTGAAGCCATCTGTAACCTCTGGCCTCAAAACACACTGGTGTCAACATTTGATTGACAGTGATATACAACTCATACTGTTCTCTGTGCACTTAAAACACTTAAAGGGCTTGTGTCATGAGAAATTGAATTTTTCTTTGATCTTTTGAAATAGTAGAGTTCATGTGCTGAAAACATTCTATAACTTTCAAACTCAAAACTCTTTCTTCAGTTCAAAACCAGCATTTATTAAAAAAAAACCCTCTATAGCCAAAGAAGCAGAAAAGTTCTGAATCCAGAAGACAGAAAGACTGACAAGGAGAAAAAAAATGAGTGCTAACATTGTTATGGCATACACAAAGTGGAAAGATGATAACAGCCTTGCATAGTGATGCACAAGTTGCCTTTTTTTTGTTTTGTTTTGTTTGACAGGTAAAGCCGGGCACACATTTAATGATTAGCTAAAACATTCTAAGACTGTGCTCAACATACAGCGATTGTTTCCTGTGACTGAATCAGATTTAAATACTTACACATGGAATTTGAACACCGACGGTAATCGCAGACTGAACGCAACTGGCTCTGACTTGGCGCGTTTGAGCATGCTCAGTCATAAGTATCAATTTACATTCATAATCTGCCTTACAATCGTTAAGTGTGCGCGGCTTAAGGGAATTAATTATTGTGTGGACCGCTCTGTAAAACTCACTGGTATCAGTACTAATGCTAGCTAGACCTGCTAACTAAATGTCTCTTTAACCTGTTAGCGTTCCATTGTACTGCCCATGGTACACATACCTTTCAAAAAAAAGACCAATACTCCTTTCAAGAACAGCATGCAATTTACTTTTTTACAGGAATGCTAAGGAATTTCTCTAAGGCCTGTTTACACTAGTGCATTTTTGTTTTAAAATGGTGTTTTACAATGAAAGCAATCCTCATCTACACTCATTTCCACGGCGTTTCAGAAACAATCTCCATCTACGAAAACGTATGTCACATGACTGTTCATGCGTACAAGTGTAAACAGTTGCCTCTTGTGCATCTGCAGTTTAAAAAAAAATGCAGAGTTTAACTGGACAACGGCTGCTAAAAATTACAACAAAGCCAGCAAAGATTGCAGTTCAGTCTCCATGTTATTGTTTACATGGTCATCTAGGATATGCAGATCAAACGTGGGCAGCCACCCCATCGTTTTCAAAAATCTCAGTTTTGGTCTGTTTATACTGAAATGCTACCCCGGCGTTTTCAAACTAAAGGCCTGTACACACTGGGATGAATATCGTACGCGCTTATCGCTAGCGTTTTAAGACATTTTTTGTGTTCATACCCAAACGATTTTCATTGGCGATGCGCAGAGTGGACGTGCAAATTCACTCCCTGCCAGTATATGGCACTTGTGCTTAAAGGTAGTGCAAATAAACATATTTATGATATTAATAAAGTTAAAGAAGATAAAAATGCAGATATAAAATGGCACATATGGCATATGACATATGAGAGATGGTAGTCAGAAACGGTAGTGCAAATAAGTCACAATGACAGTAAGTGCAAGTGAACGGTAGTGCAAATAAACTTATTTATGAAATAGATATTCTCAACTATATTTCTTGAATGTAAAAGAAAGGGAAAAAAAGTAAAAATACAGAAATAATACACATCTATTGGTGTAGCCAAGAACTGGCAGCCCATAGCAAGAACTGTACCCATAGCGTGCGTCTCAATCAGCTCCCTAGTTCAGTAGTCAGGGCACTGATCAGGGAGTCGGCCACATTCAACACGGTATACCGATACACGACCTAGGAAGCTGGTCTTAGCTGGTTTAACAATAGAACCGCCGGGGGTCGCTGTATACCTAAAACCGCCATGCGGGTAAATTTTACCCACGCACATTACACCTGTTTTTATATGGCTAAAGAACATATTATTTCACTGTATTATGTCACTGTCTTCACAAAGAAGTGTCTAGAGTCATGAAATGATTATGTCTTGTCATCAACTATATTTTTGTCATGTTGTTTTATGTTCAAGGCTTTTTATGCAGGCTACACTAGTCACTTTTCATAACGGTCAAGCCTGCACTGACAACGAGAATTAGAAGGAAGTAAATACATATTTGGGTGGTGTAATATTATAATTAATCATATATTAAGATAACCAGATAACCCATGTTATTTAAATGACTAAAATAGCCTATAGACAATAATGAACAATAATAATTCCCCACACTGCATAGGATGTATGATGCGATGACAAATTCAAGCGCGCAGCTTTACCTTAATTATTTATATATTTTATACGTTTATTGATGCTCACTCTCTGTAACTATTGTAACAATCCTGTCCTGAAGAACAGTCAGTCTAATTTTTCTCGGAGGCTCTGGATCGCTGTCAGATGAGCCGTCAGATTCTGAGCCGACCCAGGACACGTCACTGATCTCACCACCATCAGACTTTCCTTCACTCACGGCATTTAGAGCTTCTATCTCTTCGGCATCCATAAATCGCCAGCTTTTACTCATTGTGACTTTATTTATGAAACTGATGACTGCTAATTCAGTAAGTGAAAGGCGTTGCCTAGCAATGTACAATGTTTAAACATGAGGGGAAGCAAAAATGACAGCGCGAAAATACAGGCATTATATAGTGGGTAAATTTGACCCGCACGGCGCTTATAGATATAAATGCCCCTTTTTATGATCTGGTTTTATCTAAACAATTTTTAACACCAGGGGATTGTAAATTACACAATTTTAGTAAAAGTCAATGACTGGGAGACTTGAATGTTTTATAGAAAACCTGTTATGTACATTTGAAAAACAGCGACGGGTAAAATTTGACCCCGTGGCGGTTCTAGTGTTAAGCTGGAAGTAGCTGGTTTTAGCTTGTCTCAAAGCCTGGCTTAGCTGGTCAAGCTGGTCTCCCAGCCTGGGTTAGCAGGTGTTCAGCTGGTTTAAGCTGGTCAAAAGTCAAAACCCCTCTAAAACCAGCTATGACCAGGCTGGGAGACCAGCTAAAACCAGCCTGACCAGCTTAGGCTGGTTTTAGCTGGATTTTTCAGGAGGGTTGGTATCAATGTGTGCTCGGTAAGACCGTTTTGTGCTTGGGCGCCACCAAGTCGTGTTTTACTGTAACTTCAGCATCTCCAGGCACATAAACAAAAGCGGCAATCGCATTGGTCTGCCAGTTTTTAATGCTGCGTCAAACCAAAAAAAAAACAAAGCAACCCGAGGCGTTTTTTTTTTTTTTTTTTTTTTTTTAAATGACGATTTTACGCCTGGCGGTTTTTGCGTCGGTGTGCACATTCACATTGGCGGCCTTTGTTTAGTCACGAGGCGTTAAACGTTGGTGATAATCGCGCGCAGTATTCATCCCGGTGTGTACATACCTTAAAACGGGGTCTGCAGCATTTTCGAAAGTCTCCGTTTTTGAGGTTCGAAAACACCAGCATAGTGTAAACGACAGGTGTAACCGTAGCAAAACATATGCGTTTTACAACGAAAATGCACTAGTGTAAACGGGGCCTAAGTTAAAGAAGGAAACTCTCAGTTTGTATTACCAGTTAGTGGATGATTGCATTTTAATCGCAGATTCCAACAGAGAAACTGTCCTGATAATTATTAATTGCTTAATAGTTATTTCAGATAAAGAATTTCTGCTTAATGACACTTACAAAAATATCTAAAGCAAGACAGATTAGGACAATGAAGAGAAGAACAATGCAAACAGCCTGCCAAACAGAAGCCAAAAGATAAAGCACATGGAAGACACTGGGGGGGGGAAAAAGAGAGAGAGAGAAAAAAAAACGAAGCCATAAATTACTTTAAGAAAAGAAGAATTCGGAATGTCAGGCAGCCGACAGAGCTTTTAAGGTTCAGATGGTGAAAACTATACCGAATGAAAGAGTCCGAGAGGACGCTTTTGGCTCGGTGAGGTCTTTACTCCTACAAACACCTCTGCAGTATTTGTCAGTGGGCTGAACAGAGTTTTACCACTGGCTGAGAAAAAGAAGCACCAAACGGAAAAAAAAGGCGATCAATCAACAGCTTCCGTGCAACTCTCTTGCCTCCGCTGAGCTCAACCTCTTTCCACGCCCCTCATGACAGTGATAAATTAGTGGCGCACTAAAGTGCTTTACAGCTCCACAACGTTCATCTCATCAACATCACACCAGCGTGCCTGAGCAACTGCTCGTCCCAATTCACCTCCCTCTGATACATTTATCTCAGGCCTGATACCAGGGTACAAATTTAACACACGCCAAATGCAGGTAATAACTGGCTTTGACAAAAAAATAAATAAAGGATAGCATAAGCCGGTAATTAACGCAAAACAGATCCCACAAAGGTGATGTAAGAACCCTGTTGGGATTTATTTTTTGTAATGAGTAGCTGGCTGTACATTTTCCAGCTTTTTTTTTTTTTTTAATTGTCTTATTATCTTACTTGAAGACAGTGGTGGTTAGACCCTTAATTGTTTGGGAGGCTTCAGTCCACCGTCTGTCATCTTAGCCCACTAAAACTATAAATATAATGATCAAAATTACAGCAAAAACTGTTATATTGTGAAATATTATTTCACATTAAAATAACTGTTTTCTATTTTAATATATTTTAAAAAGTAACTTATTCATGTGATGGCAAAGCTGAATTTTCAGCATCATTACTCCAGTCTTCAGTGTCACATGATCCTTCAGAAATTATTGTAATATGCTGATTTGGTGCTCAAGAAATGTTTCTTATTATTTTCAATGCTGAAAACTGTGAAAAGATGTATTCATGATTCTTTGATGAATAAAAAAGTTCAATGAACAGCATTTATTTGAAATAGAAATTGTGTGTATCATTATACAGTAAATGTCTTTACTATCAAACAAATGCAGATGTAGCTTTCTTGTAATTATTCCAAACTTTTGACCAGTAGAGAAATTATTTGAAGAAGTCAATGCAAATAACACAGTTCCATCAGGAAACGATATTTAGGCTAAAGTTTTGCTCATACTGCCCACCCAAGCTGGTATATTTGCTTAATTTTCCTATTGGAAGGTATGGCAAAAAGATATTTTTGGACCATGCTTGTTACTCCCTCTGAATTGCTCTTTATCTTTTACATTGAGTCCCTGTCATGTTTTCATTTTACTTCTTTGGTCAGTCGCAGCATTGGCAACCATTTATCTTACCTTTGGCAGGGTTGATGTGTGCATGAAGATGTCTGATTAACTTCTACATCATTTTCCTTGAATGCAAACCAAAAATATGCTACACATTATTTCTTTCGTCACTGTTTCTCCTGTACTCCATCCCATCACTATCATTTGAAAAGAATGGAGGTGTCACCAATAAAGCCTTCTGCTCTTCTTGTGATATTAAATGAGTTATGTGCCCTGTGCTGCTGAAGGTTGTTATCTCAAAAGCTCTTACATTTGAGATCATTTGAAGGTCCATGTCTGAGACACTATTAGGGCCCCTCAATCACCTTTATCAGAATTAAATGCTATTATCTGCTTAAAACACACTATGCAGCTACATACATTAAAATGCAGCATACGTCCATTAACAAAATCCACGCAGGCTACAAAGTTTTGATTTGAAAACATAGTGAATCTACCAAATTATTGCTGTGTGTGAGTACAGAATATGAAATCACTCTTGAACTAGCATAATCAGCAATGTTTTGGGTTCACTAAATGGATGTATCTGTCAGTGGCTTCTGCACTCCCTTGAATACAATGAAATTCAACAGACTCAAGCAACAAAGTGGTTGCTACTGTCTTTAAAATATGGTTAAAGTGTTCTGCCGAATGTACTGACAAGAATTAATGGTAAACTAAAATATACTGTAATGCCATTTCTATTGAAACTTGTATGTTGTGTATTTACACCACCCTCCAAAACTTTGGAAACGCCCTAGAAAAAGCACAATTACTTGTGCTTTAGTATGTTAGTCAACCCATTAAAATAAGTGTACTTATTTAAAGCACGACAAAAGATTATTGTATGTTAACATCAGAAATCAGGAATTATGGTGTTTCAATTCTTTCAAACATAAAATGGCCACATTGACCAAATGCATAGGCCAATGTGAAAAACTTTCAGATTGCAAAATCTTCTCTTCCAGTATGGGTTTATGCACTTATTTTCTTTGTTTCATACAAGAAAGTAAATATACACATGGTAATACACACACAAATAACCTGTGGGCAGCAGCATAAGCATCAGTGTCACAGGTCTACACAGAGTCACGGACCGGTCCTGAGGAATTACGAAGACCGGCAGAAAATTTGCTCGGCACTTCACTTTATATTATTGTCAATGGCTCTTCAAGCGTGAGGGGAATCTAGCTCAGAATTCACAGCTCTGCTCTAAATCCTAGTGATCTGCCTCGCTGTCGACTGTCTAGAGATATCCTAACCAAAATGGAACCTCATAAGTGACTGATTTGGAACACTCTAAATTATCAACAAGCCACACAAATAATGCTCACATTTGATTCCAACAGAGTTTGACATTAGCATGTTGCTAAGCTAACAATGTGATACTCTAATGAGAATGATGAATGGAAAATTGGTCTTATTAGTACATTATTAGAGGATACCCTTGTGAAAAAGATGAGTGCTTAATTGTATTGAATGTGCACTTGTACTGTAGATTATTTACTGTAATTTTTTCCAAAACTGGAATTCAACTGGAGTTCATTCTAAATAAAAGGCCACTTAAGTGCACCTATAGAGAGTACATTTGAATGTTTTTAACACTTTTTTAGCACTATTTAGCACTATTTAGTAATAATGTAAAATTAAACATTTTACATTTGAAAGTAGATTTGAAATGATTGTTTTAATAATCTTTTGTCATGCTTTAAAGAGGTAACATACCAAAGCACATGTAAAATACTTGATTATAATTTTAACTGTGTTCAGAATTATTTTAAGTGTACTGCAACAAATGGGTAATTACAATTATATATAAATACATGACATTCAAGTTTAAATAGAAATGGCATTAAAGTACATTTTAGTTTCCCATAAATGCTTATGTCTACTTATGTGGGTCTAAAGTCTAACCACATTAAACATTTTAAACAATACATTTTTAATATTTTCATTTATTAACATTTTGCAAATAGGAATTAAATGTCTGAAAACATTACAATCAGTTTGCATCGCATACAATACATATTCTTTTAATGTATACTGTAACTAGTGATGGGACGTTCGACACAGAGGCTTTGAAGCTTGTATCAAAAAATGAAACATCTCACAGTGAAGCACAGTATCGGAGCTTGGTTTGTTTTGCCATAACCATGTGATCTGTGATGTCCGAAGCTTTGTTTTCACACACAACCACGTGACTGCTTCTAGTGTAAACTGAACCTACGTCATTCATGGCAGACCTCATAATTTTTGCGTTGATTGTAGCCAAAGAAGTGGATGCGATTGAAATTCATATGTTTTGAATATCAGATCAATATCAAGATTGTCTAAGAAGGAACTTGTCTAAGAAAAAACACGCAACACAATTTGATGAAAGTCTCAAATGCTTCAGAAAGCCTCAGTAACACAGTCCACTGAGGGTGAGTTGAAGTGATCCCAAGTGCAGTTTATTGAATTCAAGTGTGAACAGAAACAAAATAAAGACTTGAGTAGACTTGACTTGATTTACTGTAGAACCATAAACTTAAACAAGAACAGAAACATAAACTTATCAACAATGGTTACAGGCCAGGGAACAAAGCTAGACAAGAGACGATGGTAACATGAGGGCTATACACAAGGACTAATGACTAAACGAGGATCAATCAATGAGAAAACAGGAAACATGTCCAGAATAACAATTGAGAACATAAGGCTTGTTTGACTTCAAGCGGCACATGAAAATTTGTCCGACTTTTTTTGGTGCTGTAGCCGCCTTACAATCACATGTGCCATCAAGTACCGCAAGAGCAAATCAAAACCAACCTCCTAGGTCAGGCGCTGCAGTTGCTCGAAATCGGCTGCGAAAGCCTTGATGACGACACACTTTATTCTCATTGGTCAGATTCTGTGATGACAAGGATGACATGTGTTGTGTGGGTTTTTTTTTTTTCTTAGACAAGTTCCTGTATTTAACCAATCTTATTACTGAATATCTGATATTCAAAACTTGGGAATTTCAATCGCATCTACTTCTTCGGCAAGATTTTGATTTATACATTTATGCAAAATATGTGCAGAGTTTGTTCACTGCATATCAAACAACATTACATAAAACACTTCCTCTGAGGAAACATTGAGCTTTCCATCTTCTGCTAGTGCCTCTGTTTCTCCAAGAGAGCTAAGAAAGCTAAGTGACAACTCCTGAGGGAGGCCTGAGCAACACATACGACGTATCTCAAAAGTTAGCACCGTTTAAAGGCCAACCGAGTCTGGAAGAGAAGCGTTTAATCCACACCACGCAGCCTGAATGCTTTTAATGAATGTATTGCATGCCCTTACGATATACACGCCGCCTTTCGCAGCGAAAGTGAGGCGGGAGAATGAGATACGCCGTCTCGCCAATTGTCTGACAAGTGCGCACGGTTGTGCTTTGAAGTGTCCGAGCCTTTGAGCCTCTTGTGAGGATGATATGTGCAAGCGGTTTAGGCTGCTGAAGAACTGGATTACATTGCCTCTACTTTCCAATTAATTATCTGGCTGTTTGGGAAATGAGCACGAGGGCACCGCAGGGTTTCTGACTGACGCTCGCTGAAGAGCCCACGCGCCCCAAAATAGAGTAATGAAGCCAAAGGAGTGTGGAGTGATAGAAAAGATAGCCTAGAACTTTGTCCAAGTGAACAGCAGAAATAGTCCCGTTTGTGGGTGTAGTGTTGGTTTTCCACACTCAACGATCTTAAATGCTTTGGAGAGCTATGTAAAAAATAATCACATTTAATCAACTCACATTTCCTTTTAATGTAGCGTTTGCGGTTCATTTTGAGTCTGCTTACTTCATTTGAAGACAAAATTTTGTGATATAGACATTACAACAGAAAAAGCCTTAGCTAGAGGTCAGTAAAAACTCTCAGCATAGTCCCTGGAGACTGTAAGTGATGTTAAAAAGGAAAGAAAACCATTAACCTGAGGGAGGGTATTTTCCAAAGGTCAACAGATTACAGGGCTTTTGTGTATAGTGGCTGTTTGCTGGGTAAACGATTCAGGTAATGTTATTAGTGCAGTTTGCTAAGGTAAGCATCACTTGCTTATACTGAGGGTTAGTGATGTGAACAAACCTTTAACCCATCTAGCATCATTTGTGCTACAGACATGGACAATGCTTTAAATAATGTGGCTTGTTGAGAAAAGGTGTGCTCTTTTCTGTTCTACTATGAAAAATTCTTGGAATCTGAACCCATGAGGTCCCTGACCATATTTAGAATATCATTGTGGAAAATCCACCATATATACATATATATATATATATATATATATATATATATATATATATATATATATATATATATATATATATATATATATATATATATATATATATATATATACAGACACACTCATGTGTTTGTCTCGTGTTTGTGTGCGTGTCTCGTGTTTGTGTGTGTATATATATATATATATATATATATATATATATATATATATATATATATACACACACACACACACACACACACACACACACACACACACACACACTCGTGTTTGTCTCGTGTTTGTGTGCATTCAACTTTGGGGTTGTTCTCTGGGCTGTGCTATCTTAAGCCTGTGTCTTGCTAGGGTGACCATATTTCTCATGCTGGAATATGGGACGGGTGAGCGATATGACCATTTTATTTGTAATATGTGAAATTTTATTTAATGATAATTATTGTTATAGAATTTTTTTTTTTTTTTACAAACAATACAGCAAACACAATAGAGATACAAATTAAATAAACTTGTTTTTCAGATACAGTAAGTTTATTTACCATGTATACATTTATTTAACATATTTTTGTTGTGTGATTAACATTAATAATTAAAGGGGCTATATGTAAGATTTTTACTTTAATAAAGCAAAAAAGTACCCCAATATGTTTGCAGATATTTAGGAAACATGCTAAGTTCACCTGCTTGTTTCTCAGAAAAACAATGCTACAGCCAGATATTCTACTTTGAAATGCGCATTCCAAGTCGGAATGTCTGTCTTTGTTTTGGTCTGTGCTAAACCTTGTGCTGCCAGTTTATCCAATAGTATTTCGACATCACAGGTTGCCAGTTGGCAGAAAACACCGCGTATTGCAGCCATGGAAACCAGCAAACAAACTGGGTGAGAGAATTGCAGATTCTACCTGACCTAAAAAGCCTCTGCATCCATCTAAAAATCTCTATGAATGACAGCATATTAAAACACAGATAAATCAACTCATCACCTGACAGTGTGTAAGTCTCCTCAGCTTTCATTGCCAATTGTGCTCCCTCTTGTTGCGTGTCCTTGGCCACCCGCGTCTTTGAAGGAGGGGGCGGGGCAAATAATATTTTGAATTTGGACTGCAGTACCTATTTCGACCACTGGGTGTCATTTCTACATAGAGCCCCTTTAACAGATATTTAATTAGGCTACTGTCCCTTTAAGACCAAATTCATGGATGTAATATACTGACACATATCCGGTTTTCACCCACCTTTTTACGTCCACTTAAGCCATAACCGACTGTATTTACAGAGATACTCCACACGATGGACATTTTGCCATCTATGTGTGCATTTGACCATTCAGGCGCAATGAGAACTGATCGCACGCTGTCTGAGAGAACTGGATCGCGCGCAAGGAAAGAGAGAGCAAGTGAGAGAGAGGGCGCACTAACAGCAAGTTCATTAACGAATTGTGATTGGATGGTAATTTTGTTCTACAATGAATTTGATTGGGCTGTTCTCGCATGACAGAACACTACTACTACTACTACTTGTTCAATCAGTCATAACGAAATTTTAGGAAAGATGAAATATGGGACAAACCATGATTTTTTCTTAATAAGTCAGGACACTAAAAATAGAGCTGAAATACAGGACTGTCCCAGGAAAAACAGGACGTCTGGTCACCCTATGTCTTGCATGTTCTAGGCATGGTGTCTGGATCCTGACACTTCGGTCTAGTCTTGGTTCAGTTTCGGTGTCGGGGTCCTGACATCCATGCTCCGTGCATTTCTATTTGTCTTGTGTTTTGTTTTCTGTTTGGGCTCATTGGCACACATGGATGAGTGTGTTTGTCTGCCATGTGCTCTTCTGTCAGTTGGGTTTGTGTGAGCACATGGCTTTTGTCATGTTTGTTTGCCATGTGCTCTTCAGTCAATCTTGCCTTGTGAAATACTTTGACAACCCTCTACTGAGGACATTTGACTGGTCCTCAATAGTTAAAAAAGCTTATAAATCAGCCAAAAGATGTTTTATTTAAATCTATTGTTTTGAACATGTTCAAATCAATGGAAGTCTATGCAATGTCCTCACAAAGGTAGCAAAACAAACGCGTGTGTGTGAGAGAGAGAGAGAGAGAGAGCACATGGCTTCTGTCATGTTTGTTTTGCCATGTGCATTTTACACATGGCTTTTTGTTTGTTTCTGTGTACCGTGTGCTTTTCTGACAGTCTCTAGTCTTGGCCCTACCCTCTTGTTACCTGATTATATTTGCATTACCTGCTCTCCTTGGTTACCCTTCTGTTTTCCTTCCCTAATTATTCTCCTTTTGTTCTCTATCCTGTGCCAAATTGTCATCTGTGTTCCCCATGTGGAGGTCTGTTTGTCAGGCCTTGCTCCAGTCCTGCTGCTCTGGACTGTTTTCCCCCATTGAGGAGGTTTAAATTGTGTTTTGTTTATTTAATTTAATTTTATTTAGTTTATTGTTAACTTATTTATTTTTATTAAATAAAGCCCTTCAAAGCTCTCTGCACTTGAGTCCTTACAATTCTTGACCCACAGCTGACAAAAAGGATATGTAGTTATAATGTAGGTATAGCATTACATAGTTCATGTAGAAGTTTATGTAGTTCACTGTGTTAAAAATATGTACATTTTTTTAATTGTACTTGTGCTAACAGTATTTTATTATTATTACTAGTTGTTAACTAATCAAGAAATACTTGTTGATACAATCAACAAGTGTTTTGGCATTTTCCACATCCTTTCTCCAACCTTTTCAAACAGTGGATGGGTAATTTTCTCTCTGTTTTTAAGTTTCTTCATAAAAAACTTTAATGGTTGTACATAGCATCTCAAAGGCCTCAAAGCTGGTGGTCTCCAAACTATTGATATAACTGACATTCATATCTTCAGTGGAAAATGTTCGCAACTTAGATCAGGACAGTACCATTCGTCTCCATAAAAATGTAAAAAAAAAAAAAAAGTGCATTTGAAAGTTTCTTGTAATGCAGTTTGAAATAGTGATGTTTTAGGAATTCTATGAACTTCCAGGGGTTATCGAGACAAAGCGTCATACAGACAGCATGTATGCTAAGCCAGCAAATAAGCATGAGAGATTTAAAAAAAACAGCAAAAACAAAGAAATGCCCTCCAGTGAGAGACTGCTGGACTCAAAGAGATGTGTTTTTTATTCTTTCAGGCTTGGAAAATGACTGAAATTTGTCTGTTCCCCTGTTATTTTGTCCGAGGGGCTTTCATTAAAATAACAAACATTGACTTTGGAAAAGAGAAATGACTTTGAGACAGAGTGTGGAGCGTGTGCGTGCTTGGGCCGGGGGTGACGATCAGTCAACATGCAGTGAGATAGAACATCGCTCTGGATTTTAATTATCTCACCCTCCCTGCAAAGTTTACTATTTGTAGAGCAAACTACATCCTGCTGCTTGAGCTGTACACACAGAAAAAATAAGATCTTTTGTTTACTTTCAGGAAAAGACCAGTCTGACATTTCCCCTTCACATACGCCTCACTGGAAGTGTCTCTTTCAACCTCCTGATATTTATATTCCTGCGCTTTCGCCATTTCACAGCATCCTTATCTTCTGGTCCTGTCAGAGCTTCAGCTAGTCAGGGGTTCATAGCTGTCTGGTGGAGATGTTTCCCTACATCCAACTTTATTTCAGGAAAGGGAGATGGACAATGAGGAGAGAAACCTTCTTAAACTAGCTCCCTTATTAGACCCCACACATTGGGACCCTGTCTCAGTGAAAATAGATGCCATGTCCTGAAATGGTCACACATTATGTTCTGATTGGTTAGGTGAGGTTCAAATTCAGCTGTGCCATTTTGCTATTTCAGTGCAAAAAAAAAAAAAAAAAAGGTGTGTCTTAAAAATCTTATGAAATCTTAGAGGTTCTGTACCAGTAAAGAAACCATATATTAGTTTTATCTACTGAAAAAAAAAAAAACTGCATTTGCCAAACATAAGTATTGGAGATTGGAGCCGCGTTCTGCAGTCTGACAAATCAAAATTTAACAACATAGTATTGGGTGGTGTCAGGTATGTTCATAGGAGATGACTGGAATGTTTTAACACCAAATGCATGTGTGACACCATTAGGAACGGCAGGGGAACATAATGGTATTGGGGACGTATGTCTACAGCAGGTGTTGAAAGGATGTTGGAAGTTGCTGCCACTAAACCAATACTAATCCTGCTGAACACAACGTAGCCAAATGTCGATGATCTGTTTAGAGATCAAATGTGTATTTTCCAACATGATAATCCCAAACACATAGCGAATGCAACAAAGTTGCGTGCAATGAAAGTATTCATGCTTAGCATTTTAAAGTCTTCAAGTGGCCTCCTCAGTGACCTTAAAGCCATTGAAAAAATTTGGGAAATTATAAACTTAAATTGTGATAAGTCATGCAGGCCTCCAACAGGGTTCTAAATTAACTTTTTTGATCACCAACTTTCTAAAGTTACCAGCCAATCAGAATTTTCACTAGCCAATTTTTTTTTTTTTTTTTTTTTTTTTTTTTTTTCTGGTGACAATTCACCAAATAAGAGAAATTATGAGTGCCACTGAATGCATTTGATCATTTTTATTAGCATTGTTGGCATGAAAAACACATATAAAGTACAATGCATACGACAAAATATGCACAGAAAGTGCAAACATTTCATCTATCTATCATTTAAATCACATCATGGTCCTTTACTGCCTCAACTTTAAAATTATTAGTTCCCACCACGAAATTGCTTGTTTTGTTTTTGTTCTTTCACGTACATGCTAAGGTGACCAGATTGTTATTAACTATTAATAAAAAAAAGGGGGACAATACATTTTTGAATGTTTTTGTTTTTTAATTGTTCACTGTAAACCCTAATAAGTTGAGACTACTTTAATTTTATTATTAGGACTTTTGGTCTGGTTTTAATAGGGTGATATCAGCTAAATTGGGCCACTTTATGGGAAATCGCTTGGGACAATAATACAATCCCATATATGCCTTTTCCATGTGTTTTTATGATTAATAATGACTGTTTTTAATAATTATGTGTTAAAATTATGTAATAAAATATAATTATTTAGGCCCTACAGTTCTTGAAACATCAGCTGTGCCAACTTTTTTTGCATGAGCAGTTTCAGGTAAAATGGGCCAGTCAAACTGCAAAGGGAAATAGTAATTTATCATAAATTTTAATTTTAAAACACAATTGCTTATACAGCCACATAACATTTAAACTGCATTAAACAAACATATTCATATGAGCCATTAAAAAAAAACACATTTTGGGTGCAAACCTAAAAGTCTATTTTGGAACAGCATAGATCAGTGAACTGATGTCAGTGGTGTGTGTGTGTGTGTGTGTGTGTGTGTGTGTGTGTGTGTGTGTGTGTGTGTGTGTGTGTACAACACATTTAGAACAAAATGATAACTGATATTCACATTCAAAATTGAAAACTGGGTAACACTTTAGAATAACTCACGCTATGAAGCATTAGTTAAGCATTAGTAAATAGTTAATTCATCATTTATAAAACATTAATAGACATTAGTAAGCCATTTATAAATACAGCTATAAATGCTTTGTTCTTGATTTATAAGCATATCTATAATGAGTTTAATAATTGTATTTTCATACTTTATTAATGATCAATTTATCATTTCTAAATTATGTATTACATTATTCACAAACCAGTTAATTAGGAGTTGTCAGTGGTTCATAAGATCATTTAGGAAGTGTAAGTAAATGATTAATAAAATATTTAAATGTACATTTATGCATCTTATTATTTAGACATATAGTATTAGGTACTCAGTGTGTTAATAAATGCTTTATTAACATATTCCTAGTGTCAAAACTACCTCGGTACTAACTTTAAAACATTAGAGAACAGCAGTGCAGAAGATCACTGAACCTTTAAATCTCATTTATAAAAGCTTTACGAAGCATAAATAGTCCTCACTTTAGATGAGCTCACAAAAATAGTTAACTGACTGCTTCTAAATGTTTTATAACTACCTGAATTACTCATGAATTGCAGTAGGAATATGTGTTAATAAAACATTTACTAACACACTTAGTAACTATTACTATATGACTAAATAATAAGATGTATAAATGAATGTTTAAATAGTTTATTAATCATTTACTTACACTTACTAAATGAACTACTGACAACTCCTAAATAACTGGTTTGTAAATAATGTAATACTTAATTAAGAAATGATAAATTGATTATTAATAAAGTATGAAAATACAATTATTAAACACATTATAGATATGCTTATAAATCAAGAATAAAGCAATTATAGCTGTATTTATAAACTACTTACTAATGTCTATTAATGCTTTATAAGTGATGAAATAACTATTAACTAATGCTTAACTAATGCTTCATAGTGTGCAGTTATTATAAAGTGTTACCGAAAACTGATATCCCTAGCGTGTGTGTGATGAAAACATTTTTCAAACACAGTCTTTGCAAATGAAACCATCATCATCACAGATACCATTCTCTTCACCACAGCTCTCATGAAACCAGGCAGAACATGGATCACTGTTATACTGTAAGAGGCATTGTTATTCATCTTATGAAATAGTACAGCATCTCTGGATCCAAAAACAAACATAAACGTGGGCTGCATCTGATAATCGCGTACTCTCTTAAGGAACTTATTTTAGTACTTACTTTGCGAGTGCTATGTTCTGCAATGAAGCTCAACTTTGGAAAGAAGTTAAGCATGAAACACACACAAAATTTAGTGAGTCAATGCCCAGGAGAATGGCTGCTGTAATTAAAAACAAGGGAGAACCAACAAAATATTAATAACTAATCACATTGTAGTCAATGTATACTTTATGTCCTGTGAGCTTTTTGTTTTTTATATGCCTTTTTTTCTTTTTTTGGGGGGGCATAATACAATAAAACCCATATTTACTATGCTGGAGTATGCCTTTCTTACAAAATAATTTTGTTATTTAAATAGTTTACCAAGTTCAGTGTGTTCTTCTTCCCAATATAACTTACTACTCATATTTTGATTGTTTAATAGAACCTGAAGTGTCATTAAAAGCAAATATTGTGCAAATATGCCCTCCGGACTTCACTTTTTGGCCACAACTGATATTTCTCAAATTACTATTAGCCTATGATTATATGCTTTATGAAAAGTGTTTCTTTTGAAATGTACATTGGAGCTTTTTAACAGGACATCCGACTTTATAGACAGAATTTGGTGAATGACATGACAAAAAACTTTAACATATTCAAAAGATAAACTGTCAAATATGACAGTTTTGAAAAGAAAAAAAAAAGTTTAAGCTTGACCTGCACATCAAAGTGAATTTCATTCTCATTAACGTTAAACCAACTGGCCTGTTTTTGTTGTAGCATCTATGGACAGTGCAAAGAAAGTATGAAAATAATTTTCTCCCATTGTACTGTCTCTGCCACTCCTCAAATCTGTCTTATCGACCAGCGTATCGAGCTCTGAAAGTCCTATTTAGTTCACACAGACGCTCAACTAAAGTCATCCCATTGATCGGCAGCTAAAATCAGCATGTTCTACATCAAACATTCACATATGCTGGGATGTTTAAATACTACAAAAAGTTTATTCTTCTCTGCATGTTTACTTGCATCAGGGATGTGAAAATTTTCACCTACGCACAAATCAGAACAAATCACGTTGATGTTGTTATCAGATAAACAGCAATCACGGCCGGACAAAAGAGGTGATAATTGCAGCTGCGTCCATCAAAACGCATATCAATGGCATTTGAATGAGTCTTATCTGCAGAAAGATTTCAATGTATCTGATAATTGCAGAAACAAAGCATCTTTTGTGTTTTAATTGGGCTGCCATGTGGGTCTGGGAAGAGAGACTCAATCAGTAGGCCATCGAGGGACTCATCCTACGTGCTGTCAGTCAAATGCTCCTCTACACGATAAAACGGCTGGATTAAATTGCTTTCTCTGCTGCTAAGAATTAGGGTGGGCTGAAATTGTATTTTTTTTTCCTCATATGAAAGGCTCCAAAGAGAGAATTGATCTTCAGTGAAATAACTTAGGCTGCGAGAGATGGAATTGCAGGAAACAGGATTTTTATGAAAAATGCCTTATGCCGTCATGGGTGTCAACAGACATTAGTTATAACGCTGGGGAATATGAAGCCGTTCTGAATTACTGATGTAGAGGAACACTGATATCAGGTAGTCATAAACAAATATTTAGTTTTATGATATGCATTTGAAGTATTCTGAATAAAATATTTAAATGAGAAACAGTTTGATTGAATTCTCACAAAACCAAACCTCTGTGCAATATATAACTAGTTATATTGTCATTTATTTTAGCTGCTGTGCCCAAATGTTCCACGCAATTTGTCTTATTTTTAAAGATAAACTGTGCCTCAAAACTGTGCCTTTCACAATTAAATATTTATATGATTTAAGGATGAAATATGGTATTAACACATCTAACACTGACGCACACATTCTATATACATCTGTGAATAACTTTATAATGTTATATGCTAGGCAAGAGCAGCAAGTTATGCCAATGTTTGGATAGTTACCCAGGCTGTTTGACCCTACTAATACTGTAAATGCATTTTTATCCCTTGTTTGCTTTTGTTAAAGGGTAAGTTCACCCAAAAATGGAAATTTTGTCATTAATTACTCACCCTCATGTCATTCTATACCTGTAAGACCTTTGTTCATCTTCAGAACGTAAATTAGGATATTTTTGATAAAATCTGATGGCTCAGTGAGGCCTCTATTGACAAGATAATTAACACAATGAAATGAACAGAAAGGTACTAAAGACATATTTAAAACAGTTCATCTGACTACAGTGGTTCAACCTTAATTGTATGGAAAAAAAATACTTTTTGTGTGCCAAAATAAATACATAAATAAATAAAAATATAATGACTTTATTAAAAAAAATATCTAGTGATGGCCGATTTCAAAACACTGCTTCATGAAGCTTCAACACTCTTAGCCCGGATTTTATATTTACTTAAAAATATAATTACAATATACTTAATATATTTAAGTTTGGTTGCATTACTTATAAAATATAAGTAAATTCGTGGGTGTATTTGAATATGTTAATTAATGTAAGTTAAATGCACTTAAATTATGAAGTTTTTCTCCTGACCACACCTCCTACACACTGGTTTGTGGCAGGTAATGATGCCATTTTGTCGTGGTGTGAATTCAAGGAGGTGTTGATGTGCAGTTGGAACATTTGTTTTGGCTGTTCTACAGACATTTTTTCCAAACATTTACCTTTTTATAGTTTTTCACCAAAGGAGAAAATCACAATTTTTAAGTTACCATCATCGAGGTCAGGGTTTGTTTTAGCTGAGCTCTTGACCCTTGACTTTTTAATATTATATTTTGTTTGGGCAGTTTTAACTGCATTATAACCAACCAGACAAGCAAAGTTAAAAGATGATCAGGTGGTGTTGATTATGTTTTCACATAATCATTATTTGATCTGAATCACTGAACTCATTTAGAGCCCAATCTCTGAGTTAGATTTACATTATTGATTACAGCAGCACTGTGATTCTACAGCGGAAGGTCAACTTTTACAATACATTTTTTTTTTAAAGTTGCCCTTATCACAAAAAAAATAAATAAAAAATATTTTAGGCACACACAGACATCAAGAATCAGCATATGAATCTCAACAACGGTGACAAGCAACATATTCTGATAAACAGATCAACTCTGAACATTAGAAAACAAGCTTCTAAAAAGTCACAGAAAAACAGCAAAATTTAAATAGTTAGAATAAAGAAAATTACTAAGACAATTCAGCTCATAATTTATTCATGCTTCATGATGGGAGGCATGGATGAATTTTGGTGGCAAGTTAACTTGCTTATTACATTGAACTTAAATATACTAGGTGTAATAACTACAAAGTAATTAATATTACAAAACATTTTAAGTTAAATGAACTCGAATTATTAAGTTAACATTACTTAATTTTTTTAGGGCAACCAGTTTCCTCAAATTTTTAAAGTAAATTCAACTTATCCGGGCTAACAGTGAAAGCTTTACGAATCTTTTTTTTTCGAATCAGTAGTTCGGAGCATGTATCAAACTGCCAAAGCATGTTTTGAAATCGCCCATCACTAGATATTGTTGAATAAAGTCATTATTTTGTTTTTTTGGTGCACAAAATGTATTCTCGTCGCTTTATAACATTAATGTTGAACCACTGTGGTCACATGAACTGTTTTAAATATGTCTTTAGTAGCTTTCTGGGCATTTGAAAGTGTAAATTATCTTGCTGTCAATGGAGGCCTTAATGAACCATCAGATTTTATCAAAAATATCTTAATTTGTGTTATGAAGATGAACGAAGGTCTTACGGGTGTGGAACGACACGGGGGTGAGTAATTGATGACAGAATTTTCATTTTTGTGTGAACTAACCCTTTAAGAGTATTGGTTAGGTTTAGGGATAATGTTGGTAGGGAGTACATTATTTTCAAATGCAATAGAGCATTATTTGGCATAACTTAGCGCCACTAATCTGACATTTCATTTTCAAACTGCAGTGTTTCAAAAAATGTTTCACATTAATCTATTTTGGATATTGCTTTTAGCATCACTCACTGGAAATTTCACTTTGAAAGTGTAGCAAATTTTGCAAAAAAAAACAAACAAACAAACAAACAAAAAAAAGTCGCTACAGGCACATATTACCAATGAGCCTGGTTTGTCTTTTTCTATTCTGATCAACTTGATCTCATGAGAAAAGTTGGCGAGTTTGCATGAATTTGCACAGTTTGATTCAAAAGAAAATATTAGATTTTTAGGGAAAAAAAAAATAAAATAAGCATGAAGTTCCACCACTAATCCTAACCCTCAGTGGGGTGTAAGCAGATATGAAAACAAGTAGGTGAAGTATGTAAGATTTTTTTATTAAAATATATTATCTTAACCCAGTTTTGTTCATTGACTACTATTAGTATCCATTACCATATGAGTTTATCTCTCCCAAAAGTGTAAACATTGAGCCTCCCAGGAACCTTCAAAGCTGTAGAAGGCGGAGCCAGAGGGTGTTTAGCCGCTGTGGGACCATGGCTGGTGCGTTAAATGAGAAAAGATATTCAGCTTTGGTTAGAGAATTGTAAGCCAAAATTCACTGCAGTTAGACCTTCAAAGATTGAAAGATTAAACTGGTCATGAACATGTCAAAGCGAATAGGGCATTGCTACAGTATGAAACACGTTACAATGGTCACTTCAATAACATACAGCATCATAGTGCAATTATTCAGAAAGACAAATGTTCCAGTTTATGTTTACTTTGATGTATCCAGTGTAGACCACCTCAAATATTTGTGAGGCTCACGTTCACTTCAGACAGACTACTCAATTACTCATTACACAGCTAAATGTATTCCTAATATGTTGGACCTTTTATTGAAAGTAGCCTACTTTTACCTGCCTAGACATGCCTTCAAAAGCACCTGTAAAAGCTGCGTTTGTGATGTTTGAGCGGGGGGGGGGGGGCGCTACCAGCGAAATGGGTGTTTGTAAAATATGCTCTTTTAATTCACTTAGTGCCAAAAGAGTCATAGAAACTACATACAGTGCTTCCCACAGGTTTGAAATATACCACTTGCAGTGGTAGCCGGGCAAAAAATCCTATTACCCACGGCACAAAAATCGTCTACTACATGTGACAAACAAATAATGTGTGATTTTTAACAGTATTTTTATTTATTGAAATTAATTTTAATTACATAGCATATTACATTTAATTACATACTAATATTATGCATTATTATGCATTGTAAATTATGCAAAATTACAGCATTTAAATGGTTCACCTTTTCGTATTTTCTCCTTGCTGCCATATAGTGTCTCTCTCAGTGATTGGGACACAGATTTTACTAGTAAAAATGTATAAAATGAATAATATATGTGTCAAATAATGTTCTTGGTCTTTTCTTCCTGTGGGGGAGACTACAGTCATTTACTATGAATTAAATGGAAATCAAATTAAATACAATTTATTGTGTAACCAAAATACCAATAATGGCCAAAAGAAAAAACTTAGCGTGTGACTTTTAATTATAAACAAGCCCGAAATACACTGGGACTCTTATTTTGAAATGTCTGTACTTTTGCAGGCTAATCTTTCAGATTCTTACAATCGTCTAAACATTTTATATAAAGTCCATGAAGTAGACTTTGTAATAATTCATCAACTTGAGTTCATTAGCAATCACTTGGCATAAATCTGCGCTTTTCATTGATTGAGAATTACTTTGAAGCACTCGTGCAGCACCCGTGGGAATGCTAGTGGGAGTAAACAGTTCTGACGCACACATAACGAGCAGGTACGAAACGACTAGCGATCACGGATGGTTTCATTATCTTGCGCGGATATAAAAGTATAAGAGGATAAAAATAATAAAAGCAAAAATGTGTCTCCAAATATACTTGGGCGGCCGTTATTATACGTGGGCGGCCCGCCCAAGTAAAGTCTATGTGTGGGAAGACATACTTCACCTGTAAATAAAATAGGGTAAAACATTTACATAAATCTGTCATTAAAATAATACTATGTTGTATTTTGTTAATGGAAATGCTAATGGACAGATTTCTTCATGTATTATAGACCACTGTCACATCAACGATATCGTAGGATTTCAGATCAGGCATTGAAAAAAAAAAAAAAAAAAACACAATCAGTCAATGAAAATGCTTTGGGCTCGAAGCAGGATAGAATTTGACAGGTACATAAGATTTGGCACGACACCAGTGTATTTATTTTATTACTGTGTATGAAAATCTAAAACATCTAACCTTCTACGACTATCTCTAAACAATTACTAACTAAACACTTTCTTCGGAGTCATTTCATTTGTCATTTAGATGAAATAACTGTTTACCTTTCAATTTGGAGGACTATACTTCATTAAGCATAATCAGACTTAAAAGACAAACACAGTGCAAGCACACACACACACAAAGAGCTGCATTTTGCTGATGAAAATGGCAATGCATTCTGAAGCTTTAATTACCGGCTTTGACACTGCACAAAGTGCCTAAATAAGATATGTCAGTTGGACTCACAACTGCGCTCCATAGCTTTTATGGTCTTGACACTTCACTAAGGAAATTACAATTTCACCGTAATTTCAGAAATTGCACAGCAATAAAAACATGCTAAAGGTCTGCTTGAGCTGTCACAATTTTAAGACGTTCACAAATCATTGATTATGCATTACTGTTATTTGTTCCCTATGTGGCGCTTTCTCTGATGACAGACCATTAAATGACAGCCTCCTTCCTGTCAAAATTCGAATGTAATTTTTGGTCAGAGACAAACAGACATTTTTAATACAATATGCTTGTTTTTTCAGCTTACATTTTCCTATAAAAGCCTTATGTTAGCCCTTGACTAATTTTGCAATGCCATACTTTTGATTTATTAGAAAGTCTGGTCCACTTAGCAGGCCACTTATTCTTGTCAAGAATTGTATTGTCTCACTTGAAAAGGAAGTGAAAGAGATATATAAAAGAGTGTATAAATTTATAAAATTGCTAATATTTTATTACATTAAAGCAGCCAAGCAATTCCCTTTCTAACTACTGGAAGTTGTGTGAAACCAAGCAATCAGATTAAAGCTTGCAATATCGAAAAAGTTATTATTTGTGTGCAATATATGGATCAGACGGTCAGTAAATGGAGTGCTGCAGGGATGGTGTATTTTTGTAGATCAAAACCCGAAAATGAGTTGAGGATTGTGAGGATTGTAGCCAATAGGTATTTTGGTTAAATGCCTGTGGTTAATATAAGCTCAAAATATTGTCACGTTTTATTCTATGACCTAAAATACATAAGTAATACCCCCTTGTGATTTTTAGCCAGTTGATAACAAGAGTCTAAAAGGGACTACAGAGGTTGTCGGACACATTAAATGTCATCACATGAACAGGTAAACTTTACTCATCTTGTCCACTTTTACAGCCTCATTGCAAACTATTTTAACTCATTTTCAGGGATTTTTTTTTTTTTTTTTTTATTATTAGAAGAGTTGTCAGAAGCTTGGTGACCGTAGTGTAGTTTATTTATAGCCCGCATTTAACTTCTACTGATTGTATTTAGGCTTCAAAATTTGTGTTCATTTGGGAAGATAACCATGATGAACAAAACATGTAAGAATCATAAACTTTTGTTGGTCATAGAGCTTCCAAAAGCCAATGGGAAAATCCAATTGGGTTTTTGTCGAGGAAACCTGGGTGATATAAAATGGGTTAGCCTACAGAACTATGTCATTATTGCAGAAATCTATGTACCATGAGGATACCGCCTTGAACTACCAAATATTTCATATTTTCTGGGAAACTAGTGGCAGTATGACTGACTCACGGTGACTTAAAAGGTGGCTTATGGTTCATTATTCAAATGACCATCCATTTTAGTAAGACTCTCACTAATGGCAGTGAACAGCCCATCATTATCACTTCACTTATCACCCACAGATCCCCCCACTTACACCTGACTACCTGGATATCAATTATCCTGACAAGACCAGTCATCTCTGTTCTGATGTCAGTCCACCCCTCGCTGTCTTTCTCTCTCTCAAATCCCATACAGAAATAGCCACAGTAGCTCATAGGCACAATCAAGGTCCTGCAAAGTGATGGCGTTCCAGCTTATAATGTTTCCTTCATGGATTTGCAGGAAAACATAGCTCGGATTGTTTGCCTGCAAAGTGTATACTTTGTATAGATGCAATCTTTATGAACAACCACAACCACTTTTCACTACTTAAGGATGAGACCGCAATGGCTTCAGAGACTTTTCAATAGGAATGTGAGTATCTTATAAATCTCTGAATGAACCAAATCCACATGAAGCCCACAATTCCATCATTATCTGCTCATTATTGTACTGCTGTTGCCTAGGGCTATGAGGGAGAGCTAATAGAGGAACTTAATGCTTCAGTATGGAGTCAGAGAGAACTTTTGAGCTACATTTAAAGGATTTTTTTTTTCAAAAATGAGTCACCAAAATGAAACCTGTGCAGAAGCTCTCAATGCTGTTACATTTTTAAACATGCCACTTCATGATCAGTGACATGACATGTGAGAACTAATAGTGTTTTGTGTCAGTGATAGCAAATCTGGTGCATTGCATCCAAAAGCATCATTTTTGAACTGAACACAAGTGCAAATGGGATTCTTGAGCTCCAGTAGAGGAGAAAACTATTGGTGAATTGCCCATTCCTCACATAAAGTTGTCATGTTGTGCACTATATATCAGGTCATCTGAAGCCAAAAGAAGTATGAACCACTTTTATGTCCCTCTTGGAGCTTGAAAATATAAATCACTATCCATTTTTGTTGTATGGAAACAAAAAGCTCGGAATGTATGGAAACTAAAAATATTTCTTAAACGTTTATTAATGTTAAATTGTAACGATTTTCAAGCTGCTTTGTTTTGTTACAATTTTGGTAGTATATGTAAATGAAAATGAACAATGTTTACTTGTTCTTTGTGTTACCTGGACATGCCATAAGGCGGACTTTTGACAGCTACAGGGCTTTTGTGAAAACTACCAATTATACTTCCGCATTTTTGTATCCTTGCCCAAGGGCAGTCGGATTGACAGAGGGTTATTAACAGTTATTGTAAGGGTAGGTTTATCACTGAAAATTGTATTATACTGTATGTATGTATTGTATGTCTACACTTTAAACAGCGTTATGATAAAAATTAAACAATATGGCAACAGCTTTCTTACCTGTACACAGTGGCATTTTCTCTAGTCAGGTAACACCGATTTAAAAAAAAAAAAAAAAAAAAAAAAAAAACTATAGGCAACCAAGTTTTATTGAAAGCCCATTTTGCCAGTGGTGAAGAACCCCTTTAATGTTAATTTCAACATTTACTAATGCATTATTAAAGTTTTATTTGTTTAACAGATTGGTTCACTTCAGAATTAAAATTTTCGGATAATTTCCTCACTCACATGTAATCCAAGATGTTTATGTCTTTCATTCTTCAAAAAGAAATTAAGGTTTTTTTCTCCATATAGTGGACTTCAACGGTTACCAATGGTTTGAACGTCCAAATTGCCATTTAAATGGAGCTTCAAAGACGATCCCAACAGAGGATTAATGGTCCTATCTAGCAAAATGATTGGTCATTTTCTAAAAATAAATAAATAAAAATTATATACATTTTAACCACATATGCTCGTCTTGCACTAGCTCTGCAATACGCCATTATGTAATGGCATTATGTAATGGCATGGCCTATTTGCACTAAGTGCAAATAGCATATTTTCTTAGTAATATATTCTATTTACACTAAGTGACAATAGCAGCATTTTCTTAGCAATATGCTATTTACACTAGGTGAAAATAGCCATAGATTTTATTTACACCATGTAAAAATATCAGTTCTTTGTAATAAGAGTAAATTGCAAAGAAATTCAAAAATAAAATTCAGGTAAAATTTGTAAAATTCAGGTCTGCGAGCCTTACTCGCTACTGTTGCACCACTGAAGATGTTGAATTCTGCGCATCTTTTTTAAATCTTGAGTGGCCCAACCAGATATTGGTGGGCGGAGCTAGTGTAAATAGCATTTGCCAACAAGGGATGCTATCTGCACTTAGTGTAAACAGACACTCTGCTATGTAATCATGTTGGAAAGGTCATGCATGATGTAGGCGGAAATACCAAGCAAGTGTTTACAAAGTGAATGTCCAAAGACTAAGTCAAAAGGCCTTTACAAAAAAAAAAATAATAGCAATAATAATAAAAATAATAATAATAAAAAGGTAAAACAAAGATGTCGGACGATTTTGAAGATGGAGGAGAAAATGAGATGTTTTTCACACTACCGCAGTACTTCTGCCTACTACACGCATAACCTTTCCAACGTGAACCACAATTTCTTTTCGACTGAAGAAAGAAAGACAAACATTTTGGATAACATGGGGGTGAGTAAATTATCAGGAAATTTTAATTCTGAAGTGAACTAATCCTTTAACACTGCTTGAGCGCTACAGTAGCTTCACCCATCCTGAATTCCAAAACTTCCAAAGACATCCTCAAACTCTCACAATGTCCCAGGCCTTCAGTTTAATTAGGATTTATTTAAGCCGGTCTGATACACCATGTCATCTTAGAGAAGTTAGTGCTGCACTTTTCTTTTCTTTTTTCTTCAACATCAGACAAGCGAATGGCATCTCTCCCTGTCTCCTCAGCATTCCTGCTCATGCTAAAATCTCAGTAATGTTGTCTTACTTGAAATCACTAACTTCTTAATTTTTGCTTTCATGGAGCTTGGAGAATGACTGTAAAAGATCTGTGTTATCTCATGATGGTGATGGAACTAATATGAGCTAGGAGGAAATACATTCTAATTGATTAAAGGTGCCCTAGAACCATTTTTTTAAACATGTAATATAAGTCTAAGGTGTCCCCTGAATGTGTCTGTGAAGTTTCAGCTTAAAATACCCCATAGAATTTTTCTAATTAATTTTTTTAACTGCCTATTTTGGGGCATCATTAACTACGCTCCCTGCCCCACTCGAGCTCTCGACTATAATACAGTGTATTTACAAAGTTCACACAGCTAATATAACCCTCAAATGGATCTTTACAAGATGTTCGTCATGCATACTGTATGCATGCATCGGATAATATTTATTTGGATGTTTACATTTGATTCTGAATGAGTCTGATAGTGCTCCATGGCTAAAGCTAACATTACACACTATTGGAGAGATTTATAAAGAATGAAGTTGTGTTTGTGCATTATACAGACTGCAAGTGTTTAAAAATGAAAATAGCGACCGCTATCTTGTCTCCGTGAATACAGTAAGAAACGAATAATACTGGCTGCCCTTGTCTAATGCCTTGATCATGGGCTGGCATATGCAAATATTGGGGGCGTACATATTAATGATGCCAACTGTTATGTAACAGTCAGTGTTATGTTGAGATTCGCCTGTTTTTCGGAGGTCTTTTAAAACAAATGAGATTTACATAAGAAGGAGTTTGAAACTCAATATATGTCTTTTCCATGTACTGAACTCTTGTTATTCAACTATGCCAAGGTAAATTCAATTTTTGATTCTAGGGCACCTTTAAATATTTATTCCCTTTTATTTAAATGCAAAGTTTCTCATAGAACACAAACATTTTGTGAGTGAATGCTAACGCATCCTAATGTAATTTTTCCATCCATCCATCTTTCTTTTTCTTTTTCTTTTTTTTTTTCCAAATCACCATTTCCCCTTAAGGCACATGTGTCAAACTTCGCTCCTGGAGGGTCACTGTCCTACAGAGTGTAGCTACATCCAAAACACCTGCCTGTAAGTTTCTAGTAATTCTGAAGACCTTGATTAGCTGGTTCAGTTGTGTTTTATAAGGGTCGGAGCTTAAAAGTGTGTTCACACCATGGCGTAAGTACCATAACAATTCTGAACAGCAAAACTTTGCAGGACAGTGGCCCTCCAGGATTTGAATTTGACACTGCCTTGGGGGTTCTGTTATCCTACTGAAATCAGTAGATTTGCAGAGTTTGGTGCAGCACAGAGGCCTTCAACCCTGCTCCTGGAAACCCACTGTCCTGTAAAGTTCATATCCAACCAGTTTATGCAGACCTGCATGTGGTTTTCAAGCAATTCCAAAGAGCTTGACTAGCTGGTTCAGGTCAGGGTTGGAGCTAAACTCTGCAGGACACTGGGTCCCCAGGAGCAGGGCTAACTCACTGCAACTCAGTTAGTATTACTTGAATACATTGTTTTCTTTCCACCATTTCAGTCACACTTTTGTATTATAGACACAATTAATAGTTTAGGCTTAATTAACTTTGAAAAATGTTGCAAATCAAGCTCATTTTGCAACTTGTTGGACCAGAAATCAGTAATTCAGAGTTTGTTGCACCAGTTAAACTAAAAGTGCCAGAACAAATGTTTGTCAAATATTCTACTAGAGTTCCTGAGATTCCACAGCATGACTCCAAACAGGTAAAGTTTTCTCATTCTGATGCAAGAACAAACCTGCCATTAAAGCTTATTAACTCTGCCTCTTATTCCAATAATATATTCAATCCATTTCTCTAATCAACACAGTACAAAGCAGCATGAAGAGCGGCAGAAAAGAGCGAAGCAACAAGCCGATAGGCTGAAAGCTTGTCTTATTACACCTTGACATCAAAGACAGCACTGCTTCCCCGCATCAACACAAATGAGCATCTCAATCTCGTCAGGAAACAAGGGGAAAATTGGTCCGTGCTAATGTGCCATTTAAATGCAAAGAGCAATTTCTGCAGTGCTTGCTAAGATTTTTTTTTGCTTTTTTGCACCTGATCTTCAAAGGCAGCATGTCAAAGTTTTAGAGAAGGGTTGACATGTTCTTGCAGCAGGGGGCAGTGGAAAGATCAGGGCACCGCCCGTCTGTTTGAAGTCAAACTCAAAAAAACTGAAGACCTGACACACTTCTGTTATGGATCCAAAACATGTCTAGTTTTAATGATCTAGTTTTTGGGGGGTAAACAAAGAGGTGCTCTCAATAAACAGAATTTATTACTCCAAATTCAATCAGCGTGTTTATATGCATTTTAAGGGGCGTGAAATTACTGAAGATCGCTCAGAAGTTAATGTGCTGTATGCTAGCAGGTGTTTCTCTTCGAATGCGGTCTCCAACTTTATGAGTCATCAGAACGCAAGTCTGTACTCCCATTGCGTCGCTATTCATTTGCATAAAGTTGACTTAAAGATCACCAACATGCTGTCACACATGTCACTGGAAATCAGAAACACTCGTTGAAACTGAATGAACTTCCCTTTATACAGATCATAGGCTTTCAGCAATACCTTTAATGTTTTAAAACACTTAAATGTAACTTGTCAGTGGGCTATAAGCTTATGCTTTAGTTCTTTATTATTATTATTATTATATATATATATTTTTTTTTTGCACGTAATAACACGGACACATTTGCCGCCGCTACATAAGATAAACTGTGTCTCACAAATTCTTTTTTAGAGTCCATCAAACTACAAATGTTCTCTATGGTTCTATGTTTGAAATGTTCTGCTTGAATTGTCACTAGTTCAAGTCATGCCACAAATTACAATTCTGCATCATTTACTCACTCTCATGTTGCTCCAAATTTGTAATATTTACACAATACTTCTATTATTCACAAATAAACATTGATCAGTGCATATACATAGAGCACATCAAATATGGTAAATGGAAACTTGAATGTACTTGCTTGACACATAAGGACAAAACCTCATTGGAATTGCGGAAGTTCAAACCTGCTTGTGTGACGTTCTCACATGTCAATCAAGACATATTTGATGTACTTCATGGGTTGTATTTGGTTAGAATGACATGAGGGTGTGTAAATTATGACCGTTTTCATTTTTGGTGAACTATCCCTTTAACCTGAACAAGCATAGGCTAGAGGAAATACTCTAAACATATTTGCTACTCATTAATTTATTAAGTGTTTTCAGGAGCCCTTTTTATATGCTTGGGCGCACCTTGTTGGCCAATGGTTTAATTTCACACGTGCCTTAGACACCGGGTTCCATGGGACGTGTCCCTATTGTGTCATTCGATGCAGACTGGAGTTCCCTTGAAAGGGAACTATTAGTACTATTTCTTACTAGCCATAAAACAAGTCAGAATTAATTAGTGCACCTTTTAAGGCAAAATGTTAAAAGCTGATTTGAAGTGAGTGAAAACTTGAAATGCAAAAGATTAATAGACTTTTCACAGAAGTATCAGTATTCTAGAGAGCTTTTCTTTTTTGTCAGACCTGCATTATACTCGTCTACCTTTCCTCTCTCTCTGTCTCTGTTTCTCAGTTCCACTTCATTGACATGCTGAACATACCCCAGTATGGATCAATAATATTGAGCAAATAGCACCCAATAAACTAAGCTGTTGTCTCAATTGGAGTGTCTTTAGCAGCTTTGATGGAATTTAACCCTCCAGATAAATGCAGTATTGGACGGCTACTCAAAGAAATGTCAACATAAAGTGCCACAAAGTGCTTCAAGCTTCTTATGTCCAGTTAACAACATTACGTGCGACTAGAATGTGCCTAGAGTGCTGAACATTTTATATCACAGTATGAGTAGTATCAAAATAATGGTACACTGCATTACAATATAGATATGTATTTTTTTATCAAATAGTTTATATTAATACTCATATGGTAATGTCTAGAATGCTAATTTGTTTTTTTCATAATTGAACAATAAGTCTGGCATCAGTGCAGTTTTTGGTGTTTGTTATCTTTAAATGTGTTTAAAATTGCTCATACTTTTAATTTGCTTAAAGGTGCCCTAGAACCAGTTTTTACAAGATGTAATATAAGTCTAAGGTGTCCCCTGAATGTGTCTGTGAAGTTTCAGCTCAAAATACCCCATAGATATTTTTTTAAAACAATTTTTTTAACTGCCTATTTTGGGGCATCATTAACTATGCACCGATTCAGGCTGCGGCCCCTTTAAATTGCACGCTCCCATTTAGAAAGACAATTTACAAATATCACTAAAAATATAATGTAATCATGGATCATGTCAGTTATTATCGCTCCATCTGCCATTTTTCGCTATTGTCCTTGCTTGCTTACCTAGTCTGATGATTCAGCTGTGCACAGATCCAGACATTAATACTGGCTGCCCTTGTGTAATGCCTTGATCATGGGCTGGCATATGAAAATATTGGGGGTGTACATATTAATGATCCCGACTGTTACGTAACAGTCGGTGTTATGTTGAGATTTGCCTGTTTTTCGGAGGTCTTTTAAACAAATCCAATTTACATAAGAAGGAGGAAACAATGGTGTTTGAGACTCACTGTGTGTCATTTCTATGTACTGAACTCTTGTTATTCAACTATGCCAAGGTAAATTCAATTTTTGATTCTAGGGCACCTTTAATCAGTTTAAAGGATCGCCCACCCAAAAATTACTTCACGACTATTAAAAAAAGTATGTTCTATATAGTATGAATGTGTGTTGTATGAATGTAATCCGGATGTACTATAACCGCCATATTGTCATTATCATGTGACCTACCAGCGTCAGTTGCATAAATCCTCTACCGTGGCCACATGGGATAGTAAAGTGTCCATCGAATGTGTACTTCAGAATCTCGCCCAAAATAGTAGTTCATCCGGGGGCTTTTCACCTACTGTTTTTTCGAATACTATGTATTCAGACATACTACTCTTTTGGCATACTGTTTTTCACATATTATATCATAAGGAACAATTTGATTTAGGACGCAGCATAGAACAAATGTACTTAGCTACGGAACCCCTAAGGGGATATTTGTATTTTCTAGCAAAACAACTGCATTCCCCCAAGAAACTTTACATTCGTACACAAATCCAGCAAATAGGGAACATTTAACATTCTGGCAAGGTTTTCTTTAAAAGTCATGAACAAATGTTCTTTCGGTAACATTAATAGAAAGTTTGTTCAAAGTTATCTGGTCTTAACCTTATGGAATTTTTTTTGGAAACATTTTAGTTGGATATTAGTCTAACTATTTTATGATGAGTTTGAAAATGAAATAAAATATGTATAAATTATATTTCTCTAGATTTTTACTGAGTGTGTCACAATGCATTCTGGGATTGCTGTATCCATTGAGGATACATGCAGTGCTTTTTTGGGTTTTATAGATTCAGCCATTTCACATACAAATAAACATGGGAACTATGATCTACAATCAAATGTGTTTATTACAGCACAAAAAAAAAAAAAAAAAAAAAACTCACCTCGTATGAGGTCAGAGGTCATGTGAGGCCAGCTATAGGTCCGTACAAGTTGCCAATCAAAATCATCTTCCTGTGCCTGTCTGTATTCACAGAGGCTGGGGTCAGAGTCTTCCTCAAACGTGCAGCCAGCTAGAGAGAGAGATAACACAATGTTAGAACAAAAAATATATTTAGATGATCAATTTGCATTTTGTTTTGCATTTGTAGGTCAGTATAACTGCATCTTTTGAAATATTCTGAAAAGTCATAAATTCCAACAGTGCAACAGAAGATATACTCTACTTGAAGTTGAACTTCACACTTTTACAATGATTTCACACCAACATGGTGACACTCTGTGGCAACATTTAATTATTTCAAATACAGAGTTCGCCAGCTGTTTTTGATGCAACAAAACTTGACCAACATCATAGAAGGACTTCAGGGAAGAAAATAAAATTTCTAAAAAGAGTCGATTATGACCTCTTTAAACACATAAACAAACAAACAAACAAGCTCCACATTTCTGATTAGACTTTGAAAACTTTAATATGAGAACAGTAGGATGATCGTTGCTGTAGGCAAATGTATTTCTGTAAATAACTTTATGTGAGTTTGCTAGCTTTGTAGTGGAACCTCAGGGCTGTTGTGTTCAAGTAATTAAAAATTCTGCACAAAATATGGTTTACTTTGTAGCTGTAATCTTTCAGGACGTTTCTTTCAGTGAGAAGAAAGACTTTGTTCAGACAGGCAGCATAAATCGGATTTTTTGGCATATCTAACTCAAATCTGTTTAGTTGATTGCCAAGAGGGAAAATAAAATACCATTGGGGATTTTTTTCAACATAAGGTGATTGAAAACACATGCATTTTGAAAAGGGGTTCTAGGGCACCTTTAAAAGAACAATTCGCTAAGAATGAATTACTTGCACTGAGCTTTGTGACGCACTTCCATTTTGAAATAGTACAACTCATTTACTGTATTTCCGGTTATGTATATTTCCAATGTGCTGTGGTCATCTTGTTGACTAAACGCCACTTAAAATTAGTGTCCACAAGAAGATTTAAAACTTTGGACATTTTCAGACACAGGAGAAGAGATATTCTGATGATTATTTTTCCAAACTCAATGGAACTTAAAGTTTTAATCCAATCTAAGCCAATCTCAAAAAGCAGAGGCTGATAAACATACGTGATTATTTCACCACAGGGTGTTAGTGCTTATCTAAACTAGTGACCGCGATGCTGAAGTGTGACCTGATGAATAAGATCAGTACGAACCTTTATTTATTTATTTATAATAAATATTTTAATCACTATTCTGTGTCATTTTTCATTATCAATCATATCACTATATGTAATTTACATGTTTTTGCCAGAATTCTTAATTAATATTTTATGTAGTAACATTGTCAACACGTTTCTGTTTAAGATTAATTAAATATTTAACATTGTTAAATTTACTTAAGGCTCGTACAGCACATTCATTCATTCAACTATTTTAGAAGACTGGAAGAAGAGCGCCAATGCACACAAGAAATCCTTTTTATCAGTCAAATTCATTTAAAAATGTAAACTCAAGAGGTGAGCAATATGATCAGTAAGAGAAAAACACTTTTAATGAGAAGACGAGCACTGGACTACTGCAGGTTACATTTATTTTTTATTCAAAATGCACAGTTGGAAAGAAAGTATATTGATAGGAACATTTCAGAAGGTTCAAGATAATTCATGTTAACGCAGAGAACATGATTCATTGTTTTAATCAATTCACAGCCATAAAATGTAGTAATAATCTGCATTCTCATGAGTAACCATCTGTATGTAGGTGTGCTGAACGCTGATAACGGAAACTACCGATACTTTCAATAGATTCCAGCTGAAATGAACATTAGTGTAAAACACCATCAGCATTTCACACAAATTATGATGGGGCAGATTATGGATTGATAAATGCTTATTTTCACACAGTTACTTGCAAAATATGACTTCTAAGTACTTTTATCATACTGCATGATTTGTAGAGTAATAGATTTTGACATTTGCATTACATAACCAGCTCCATATGTTTGGTTTATCTGACATAGTAAACTTGCTCGGTACCAGATGAAAGAATTCAAAGACTTTATTTTCAAGCATGACAGAGCTTTATTCTGTAAGCGCCATTCACTGGACATTTCATTTACAAACTGCCATGATACGAACAACAACCAACGTAATAAAACATTGCCAGATTCACATTCATCTGTTATAGATAAAACTGAATGCGCTTTTAGGACTTTTTTTTTTTTTTTTTTTCCTAATTGGCCTGGGTTAGGATTTTTGATTATTCAGTCAGACTGGATTTCAATAGCTTTCTTTGTCATTCAGGTTTTGATCTGTCTGTAATATCATATAAATGTTTACAATGCACAAATTTACTCATTAATGCTCTCATGGGGCTTTTAAGAGTGAATGAGTTAAGGTAGCAGTTTTTAGGATAGGATATGCAATAGTCATTTTTGTACATTATTGGACTGCACTGTCTAAACAAATGGATCTGTTTGGGGTTCATTACTTGTAAAATAACAGTGCGGACAGTCAACCCTGAAAATTGGATTTGGAAAACCAATTGGAATTGTGTGTGTAGTGTGAAGAAAGGCTAATCGTCTGCACTAAAACTAATGGTGCAAACGAAAAGACTCTCTCGCCAGCGCATGTAGTGATGTGGAATCATCTGAGGCAAAGATGATTGAGTACCACACATGAACTCAGACTACAGCTAAAAGCTTTTTGTTTCCCTTAATTGCATCTAATAACTCTGGTTTCCTCAGCTCTGTGTAAGTGGAGGTGTGTGTTTCGGCTCAATTAGCTCCAGGCTTGGAGGACGGTGAGGTAAAGACGGGTCAGGTAGATTGCTGTCACCTGCCAAACATCAACATCACACTAGAGACACTGAGACGAAACACAAAACTCACATAATAGACTCATCACTGGTGTGAGGTGACCCACTCCTATGTGTGTGTGTGTGTGTGTGTGTGTGTGTGTGTGTGTGTGTGTGTGTGTGTGTGTGTGTGTAGAAAAACATGCTCTCAATAGAAGCTAATAATACTCCATCTATAGCATCTAAAAACAGAAGCACTCTCACAACCACATGCTCTCACACTACATTACAGGTGGTGAAATTATAGCCACACTCAGGAAAGTGGACCAAACTACTCACATAAACAGAAGAACATCTCAATAGAGTCATACACTCTCAGACCCCTTGATTCTGGTTCGACAACTACACTTCGACAACATTTTTTATGTTCAAAAGGTTATTTCAAATTTTCTAGTGATAATGTATGATTATGAGTTGTTTAATTCATAAAAAATAATTAAAATTAAAAATAAAAACAAATTTGTCCCATGATAGGAAGCCCTAAAAGGTTCCGTACATGAAGCACCTGACAGAACCCTTTAAGGTTCTATATAGAACCTTTGTTCTATATAGAAAATGTATAAATGTTGTTCTTTTGAACTTTCTATTCATCAAAGAAACCTGAAAAAAAAAAAAAAAATGTTACAAAAATATTAGGCAACACAACTGTTCAGCGTGGATAATAATAAGAAATGTTTCTTTTCTTGAGCACCAAATCAGCATATTAGAATGATTCCTGAAGGATCATGTGACACTACAGTCTGGAGTAATGGCTTCTGAAAATAAAATTGTGCCATCACAGGAATACATTTTAAAATAACCTATATTAAAATAGAAAACAGTTATTTTTAAATTGCAAGAATATTTCATAACATTACTGTTTTACTGTATATTTGATTAAATAAATACATCTTGCATGAACATTAAAGACTTCTTTCAGAAACTTTAAAGAATCTTTCCGACCCCAAACTTTTGAACGGTATTTTTGTCTAATTACCCTAAAGTGACAGGTAATAATTAATCATTGTCAGTCATGCATATTATTTCTGTAAGTAGCTGTGTAATTAGCAGGATTATGTACAGTTAGCCAGGCATTATCAAAAAATAAACCCCTTAAATGTCTGTGTTGATGCATATAGGAACCAGAAATATGTTGCATTATTCATGTTGTATAAAAGTTTTGCTACCATACAAATCAATGTGTTTTTATTATGGCATCAGAACTTGTCTACATTAGATACAAGCGGCATATTACAACACGTCAAAACTAATTCATTCCCATTATAATTAACGAAGCTGTCTTCACTGAAAGAGTTCAGCTGACGGATGCTAAGTTACTTCAACCACTTTATGTTTTCCCATCTGCCTGAAATTAAAATGATTTCATTTAGAAATATATTTTTCTTTTGCTATGAACTTTTGACCATCACATCAAAGCAAGCTCATTATTTTCTTTTTTTTTTAATTTTTTTTTTTTTATTACTATTATTACACACAGCTGCAAATGCATTGCAAAATGTTCATATAATTAGAACAAAACACACACAAAGTTTTAATACCAAAGGATTTGCTGAAAATCAAAGACGATTACTTCAGCTTGACTGCTGCTGAAGTGTTGCTTTGCACTCAGCTGATTGGTGCATGTCAGTGAACGTTCAGTGTAGACATGGTATTAGCTGGGAGTACTGATTGAAATGTCATTCAGTTTAAGATTTATTTAATTTTTATGTACTTGTTGGTAGACTTGGCAGACTATCCAAAAACATAGCTATTAATACTTTCTATTATTTTATTTTATTTTATTTTATTTTATTTATTTTTTTGGATACAAATTTAGTTTTGAATTAAAAATACACAGTGAAGAATTGACGCAGAAGAATCATTATAAAAGTGTCCTTTGTATGGGAGCTTGTTTCTGCCACTGAATAAAAATAAAAAAGGTTATTGCGACTTTTTATCTCACAATTCTTTTTTCTGCAATTGAGAGTTTACATCTCACAATTTTGATTTTCTGATTGCAAGTTGTACACTGTAAAAGAAATTACGTAGTTTTTACAAAATAATTTTGGCAGCTGTGGTTGCCAAAATTATTTTGTAAAAAATACAAAAAAAAAAAAAAAAAACTGTAAACACATTTACAGAACAAACTGTAAATTTTACAGTATAAAACTGTAATTTACAATCAAGAACATTTGAATGTAAACCAGTAAATTCAATAATGCACACTACTATTAAAATCTGTTTTGTACCTTTAACATATACTGGCAACCACCATAATAATGCAGGTGGTAAAAGAGAAAGCCATATGAAGAATCAGAGTTCATCAAAAGTAGCTTTTCCACAAGCTGAAGTATATACTAATATAAAGAAGGTGCAAAGTGTCATTCATGCAAATGCAAAACACCATCACGGTAACCGACAACACTTAAGTAATGCAATAAACATTCATTAAACAACAGAAGATGTAACATAAAACCCTAATGTACATAACTGATAACAAAAACTATTAAGAAACATGATTATTTAAACAAAATACTTTCAAATGTGGAGTGTCACACAGGGAATTGTGGGAATATCAGTTTACAGTTTTTGACTGTAAATGATACATTGATTTGTTCTTTTTTGCTTCTAAATATTGTAAAATTTACAGTATTTTACTGTGAAAATTACATAAAGTGACTGGTAATAGCTTTTACAGTTCCCTGTATATAGTACTGGAACTTACTGTTAACCTATTTACAATTTTTTTTCCGTAGCATTTTTACAATATTTTACCGTTAAAATCACATTCATTTTTTACAGTGTAAAGTCATAACTGTGTGATATAGGCCAATTTCTCAGAAAGGGCTTAGATTAAGCCAGGATTAGGCCTTAGTTCAATTAGGGCATAGCTTTTATAAATGTGCCTTAGGGAAAGAAAAAAAAAAAAAAAACACATTATCCATGAATCCTTGAACGGGAGCTTGTGAAGGGCCCGATTCAAGCAAACTGAATCGTGTAACCAAGTCTGATGGTCCGAATGAGCCAGCGATATGGTCTGGGGAGTGCTAGCCAGGCCCCCAGAGACTGTGCAAGCAGGACAAGAGGATCCACAGACGTACCCGCAGTGGGGCAGCGAGGTGGAGCGCAGGAACCTGACCCGGAAAGCAAAGCACCCTGGAGTGGGGTCTGAGTGTGCGCTTACCTGGCTCCAGTCTGGCAGGGGGCAAGTTAGAAGGCATAGCCTCCTCGAACCGGCACTGGCGATAGAAGAGGGGAATAAGAGTGGCAAGGCATAGCGTCACTCACTGCCATTCATGCCCTCTTGGGACCCAGAGAGACCCAGAGGAAACTGCTCTTTTTTGAAGTGTTGGGTACCGCTGGTCTCACAGCAGCAGGAAAGCAGGAAGCGACCACCGCTGACGTGCCGTCACACCAACTGAAGAGCTTCCACACACTCATAGTCACATGAAGATGATTGCTTTAAAGCACAAACGCTCGGCTCTGAAGTGAAAAGCTGAATGTGCGATTGCACGCGCTCTTCCTTATATACCTGCTTTGCGGGGCGGGTGCATGATGCAAATCTCGCACGCCAATGTCCATTGGCTCATTTTAGTTACAATTGAAGGTGATTCGGCTCTCAGGTGAGATCCCGATTTGTCAGTTAATTTCTGATGTAACGTCGAACGTGACTGACTGAAAGGGAACCTTTATACAGTTTGTGTTTTAGAAAAAGTTTAGCTCTCTAGCATCTTGAACCATCATTATAACAGAGTCACTAGGATTAAACACTGTTTCTCTCCAAAGCTACAAGAGCAGCTTTCAGGAAAGTCTTTTAAGTTGCTTTAGTTGTCAAAATTAAATAGCAAAGACAGGCTTATATTACATCGGTTTATAATCCTCAGCTGCCATCTCCGGTCATTTAAGAGCAGGATTTTCAGTTATCTGGGAAGGAACTCTATGTCATTGTAAACAGCTTTAGAGTCAGTACTGCTATCATCAGAGGCTGCGGTCTGTGAAAAGCAAAGATAATGATTGTTACAGAAGAGCTGTAAAGCTTTTATCACCACTACCATGAAGAGTGAGAAATTATTATGTCAAAGATTATTATTGCTCGCTTTGTCTCTCTCTGTTCTGCTGGTATGAAAGTATCACAGTGGTTTCACTTCAAACAAACACACACACACACACACTCACACACACTTCGTAGACTAGAAACAATGTATAATGATTCAGTCACAGAACACTGATAAATTTAGTGAGTTCATTTATTCACCAGACTGATTCAAATCAGTCACTCCTAAGTTTGTATGTTTTTTAACTGGTTGTGCAGTATGTGAAATTATTATTAAAGTTATTATTATTATTGTTATTATTATTAACTAATCATTCAATTCTGATTGCAAACTCACATTAACAACTTATGATTTATTTCACCATGGCTCTAGGGATTCAAAGTGATTCAAGGCACAAATTCAACTTGGAGCAAGAAATGCTGTTTGGTCAATTCCAGTTACGAAATTTTGTTTCAGAAAGCAGTGATGCGTGAAATCACTTTGCATTTGTAGCTTTATTTACTTCGCATAGTCTGTTTTGGACCTTAGTAAGTATATTGCCTCTTAGCAGCTTGATTTCTGAAGGTGCTAAAGAGGCTGTCTGACTCCGTGCCAGACCCCGTTCATGGGCTATGGTGAGGGTGGCTCCGGGGCCCACGCTCCCTTTGTTTGTTTACCTTTCCATCTGTTACTTTAATAATGCAGAGGCCTTACTCCACTCTCAGGCATTATGAGCACACAGCTCATCTCAAACTGCCTGTGGTGTGTCTGCCTTCATTTTAAGTCCAGTTATTGACTCGTTTTGAACTATTCTGTCCAGACCAATAACATATACATACACCTGAGACCTTGCATTCCACTGCACCTTTAAGGTGTGATTTTCGAAATGTTCCGTTCAAATAGCAACTTACAGTAGCGTCTTAAATATTGTCTGTAGGAACGTGCAACGGGAGTAAAGCCAGTTTTCTCTTAACAATAACCATAGCAACAGTGACCAAAGTACTTCCATAAAACTGAAAAGACAAGAGTCCAATCAAGCCACCAGTTAATCTGTCATATCTTCATTAACTGACAGCAGCTTTTATATCTGGGTGGAGAGCAGAACATTTGATTCGTGTGTAGAACACAAAACTGACGGGAGCAGCTCTGTTGGAAAACAGTGACTTGATCTAAAACCTTCAGATGACCCAGTTCATATCTCCATTGCTGTAAGTTACCGAAAACCCGCAACACATGGTAAACGTGCGTTTCTGCAGTGCAGAGCGTCTTTCTTACACTGTATGATGTATAACAGACAACTAGTTGTCCAGTCACAGAGCACGGGTTTTCCGAGAATGCGGTTGTGAGTCCTGAAAATTTACGGGAGGGAGTTTGGTTATAGAATGCGGTTGTCACTTCCATGAACTCAAATATAGGACTCAAATATAAGCTGACAATCATATTCTGCTGTTGTGTCAACGTGGCCATATAACTAGTGATCACAATTTTGGAATAGTTCTTTATTATTATTTTTTTATGTTTTTTTTTTTAAAGGAGTCTCTTATGCTTGCCAAGGCTGCATTTATTTGATCAAAACTACAGTAAAACAATAATACTGTGAAAAATTTACTGTTTTTTATATATTTTAAAATGTAATTTATTCCTGTGATGGAAAAGCTGAATTTTCAGCAGCCATTAATCCAGTCACTTTATTCTACTGTCACATGATCCTTCATCATTATAATAAGCTGATTTGATGCTCAACAAATAATAATTATTTTTTTATAAATGTTGAAAAGAGTTCTGCTTAATGTTTCTGTAAACTGATATCATTCAAATGTTTTGAGAAAGAAAGAAAGAAAGAAAGAAAGAAAGAAAGAAAGAAAGAAAGAAAGAAAGAAAGAAAGAAAGACTACTTTTATTCAGCAAGGACAAATTAAAGTGATCAAAAATGATAGTAAAGACATTCATAATGTAATTACAATAGTATTAATAATTAATAATAATATTTCACAAGATTACAGTTGAGGAGCACAAGAGACTTCACAAATCACAAAGTGTGTGTATGCGTGTAGGTGTGTGTGTGTGTGTGTGTGTGTGTGTGTGTGTGTGTGTGTGTGTGTATAATGTACAGTTTGTACAGAATAAAAACCATTATGTGTGTGTGTTTAAGTGTATCTACAGACTTATTTATAAATAAATAATTAACAACAATTCATTCATTTTGTGATTCCACAAGTTTCACAGAGCTGTATGTTCTTCAATGTAACAATATTATTATGTATATATTATATAATATTTATTATTTTTATTATTACACTACATTAATTATATTAATTAATTATTATATTATATTAATAATAATAATATAATTTTAAGTCATCCTCTTGCCCCCATGGAAGTTTGCTGAGGCCCCCTAGTGGGCCCCAGGCCCTGTTTGAGAGCCCCTCTGCACTAGTAAGCCTTTGATGACTACTACGAACGCTTCTCTTGATGTAAAGTAAAAATAAGTTCAATGTCTCGAGACCCCTGCATTCTGTAGTATTCAGGATTCTGAACGCACCATTATAGTCACTGCGGCACTGTCCGAAAGAAGTGTGTTTGTGGGTGTAGAATTTATTCAGCTCTTTTAACTGCATTGTGTTGACACATTCCACTGATAGTCCTCATTAGAGAGTACTTTACCCATGGTCCTTTGAATCTTCAAGTGCTCAGTTATGATTTTAATGAAATTCTAATTACTTGGAAATGTGTTTTCATATACTCTATGTGCATATTTTCCAAGAGGAAATGTTATTGCTCAGAGGTAGCACTTTCATAGCTCAGGAAACTTAAAGTTGTCTGTTATATTTCCAACAAACCAACAAATCACTTTGTAAAAAAAAAATAAATAAATAAATAATAGAATTAGCTTTAAACTTATGGATGAATAGCTCAGATAATTTGATGAAAAATGTTCATATAGCGTTTATATCGAAATCAATTATTTTAAATTGTAAATCTGTGCACAGAGTGAGACTTTGTTGAGAAACAGCAAGTTGATCATTATCTTGTCCAAAGTGGTCACAAGCTGATTCAAAAAAACAGCTTGACCACTTTAAGCTAGAAAAACTAAATTCTTGCTGGTCCGAGATGGTCTAATGATCAATTTAGACCAGATAAGAAACCAGCTACTGTGTTCAAAATTAAGCTTGGCTCAATGGAAAAACATGCCTCTACATTTTTCAAAGCTCCAAAAACACACTTTTTTCATAAAAATACATACAATTCGCTGCGGTTTCCAGCTGAAATAAACACTAGTGGCAGAAAATTATGATTACAGGGACAGATTATCGATTAATAAAGTTTCTTTTGTCAATACTGTATTATGAGCTCAAAATATTTGTACTATAGTGCATGATTTGTAAACTAATACATTATGATGTCTGCATCACATAACTAGCTCCATATTTATTAAGGGTGTAACGGATCATAGTTAAATACCTGCTGCTGTCTGCCATTAATATAAAGCAAACATCAAAACACAGCTTTAACAAAGATTATTCTATATTTAATTTATACATTGAACACTATAGTGTTATTTGACATTTAATTATTACATTCATGTACCTGAACACTATTGTTAGACCTTACTTTATTTGTAACTTTGTTCTATTGTATTTATCTTGTAATGGTTTGTATTTTTTTTTTTTCTTATTTTATTACTGACTGTTCACTTGTCTTCAATAATGTTTGAACTTTATTAATTAGGCTAATAGTTTTTGCTGTGGTATCAAAGCATTTAAAGTGTGATTTAAGCACCCCCGCCCGAACCGTTCCATGACTCAAAAAACATCATTTGATCCAAACAGTGAATTTTGTGATCCATCGCAGATCACACTGCTAATATTTATGGCTTTTCTGGCAGTAAACTTGCTCGGTAGCTCACCTGGTACAGCACTGCGCTCAGTGTCCCAGTGTTGATAAACTGTATGGTTGCTTCAGCAAATTAGTTTGTATCTAACATTTGCTTTAACACTATCTGTTCAAGGTGCCATAGAATGCTTTTTCACAAGATGTAATATAAGTCTAAGGTGTCCCCTGAATGTGTCTGTGAAGTTTCAGCTCAAAATACCCCATAGATTTTTTCAATTCATTTTTTTAACTGTCTATTCTGGGGCATCATTAAATATGTGCAGATTCAGCGTGCGTCCCCTTTAAATGCTTCGCCTGTTCTTCTGAGGTCTTTTAAACAAATGAGATTTACATAAGGAGGAGGAAACAATGGTGTTTGAGACTCACTGTATGTCATTTCCATGTACTGAACTCTTGTTATTCAACTATGCCAAGGTAAATTCAATTTTCAATTCTATGGCACCTTTAAGTTTACTGTAAGTAGTATGTTAGCTTCAAATGAGCAGTAACATTTTAGCGGCACTATTCATTTCATTTCAGAGCTTCTGCAATATGTACAACAACCAATGTAATAAAACGTTGCCAGATACACATGTATCTGTTTTTAGAACCCGCTTTTAGCACCACACACTTGACATTTCACTTTGAAAGTGTCACAGAAAATGAAAGAAGTAACATAATACAATTTTGCAGAAAAACTGCCACAGGCAAAACATTTTTTAAAACTCGTTGCTGTCTAGAAAAGACTACTGAGATCTCATTTGTGTTTTATTTCTTTCCTGTGGGGTCAGTACTTACGCTACATGTTAATCACTTGCAGAAAATTTTGATTGCCTGCCGTTTCTTGTGTCTGCATGACTGTGTGGGTTGTTGATGGCACAAATGTTCCAACTTGAAAAGGAGTATTTTGAGATCTGCTACATGAAAAATCTGAACTGTTCTCCCAGAGCACCATTCTCACTGAAATGTCAAACACGATAAATTAGGACAGAATAATTTCTCTTTAGCATTTTGATCCTTGTGGTATGCTAATTAGAAATTGCATAAATGAAAACCAGCCGACACAGCCTCTCATCAGTTCTTTTAAAACGAGGCCTGACTTTATACTTCACCAAAGCTGTCTCGTGTCTCCAGACAACCCTGCAAGGTGTGGTGAGACAGAACAAAGCGCCGTAAATAAATAACGCAGTGTGAATGTTGTGGCCGTTACTTTGAAAGCAAGGAAAGTAATTTGCAGAACACCGCATCCCGAAAGTTGAAGTGGAGATGCAGGTATATGTGCGTCGGAGCTGTCTTTGATGTCTGAGAGCGCACACTGTTTGCAGTGTTTTTTTTTTTTTTACTTTATGGCTTTTCTTTGAAGGCAATGGTTTGTTAGAAGGTTTAATATCTGTCCTGTGGTTCCCATTTGTAGCGCTGTCATAAATCTGATTATCACCTGCAGAAAAAATATAAGAAAGGAATAAAAAAAAAGAGTAAAAAAAATAATAATAATAAGATGATAGACAGAGACATGGGCTTTGTCCTACGATTAGGCAGCTAAAATGTCTTTTTGACCAATTCTAAGCAGTGTTAATTTTCGTCAATGACATTTTTTTTTTCACTGACAAAAACAAGACGATAACTAGCCCGGATGACAAAAATATATTGATATTTTCGTCAACTAATAAAAATGAAACTTAAATGTTAGGGCGGGATGAGATGTCCTGATTGATAGATGTGCACATTTTAGTTGTAGCTTGTCTCATAAAACTTTAAAAATGTAAATATCTGGGAGAAAGAGAAGAGCAGTCATGGGAATAAATATGAAAAAACCTGACGATGTAAAAGAGCTTCCATTCAGTTCGGTTTTGTGTGCGCACACAGAAAGCTGCCTCTCAGACAGCACAGGAGTACTGAATTGAGTTCTCTTTCACGTCTTATCATGCTTGAAAATACAAAAAATTCTTTCAAAATGTCAGTTTTTGGCGAGTATTCACATAAACACAGTCAGTTATGTCTTAAGTGAACATAAAAATTTGGGAGAATATGGGGTGTCAAAATAAAAGTTTATAATGTTGTGATTCACCTCATAGCTGGTTGATTTGGTCCATGATTTTATAAATGCTTTTTAAGAAAGGGGGGGGGGGAATTCTCCATTCAAAATGATTCAAGTCTCCTATGTGCTTTGCATGCAGCTTATTGCGTGTTCTAAATGAGTCACTTATGAGGTTCCATTGCTGCCTTAATAGACAGCAAGGCAGCTTACTAGAGTTTGGAACAAAGCCACGCTGTTCTTTCGGAGTAACTCACTTAACTTCAATGAGAAACATTAGTATGTTTTGTTGGCCATAAAGACAGTAAATATGTGTTCTTTGTTATTGTTTCTGCTAGAAAAATGATTCTCTGGGGGTGGAGAGTGTTATTGATTGGTAAGTATAGACATGGGCTATCAACTTAATGACAATTACTTACAGTCAAACAGTTACAAATGTCTCCCCTTTTCCTGCTAAACAATTTATCTCAGTGCTGGATGGGAACTAATTTTCTTTATGGCTCCCATGCGTAACATGTCCATCAGCCAATAATGTATGAGTAGCCCTGGTTGACTCGAACTGATACGCTTGCAACTATTTCAGCACAGTCGTAGCAACACAAATGCTGATCGTAGCTTGTTCAGTCCATCTTGACCACACCAACTGACATTTCATACTAAACGTGTTATGCTATTAAAGGGTTAGTTCACCCAAAAATCTAAATTCTGTCATTAATTACTCACCCTCATGTCATTCCACACAACCGTAAGACTTTTGTTAATCTTTTGAACACAAATTAAGATATTTTTGATAAAATCCAATGGCTCAGTGAGGCCTTCATTGACAGCAAGATAATTAACACTTTCAGATGCCCAGAAAGCTACTAAATGCATATTTAAAACAGTTTATGTGACTACAGTGGTTTAACTTTAATGTTATGAAGCGACGAGAATACTTCTTGTGCTCCAAAATAATAAAAAAATAAAAAATAACGACTTTATTCAACAATATCTAGTGATGGGCGATTTCAAAACACTGCTTTACGAATCTTTTGTTTCGAATCAGTGGTTCGGAGCGTGTATCAAAAGTCATGCCCCCCAGTGGTGAACCATTGAAATTTCTAAACACTTATGATGCAATGAAACCTCGTTTACTGAAATCATATGACTTTGCCAGTTTGATACATGCCCCGAAACACTGATTTCAAAACAAAAGATTCATAAAGCTTCAAATATCAGCTTCAATATAAGCATTTGAAATCGCCCTTCACTAGATTTTGTTGAATAAAGTCGTTATCTAATATTTATCTTATTTCAGCTTTATTTCAATTAATGAAATCTATTTTAATAATATATTAACAATAACAAAACTGCATCTAATGTTTAGTTATCTATTTCAGGTCATGGTGGAGCATTGATGACTTGTTCACATTAAGACCAGGAACATGTATTAAGGGTCAGTTTTTCATGCTTACTAAGTTAAAAAGCAGCTGTACTTCTAAGTAAGTTTCAGAAACACAGGAAAGTAGAAAAAATCCTGGTCTACTCTGCTCAATCATCTCCAAAGTAACCTCCCAACAATGCGAGTGTAATCTATCATTTGACAGCTCGCACAGGCTCTGAAGCTCGGCCTCCTCACAGTCGGAGGTGTAAAGCATGTGTGCGCTCCTGCTGTCTGAGGTAAGTTCAGTCCAGTAGGGAGTACAGGTGTTTATCAGGGACTGTGTGCTTCCACTGCTGGAACGTGGAGATTCTGTCTGCTGTCAGTCTGAAGCGAGAGCTAGAGTTATGATGGCACTGAGATGGGAATTACACATTTATCAAGGCGATCACAAATTGTGTGCTTGTGTTTACAGCAAAGCAGAGACTGGAAAAACTGACCCAAATACGGAGAGTAAATATTGCCTCATAGAGGCAAAATGAAGAAGACTAGCTACATTTTTATCTCTGAGAAGAGACACAAAGATCTAGTCCACCAGTTAATGATTTAACAAATATTCACAAGTGACATACAATGCAAATCAAGTTATAAACTCACTCAAAATCCTGTGGAACTTGATAGGTTACCTAGTCACAACCTTGAGCATGTTAATAATATAATGAAACATTAATATTAATATAATATAAATCAATAATTATGTTAACAAAAAACGTGTGCTCAATTGTATGGAATGTACTATATATATATATATATATATATATATATATATATATATACACACACACATCCTGAAAGTATTCAGAGCGCTTCACTTTTTCCACATTTTGTTATAATACAGCCTTATTCCAAAATTAAATTCGTTATTTTCCTCAAAATTCTACAAACAATACCCCATAATTACAATGTGAAAGAAGTGTGTTTGAAATCTTTGCAAATTTATTAAAAATAAAAAAAAACGAAAAAATCACATAAATCACATAATCACATAAGTATTCACAGCCTTTGCCATGACACTCAAAATTGAGCTCAGGTGCATCCTGTTTCCACTGATCATCCATGAGATGGTTCATACAACTTGATTGGAGTAGTAAATTCAGTTGATTGGACATGATTTGGAAAGGCACACACCTGTCTATATAAGGGCCCACAGTTAAAAGTGCATGTCAGAGCACAAACCAAGCCATGAAGTCCAAGAAATTGTCTGTAGACCTCCAAGACAGGATTGTATCGAGGCACAGATCTGGGGAAGAGTACAGAAAAATTTCTGCAGCATTGAAGGTCCCAATGAGCACTGTGGCATCCATCATCCGTAAATGAAAGAAGTTTGGAACCACCAGGACTCTTCCTAGAGCAGGCCGTCCAGGCAAACGGAGTGATCGGGGGAGAAGGGCCTTAGTCAGGGAGGTGACCAAGAACCCGATGGTCACTCTGACAGAGCTCCAGCGTTTCACTTTGGAGAGAGGAGAACCTTCCAGAAGAATACCATCTCTGCAGCACTCCACCAATCAGGCCTATATGGTAGAGTGGCCAGACTGAAGCCAGTAAAAGGCACATGACAGCCTGCCTGGAGTTTGCCAAAAGGTACCTGAAGGACTCTCGGACCATGAGAAACAAAAGTCAGTGAGTGTCATCTCTGGTCTGATGAAACAAAGACTGAAAGCTTCATGTCTGGAGGAAACCAGGCACCGCTCATCACCTGGCCAATACCATCCCTACAGTGAAGCCTGGTGGTGGCAGCATCATACTCTGGGGATGTTTTTCAGCAGCAGGAACTGGGAGACTAGTCAGGATCAAGAGAAAGATGAATGCAGCAATGTACACAGACATCCTTGTGAAAACCTGCTCCAGAGCACTCTGGACCTCAGACTAGGGCGAAGGTTCATCTTCCAACAGGACAACGACCCTAAGCACATAGCCAAGATAACAAAGGAGTGGCTATGGGACAACTCTGTGAATGTCCTTGAGTGGCACAGTCAGAGCCCAGACTTGAACATCTCTGGAGAGATCTGTGCACCGATGCTCCCCATCCAACCTGATGGAGCTTGAGAAATAGGTGCCCAAAAATAGGTGTGCCAAGCTTGTAGCATCATACTCAAAAAGACCTGATGCTGTAATTGGTGCCAAAGGTGCTTCAACAAAATATTGAGCAAAAGCTGTGAATAATTATGTACATGTGATTTTTTTTTTATTTTTATTTTTTATAAATTTGCAAAGATTTTAAACAACCTTCTTTCATGTTGTCATTATGGCATATTGTTTGTAGAATTTTGAGGAAAATAATGAATACAATCCCTTTTGGAATAAGGCTGTAACATAATCAAATTTGGAAAAAGTGAAGCGCTGTGAATACTTTCCGGATACACTGTATATATGTAATACCATTTAGAGTATGTTTCTTAACACACTCAAAAATACACTTTTAAATAATGTAAAATTAAAAGTTTGAGATTAAAGTACATTAAAATCATCATGTTGTAGTAATATTGTGTTGTGATTTAAAGATGTACACTTATTTTAATGTGTTGACTAACATACTAAAGGACATGGAAACTTGATTAGGGGCCTATAATTTTAACTGTATTGTGTTATTTTCATATTATATTTAAAGTTTTTACCTATTACATTTTAGTACATTCAAATTAAACCATATTACAAAGATCATAGAATTTACATATAAAAATATAATTAAGTCAAGTTTAGCTAATTGAATTTAATATAAATTTAAAGGGCTAGTAAACCCAAAAAAGATAATTCTGTCATTAATTACTCACCTTGTCGTTCCACACCTGTAAGACATTCGTTCACAAATTAAGATATTTTTCATAAAATCCAATGGCTCAGTAAGGCCTCCAATGACAGCAAGATCATTTCACTTTCAGATGCCTAGAAAGGTCCTCAAGACATAAGCTTCGAAGCTTTACAAATCTTTTGTTTCGAATCAGTGGTTCAGAGCGTGTATCAAACTGTCAAAGTCACGCCCCCCCAGTGGTGAACCATTGAAATTTTGAAACATTTAACGCAACGAAGCATCGTTACTGAAACAAATTCGAAACAAAAGATTTGTAAAGCTTCAAAGCTTCATGAAGCAGTGTTTTGAAATCGCCCATCACTAGATATTGTTGAATAAAGTCGCTATTTTGTTTTTTTTGGCGCACAAAAAGTATTCTCGTCGCTTCATAACATTAAGGTTGAACCACTTTTAGTCATATGAATTGTTTTAAATAAACTGTTTTAGTAGTTTTCTAGGCATCTGAAAGTGTTAATTATCTTGCTGTCAATAGAGGCTTCACTGAGTCATTGTATTTTATCAAAAAAATATCTTAATTTGTGTTCCAAAGATGAACAGAGGTCTATGCATGTGGAACAACATGAGGGTGAGTAATTAATGACAGAATTTTAATTTTTGGGTGAACTAACCCTTTAAAGTATTAATAACATGTTATTCTTTTAATTGCACTTAAGATGCAATTATGTGTTCGAAAAACATTACATTCAGTCTGCACTTCAGTATATTCTTTTAAAGTTTTTTTTTTTTTTTTTTCTGTAATACATAATCTTTTTAAAAGTATACTAAAGTGTTACCTTTTTCACAAAGAAGGCATCATTTTTTTTATGATGCTTTAAATCAAACTACATGTTAAACAATGCTAAATGTTTTTATATTGTGTAAAGCATTATATAAATAAAACTGACATGACTTAATTAAGCAATAAGATCAGTAAGGTCAGAAAATAATGGGGTCTTAGGGACAAAAATGCCCCCAAAATGAATAAAACTGTCCCAAAATTCAAGTGCCAGTATGACTGTGGAACAAGACCATCGATACAGAGCGTTTCAGCACCACCTCACCTTATGTTCCAACCCCATATCAATTATTCACAGACTCTAGATTAAAATTTACGACTGAGCTCCACGACGTGTTCTGGAATTGAGCTCCATATCATTGTCTGACCATCTGTTAGTTCCAAACTTTTCGTGACTGTTCTACTCCCTTGACTGCCGTGGTGACACTTTTCCAACTTCTGCTGTCACACTTATGATGACATTTTCACACTAGTAGTCTCAAAAGGGCCAAGGTGAAAATTTATTTTATTTCTTTCCTATGGATGGTGTTAGGTAGAGTATGGTTATATGTTCTGGCATTGTTATTATTGCTACAATCTGATTGGCTGGATTCTAGGATTTCAGCAAAAGTTCTGCACAGAAAAAGTCACTGGATTTGATAAAGTGTGTGAAGTTTGTGCCAGATATTCAGAATGTACTTACATACATACATTTTTATTTATTTTCTTATTTATTTATGAGGCACTTATTAGCAACTAAACAAGTTATTTTAAAGCACTTACAAAAGAAGATATTTTGAAGAATATGGTTAATGGACACTATTGACTTTTTAAGACTAGTCAGTGGGGTCCATCAACTGACATTCTTCAAAAATATTTTCTTTTGTGTTCAGCAGAAGAAGAAAAAAATCATACAGGTTTGGAACTACTTGAGGTTGAGTAAATGATGACAGAATTTTAATTTTTGGGGGAACTATCCCTTTAAGAGAGACTGCTGTTTTATTACTTGCATATTAAGTCATTTTGCCATCTATCATTTTCATACTACATTCAGATTTAAAAGCCTTTAAATGACATGTAAAACAAAGAAAATCGTGATCATTTTGCTTTAGCTTTGTCCAGAAGAGTCAGAAAAGTTTTGGTCAAAAGCCAAGCTAAGTTTTAGAGTAACAGTGATAATGCTTGCCTTAGGAAATGCTACTAAAACACTTCATAGTGATCTAAAAGTAGCCATTATGGTTTCTCCCTCTTGATTTCTTCAGTGAATGAACTTGACTGGTTACAGGTGGCTTTTTAAATGTTATTCTGTTTTAACAGCCTTTCAGTCCTTTAATAGCCCTTTAACATTTAACAAAACACACACACTCGCGCACACACACACGCTTATTCCCTTGATATACACCTCAGTCAGCAGACAAGCTGAACTCCTGAGGGAAAGTGTTTTTAGAAAGCAACAGGAAAGATGGGGCATCATCCTCTCGGCTTCACATCCATTACCCTCCGATCTGCCGCGGGGAGGAAAACATTAGCGAAGAAAGAAAAAAAGAGGAAAAGGAAGGAAACATGGCTGTCATTATAAGTGCCACCTTCCCATTTTTCATTTAGTCTGTTCATTTTTTTCCCTTCTGCACAGTGAGAAGTAAATTAGAACCATGACTTGAGCTACACAAACCTTTATTTGGTTCTTCCTCCCCGTTACACTTTTTTATAGACATATAGGCATCATGAATAGAGCATTAGAGAACATACAACCCTAATCATACTCATTATCGCTCCGCCCGCCGTTATTTAGCACCTGCGCGCTTCTCGGAAGGAGAGGACGACGACAGCGCTGGGAATATGAAATTTTCATATTGCCTTTGGGAGGAAATGTATTTCTCTTTCTTGTGAAAAGAGGTGAAAGAGGCTGAGTTGACGCTTTTAACTGCAGTTAGAAAGGTGTCAGCTGCTTGGTCTATTCACTGACACCATCAAAGCACTTCTGAATGTGTCTCTATGTGTGCTTTCAGATTTATGAGTCCGCCACTTCTACGCTTACTGCCACCCTCAAAACTTGTCTTATTCTAAAGCATTAAGATTTTCTTCAGGGCCCCATGTTGAGTGCCCTGAGTAGTGCACTGGAGAGTGTGCAGTGAATTACTTCACTTGGATGTCACCAATGAAATCGGTTGTCATAAAGCTCGGCAGATGGTTGGACAGTAGAGGGATCAGATATCTCAGTCCCTGCACAGCACACATTTCAACTCAAAGTCATATAGGACACATTCACAGTGCAGCTGAAAAGGGCCATCTCTCTACTTCTGCATAATCTCGTTCTTTTCAGTGACAGAATTTTTTTTTTTTTTTTCAGAAAATTCATTCCCCAAAAAATCATCTTACAACCATATTGTCATTAAATCAGTAGTGTGTACAGAACTGAACTGAACACATGTTAATGCAATGATGGATATTGTCTCTAATAAATTTTCATTAAAACCATATATGGGTCAATGACGTGACAGGTCATTTTTTTTTCTCTAAAGGCCTTAATAATAATAAAAACCAAAGATATGACATCCAACGTATGTAAGGTACAACTAGATCTCTTTTATCGAATCCAAAAGGTTTTAATTATATTTTTCTACATATAAAGGTATTTTAAAGATTGTGAAGTGTCAAAAGGTCATTCGGTTTAACCGTCCAAAGGCCAATACAGCCACTTCATTTGTGATTAAAATATCTTAAAATGTAATAAATGTACATATTTTTTATTCTGGCATGATTTTATAACATCATATATCAACATAATTTTAATACCATTTTGGTATGTTTAGAAGTCGTTGCTTTGTTATGAGAAAGAATGTCCAGAAAAATTAATTATATTGATGTCATTCGGAGTAACCAATATAAAGGGACCATTTTGGATCAATTCATGAGGTCAGTATCATGTGACAGGATGTGACATTATTTAGACACCTACAAAGGACCACGTGATCGTGAAGCAAAATAACGAACTCTTTTTTAACTATTTGAAAAATGTACGTTTTCACTTGCTCATTGTTACAACCATGCCTTCCTGGACTCCAGTTCCCATTATCCTCTTTGTCTGCACACCTGAACTCACTTCCCTCATCAGCCTTCCCACCATTTCCTTGGATTCCTTGCACCTGTTGTCCTCGTCAGCAGTCCCTTTAAGTTGGACTCACTCCTGGCACTCCTTGTCAGTTCTAATGTTATACTAAATGTGTATGGTTAAGTTTCTTGCGCCTTCGTTCATTAAATACCTGTTTATTGTTGATTTCTGTATTCGTCTCGTTTCTACAACACCTACACTTAACAGAAGAACTGACCAGAACTGCTGGAAATCTACAAAAAAAATATGGGATTATTCCTTGTTCCCGAGTCTCCCATGTCTCCCAAGCAAGCCTTAGCGGAGGATCGCCTGTGTGGGTTTTGGCAGGACAGTCGCCCACTGGAGAGGTTTGTGGAGGAATTTACTGAGCTTTCTTATTTGGCGAACTGGCCAGATGCCCCTTTCTGGCGGGTCTGGACATGGACACAATTCGTTTTAGTGAACCTGCGTGTCTTTTTTTTTTTTTTTTTTTTTCTGATTTTGTAATTGAAGAGGTTCAACAAGAATCGTGTAGCCCTCGTCCAGTCCCCACAGAAATACAAGCGGCCTGGCTAGTTCGGCAATCGCCAGTTTCCTCCGCCTTCTCCTCCAGTGGGCATACCCCTGGTGTCCTGCCTGACTCACACCCCAAGCCAGCCAACGAAAAGGCCACCGCTAGGCCCAGATGACCGAAGAAGGCCGCCAAGCGGTCCCAGTCCCCAGTATTTTCTGCCTCTGTGCAGTCCCAGCTCCCAGTAAACTCTGCCTCTGAGCCTGAACTGCCGCTTTTAGTGGTGCCCACTCCAGTACCAGTGGGGATCCTCATTGAATATGAGGGAATGACCTGGACCCCGTCTCCAGACCCCTCTCCCAACCTTGCCGAGGATTCCTTGCACCTGTTGTCCTCGTCAGCACTCCCTTTAAGTTGGACTCACTCCTGGCACTCCTTGTCAGTTCTAATGTTATACTAAATGTGTATGGTTAAGTTTCTTGCTCCTTCGTTCATTAAATACCTGTTTATTGTGGATTTCCATATTTGTCTCGTCTCTACAACACCTTCACTTCAACACTCATACACATCAGGTCATTCGGTACAACTGCTATAAAACATGAAAAATGTTGTAATATTTGTACTAAATATAAAATGTTTGATTGTTCTTTTGCTAGCTAGATACCAGCCTGTTAGCATTTTTTGATAATATCATCATTCGGTATAACCAAAAGATTCGGTAAAACCGAAATTTTGGTTAAACCAAATGACTTTTTTTGGTGACAAATTTTGTCCATCTTGTAAAAAATGACAAAAGCAGTGTTAACTGATTATAAAAAAAAACCACAATCTCATTGTTAACACTTAATAAAACTTCAAGATTAATTATATCTCTTTTTTTTTTTTTTTTTTTTTTTTTTTTTTTTTTTTTTTAAACCTTATTCGTCAAGGTTTGGTTTCTTTCCTTGTTTAGCTGTAGCATGCCACCATTTTTACATGTGCTTTGCAATGTTTTGTAACCCACCTAAAAATTATGGTTTAGGTCATTTAAATGAGCAAACCTGCAGTTATGCATACTGTTAATACTTTCGCATTGTTGGGATTTGTGATCACATTAATACCATCTCTGTTTAAAAACATTTTTTGTTTACTTTGTTGGGTCACCACCATCTGGGTGATAAATCATTTGAGAACCACATCTTCTTACTGTACAAGTAAGAGTCCTTGGATTCATACCCATATTCTCTCAACTGCAAGTTTTTCCCCAGAGCTCATCTTTAAAGGTTAATTAAGATTAATTAAATATATCTAACACTTCTCTCCTGAGATCCAATGATTGCACACACGATTGATCTTTTTTTCTCCATCAGACTACTTCAGACCCTGCAGGGTTGTCAGGGTTTCCTTTTCCAAAGTTTAGAATGAAGGGCACACAAATTACAATGTAAGAGCCAAACATGCTTTTGTCCTTCCTCTACGGCAGTGGTTCCCAAACCTGTCCTGAAGGACCCCCAGCACTGTACATTTTGCATGTCGCCCTTATCTGACACACCTACTTCAGGTCTTGCAGTCTCTAATAATGAGCTGATGAGTTGAATCAGGTGTGTTAGATGAGGGAGACATACAAAATGTGCAGTGCTGGGGGTCCTCCAGGACAGGTTTGGGAACCACTGCTCTACGGCCCCATTTATTACTGGCAATAACATCTGCTTTGGTGATCCGATCACAAGCGGTCAGTCAAGACAGATTGACATTTACACCTGGCACTGACATGTGTTTCAAATGCGATTGATGTGACCACTTGCGATCGAATTTCATCGAGGGCAAAGTCTCTGATTTCAAAAGTACATACATTTCACTTTACCTCAGCATGTCTCTGCATGTTCATGTCACAAATACTGAGAAGATGTACAGTATACAGTAAGTGGTTCTTCGTTGCTCTCCAGGACACATAAGCATTTACATTACAAATGCGATTTCAAATGTGGTTTCTAAACAACCCATAACGCGATTTGAGTGATCGGATTACAATGGACACTGTTTACAACTGTGATCACATCATCCAAGATGGATGTTCATTCCAAGCGTAAATGGAGCATATGTTATTCACACAGTCAAGAGTGTGGGGGAAACTTGACGTAAATTCTCCCATTAAAGGAGCCCATAATAACATTTCATATAATGGCTCATCAACCAAAATCCATCTATTCAGAAAGTTGTCTTACAAACAGAAATTAATGTGTTTTTAATGTGCAATCTATTTTGATAAACTATAATTCCTCCTTGACTTGGAAAACAAGACTTGCTAATTCATTCTTCAATTACTGTTGCGCACAATCCCCAAAAGCAATTTAACAAATTGTGTTGCTAACTTCGAAATATGTGAACATTTTAGCAGTCGTGATGTTGCTTTCGATTTCTCTGTCTTCTAAGAGCATGACATTAAAATAAATAGTGTTTTAACAGCTCTTGTGTGGAATCAGAATTAGTGACGTACTAAAATAAAGCAAACATCCCCAAGAGATTCTCCACAGCAAGCATTTAGTAGAGTATTTGCATACTTTAATGGATTCATTTTGTTTAATGTGTTTATTTTTTTTGAAGCCCCTTTCATCCCTGAGTTTATAAATGGATGTAGTTTGCAAATTGACAATAACATAAATGCCTGATGATTTGGGGGATTTGACTGGGGACCGTCTACATTCCCAAGGAACATTTTGAATTGACTTGCTCAAAATATAGCAGTGTGTAACTGGTTGAAGTGAAATGCTTTGACATGCAAAGATAAAAAGTAACTGTCATAAAATATATGTTTATAATGTTGATCAAATGTATTAGTAGTAATCGGGCATTAACACCCAGCATGTTAGCTGAAAGTTCTCAATGTTGCATATATCAAATTTCAAAAAGGATGAGTTTTAGCTATAATATTTTTTTATTGATTACAGGCAGACCAATATAGTATCTGCAGCTCTTTTGCATGTAACTGTAAATATGAATGGACGTAAACAAGTTCAGAGGTATTAAACAGGGTTTAACTACACTATTATTAATAGCTGAAAAAGTATATTTACCAAAAATTAGCCAAATTATCCAAAGTGGTACTTTTTAGCCAACATTTGTACTAAACAACAAATAAACCACAATAAATTTTGTGGTCTATGTTGGTCATAGGGTGTGACACTATTCACACTACAATGGAGGCCGATTTCAAAACACTGCTTCGAAGCTTTACGAATCTTTTGTTTCGGATCAGTGGTTCAGAGAGCCAAAGTCAAGTGATTTCAGTAAACAAGGCTTCATAACATCCTAAGTGTTTCAAAATGTCAATAGTTCACATGACTTTGGCAGTTTGATACACGAGCCGAAACACTGATTCGAAACAAAAGATCCGTAAAGCTTCGAAGCAGTGTTTTGAAATCGGCCATCACTAGATATTGTTGAAAAGTCATCATTTTTATTTTTTTGGTGCACAAAAAGTATTCTCGTCACTTTATAATATTAAGGTTGAACCACTGTACTCACATGAACTATTTAAAATATATTTTTAGTACCTTTCTTTCTTTCTTTTTTTTTTTTTTTTTTATTAGGAGTGCAAAACGTACAACATAAGGTGAACACAAAACATAACAAAACACAAAAAAGTAGTTTTTTAGTACCTTTCTTGGTCATCTGAAAGTGTTAATTATCTTGCTGGTAATGGAGGCCTCTTGGATTTCAACAAAAATATCTCAATTTGTGTTCTGAAGATAAACAGGTCTTACGGGTGTAGAACGACACGAGGGTGAGTAATAAATGACATAATTTTAATTTTTGGGTGAACTAACCCTTTAAAAGTTCTTGATATGTATGTGACACTGTATTATATTTCAACTGAGTCTTCTCTTTTTCCACCATGAAACACATAAATATTTCAGAGAGTATAAACAAAGACATACTGGGAAAGAATCCACACCTTCCTCACAGGAAAGGATGAGTAAGTAAACAGATCAGAATCAGTAATACAGGACAGTAAATATTAGCAAAGGGGACTGAAATGAGTGAACAGATATATTATTCAGTAGCAGCTTATCACTGTCACAGTTCAATTCTTATATCCTAGATTATATTTCTGCTTATTACCAAAAGTTATTAGCTATTTTTTTATTAGTGTCTATTTACACTGCAAATAGCCCACCTTGTTGGCAGAGGCTATTTACACTAACTCTGCCCACCACTGCCTGGTTTAAATCGACAAAATGATAAAAGAAACTTATCCAGTAACAGTGGAGTAAGCAGTGGTGTGGAGAGTAAGAATAGCAGACTTAGCTTTTCAAGTTTTTTTTACAATCCCATTCTTTGCCCAATTCGTATCCCATACCATCTTTATTTTGAATAAGAATGAAGAAAATATTTGAAAAGTTGAAATAAAGTGCCTATCTATTTATGATTTTAATAAATATATACTGAATAATAACTGTTGTTATTATCGTATACTGAATTATACTGAGGGGATCATAGTATCTGCCACTATTTGCACTGCAAGTATACAGTAAATAGCATCTAACACTATTTACACATTTAAATCTAATATGTTGTCTTATTATCATATGGTGTGCCATAATAACTTGAAAAAAAAAAGAGATTATCACATTGTTCTCAAGCTTTTTAAACAACACAGTAAATAACCTCAAATAAACAGCACGAACCCACTGAGATTTTCTTTTCTCTCTCTCTTGAACTCAAGAGCACACAACAATGCACCATTAATTTGAAGAAGTCACACCATCTTTCAGGTGCTGTTTGGTTTCCTGTTTCTTTGTAATTGTTGATTGTGATAATAGCAGTAGGCTTGAAATAAAGAAATCACTGAATGATACACAATGTACAAGAAGTTAGCAAGATAAAGATTCACAATTTCTGAGTAAAAGAACATCAGCTATTATTAAACCAGGGTTATTTTTAAATGCTGTACTGGGTGAGATACTGAGCAAGTTTGCTACATCTGCAAAGTGACTCATATGGAGCTGGTTATGCGATGCAAATGTCAAAATGTATTAGTTTACAAATCATGAACTATGGTAAAAGTGTTTTGAGGTCAAAAATCAGTCATAATTTGTGTGAAAAGGAAAAGAAGTTGTTGGTGTTTAACTGCCACTAGTGTTCATCAGCTGGAAACGGCAGTGGATTGTACGTAGAGGAATGTTTCCCCAATATAATAAGTGAGAATTTAAAATGCATTCTATGGCAGAATAAAGGATATAGACTACTTGTACTACCCAAAACACATTGACATGTACGCACGCCACTATTCACAATATTTATGTTTAAATTTCATATACACTTTTTTTATATTTATATATTATTACATGTATTTATGAATATATATTGTTTTAGTTTTTATTTATTTGACATTCAACAGACCATATTCCTCTGCATCAAAGAACACAGCAGTCGATAATGTGACTTCCTCCTCCAACATGTACAGCAGCGTGACCAAACACACTCTTATGATGCACTCACCGACTAATGCCCTGTCACGTTCTGTAAGTGTGTGTGTGTGTGTGTGTGAGCAAGAGGACAAAGAAGAAGAGAGAAGAGGACAAACTTCAAATGAGCCGAGTGAAGTAAATGTGAAAATAAATGGAGTGATAAAAAAGAAATGGAGCAAAGTAGAATCATGCAAAGCCATTAAGGAGAAAGAAGAGAACAGGAAATGAAAAAGATGCCATCTTTTGATGTGTGTGTGTGTGTGTGTGTGTGTATGTGTGTGTGTGCGTGTGTTGTCTGAGCTCTGACTCTCATCTCTAAGTGTGTGTGTGTGTGTGTGTGTGTGTGTGTGTGTGTGTGTGTGTGTGTGTGTGTGTGTGTGTGTGTGTGTGTGTGTGCGTGTGTTGTCTGAGCTCTGACTCTCATCTCTAAGTGTGTGTGTGTGTGTGTGTGTATAGGTACAGATCAGAAGAGCTCAGGGTGTGTGTGCAGGAAAGAAGGTCCAGAACAGCATGAGGGTGTGTGAATGATGGTAAATTTTCATTTTCAAGTCACGTGCCCTGACCACCAAGGAAGACCTTAGACACTCACACTGACTTGTTACCAGATCAAATTACCTAACGAAAGGTCAGCCTAACCCGCACTGATATTCATTAATCAAAATTAAATGAAATGAACCCATAATGGGTTGTAAATTAAAAATCAATTTAACACACGCAAAATGATTACAGTAAAAACACAGGCAAAAGTAATCACCTAGACACCTAGAAATAAATGTATTGATAAGCAAGGACACCTAGAAATGGACAAAAATGTAAGAAAAATGCAAAAACAACATGTGTATAAATCATTCTAATATGCTAATTTTATGATCACATTGAACATTTCTTATTATTATCAATGTGGAAACCGTGAAAAAATACCATCCAAAAGTTTGGGGTAAAGAAAAAGAAATTAATAATTTTATTCAACAAGGATTAAACTGATCAAAAGTGACAGTAAAACATTTATAATGTTACAAAAGATTTTAATTGAATGTGGTTCTTTTAAATTTTCTATTCAACAAAGAATCCTAAAAAAGTTTCATGATTTCCACAGTGTTAAGCAGCAAAACTTGTAAAACTTGAAACCCCTTAAACACTGCCCAAACATGAAGAATCAGTGGTCAAAATAAATACATATTATAAGACAATGAAAGAGTTTTTTGACCTTGCATGTCTGTGAACCGGTTGTTGGGGACTCAAACCTTTCAAATGCCATAATATGGGCACTTTAATAATTGAGTACCAATGACAATTGATTATAGCACTAAAATCAGCATATTAGAAAAAAAATCTGAAGACTGGAGTAATAATGCTGAAAATTCAGCTTTGCCATCACAGGAAAAAATTATATTTTAAACTATATTCAAATTGAAAACAGTTCTTTTAATTTGTAATAATATTTCGGAATATTACCGTTTTTACTGTATTTTTGATCAAATAAATGCAGCCTTGGTGAGCGTAAGAGACTTCTTTCAAAAACTTTTAAAAATCTTAATTGTTCCAAACTTTTGATTGGTAGTACATTTCATTTATTTTTTTCTTCCGCCAACAAAAACAGTCCCACTATACAGCTAAAGCTTCAGACTTTTAATGTCAGCAAGAAACACACAAACTGAAAGCCTGTGATAAACCCTGAAAGTCAGAAATAAACTGTGTATTATAGTGAATCAACAGGATTAAAGCATGAGATTGACTGCATGATGAAACGATTTCATTATAAAGTCACATGCCAAGAAAGGCCTTAAACACTCACACTGACTAGTTACCAGATCAACGTCACATGTGAAAATGACCTAACAAGAGGTCAACATGACCCGCACTGCTGCATCCATCAATCAAAATTGCCGCATTGCCTCTATGAACTCCGACATGCCCTCAGCAGCACCAAGGTCAGCCACCCGGCCAACTGCAGCTCTCAGAGGGGTGTACTGGGAGAACAGGTGGACACTGGCACAAACATACACACCTGTTTAGAGAGATGGACAACTGGTGTCAGCTGCACAAGGTCAGTACTATGCCAGATGGGGTCAAAACAAGGCACAAATTAAAAGTAAAAGTTGCAAGGACTTGCATAATAACATCAATATAATGTCACTAAGCGTAGGGCAAAAGTGGTGCGTTGCGGGTGTTTGCAACAGAAACACTTGGCAATTAACACTGTAAGAGTGTGATCTACTGTAATTATAAGCTAACACAGTGGATGTGCTTATTAAGATGCACCAATTACACACACATCCAATACACACCATCATGAGAAGATGGCTCACCACAAGCTATTGTTCTGATGTAAATATATGATTAAAAGTGTAACTCAGAAACAAATGCTGGTCACATTTGAAGTTGTTATGAAATGAACAATTCACCATATCTAAATGCATGTTAAAGATGTATATGTTTAATTTATGATATTTTAAATCATAATAAATATAGCGTAAATATTAAATTATTAAATTTAACATAGCCCAATTTGATTTGCTCAGGAACAAGTAATGGATTAATAAGACCAAAGATTTCCCATTTTATGTACCCAAAATGAATTATATCTCATGTTTGAACACTATGGGGTGGTTTCCCGGACAGAGATTAAGCCTAGTCCTAGAATAAAATGGCCCTTTAAACCAGATTAACAGAAATCTGCTTTCTCTGTCATGGTTTAAAATAGTCCTAGACTTAGTATAGTCCAAAGTTTAATAAACTGATTTCCTGGAGGAAGACTAGAGTGACTCCAGGACTAAATTGAGGTTTAAATTAAACCTACCAGGAGGCAGGTTTAACTTCAGATTAATGTTGTGTTTCAAAGAAGATACATGTATTTCTTTTTTTATATATATATATATATATATATATATATATATTTATATATATATATATCACTTCCCATCATGCTTTGCACTGGGCTGAAGTGAGAGAGTAAATGTTGAAAAAGTGTTATTTTATGCATTTTTTTTAGAAAGATGAGAATATGGAGTGACGTCTTACTGTTTAATGTTCTATTATGTAAAGGTTTTTGTTATGTTTGTGTTTTTTGGAGATTACCGTTGTTGTGAAGTGTTGAGATTGTGCTTGGTTTGAGGACCTGCTAACAAGAATTGCCTTTTTATATAACGAAGCAACAACTATGATAGTGCTTTGGATCAAACCAGCCCATTTCTACTAAATCAATTTCTATCAAACCATTTCTCGACTGCCAACACTGATTATCACATGTGTAAATAGTTATGTTTAGTTTGTTGCTATGTAAAGGACAAAACAAAAGCATTAACAATCATATGATTATTATATATATAGAATTCATCTGTTTAAAAATAATTAATTACAAACAGATTTCCAGACATTTCTTTTTTTTTTTTTCACATCTGATGTATTTTGCTTGCTGTAAAATAAATGTCTCTTGTTTAGTTAAATTTTTATATTGGAGTATTTTTTGCTGCAATTGTTTTCCTTGGATTTGCTTCTCAGTTCCATGCAATTTTAAGCTTTTCTTGGTTCATTCCATGTTTTACAGGCAATCTCTCTCATACTAATTCAGATTAGCACAGTTGGTTTTAAATTTATCTAGTTTATTTTAATTCAGGACTCCACAGTCCAGGTTTTAGTAATCTTAACTTAATCTGTGTTTCAGAAAGCCATTTTTTTTAAGCCACAATTAACTATTCTGGATTAAGGCCTATCCTGGCTTAATTTAAACCCTGTCCGGGAAACCGCCCCTATAAGAGCCAGCGGCAAATCCCCGAAGCACTGGCCGAGATGAAGCTGTTCTTGGCTGGTACACGAGCACTGAACATCTGCTGACGGCCTGGAACTTGCATCTCAGAAAACATTACATTAAATTAAATTAAATATGAGTGACAAATTTCAGGTCTAAACAAGTACATTCTTGCCTAAAAATTCTTAAAACTACAGTTTGTGGTACAACAAGTCTAGCTAGTATTTGTAAAAAATATGGTTGATTTGCTCTGCCGCCAGGACATTCGCTTCAAGTGGAGTGATACAAATGGTGAAAAGGGTAGGAGTGCTGTTATCACTAGAATATTGCACAACTCTCAGCCAATCAGATTCGAGAACCAGAATGAAAAGTTGTATAAACAGCCATATCGCATGGCTACTCATGTGATATTGCTCGTATATATACTGTATATGCCTACACGCACATTTATTTAATTAAATCACAGCCTTTGTGAATGCACAGTATGATATAGTGTGCTTTTTAAATGTTTTTAATACATTGTGCAGCCTTAGAAAACAGTCTAATAATGCGGTTCATGGATTCTCGTCCATGGAATGCGCCACATCCGGTATTTTGCTGGTAAATTGCAATCGAGGACTTTTTTTAACCGAGTACTCGATTTCAATCGAGGAATTGTGACAGCCCGAACGATAGTGTGTCTACATAGATCATACCGAATATGTATTGATCACACCGAATAAATCACGTTTTCATGTTTTTTGCATAATTTGACAAATGTACATTCTTAATTGGAAATGAAATAGGCCTAAATATTCTGGTCGCAAGTGATATTTGCTTTTTTTTTTCTGTGTACAATTATATAAACATTTGAAGAAACTTTATTTTGTTTCAAAATGTATGAAAATACAAAAAAAAAATAGATTGAAAGGTCTGGGAAAAGGCTAAAACAATAAAATCTGTGAATAAAAGCCATTTGAAAAGTAGCAAAAGTAGGTCGAAAATACAAAAAAAAAATAGATTGAAAGGTCTGGGAAAAGGCTAAAACAATAAAATCTGTGAATAAAAGCCATTTGAAAAGTAGCAAAAGTAGGTCATGTTCAAGCGGTAACCTCCCCCAGTTTCTCTTGAGGCCAATATGGAAGTGACTTAAACTGCAATCATCGACTGGCCGCTAGGGACAGGCTCCAAAAGAGAGCAGAATCTCATTGAGTCCCATGTTAAAATGGCCAATTTTACAGCAGAAAAAAAACATGTTTACAGGTTGGTACAAATTGTGGTTTTGTTCTATATTGCTAATGTTGCCCTTCATGACCACTCTGAGGGGGGTGATTTTTTTTTATAACTCATCTGTTTAAATTATATTAAGCCTTAAAGCTCTGCATAATTAAGGGCATGGTCACTTGAGTGACAGGTGGATCGCGCTGCTGTCTATGAGCCGTCATGTTACCTCAGCTAATTCCAGCCGCTGAATTTGGCATCTCTGCTGTGTTTGTGCTTTTTTCGGGATTATTTTATACAATTATAAAATAATATGGTTTGCTACGTTAATGGTCGAGACAGATGTGCGTCTGTGTAGATGTGCATGCATGCGGAAGGAAAGGATCGTCGTGGCATTGGCTAAAAGTTTTGTTCGTGAGATTTACTATGACTATGGCTGGAGAATATCCCTCTCAAGACACCACAAACTCCGACAACACTGCTTGGATATTATAACTAAAACTGCTGCATTTTGGACATAGGCTCATTTTTTTGTGAGATATATGATTATACAGTTTTACAACATAAACGCTGCCCAGGTTGCATAATTTCTTGAAGAACGATGATTTTTTTCAGCGGCCTCATTTTCGCCTCAAAACTGCTCTTCAGAAATCTACGGGTGACGTCACGGACACTACGTCCATATTTTTTTACAGTCTATGGTCATGTTACAAAGTTTTCAATATGTGAACTTCATATAACAATCTGTTAATTGTAATAAAAACCAACCCCTTCAACAAAAAGGCCCGAAGATCAAGAAACAGCCTTTAGAGTGAACTAGTCTTTTAAGACCACAGACAACAGAGCAAATACTCCTTTAAATCACTGAACATGGCATTTATGGGTGGCATTTATTTCCTTATTCCACTGGTGGACTGACATGATCCACTGACTTTCTGAATCATTCAGCTGTGCTCTTTATATCAGACAGACTGATATGGTGCATATAGCCTATATATTTCAGTCAGCTGTAGTCATTTACTTCAAAAACAATAGTAATTGTCATCATTTTCAATGGCTTGAGCAGATGCTGCCATGGACATCCACAGAGAACAATAAGAGTGCCTTTAAAACAGTTTCTTTCCTTCTCCAGCTCTTCAGAGCTGCTTTTGACTCATGAAAGGTTTTAAATCTAAGAGTAAATTGGGGAAATTAGTTTGTATATCTGATATATATATCTGCAGTATCTCAGAGGAGAATACAAACACACATCGCTGGAGGAGACACAGCATGTGGAAGCCATGAGGAAAATGATTTGATTCAAACCCCCAGAGTCCCAATCAACCCAAACTCAACAGATATACTGGGAACATGTGATTGCAAGAACGTGTAATATATTTCCCATCACACAGTCACTGGTGTTAGTGCTGTGTAACACTGTAAATGAACAATAAGTACCAAAACAGCAACAAACGTGAGCCGCTGGCAGCACTGCATTCGCACACACTAAAATAGCTTATTCAAGTCAACAATCTGTTTTTATTTTATTTTATTTTATTTTTGTATTATTATTATTTTTGTTGTTTTTGTTTTATTTGTTTGTTTGTTTTTTGTTTTCAGGCAGGTTTTCTCCCTAAGGTCTCAGTATAATGAAACCTTGAATGTTTTGAGCCATGTGCTACATTTCAAAGCAAGTACAGTAGATTCAGATTCAACTTCGTTCAAACACTGCATAAATGATGTTATGAGCGGCGCATGCCTCCATTTGCACTTCCAAACAACCAGCCATGGGAAAAACAAACACACTTGCTCCACGTCAAGCCTGTGTAAAGCTTGGAAACCGAATCTACATATTCATGTACTATTGTATGATCCGACCTGTCATCTGGAAAACATTAGAAAAATTCTTGTTGCCATAACAGCAGAACACAGCTGTCTGCACTGTGATTAGACCCGTGTTGGAGAATCACTAAGTAAAGTAACTCTACTAACTTAATGAAATGTTTCAGTAGCTTGACAGCTCAGCTATTAAAAAAATACTTTGCAAGAAACAAGCGTTCCTCCAGCAGTGCAACATGAACAAAATGCTACAGTGCATGTGGTTTTTCTGCCACACTGTTAGTACATGCAGCTTTAAAGCCAAGCTAGATGATTAAATAAGCTACTGCCTAAAAAAAATGTTCAAATGTAGCAAAATATTCTTTTTATCACTGCTTGACAATATATACAGTACACTATCATGTTTTCTAATATATACATATACACACACGCCTATAGAAAGTAGTCATAATGGTGTACCAACATGTGTGTATGTGCGTGCAATTTTGTGACATATCAGGACACAAATTTGTATAATGACATGGGTTTGACATAGGTATTACAAGGAGAGGGTGACTTATGAGGACATTACCCCATGTCCCCATTTTTCAAAAGGCTTATACAGTGGGTACGGAAAGTATTCAGACCCCCTTAAATTTTTCACTCTTTGTTATACTGCAGCCATTTGCTAAAATCATTTAAGTTCATTTTTTTTTTCCTCATTAATGTACACACAGCACCCCATATTGACAGAAAAACACAGAATTGTTGACATTTTTGCAGATTTATTAAAAAAGAAAAACTGAAATATCACATGGTCCTAAGTATTCAGACCCTTTGTTCAGTATTTAGTAGAAGCACCCTTTTGATCCAATACAGCCATAAGTCTTTTGGGGAAAGATGCAACAAGTTTTTCACACCTGGATTTGGGGATCCTCTGCCATTCCTCCTTGCAGATCCTCTCCAATTCTGTCAGATGCTCAATTGGGTTTAAGAACAGTCACAGAGTTGTTGTGAAGCCACTCCTTCGTTATTTTAGCTGTGTGCTTAGGGTCATTGTCTTGTTGGAAGGTAAACCTTCGGCCCAGTCTGAGGTCCTGAGAACTCTGGAGAAGGTTTTCGTCCAGGATATCCCTGTACTTGGCTGCATTCATCTTTCCCTCGATTGCAACCAGTCGTCCTGTCCCTGCAGCTGAAAAACACCCCCACAGCATGATGCTGCCACCACCATGCTTCACTGTTGGGACTCTATTGGACAGGTGATGAGCAGTGCCTGGTTTTCTCCACACATACCGCTTAGAATTAAGGCCAAAAAGTTCTATCTTGGTCTCATCAGACCAGAGAATATTATTTCTCACCATCTTGGAGTCCTTCAGGTGTTTTTTAGCAAACTCCATGCGGGCTTTCATGTGTCTTGCACTGAGGAGAGGCTTCTGTCGGGCCACTCTGCCATAAAACCCCAACTGGTAGAGGGCTGCAGTGATGGTTGACTTTCTACAACTTCTCCCATCTCCCGAATGCATCTCTGGAGCTCAGCCACAGTGATCTTTGGGTTCTTCTTTACCTCTCTCACCAAGGCTCTTCTCCCCCGATAGCTCAGTTTGGCCAGACGGCCAGCTCTAGGAAGGGTTCTGGTCATCCCAAACGTCTTTAAGGATTATGGAGGCCACTGTGCTCTTGGGAACCTTAAGTGCAGCAGAACTTTTTTTGTAACCTTGGCCAGATCTGTGCCTTGCCACAATTCTGTCTCTGAGCTTTTCAGGCGGTTCCTTTGACCTCATGATTCTCATTTGCTCTGACATGCACCGTGAGCTGTAAGGTCTTATATAGACAGGTGTGTGGCTTTCCTAATCAAGTCCAATCAGTATAATCAAACACAGCTGGACTCAAATGAAGGTATAGAACCATCTCAAGGATGATCAGAAGAAATGGACAGCACCTGAGTTAAATATATGAGTGTCACAGCAAAGGGTCTGAATACTTGTCTGAATAATCTGAATCTAATCTGAATAATTCAGTTTTTCTTTTTTAATAAATCTGCAAAAATGTCAACAATTCTGTGTTTTTCTGTCAATATGGGGTGCTGTGTGTACATTAATGAGGAAAAATGAACTTAAATGATTTTAGCAAATGGCTGCAATATAACAAAGAGTGAAAAATTTAAGGGGGTCTGAATACTTTCCGTACCCACTGTAAATCATACAGAATGAGTTTTTTGAGAAAGTAAAAATGTGCATGGGTAGATGTAAAAATGATGGGTAGGTTTAGGTGTAGGGTTGGTGTAGGCGATAGAAAATATGGTTTGTACAGTATAAAAACCATTACGTCTATGGAATGTCCCCACAATTCACAAAAACAAACCTGTGTGTGTGTGTGTGTGTGTGTGTGTGTGTGTGTGTGTGTGTGTGTGTGTGTGTGTGTGTGTGTGTGTGTGTGTGTGTGTGTACAACAGGACAGAGATGAAAGAGAACAGTCCCCTGTATGACACACACACTAGAGATATCCAACACCACTCAACATTTTTTTTACATTTTGGTGGGTTATCTGAACAACTAGTTGGAATCTGGTTTAATGACACTGATGGACACTTTTCTTAATGGCCAGCCCGTTCACATAGGGCTTGCTGTGTTCCAGAACAAAACTGGTCTCAAGACACATTTTTAATGTTTAAACTGTTTTTAAATATCTTATAAACACTGATGAGACACATAAAAAACATGACACACCAAAGGCACTAATCTGCTTGCTTAGATTCTGACAGTAATTGTCTTGAAGTTTATTGTTGAAGGCAGAAGATTTGTTACTAAAGTACTGCTTGGAAGGCTTTATTGGTGATGCTTTAAAAAGGATATATTTAAAGACTCTTCAGACAGTCTCTTTACTCACAGTCTGTAAATTGAACAACAAAACCTGCTGATGCTGGTGCACGACGTAGGGTGAGTCATTTACATCAAGTAAACATTGACCTGTTGATTACTTTACTGGGTGACTAGTGAAAATTAGCAGTTTGCTAAACCTTAGCCAAGATGGAAGCAGAAATATAACACCTCTCCTAAACTGATCATTGGTTTGACTGTCAGTAAAACCAGTTCCATTTTTTGTGTGTGTGTGTGTGTGTGTGTGTGTGTGTGTAGTCCGATTACTGAACAAATGACTCTTATGAGAGCCGGTTCTCAGTGAACTGAAACCATACAGCATGACTTAATGTAGTCCAACTGATTCTTGATCAGAATGACTCTTATGAGCCGATTCATTGCAATAAATCGAATTCATAGCACAAGCAATGTAGTCCACTCCATTCTTGAAAAACAAATGTAGTACAATTCGTGAAAGAATGATTTTTATGAGCCGGTTCATTTTAGTGAATCAAATCCATACAGCACAATCCAAACAATTCTTGAAAGAATGACTCTTATGAGCCAGTTCTTTGCAGTGAATTGAAACCATACAGCATGACCAATGTAGTGCAACTGATTCTTGATAAGAATGACTCTTGTGAGCCAGTTCGTTTAAGTGAATCAGATCCATACAGCATGACCAATGTAGTCTAACTGAATCTTGAAAGGATGATTCTTATGAACTGTTGATAAAAGTTTTTTTTCTAAAATTAGATCCTCTTCCAAAGAAAAAAAAAAATCGGAATCTATCATCTTGCTTACAGCATCACAATATATTGTATTGTAACCCCCGTGTCTTGCTGATTCACAGCCCTACTGATAAACATATAACTGTGTTACAGAGTAAACACTTTGGCTAAAATATGTAAATAGTAATTCTTTGACCTATTCTAACATGCAAATGTCATCTGGTGAATGCAGTGCAGCAAACGTAAAGGTCCCGTTCTTCGTGATCCCATGTTTCAAACTTTAGTTAGTGTGTAATGTTGTTGTTAGAGTATAAATAAAATCTGTAAAATTTTAAAGCTCAAAGTTCAATGCCAAGTGAGATATTTTATTTAACAGAAGTCGCCTACATCGAACGGCCAGTTTGGACTACATCCCTCTACTTCCTTCTTTAATGACGTCACTAAAACAGTTTTTTGACTAACCTCCGCCCACAGGAATACACAAGAGTTGCGTTTGTAGAGTGTGTTTGTCGCCATGTCGTCGAAACGCTGTTATTTTCATCCCGCAGTCCAATCACCGGGTCTGATTCCGGCTCAAATTGATAGGGTAAAATTAAAGACATGTTTACAATAACACTGAGCGCGTGCATCTCCACGTTATGGTAAGAGGCGTGACCTTTCCGGGCAAGGAGCGCTAAGCTGCTGTCGAATCACAACACAGGAACCGCTGGCACAATCAGAACTCGTTACGTATTTACGTATCATCAGCCCGTTTTTATGACAGTGGAAACAGCGGTATACAGATAAGTAAATTATGTGAAAAATATGAATAAAAAAATATATATATTTTTTACACGCAAAACATGAACAGATGTTATATTGCACACTATAAACACAATCAAAGCTTCAAAAAAACACGAAAAACGGGACCTTTAACACACGTGCATATACAAGCACAGATGGGTGATCTCAGCTGAGCTCTCAACCCCTCATGAAAATCTGCAAATGACACTAATTAGCATATTTAACTAGCCTGTTCCACATACACACACCCACTCTCAGTCATAATGTACACACGCATCCCTCCGCGAGGGAAATGAGACCCTTCAGCTCTGGCAGTGAATGGAGATGTCTAGACTAACCCCTGGAGCACAGATCCACAACCACAAATTAAATGAATGCAAAATTACAGAGAGGAAGAGAGCGACACAGCGAGTGATGAAATTAGTGTGGTTTGAATGTAAGGCAGAGTTTTTCGGGTCTAAGGAGTTTACTGTGGTGTCTGTATCTATTGGGCAAGTCTTCTGAAGAAACTTTACAGTAGTATTATAATTATATTACAATTCTGGTATCATTCTTGTCATTCAAAACCTGCAGTATACTGTTATTTAATTCTGTGGAACACAAAATAAAAATTCAAACACATTCCACAATTCACACATCCTAAAGTAGTAATGTGGTTATAAAGGACATCTAATGTCCTTATTCAATGTTGTGATTAACCAATCGCAATCATCTATTACAGAGTGCTGTGTAATAATTCATTTCAAATGGCTCAGTTGAAAAAAAGTTCCATAACTAAGTATAAAAAGACAGAACGGATTAATTCCCTACCACTGTTTTTCAGATTGACATTTCAAGTATCACTCATCCATAGAACTTTCATTATTTTTCAAAAAAAAAAAAAAAAAAAAAAGGATTCATAATATTTCCCCTGAAAATTGTATATTATGAAATGCAGTATATACACTTCCTTTGCAAAAGTTTGCCGTCTGTAAGATTTTTTAATGTTTTTGAAAAAAAAAAAAAAATCTCTTATGTTCACCAAGGCTGCATTTGTTTAATAATGTAATAATGTGAAATATTATTATAATTTGAAATAACCTTTATACTTTAAAATATAATTTATTCTTGCAATGACAAAGTTGAATTTTAAGTATCCATTACTCTAGTCTTCATTGTAACATGATCTTTCAGAAATCATTTTAATATGCTAATTTTGTGCTCAGGAAACATTTCTTATTATTATCAGATGTTGAATATTTTTGTGGAAACACTGTTACATTTTTTTTTAATTATTATTATTACATTATTAAAGATTCTTTGATTAATAGAACGTTTAAAAGAACAGCATTTAAACAGTTTTGATCAATTTAATTGCTGGAGAAAAAAAAAATCTTACTGATCCCGAATTTTGAATGTGCTGAGTCTGTGCTTTTCTTGCTTTTAACCACATTATGCTTGTTAGTTGAAGATGAAAGTAAAATACAGTATAAGCAGAAATTTCGGAGAACATTGCGAGATCATGTCCTTGTCCATTTTTGTTGCACCAAGTACTGTTAAATTAATGTAGAGTTAGCAGAATAGAATTTGTCTTTGCATTTTGTTTAAAGGGCAGTACAGAGTTTTCATCAGGAACAAACAAGCTGTGAAGGACAGAACAAGATGAAGAGCGTGAGCATTGGTTATCTTTTATCCTGATCCTGACCATGTGACTTGGCAAAACCTGAGACGTTTAGATTGATCAGCAGAGCAGTTAACCCCCACTGCTCTAAAAATGAGACCGTGGGCAAACTTCCAAAATCCAAACACATGCCCCACAAATCCCAGCATGCTTTGATTACCATTAGGAGCTCTGAAAGGATAGACAAGCCAAACGCTCCTTAGGTGGGAAAGTTGCTGTGTTCCAATTCACATATTTTCCTTATTAAAGAGCATGCAAATTTAGTGCATCCTAACTCAAATTACATTTCTGATGTGTGCATTAATCTATGTTTATTGCACAAAATGTCTTTGAACTGAAACTGCTATTTGGACACATGCATACCCTCTATTTGGACCTTCAGCCCGTTGAACCCCAGTGAAGTCTACTATATGGAGAAAAATCCTGGAATGTTTTACCTCAGAAACCTTCATTTCTTTTCAACTAAAGAAAGAAAGAAAGACATAAACATCTTGGATGACATGGGGGTGAATAAATTATCAGGAAATTTTAATTTGAAAGTAAACTAATCTAATATGGCAGCACGTCCCTATACTGGTATTTCACTATATAATCAAAAGTACATACTTTCCCACCACCATACTCCATTCACTCCAACTCGCATAGGCAAAATTTATAACTTCCTGCTTGGAAAAGTGCAATAGAACAAAATGTCTGTCTTTCTCCAGGACAGCAAACACAGGAAGCTAAAATTCATAATGCAATACATACACGCAAACATCACAAACCCCCCTACACTGCAGAAAATGCAATCTGAGGGAGGAAATTGCTTTGCATCAGTGAGCGACTTCACATCAGTGCCAAAACAAAGATCATCCCAGTCTTCCATTGTCGTTCCGTACCCTTCACTGCGTTCTGCAGCCCAGACCTCCCAACACACCCTCTCAGGCCAGGGTTTATTTTATTTTTCATTAGCCAGTTCCATCTGCAGTACGCAGAGTGAATAAATAAGACACACAAACACATTTCTGTGTGATTTGATGGGGCTTGAAGGAGGACACAGCGTGGAACAGACCAAGTTTTGGGACCGAGATGCAACAGCAACACATTTCATTGTGGAGATCAGAGGCAATCATCCGTCAGGCAGCACCTGCGAGCTCAGCAGGACCGGGCCACCCTCCTCTGCCCTCCACGGGTCGCCATCGGCATGCTTTATGAAATATTCACTGATTATTGGAGAGAAAGTGCAATAACATGAATAAGAGCAAACATGAGTGAAGTGACACATGGAGAATGACGGAAAAAGAAAAAGAGAAGCAGCCCGAAGCATTCGTGCATCGGTTATTTTCGCCTGAGTGCTGACATTGATTAATTGAAGATGTGAGACCTGCTGAGCACTTTCTCTCTCTCTCACTAACACCTTTTTATGGCCAGTTTACGGAGGTCTGAGGGTCTTTTGAGACAGTGGGTGTCAGCTGGTGGGTGGGCGGCGTGCAGCCCACCAGGAGGCTTCTGTAAATTATTTCTTTTATTAGAAATAATTGAAAAATTAATGGACACAGCCACGTGTAATAGCTAGAACAGTAATTTGACTCGAATTGGCAAGAATCAAATGGCATTTGACGTCATTGATGTCAAACCTTGTGGAAAGAGTTAAAAGGGATAAAGTTCTTCATACAAACTTTATTTATTTGTGTTTCTTTTAAACTTTTTTTAACAACTTGATTTGTGAATAATTCTATAATATGATTACAAAATCAAGAAGTTGCTAAATCCGGTTATAGCTATGTATAAATCTGGTTATTTTACAGATTTTTTTAAATTATTTATTTATAATTATTTTAGTAAATATTATAAAATAAATATAAATTCCATTGCAAAAATTGTTCTATGCACGTGTTACACGTGTTTCACAGGCTATGACACGTTTCTACAGTTATCAACATCACAAATCTAGTATGTCATATTTTATTATTTTTTTTTTTTAATGTAACATACATTTATAATGCTTTACTTTGTGTTATATTACCTTGGTAGTAAATTAATATTATACATATATATATATATATATATATATAAAAAAAACCCTTGTAAGAGTAATTCATTTTTTATATATACATATAAATATATATATATATGTATATATAAAAAATGAATTACTCTTACAAGGGTTTTTTTTTTAATACAGTGCCGAAGGGAGTGACAGCAAATTTCACATCATTCATTTTCCAGATTGCTGTAATCATTCTCTCGATATTGTTTCTTTCCTTATTTTTTTTTCCTTTTGTTATTGGAGCAAATGGGAATACAAAAAATATAGTCCTATTTGTTGTTGTCTCCTGTTCACCACTATGTAAGTTTACCCAACTGTCGACTTCCACTTCTGAGAACAAAGGAAATGTGAAAAGGGTCCATAGTGTAATTTAATATTTGTCTGTCAGCTTTATATCGGCCACCCTGCTTCCCAAGATATTGCCATGAACCACCAAAAGTGTTTTTTTGGTGACTATATGTTTTTATTCGGCAGCATGAACATTCTTCTAAACATCATCTCTTGTGTTACACACACCAAAAAAAAAAAAGTCATACAGATTTGGAGTAAATGATGATGAAATCTGGATAAATTATTGTATGAGTGGTGAGGTTGTGGGTTTGTTTCCCAAGATACTGTACTGGCACATTATGGCAAGGTGCATTGTGAGGTAGCATCACTCACACAAGACTGATGCCCACTTGAAGAGCTCCCCAACAGGATGACTGCAGTACTGGCAAGAATCAGGGTGGATGAAAGCAGACAGGTTTGTAGCCAGATATTATACTACTGATATGAAGTCTAGAGCAGTTTATTCTGACCAAAAACCACAAGCTTAGACACAAAGAGACAATAAAATATATCTATTCAAGTGTGCCATTAGTAAATGAAAAATAAGAGTGTATGCTTTTAGTCTACTTTTTTTGTAGCCTACTTATCAGTGATATACTTAAAACACTCAAGTCAAGTCATTTTCTTGTGGTTGTGTTTGTAGCCTATTAAATACATTTTTCATATTGTCTTTAAAGGAAGTACTCTATCAAATGTTTTACACTGTCCTATATAAAGAACTTACCAATTCAAATAAATAGTGCATGGTTGGAACTGAGCCTGGTCTTTTTTGTACACAGTGCTATTAACCCACACAGAAACAAAGATTTGCCTGACTTTATTATGATTTTATTTTTATTATTAAAGATATATCTGAAGTATAAAATTAATACAAGTAGGATCCCAGTAATATACCTAAAGTGCAAAAAGAATATAGTAAACTAGAAGTACGACATTAAATTCCCTTATAGAAGACTTACAAAACTTGCTGCCGCAGGTTCTGGTGTGTTCTAATCACCACACACATGAAAGTGCAGATACAAAGTCGTTAATCAAAATGCAGGCGACAACTGGAAAATAAAACTAGCCTGAACACACTCTACACTCTAAAAAAAATACAAAGAACTGACTCAAACCACAGAGTATAGAACCCAAGAGGCGACACTTTGATACTTTTTGGGCAACAGCCACTAGATGGCGCTCCGGTAGCGCGGCCGCCATTATGGAGTTAAAATACTAACTGGACCATAGAATCCTTCACATCTTACGCACCCAAAATCGGCAAATTTCACTGCCAAATCAGAAGTGCAATAGAACAGTTTTTTTTTAATTAAGTCACCAGTAAATTGTATGGCTCCTACAATAAATGTTGTATTGTCTTATATATGTTTTATTTTTCCAGTTGTGGAATCCAGCCATTCATCCATCTGAGGTAATGTAGTTAGCATACTTTATTGAGTATTTCCATTTTATGCAACTTTACACATTTATTAATAGTAAATTAATAATTAATAAATTTAAGATCATCATGTTTGCAGCGAACAATATATTTAAGACCTAGTAGAGTAATAGTAATAATAGTATCATGGATCACGCTACAAACATAATGATCTTATAATACATGATGCATTGCTGTGTCCGTTATCACATAATTCCCACTTTTGGACACTTTTGCTTTAACAGACATTGGACAACACTGCAAAAACAAGCTGTTATATTCATATATTTATTGTCCAACATTCCCAATTTTTCTGATGCATGTCCTTAATTTAATTTCATATATTGGTATTAATTCAGTGTTTATAATGCTAATACTTGAACTTCAAAGAATTTTAACCCAAACTGACTGGGTTTCTAGAGAGCAAAGGTTTTGTGAAAAGTGTGTAAAATAAACTGTTAAAAGGATTTGATGATCACTAGTGATAGTATTTTATTCTGTGTTGTCATCATTTAGGTTGGATTTCAGCTTTAATGTACATTTTGATTTAACAAAGCAGCTGATATTGCCATTGAAACTAGTGGACTGCCGACTCGCTTTCACCACAAAATGGCGGAAACGCAGGGCTGCTGCTGGGCGCCGGTGTTGCAATGGAACGTTCTATTGAGTGTCGCTTCTTGTTAGTGTATATTCTTTGCTCAAACTGAGGGCTTATATACACAGTAGACAAAGGGGAAAACTAACTAGACACACCTGAACGGAGGAACCTAATCGCCAATAAAAAACAAACGCCATAGAAACAAAAGGAGAGATCGGAGGAAAACTGAACTAATTAACAGACAAGAAGATTAACATGAAACACAACACAATGAAAACAGAACATACATGTGACACTTGCAGTATAAAAAAAAACTATTAAACTTGTGACTTCAAAGTGTACTGTCATAAACTAAAAAAATGGCCTAGAAGTATATAACTTCACTTGTAGCATAGTTGCAATACAAAAGAAAAACTTGCAAACTATCTGGGTAAAAAATGCTGGGTTAAAAACAACCCAAGTTGGTTTGAAAATAGACAAACCCAGTGAATGGGTTGTTTTAAACCCAGCTATTGTTTAAAAATTACTATATGGCTATTCATAAATGTTAATTTCCAACATACTTTGGGTTAATTTTAAGCAAGACATACTGTAACACTTAAAGCACACTTAAAAGTATACATTTATAAACTAAAAAGTGTGCCAAGAAGTTGCATAAGGCCAATCAGGTTATAACTTACTATTTGGACAAACTCTTTTGCCTTTTTTTTTTTTTTTTTTTTATGTGAAACATGCATCAGAGAATCAATGAACGGGAGTGGTCCGTCAAGAGGCTGATACTAAACCTGCGATAGTCTGCAAGCACGTCTGCAACAGTCTGACAAATTAATGACAGATGTAAACGATAAAACCATCTACCAACACCTGAACATGACAACCAGTTGTCAAGTTCTCCCTCTTTTATTTAACCCACACACAGAAGAACAACACGTGTAAACAAACTTGACTCGGTTTGAGTGTATGAAGGGCCTCTTAATAAGACACAGTGGCCCGTCTCGCCAGCGCTGGCATAAACAGACTAACGGCTTGTTTATTGTGATATAGACAGTGAGGGGTGTTGCTGCTAATGGTCGAGATACAGAATGTGCCAGAGACTGCCGTGAGGATGGTGTGGTAATGATGTCCCAGGGCCGAGGACTGCAGCAGCTGGCATAATTATGTCCCCATGAGCCACACTGGACGAGAGACGTAAGCTTCAGAGCACATTAACGTCACCAACACACCAGTCCATGCAATGGAAAGAGACATGACTTAACAATGACTCTCATGTAATAAATGTGTATGTAAGTGTTTGTGTCAGCATGTGGAATTAGAACAACAACATTCTTATTAATAGTTACACCTATATATTTGCTGTCACAAACACTCGACAGGGGCGTTAAACTGTCTGGCTTTATGTCTAATGGTTAATAACTCAACCCTAATTCATCCTCATAACCCCAGACGGCTCTTCTGCGAACTGAATACATTGAAAACATTGAGCTGCTCCAGCAAATTGTCATGCAGAATGGACATGAATAATAATTCACAGCAGTTATTTTAACCGTAGACATTAAATCCATCAGTATCAACCCACTGAATCTAGTTTAATCTATAAAATAATAAAAAGAAAATGTTGCAACTAACTAAAATGAATATATTGAAGGTTAAAAAATAATTTAAATAATTCAAACTAAAACTGAAATAAAAATAAATTAAAGCTATATGAATCTTAAAAAAACTAACAAAAATATCAAAAGCACATACATTTACTGAAAACTTAAACTAAAATTAGAACGGAAACTGAAAATATAAAAACAAAAGCTAATTAAAAATATTCATAAATACTATTAAAGCATATAAATTCTGTACAATAACATTTCCACTACTGCATCTTGAGTCGAGTTATGAATGTTACCAACTGAACTGAATGTGATAAGAAATACTGTGAACCACTACTTTGTTTTGAATTGTCCTAGCAGTGTACTCTAATTCACCAGCAAATGACTCTTATGAGCTGGTCATTTTAATGAATTGTTCAAAAAGACTCATTTGAATCAGTCTGATGAATCTTTTACTTAATGAACTCACTCAGTCAGAGATGTTAATTAATTAACATCTCACTCACTGAACTATAAGTTATTGTTTCTTTCAGTGATCTTTATTAAAGTATTAGCTCACTTACAAAAATAAACATTAGCCTAAGCTTTACTCACCCTCAAGACATCCTAGGTGTATACGACTTTCTTCTTTCTGATGAACACAATCATATATATATATATATATATATATATATATATACAAACACGATTCCAAAAATGTTGGGACACTGTACAAATTGTGAATAAAATAGGAATGCAATAATTTACACATTTTCACAATAGAATATGGATATTTATTCACAATAGTATATAGATAACATATCAAATGTTGAAAGTGAGACATTTTGAAATGTCATGCCAAATATTGGCTCATTTTGGATTTCATGAGAGCTACACATTCCAAAAAAGTTGGGATAGGTAGCAATAAGAGGCCGGAAAAGTTAAATGTACATATAAGAAACAGCTGGAGGACCAATTTGCTACTTATTAGGTCAATTGGCAACATGACTGGGTATAAAAAGAGCCTCTCAGAGTAGCAGTGTCTCTCAGAAGTCAAGATGGGCAGAGGATCACCAATTCCCCCAATGCTGCGGCGAAAAATAGTGGAGCAATATCAGAAAGGAGTTTCTCAGAGAAAAATTGCAAAGAGTTTGAAGTTATCTTCATCTACAGTGCATAATATCATCCAAAGATTCAGAGAATCTGGAACAATCTCTGTGCGTAAGGGTCAAGGCTGGAAATCCATACTGGATGCCCGTGATCTTCGGGCCCTTAGACGGCACTGCATCACATACAGGAATGCTACTGTAATGGAAATCACAACATGGGCTCAGGAATACTTCCAGAAAACATTGTCAGTGAACACAATCCACCGTGCCATTCGTCGTTGCCGGCTAAAATTCTATAGGTCAAAAAAGAAGCCATATCTAAACATGATCCAGAAGCGCAGGCGTTTTCTCTGGGCCAAGGCTCATTTAAAATGGACTGTGGCAAAGTGGAAAACTGTTTTGTGGTCAGACGAATCAAAATTTGAAGTTCTTTTTGGAAAACTGGGATGCCATGTCATCAGGACTAAAGAGGACAAGGACAACCCAAGTTGTTATCAGCGCTCTGTTCAGAAGCCTGCATCTCTGATGGTATGGGGTTGCATGAGTGCGTGTGGCATGGGCAGCTTGCACATCTGGAAAGGCACCATCAATGCTGAAAGGTAACATCATGGCTGCGTAGAAGAAGGATCCGGGTACTGAAATGGCCAGCCTGCAGTCCACATCTTTCACCCATAGAAAACATTTGGCGCATCATAAAGAGGAAGATGCGACAAAGAAGACCTAAGACAGTTGAGCAACTAGAAGCCTGTATTAGACAAGAATGGGACAACATTCCTATTCCTAAACTTGAGCAATTTGTCTCCTCAGTCCCCAGACGTTTGCAGACTGTTATAAAAAGAAGAGGGGATGCCACACAGTGGTAAACATGGCCTTTTCGCAACTTTTTTGAGATGTGTTGATGCCATGAAATTTAAAATCAACTTATTTTTCCCTTAAAATGATATATTTTCTCAGTTTAAACATTTGATATGTCATCTATGTTGTATTCTGAATAAAATATTGAAATTTGAAACTTCCACATCATTGCATTCTGTTTTTATTCACAATTTGTACAGTGTCCCAACTTTTTTGGAATCGGGTTTGTATATATCCTCCATATTTAACAAGTTATGAAGTAAAATATCTAGTTTCCACCAGACCGCCTTCCGTATTCAACATACGAAGAAAGTGTAAAACTCTTGCAGTTCAAAAAGCTACGTCCTACACCTTCCCTATTCAACGTATGTAAAAAGTGTAACTGACACGATGCCAGTTTATGCTTTCTTCATACGGAATACGGAAGGTGGTCTGGTGGAAGCTAGATATTTTACTTCACGCTTCGCTTCAGAAGGCCTTTATTAACACACCGGAGCCGTGTGGAGTACATGTTTATGATGGATGGATGTGGATGGAAGCACTTTCTTCAGTTCATACTTATGACCCATGTTCACTGCCATTTTAAAACTCGGATGCGTCAGGATATTTAATAAAATATCTCTGATTGTGTTCATCAGAAAGTAGAAATATACACCTAGGGTGGTTTGAGGGTGAGTAAAGCTTGGGCTAATTTTCATTTGAAAGTGAACTAATCCTTTAAGTTGTGAAATGTAATATATTTTAATATTTTCACACTCACACATTAGTGCGGACATCTCATAGACTTGTTTTTATATCACGTTAGTGATATTTTATTTGTCCTAACCAACTATTACCCCTAAATATAACCTTCACAGAGAACTTTGAACATCATTAGCATTAGCATTATGGTCGACATTAGATAAACATCACAGTGTGATCGCAAACCAGATTCTCAACATTATTCACATTTAGAAGCAACCAAAAAGTTTGATGTGATTTTGTTGTTTCCTGCAATGAACGACCAACAGTGCTAGCTATAACCCCCAAATCTGATTTGCTGATAGAAATGATCTTCCAGGATATTAAGGAACATGTCCCAATATTATTATTATTATTATTATTATTAACAAATATGTTGTCTCAGAAAAGTCCATTGGAAGACCAAAGAAATTTATTAATTAATTAATAGTGATTATTGATCAATAAGCTCCATTAGGGAACCAACAACTCAATATCTCAGAGACAAAGCAAGGTTTTAATAAAAAATAATTTTAACAATTATAGATATTGTTATTTATAAACTATAATAAAAAATGGTTTCAACATACCTACAATCATCATACACACATGATTTACTAATGAAGACCAAATGATTTTCAACAGTTCAGGAAATTAACTAGCCTCTCCTCAACGTCCTGTGTGACAACAACTGATTCCCAGGTCACAGACTCAGTTTGATTAAGAAACAAAATGAGTGACTGCAGGCCTTAGTTAAATTATCTGCACTCAACTCTCTTTTTCAGCAAGCAAGACAATCTCTCTCTCTAATAAGCCAATAATAGTATTAGGACTCTGGTAAACACGGTATTGATGAGTCCCAGGGTAGAGTTGATTACAGAGGCTGAAGTGGACTGCTAATGACTATTAGCTCAGAGCTAATCTTTTCCCTCACTCAACCAGACCTCTCTGAACACGCTTCAATGGCATGTTTGGTGCAGTGTTTAAGCAGAATTAAATGTGATTAAATTGTTATAATTTCAAATGGTTATCCCTTTGAAAAACGTTATACTGTACCTTTGCAAGAAAGGCTTAGATTTAATGACTCTTAAAATGTCATGGGGTGTAACAATCAAGAAAAAGTTATTATATTTTCCTTACAACTTAGAAAATATATCTTACACACACACACATTTTATATGTATGTATGTATATATATATATATATATATATATATATATATATATATATATATATATATATATATATATATATATATATATATATATATATATATATCACTCCGCTTGAAGTGTCTGTCATGGCTCCTGAGCGAATCCACTGTATTTTATAAAAATACCAAACTTGTTGTACCACAAACTGTAGATTTAAGAGTTTTTTTTTGTTTGTTTTTTTGTTTTGTTTTTTGAGAATGAGAGAATGTAGTTGTTTAGACCTGAAATATGTGACTCATATTTAATCATAGCGCCTATTTTACAATTTGTTTAGATATTTCGGAGGTGCGAGCTCCAGGCCGTCAGCGGCCGTTCAGTGCTCATGTACCCGCTGAGAACAACTTCATCTCAGCCAGTGCTTCAGGGATTTGCAGTTGGTTCTTATGGTGGTTAAACATGAAATATAATTCATTTTGGGTACATAAAATGGGCAATCTTTGGTCTAATTAATCTATTACTTTTTCCTGAGTAAATCGAATTGGGCTATGTTAAGTTTAATAATTTAATATTAAGGTTACATTTAACTTGCTTCCTGTAGAGCACTGCTTTTGTATGTTTGACTGAAGTGCACTATTGTGTTTACTTCCTGATGTCATTTATAATGGTTTTTGTTGTTAATTTATATATTGTTGTTCAATAAATATTATTTTATATATATAATATGTTGTATTTGGTATTGCAAAAGGGTCCATTAGTGCATAATATGGATTGAGTGAAAGTTAGATTAATATGCAAACCTATACTTGAGTTAATGAGTCAGTCACAACAGACTTTTAAATTGAAATGGACTTGTAAACAAAGGATGGTGTTTTAGCGTTGGTATGGAAAATTCCCTTAACTGTAAAAAGTACAAATACAAAGATCGCTTTCCTCAGTGGACATTCAAATGGATTTTTATAATGGATATAATATTATGGACATCGACCTGATGAATGAATGTTATATCATACACAGGTAATGCTCGCTCAGGTGATCTCTCCCAACAAAATAATCTTAATTTAGAATTTGGTAGAAGATGTGATTTCAAGTCATTTTGCACAACTGTGTCATTAACCTTAAATTAGCATATTTAGCACATGGTTAAATTAGCACATGGTTAAAGGGTTAGTTCACCCAAAAAGGAAAGTAATGTAATTTATTACTCACCCTCATGCCGTTCCACACCCGTAAGACCTTCGTTAATCTTCAGAACACAAATTAAGATATTTTAGTTGAAATCCGATGACTCAGTGAGGCCTCCATAGCCAGCAATGACATTTCCTCTATCAAGATCCATTAATGTACTAAAAACATATTTAAATCAGTTCATGTGAGTATGGTGGTTCAATATTAAGCGACAAGAATATTTTTGGTGCGCCAAAAAAACAAAATAACGACTTATTTAGTGATGGCCGATTTCAAAACACTGCTTCAGGAAGCTTCAGAGCATAATGAATCAGTGTATCGAATCATGATTCGGATTGCGTGTCAAACCGCCAAACTGCTGAAATCACGTAACTTTGGTGCTCTGAACTGCTGATTCGACACACTGATTAATTATGCTCAAAGCTTCCTGAAGCATTGTTTTGAAATCGGGCATCACTATATAAGTCGTTATTTTGGGTTTTTTTTGGCGCACCAAAAATATTCTCGTTGCTTTATAATATTAATATTGAACCACTGTACTCACATGAACTGATTTAAATATGTTTTAGTACTTTTATGGATCTTAAGAGAGAGGAAATGTCATTGCTCCCTATGCAGACCTCACGGAGCCATCGGATTTCTCAATTTGGGTTCCAAAGATTAACGAAGGTCTTACGGGTGTGGAACGGCATGAGGGTGAGTAATAAATGACAGAATTTTCCTTTTTGGGTGAACTAACCCTTTAACCATGTGCTAAATATGCTAATTTAAGGGAGAACTAACCCTTTAAGTATAATGGTATGCGAATAAGACACTTTTTTTTTTTTTTTTTTCACTGAAATACTGTGGCACAACTGCTTACTGAATTTTGGGTAAAACTTAATTATATGACGCAATTGCCACAAAGACGCAACGCAATCTTCTCTCAGGCGAGCCTTACAGCATAAATTCAGGACATATCCATCACTCTAGCCGGGCAAAGCAGTGGCAGCCAAGCATAGGGTACAAAAAATGCCTACAGGCCCACTGCTGAATCCCTTAAGACATGCCTCAAACATGAGCAAACAGGAACTCATTAGAAAGGGATTATGGGTAAAATGAATAAAAGGTCAAAGAAAAGGGGATTTTTTAGAAGGTCTGTGGAAATGCAAGTGCTTTGGAGTTTCATCTAAAGATGCAACAGACTTGAAAAAACGATTAAGTTCTTCTTAGCGTCTCCATCTGCTTGATCCTGATGTTAATTTCAAAAAGAGGAGAAATCGACAGATTTTAAACCCGTCTTGCAGACACGCCTCATCGCTGCAGTTTGCAACATTCAGCGTCTCCAGCTGACAGCCATGAGATGCCATGCGCTTCTGACTCAGCACAAAGCTTTGTTTCTCCCTGATGTCATTGTGCTATTCATCAGCGCATCTGATGTTCTGCAGCGGTGCACATTCTCCTGTCAGAACTGAAGGAGAAGGAGTGCGTGTGTGGATAAGAGAAAGACTCGGATGTGAATATTTGTTCAACGTGTCGCGGCTGTCAGGGCTGTTGGATTCAGGATCAGAAAGCCTGACAGAACGCTGCTGATGTCTCCAGAGCTGCATGGCACTGCGCCCTTCAGAACGGCCTTTCCTGACTGACAGAACAGAAAGAGAAAGCCAGACTGGACTGAGATTCAGACGTCTGGCCTCTGGTGTTTGAGGAAAAACTGATTTTGAGCTACAAAAATAGTGCTCACGTATGCACACAGGCACACAGGGCTGATATACTGTGTCAATATTCAGACAGACTCTGTCAGAATACACATGCTCACTTTCACACACTACTCATTCAGAGACATTGATTCAATAGGGCTTGCGGTTCTGGGAAGGAACTGTAGGCGAAAAACACATACATAGGGGAACTGGGATGTGGTCAGAGGAAAAGGGAAAGTGTGTGTATCGATCTTCACTAAAAAAAAAAAAAAAAAAAAAACATGGTACACTAACCATATCAGATGGTAATACCATGAAACTGCATTTCAATTTTAAATATGTCTAAAAAAAAATGCCCAAATAACCATGGCATTCTGAAACCCAATCAAGTGATGCGATAAATATTTTTTGTAGCCCAACCTGTGAGTTAGCATCACTCTGGTTTCCTCAACAAAAAGTCAATAGTATTTTTCCACTGGCTTTTGGATTTGCAGAAAATAAACTACAGTATACAACAAAAGCTAATGATACTTACACATTCTGTACATCATGATAATCTTCACAACTGAACAAAACCTTTATGAATTTTTAAGCATACATACAATCGGAAGTTAAAAGCTAAACACATGCTATAAACAAAATACACAATGACTGGATGACTTCAACGTCTTCCAACAACTTCCATTAACAATTCCATTAAGTGGCCTTAAAGGTGATAGAGAGGATTTTTTCGTCTACTGAGAATCCAAAGAACAGCCCCCCTCCTTCACAGCTCATTTCAAAGGAACGCCTCCCAAAACTCGTGCACGAGTATTGGAACACGAGTGTTTACCACCGGCATTCGCTGTGTCATGTTTTTTGGATTCATTATGTCGGACTCACCGCAGGTAACTCATAATCTGCAGTTGTTATTCCTGTCTCCTGACAAAAAACATTGCATGCGGCGCCTGTGGAGTGTGGAAAGTTACTGAAGAGCGCAGCCGTGCACGTCTCTCACAAGGAACGTCACGGCAGTGATTGACAAGCCAGAGGGCCAATCGTTTACGCGATGATCACGTAAACGATTGGCTGATGTTTTTAAGGCCCTACCTCGTGCACAGATGATGTATATTAATATTATTACTTTCAGTGAACCTATTAAATAGTCTTTTATCAGTTAGTAAAGACAGTTTCAAGTAATATTGCAAAAATGTATAAAACAAAACATCCTCTTTAGCACCTTAAACTACTATGTACGTACATTTAAATTAATCATTTGATACAATGCACTTATTGTGTACATACATGTTTTTACATTGTACTTATATTTTTAAAACACCTTCAAGTAATTACATCTGTAATTAATTTCTGTAATTACATTTATAATTACACTGTTGACCCATTCCTTACACCTTAACCAACCCTTAAACCTACCCATACCACTAAACCTGTCCCTAACCTTACCCATATCCCACCTCAATAGCAGCAAACTGTTTTGCAATACATTATGAACACAATAAGTACAGTGTACTTATTTTTGATGAAAGTACATAGTAGTTAAGGCCACCTAATATAAAGTGGGACCAGAAATTCTTGAAAGTCTGAGTTAGAATAGTTTGAAAACACAAGGAGGCTTTGAAAGCAGACAAGTTCTCCAGGTCAGCGTGATGATGTTTAATGTCCCCTAATATTAGCAAAAATGTAAGACAAAGATGATGCTTAAATGAATATTTCACACAAAAATGAAAATATTGTCATCATTCATTTACCCTCATGTCTTTACAAGCCTGTGTGACTTTTTCATCTTCAGAATGAACTCCTTTACTCTCTCCTGAGATATGAAAGAGTTAATATTGACCTCTAAGAAGAGCCCCATAAAGGGGTCTCATAACTGACAAATACACAATTAGAGCATTTTTTAATTTTTTTTTTAGGTAGTAAAGTGAAACATGCCAGAAATGGAAGATTCTGCCAGCTGTCCTAATAGGAATTTGAAATGTGTCCGACTGTGTGGAATTTCCAGCTTTGAAATCATTTTAACACCATGAAATCATGTCACGCGTCTTCACTGTGGGAATCCCCTCCCTGAAGGTGTGAATTTTAATGAAACTACCAGAGTAAAGATGTTATAGTGGTGTTGTTCGAAGCCAACAAACAGTATTACAGAGACTTACAGCATCAGCAGGGCACGTTGTCAGGAATACTCACAGATTTGATGTTTCAGAACCTTAACATGGAACTGTTGTCTTCTATACAGGTAAACAGTGACCAAGACCTAACCAAAAATTTTAAAAAGTACCAAACTTTGTAGACCATTAGTAGTAGTAGTGTGTAAGAAATGTGCTAGTCTGTGTCGAGATATCTAATAAGGTTCTGCCTTCTCAGTTTCGAGCAAACCTCACATCTCTCACACAGATATGGTGCTTTATCTTGTCAAACCCTCTTTAGAATTCACTCAGGTCTGTTGTTATCATGAGGTTCAGTATGACTGTGGGTTTGGAGGTTTGTTTATAATTTATAATTCTCTGTCTGTACTGCTATATTTCCCTGGGGCTGTCTGTGCAGAGTCTTGTCAAGTTTTTCTTTTTCCCTTATCTCTCTTTGACTCCTTATTACACCTTTGAACTTTGTGTTTGACTTTTTTACCGCTTTCTGCCATGTGCAATGAAAGCACCTATTAGGCTTTTAGTTTTCCGGATGTTTCATGAAAATATGCTTTGTCACTGAAAGCTGCAATGCGTGGTCACCATTTTGGTGGGAATGCAAATGATAATTAAGATAATGAGCAACCTGACAGCAACTGCTACCACATCGAAGGGCACAAACCACCATCCTTGCTTTTGTCTGTTTTGTCCTTTATTTGGCTTTCCAATTTCTGTTTCAATGATGATTAAATGATGGTACAATAATGCCCCATGTTAGTTCCCACAGGAAAGAAAAAATAAAGTTGGAGGAAACAATGTGATTAAATGGAGAGAAAAAAATATGTTGTTTAATGCTGCAGATTAATTTTATGCACAGTAAAACAAATCCAACACATAATCTTTATTAATTATTAATTATAAGCATTTTCAGGTTCCATTCGATACAATGCTTTGATTTACAACTGCTAGCTCAGCCAGCACATTATCCATTAATTAAAGTACCCCTATTAGTCTATTTTTAAGGTTCCTAATTATGTTTTGGAGGTCTCCTACAATAAGTTTACATGCATCTAAGGTACATAAAAAAATAAATAAATAAATAAACACTTTAAAGGTGCCATTGAATGTTTTTTTACAAGATGTAATATAAGTCTAAGGTGTCCCCTGAATGTGTCTGTGAAGTTTCAGCTCAAAATACCCCATAGATTTTTTTTAATTCATTTTTTGGGACATAATTAGAAATGCGCCGATTCATGTTGCGGCCCCTTTAAATGCTCACGCTCCATGCCCACGGAGCTCGCGCTTGCTTTAAACAGTGCATAAACGTAAAGTTTACACAGCTAATATAACCCTCAAAATGGATCTTTACAAAGTGTTTGTCACGCATACTGCATGTATGCGTCGGATTATGTGAGTATTGTATTTATTTGGATGTTTACATTTGATTCTGAATGAATTTGAGGCTGTGCTCCGTGGCTAACGGCTAATGCTACACTGTTGGAGAGATTTATAAAGAATGAAGTTGTGTTTATGAATTATACAGACTGCAATTGTGTTTAATAATGAAAATAACGACGGCTCTTGTCTCTGTGAATACAATAAGAAACAATTGTAACCTTAACCACATTTAACAGTACATTAGCAACATGTTAACGAAACATTTAGAAAGACAGTTTACAAATATCACTAACAATATCATGTTATCATGGACCATGTCAGTTATTATCGCTCCATCTGCCATTTTTCGCTATTGTTCTTGCTTGCTTACCTAGTCTGATGATTCAGCTGTGCACATCCAGACGTTAATACTGGCTTCCCTTATGTAATGCCTTGAACATGGGCTGGCATATGCAAATATTGGGGGTGTACATATTAATGATCCCGACTGTTACGTAACAGTCGGTGTTATGTTGAGATTCGCCTGTTTTTCGTAGGTCTTTTAAACAAATGAGATTTAAATAAGAAGGAGGAAACAATGGAGTTTGAGACTCACTGTATGTCATTTCCATGTACTGAACTCTTGTTATTTAATTATGCCAATATAAATTCAATTTTTAATTCTAGGGCACCTTTAATCTTCTCATAATATACATTGGACTTCATCTCATTTTTTAACGAGTCTGAAAAGAGTCTGATTTGTTCACAGATTTGGTCTCTCTGAACCCCTCCTTTCCGCAAGCCTCTGCTCTGATTGGTCAAGATGCATGGCCCAGTCAGTTGTGATAGGTCTACTGCTTACAGCGCATCGGAAACTAAACGCCTATATCACCAAATCAGAATTTCACTTTATAAGCTTTTGTATGTAGAGGCCATTTGAGAGTTGGTACTGAAATTTAAAAAATGTGATGCTTTGAGCGCTATTAAATGGATTCGTAAACACCTCTGACTGGCCATTGTGTTTGTGATTGGCTTCAATGATCAACACTTCAAAAACTTTGTAAATAGTCATCAACCGAGCGCTTACACAGATACACACGGGAGGGTTTGAAATCAGGCATCTATCGTGGACCAGTCCGCTGATAGATGCCTGCTTTCAAGCGCTCCCGATTTCAAATTCAAACACTTCCGTGTGCTTTCAAATGCTCCCGTGGGTTGATCATTGTAGCCAATCACAGACATACCGATGAGCCGTGAACACTATGGCCAATCAAAGGTGTTTATAAATCTACTCAACAGCACTCAAAGCTTCACATTTTTTAAATTTCATTACCGATTGGTACAGAAGTCAATACTTTTGACAACTCTGCAAGAGACACATGTAAGATTGCTGGGCTCTTATTCTCAAATCTGAGAAGCAAGAGACTGCTGCAAAAGCACTGGATCTACATTTAATGTATGGACACTCACACTGTATGGAAAAGAGCAACATGAACTTTCTGCTAAACTTCTCCTTTTGAGTTCCACAGAGAAAAGACGTTTTGGAACGACATAAGGGTGAGTAAATGATAACAGAATTTCAATTTAGAGTGAACAATTGCTTTAAAAGCTCCTAATAGCTTTTGTGCTGCTGATGTGACAGACGCTGAGCTGTAGAGCATCTGTCTGTTCTCATTTCCCCGTCTTATCCTCTTTCCTCCGTTTTCCTCATCTTCACACTTCCCTTCCCCTCCTCTGAGTGAAAAAAAAAGATCAATCTGACAGAAAAAAGAAAAAAAAAAATCTTCCAGTCTTCTCATTTATCTCTGTGACACTGACCCAGAATGTTCCATGAGAGGTCACCCGGGTCAGGATAATGCATAAAACCCGTCTTCTGTCGGCTTAGAGGAGATGGCCCTCATTTCATCACTTTTTTAATACTTTCTACTGTTAGATGTCCCAGAAACTGCTGGAGCTGTTGTAAGGAGAGACAAACCCAGTGGGGCTCCTGATAGGTGTGTTAAGTCTCACTGAAGGTCACGAATACACACAGGGACTTTGTGAGTTCTGGAATAAAGTGGTAGATCTTATTCACACTAACCATTGAAACTTCTAAGAAACTTTTAAGTAATATCCCAAAATTCGTAGAAGAGAAGCTCTATAGACAGAATCTGCTTGTTTGGCTGAACAGGAAGGAGTGTTTGGGAAACCAGTTCGCAAACAATCACTATTTTGCTACTTTGTTTAGTGCTTACAGCAGCTTTAACTGTCATTTTGTTGTTGTTGTTTTGTTTGCCTATGTTGTGCTGGCCAATATAACATTAGCCTTGAACTTATACTAACACCTAGTGGTGTGGATGTATTACATGAGAAAGTTTTCAGGTACTGATGTCATTGTATATGCTCTTTTCACAGTCAACCATAATTAATTTATTCCACAAGTGAACATGTCCAATAACAGTTGGATTACATGTAGTTCCAAACGTAGATTCGGGAGGAGCCTAAACATGAATTCCTGTCAATCATCATTATGAGTGTATATAAGTAGCAGTCCCAGCGACAATACTTCCAGCATCCCTCGTCCTCCCCATCTCTTCCTCTATTTCTCTTATTCTCCCTCTATGCAGTACTGTTATAGGGGGGTTTAACTCTGAGCTCGAGCCGAGCCTCCTTCGAGGACAGCAAGCCAAGTTTGTTTTACCATTAACCATTCAGACTGAATGGGCAGGCGAACTTGTGAATGAGATAAAGAATTGTGAGCACACCTTTAAACTACTGATATGACTAAAGTCTTTATCTCATCTGAGTTTACATGTGCATTTTTGGCATTTAACGTGGATTGTGTTTTTAAATTGTTATATGTCTCTAGTAGCACAGCGCTAAACAGTAAATTCATAGCTGAACTAAAGCTGCAGTGTCTTAAAGTCTTTTCTGGTTAAAGTGTTGCAGTAATTGCTCTGGCAAATCATAAAGAAACAGTCAAAACAGCCCTGCCATTTATGAATTTGACTGGCAAGTATGGTACTTTCTGCCTTGATAGTGACAGTACTGTTGGCATGAACACGCACACACACAGACACACACACACAGTGCCTCCCATGGGAATGAAGCTGCCATTGAGGCTGTCCAACAGCGCTGAAAATACAAGGGCTGCAGTGAGCTCTGAAGACAAGGACTCTACTGTCACACACACTCCATCGATCACAGGTCACATATCAGCATCAGTGACCATTCTGATAACTAATGAAGAGCGTCCTTCAAATGACCTCCCACTACACACACTTTAATCTCTCACTCCTGTGGTTTCTGATAATGAGTGTCTTTTTTTTCCTCTCTGTGGCATTTTGCTTTCCTGCATTTAGATCGTGTAGTGCCGCTCTTTACTGGTGCCTGTGATGTCACTGAGCCAGAATAAATTGGTCTCAAATCAAAACTGGAAACAATGTGTGTGAGTGTGAAGAAGAAAGAGAAAAAGATGAACCCAATGAATTGTTGGAAATTTAGGAACTAATTTCTCCAACTTGACATTAAAGACAGTAATGTCGGCACAAAAAGGAAATTTTGATTGTCTTTTTTTCCCTATTCCCGGCATTTTTCAAACTAAAACGGAGTCTGCTGTGTTTACGAAAGTCTCTGAAAACGCTTTTCCGAGTGTAAACAACGTTTTAAAACAAAAACGCACTAGTGTAAATGGGGCCTCAGTGGGTGAAAGGCATTGCCTAGTAACACAGAATGTTAAAACATAAGCGCCGCAAAAATGACATGCATATATGGGTAAATTTGACCCTCTGGCCAGTATCGCCAAGTCCAAAGTTTTCCCACTGAATTGGGCTACTTTAACACTGTTGCCGCGGGTTGTTTTTCATGTCAGCGGGTTGAAGCGACCACAAATAACATGACATTTAGCCCCTGGAATGCAAATTTTACCAAAAATGCGGAGTTTACCCACTGGAATGCCATTTTTACTGGGGGACCCCCCCTAGTTTTGGGCTAGTTTTAAATAGCAATTGGGCAGGTTTTGTTGTGAAAACCTATAAATGCCCTATTTTTTAATCTGGTTTTATCTAAACAATTTTTAACAACGGGATTGTAAATAACAATTTTATTAAAAGTCATTGGCTGGGAGACTTGGATATTTTATTGAAAATATTTTATGTACATTTGAAAAACAGCCACAGGTAAATTTTACCCCATGGTGGTTCCAGTGTTAAAGGAGGAGGAGACAAAAAAAAAAGAAATAGTAATAAATAGTAAGTAACACTCAATAGTGCAACTGCAGTAATTAAAGACAAGCCTTCCAGTTCAAAGAGCCAATGGTCCAATTTATTCACTGTAGTAGACTGTGCATGCATGTTAACTAGTCCTGCCTGAAAAATAGTCTGATTTAAGTTAAATTTAGGATATGCAGTAGTAGTTCTGATTGTTTTATTGCTGATTTAATTAAAATGGTATTGCTGATTTAAATACTGCTGTTATTAAATCATAATCTTGATCAACTATTTTAGAATTTTCCTGTATACATGTAGATACTTGCATACCTATTTAATATAGCATCCGTCAAGTAAACTAACTTGTTTTAATGGGACAGTTACCCTACAACCACCAACAACACTCCCAAGAAAACAACATGGCTGAATATGTATTATGTATTGTGAAAAGCGCTATACAAATAAATGTGAATATGAATTGAAATGAAAAGACAAAGGTTTTTTTTTCCTCTCCTACATAAAGCTATATACTTTATATCATCAAAAAGCAAGCAATACCATAATATTCTGACTGTCAACAAATTCTCTGTGAATACCCCAGGAAATAGTAAGAGTAGCACTGGCTAGTCTCCTTACCCATCCTACCTCCATAACATGCCTGCAATGATTTGTCCACTTTTCTGGGTTGCATACACGCATGCATTGTGCTTGTGTGGTAAATGGCTCCACCTTCAAGATCATGCAGTGAAAAAACTGCTGACAGAATCACAGAATGCCCCCGTCAAACAAAAATGACACTCCAAAGCAGTTTGAAAAGATTTCAAACATTTTCCTACTGGCGTCATCAAACAATATAAAAGCTCTTCGCACTTCTTTTCACGTACACGTTCATCATGTCTTTCACACACCAAGTCTCACACAACTGCTACTTTTTACACCAAGAGCCACAATCTAAGATATCAACTTCAAATAAAAAATTGGTGTTAAGATGAAGGCATCTGTTCTGACAGATGTGAGACTGTGAGACTGGCTTATCAGCCTCAGGGATTCAAACGTATTCTTTGATGCTGTTGGTTTATTATAAGATCTCAGTGTGTTCTTGCTAGTGCGTTGGTAGATGTTGGGCTTTTGCTCTGATCTGAGAGTTGGGAAATAGATGTTTCATAACTATTGTTCCCCAGTCCATCATCAACTACTGGGATTCTTCAACTGATACTCGGAAAGGCGTAGTTCAAAGAAAATCCAAGCTTCCCACTAGCAATTATGACACTGATTCCATTCAAGTGCGCTCATCTTGTAAATATAATCACTCTGACTTGATTTTAAAAGTGGCAGGAATTTCCAGCTTATCCAGGCCAAGAACCACCCAAACAGACAGGCAGACTGGCATATAAAGCGACATGCCACTACGTATCTGACTTTTGGAGGTGGGTAAACTGACTAATGATATAATAATACTGGAGTCCAAAAGTGGTAGGACATTCAAATAATGGTGCAGCAGTCTCCAGCTGTATAGCTGATACATGTTGTCGTATAGACTATACCACAGAAATTAAAATGTGTCTAAACTTCCATTTATTCCACTGAGAAGTACAGAATTCAGACACATTTCTCAAAGCAATCAAAGATGAATACAAAGTTTACTTAATACTAACTTCCTCAAATAAAACTTTGAAAACCTTTCAAAGATTTGATGCCTCTAACTTGGCAAACTTTGGCAAATCCGGTGACTCAGTGGCGTAGGTTGCATTTGAACATAACGCTATGCCTATGACTCACATATCTCATTTTAAACCATTGGAGGTATCAAATGTTGCAGGTATAAACTGGTGTGTTTTTGCCAAAATGGAATGCTAAAACAAAGTTAGAACAAGTCTGTAACAAATTCTCCCAGAACTGCAATTACAGGTGTCTATTTATATCTGTTAGACATACTTCAATTGGATTATGAAATATCGGTTACACTTTTTTTTCAATGATCCACTTTAGACAGTATACTAACTATAATTAACTCTGCAACATGTCAACTAACTCTCATTAGAGTGTTAGTAGAATGTAGTAGACTGTTAGTGAACTGTTACAGTAGGTTAGGTTTAGGTGTTAGTTTGGGTAAGTAGAATAAGAGTTGTAATTGAGCTGTAGTTGCAAAGTTACTAAAAGTCATTAGAATGTCTGTTGGGGGAGCATCAAAATAAAGTGTTAGCAGATATTAAAGGGGTCATATAATGCCACTTTTACAAGATGAAAAATAAGTCTCTGATGTCCCCAAAGTGTGTATGTGAAGTTTTAGTTCAAAATACCCCACAGCTCATTTTTTTATAGCATGTTAAATTTGTCACTTTTTGAGGGTAAGCAAAAATGTTTCACTTTTGTTTGTGTCCCTTTAAATGCAAATGAGCTGCTGCTCTCAAGAAGAGGGCGAAGTTTCAAGAGCTTGTGTTAGCAGCGCCGATTACCTCACGCAGACTCACTTAAAATGTTAGAAACTGTTCAGCCTTTTATGTTCAAACCAGAGTCGGACAATGATGTAGAGGACGCAATGATGCAACAGGACGTTTCTGAATGGTTAGTTGATGAATTTATGCAGCTGATATGGTGTTAACAATCTTAAAGTCACTGAGTAGCATATTATGTCTTGATAATCTATAAATCGCTTGTGTGGGAACCGTTGTAAGATCCTACAGAGCTAGAGAATATATGATGCATGAAGATAGAACAGGAATAGTTTAGTTTAATTACGGTTATAACTTATGTTGTCATCTTGCTTTTATGCTATGATATTGCATTTGTGTTAAGTACTGCATTGCAATAACATGGCCTCATATCACTGCGTGTTCTTGGGGGCAGGGTTTATGTAAATTTTAGGGTTACTGATGTCACCAACTCGGAAAGAAGCTTGTTGTAGTCCCTACCAGCCTTTTGTTGTAGTCCTTAAACAGAGAATTCTATAAAGAAAATTTCTCCCTTTGCTTTGAACTTTGTGTAGTAACTTTGCAGATGTTGTCAAACAGCAACATTACACACTATCTAAAGTGAAAAAAGTGAAATCATAATCAACCACCCCTTTAAGTAGACAGTCTACTAATACTCTAATGACTGATAGTGACCGATACTGTATATATATATATATATATATATAAAAAAACACTACCAATTTAACCCATGTGCACATTATCCTAGAAAGTTTATGTGAAGTTTCACCTCAGATTATTCCAGAGCTCCCACAGTTGGCCACCGATCTGAGGCAAACTTTCTTTCAACCGTCCTCTCTGTAACTTGTCGCTAATCCTTGAGTTTAACTGCATGAACCCAGACACATTGCAGCCTGTGATATTATCTCATCTCACTTCCCGTCTCTCTCTCTTGCTGTCACTCTCCAATCCCTCTCCAACAGATTATTAATTAAACATGCAGGACTCTAGAGCTTTACTTGACATCCTTTGGTTTACAGACGAAAAGACGAGCAGATTGGTGTCAGGGCGGGGTAAGAAGCTTGATTCTTTGCACCTGTCTCTCTCTCTCTCTGCCTATTGAATGGGAGTGAGATGGCTAGTGAACAAAAGCGAAAAAAAAAATAAATCTATTGCTCCTAATCTGTGCACCCAATTAATTAGTGACATACCACGACTTCCATTGTCCCAGGATCCGGCACTGACAATAGAGATTTGCCTAGTGTGATTAGGACGCCACGTGGATCTGTCTCCACACCCAAATCTCTCTTCCAAATGATTGGCGGCCTTAATTAAGAAGTGGCTTTGTCTTTTTTTTCTTGCTACACATGAATGAGGAAGTAACGGACAATGGAGAGAGAGCGAGAGAATGCAGATTTTGGTTCCAAAACATAACCCACTTTCCGCCTCAGCATGTAATAATGGGTTGTCTGGGGAATGAAAACAATAAAAGAGTGCGTGATGTGGGAGGGTATACGAAGACGGTTTATTTCAGATGGGAACGCTGAAGACTTATCCGGAACAAAAACGCTGATCGTTGAAGTCCATTCTAGGTTCGGCCCACTGCCGTCACATCTTCTCCGCAGCAACCAGCCCTGACAGACCCTCGAGGAAGATGCTATTACTGAACAAAACCTTTGTTTTCTTGCTTGCTACTGCCCACCGTGGTGTAAAAATAGTGCAAGAAAGCATCCAAAGTGGGAGGATTTCTTCATATGTTCTACGTATTCTTTTTCCTTCCTTTGCCGCAACCTTCCCAATACTCTTCTGAACACAGAAACCGGGATTGCATCATCACAATATGCTTTTCCAAATTGCTCAAGTTCATGAATGGCATAAAGTTGACAGAGTTCCAATCAGAACATCAAATGCTCCAAAAATGTCCCTCAAACATTTGCACCTCATCAGCAGTTAAGAAGCTACTTCAGTCTTATCTGAAATCAATCCAGCCTTCTCTTTGAATAAGACAATCCCTTTGGATTCACCTTGGCTGCCAACTTCACTTACACAAGGTTGGCAAGAGTAAGTATCTCAGTAAAGGTCAATTATTCATCTACAGTAGCAAAAAAAAAAAAAAAAAAAACTTGCAAAGAAATACAGTAAGTGAATAGCTGTGTGGCTTGTTGAGCAGAGGTGTGATATTATTATATCATCTTTGCAAAGTGGAAAATATAAGGGCAACGCTCTGGCAGCCAAACAGAATACCCTAGCATTGTGGTGGTATTACCAAAGTCCCTTTAAGACAAGTCATTTCACTCGGCGGCCATCTTTGAAACGCCTCTCGGGCATTCAAGTGCAGATCCTATCTCTTTGAATGGGGAAATATCAAATTCTCCAAAGCTGTTTGCCAAGCTTTAAATTTCATATTTGAAATCACCAATGAAATCTGACAAAAACTGTTTCATTAATGTTGTTTCTAAACGCTCGAATCATGACAAAAAAAACTGTATTTTTCAGGCTTGATCAAGCTAATGCGCATACACAGTCCTAAATGCGCGTCACTTGTGCCTCATTTGCGGAGGCACACATCTTACTGTTTCTATAGGAACTGGAGCTTATAACAGCCACTGCAGTGACGTGATGACTTTACCAGTCGGCAACTGGTTCTTATTTAGAAGGCGGGACTTATTCCTTAACATGCTCTAAGCGGTTCGCCAAGCACAACACAATGGGCCAGTTAACCAATCAGAGCACATTTCATATATTGGAAGGAGGGGCTTTATCACAACAGGAACTAAACAATGTGTTTGATAGAGAATGGGAAGAGAGCTGCTGCAATAATGTAAAACGTAAAAAAAAATGAATTTTTGAACAGTCAAGCATGAAAACCTATTTTAGTACACACCAAAAACAAAATCAAACTTCGAAAAAAGGGCACAATAGGACCCCTTTAATATAAGCTTTGTCGAGCCAACTTTTAAAGTTTGTGTTGACACACTTTCCTTTTCTAGTTATCATTCAGTTACTGTATTTTATTGTAATATATACATTATTATTAATAATATAACTGTACGTTGATGCTTAAGTGGTGATTTGATTGAAGGAGGTCATATCTGACATTGTTACTGTCCTAGTTTCACTCATAATGTCTCCAGTCATAACAACATCTGTGACGCACTGACTATATCCTCAACAAAAGCCCCAGAGATGAGAGGAGGGGAGTGAGGTAACAGGGTCATGGAGGGAGGGGTCTATGAGTCTATGATCTTCTCATTATGTCCATAGTTTGTGTATAACATACAGTGGTGATCAGAATTATTGGTACCCCTGGTAAATATGATCAAAGATGACTGTAAAAATAAATCTGCATTGTTTATCCTTTTGATCCTTAATTAACAAAATGAGCAAAAATCTAACCTTTCATTGAAGGAAAAGAACTGAAAGTGGAGAATCAATCCAGAATCAATCTCCAGCATATTCAGTTGTTAGGCAAGACTGGAACTTCAAATGGGACCAACTTCTATGGTCAGATGAAACTAAAAAAAGAGCTTTTTGGCAGCAAACCCACCAGATGGGTTTGGTGCACACATGGATAAAAAGTACTCCATGCCTACGGTTAAATATACTGTTGGATCTTTAATGTTGAGGGCCTATTTTTCAGCTGGAGGTCCTGGACATCTTGTTCAGATACATGGCTTCATGGATTCTATGAAATACCAACAGATACAAAAAAAAAAAAATCAAACCCTGGCCATTTCTGCTAGAAATCCAATAATGGGCCATGGTTGGAGCTTCCATCAGGACAATGATCCAAAATAAACATCAAAACCAACACAAAAATGTGTCACTGAGCACAAAATGAAGCTTCTGCCACCTTAAAGAAAATGAGTGAAGTGAAGTGAACTGAAGAGAAGAAGCACCAATGTGGAGCTGGGAATCTGAAGGATCTGGAGAGATTCTGTATGAAGGAATGGTCTCTGATCTCGTCAGGTGTTCTCCAAACTCGTCAGGCATTATAGGAGAAAACTCAGAGCTGTTACCTTGGCAAAAGGAGGTTGCAAAAAGTACTGAATAAAAGGGTGCCAATAATTGTGGCCACCATGTTTTGGAGAAAAACATTTATTTCATAATGTGATTTTCCCCCCACTTTCAATTCTTTTCCTTCAATGAAAGATTCGATTTTTGCTAATTTTATGAATTAAAGATCAAAAGGATAAACAGTGCAGATTTATTCTTATAGTCATCTTTGATCATATTTACCAAGGGTGCCAATAATTCTGATCACCACTGTAAAGCCTTTATAGACTTTTAGAGGCATGCTAGTTTTGAAGCTGTAAACACATTGGACTGGACTTTTAGCAGTTCATGTGACAGCATGGCCAAGACGCAACGAACATGATGGGTTGATTTTGTGGAAGAATCTATGTCTGCAGAAAGCTTTTCAGATTTTTGCAGAGAAAGCCCATCATGCACAAAATTCCTCTTTTAATTTAATAATTTAATTTTTTATGATGATTTCTGCCAGTTAGAGTGTAGTACTCTCAGCTCTATTTAACACCATGTTGAAATCTATGAGATTTTGCTTTCAAATCAATGTGCAGATTCCATCTGGGCCTGATCTCCACGTGCCCTTGAACAGACCTCTCTTCAGTGGGTGATGGTGCCCACTTCACTGTCCACTGGAAGGGTCGCCAGCGGGAAAAAGAAACAGCTGTTATCCCGGATGTTACAGTATGCTGACACACTTGACAAAGTCACCTTCCCGTCTGACTTCATGCCAAGGTGCAGGCGTGTGAGTAAATAATACCAATGCTTCAAATGATGTGGTGTCCATAAACAGATAAAAGTGGTTGGTTTTCTCAAAATGTTCAAAAAGTCCATTAATATAATATATTTCAAAATAATGTTTCTATACGTTCAAATGAAATAACAAAACAATTTGTTGCTGCATGTCAACATGTCTGTTTCTATAAAATGATTGCAAATGACAATAGATACAAAAATGAAAAATATATAGTGCTAATTGTTACTATTATAGTTGTTTGTATTTTTCTAATTTCCGTTTTCATGTTATGTTTAAAGTAATTATGTCATGTTGCTGTAATATATATATATATATATATATATATATATATATATATATATATATATATATATTTAATTATTTAAACATATATATATTTAATTATTTTTATTATTATTATTTATTTAATATCTATAAAGTTTATATTTCAGTTTAAGCTTTAGTTATTTTAGTATACAACCCGAAATGTTCCAGAAATGTTGGGACGTTTTTTTATAAATTTGAATACAATGAAAACTAAAAGACTTTTAAATCAACATGCGCCAATATTTTATTCACAATAGAACATAGATAGCATAACAAATGTTTAAACTGAGACATTTTACACTTTTATCCACTAAATGAGCTCATTACAAATTTGATGCCTGCTACAGGTCTCAAAAAAGTTAGCAGGGGGGCAACAAATGGCTAAAAAGGCAAGAAATTTTGAAAAGATTCAGCTGGGAGAACATCTAGCAACTAACTAAGTTAATTGATACCAGGAATACTTCCAGAAACCACTGTCAGTAAACACAATCCTCCGTACCATCTGCAGATGCCAACTAAAGCTCTATCATGCCAAAAGGAAGCCATATGTGAACATGGTCCAGAAGCGCCGTTGTGTCCTGTGGGCCAAGGCTCATTTAAAATGGACTGTTTCAAAGTGGAAAAGTGTTCTATAGTCAGACGAGTCCAAATTTGACATTCTTGTTGGAAATCACGGATGCCGTGTCCTCCGGGCTAAAGAGAAGGGAGACCTTCCAGTGTGTTATCAGCGTTCAGTTCAAAAGGCAGCATCTCTGATGGCGTGGGGGTGCATAAGTGCATACGGTATGGGCAGATGGCATGGAAGGCACTATGAATGCTGAAAGGTAAATAAAGGTTTTAGAGCAACATATGCTCCCTTCCAGACAACGTCTATTTCAGGGAAGGCCTTGTGTTTCAGCAGGACAATGCAAAACCACATACTGCGGCTATTACAACAGCATGGCTTCATCGTTGAAGAGTCCAGGTGCTGAATTGGCCTGCCTGTAGTCCAGATCTTTCACATATAGGGAAAAATACATCAAAGACGACCACAAACTCTTCAGCAGCTCTAAACCTATATCAGGCAAAAATGGGACCAAATTTCAACACCAAAACTCTAGAAACTCATAACCTCGATGCCCAGACGTCTTAACACTGTTTTGAAAAGAAGAGGAAATGCTACACCATGGTAAACATGCCCCCGTCCCAAATATTTTAAGACCTGTAGTAGGCATCAAATTTGAAATTAGCTCATTTTGTGCATAAATTGTAAAATTTCTCAGTTTAAACATTAGTTATGTTATCTATGTTCTATTGTGAATAAAATATTGGCTCATGTGATTTGAAAGTATTTTAGTTTTCATTTTATTCAAATTTAATGTCCCAGCATTATTTTATTTTATTTTTTTTTATCTGAAGTTGTTTTATATTTTATTTTAAATAACAAACATGTTTTATGGTTTTAGCTTTAGTTAACATTCCCCTATTATGAAATTTTAAAGATTACTAATTTTGTTTTAGAGGTCTTCTACAGTAGGAAGACTGAAATTACTGATGACTTGTTTCAGACAGTTTGGAATCAGTTCTTTCTTTTAGGAGACAATAACTCAATTTGTTGTGCATTTTGATCTTTGAGACTTTGCAGGCATTTTACATTCCCAAACAGCTATATTACACACTGCATGAAAGGTAATATTCAAAAAAGCATAATAGGGGCAATTTAACTATAATAACCCTGCAATATAGCGCAATTAAAATTATTCACTGCTTCCTATCTCCCATCTCAAATCTCATTTGCGATTACACATATTTAATCTTGTGTTGAGGTGCATTGTGCCAGATTTGATGACAATGACATCACACATCACTGGTCTCACATCTCGCCAATAAATGTGTGGCATGACAGAGAGTAAATGATGGCAGAATTTACATTTTAGTGTGAACTAAACAATTGACAATTGTTTGGACAGCTGTGCAGTAAAGCGGTGCTTGCCAAACTAGGAAGAACCATCAGCATCTCTGAAGGACGTGAAAAGGTGAGTTTTGTGTTTTTTCAAGTGTGTGTGTGTTTTAGCAATGAGTGTAAGGGGGCACTGAGGGTACCAGTGTCTCCTGCAGTTCAGGAGTCCTAGCACTCTCTAATTCTCATACTTTCTATGTTGCCACGGTGGCAACTGGAGTTCAGCCAATTTGCCAGCTAGAAGAGGGTGTGTCTGTTCTTGTATACATGGTTTATGAGGACACAAATGTGTAAAATGACATGGATATTCCAACGTAAACATGGTTTATGATGACACTTCCTGTGTGCTCGTAAACCAAATGGCTTAAAAAACATATTAAACAGTGTTTTTTTTTTTTTTTTTTTTAATTCAAAAAATGCAGAATGTTTTCTGTGATGTGGTTGGTAAGCTGATCTGAGGTATAGCCTAATAAAAGTCGTGAAATAATTGCCTAATAATAACTGTATATTAGTGCTTTCAAGCTGATCAGTTGATTAGTCTAACAGTGCTTGTCAATGTCAAAATGACAGAAAAAAAAATGTGCCTTTGACAAGTGTGTTTATAAATTGTAGTTAGGCCAGTCATTTGTCAGTTTTTGGACTTTGGTTTTTCTAAAACTCTGCATATGGCCATGCTTTTACTGTATTCTCAATGGTTGCCAAGGCGTTACTATGTGTTTGCTAAGCGTTTCTTGCTCATTCCCATGTGGTTGCTAAGAATTTTTTTTTTTTTTTTTTTTTTTTTGTGTATTAACATGTTACTATGTGTTTTTTAAGGTGTTGTTGCTGGTTGTAAATAGCCGCTAAGGTATTTTAAGTGCTTATGAGTTATGTGGTTGCTTGGGTGTTGTGGTGGTTGCTAGGTTGCTAGTTATGCAGATATGAAGGTGTTTTTTTATGTTTTATCATGTTGCTGCAGTATGTCATTTCTAAAGGTGATGATACACAGGGCAACTTTTTGAGCAATGTTGCTGGGCAATGTTGCTGTCAACGGGCAACCTGATGAGACACACAGGGCAACTAATTAGGGCAACAGACAGTTGGCAGCAACTAATCAGAGAGGAGCAAATCTATTGCCAACTCAATAAATACTTTATTATAAACACTTGTTAGGCACTTTATTTCAACTTTTCAAATATTTTCTTCATTTTTATTAAAAATAAATGCCTTTCCGATTTGATTTGTGACAGGAAAAGGGAGAAGAGCGAGTTCCGCAAAAGGCAGATTCGAACCCGCGTCGATCGCATCAATAGCTATTCATGTGTCAAACGCCCTACAGCCTACGCTACTACAGCCGTTAAACAGACCCTGTCTTTTTAGTATTTAACTGAAATCATTCAATGGCTTCATTACAGCATACACACATTACTTCGGACAGTTGTTGGTATTTTAACCAATATATGAGGTAAATTCCATGTTTTGGGTTGACGCATGACAACTTGCTAGCGTAAAAAGATAAAAGTTCACACTCCTTTTCTCCGCTCCACTGTCGCTGAGGGGCCGCCATCTTGTTTTAATTTTTCTGAAATCTCCGAACCGGTCACGTGATCGGCTGCTAACATTCTGAATGGAGGATCTCAAAAAATTGCCCACGACCGATCTAACGTATCCAGATATATATTTGTTGCTCATTCTCAGTGGGAAAGTGCCCAAGCAACGTTGCTCGGCAACATTGCCCGGTAACATTGCTCAAAAAGTTGCCCCGTGTATCATCACCTTAAGATGTTCTGGGTGGTTGCTAGATTTAAGTGTTTAGCATGTTGCTGTATGGTCATTAGGGTGTTCCGCGTGGTTGCCAGGGAATGTTATATGGTTGCTAAAATGATTTGAGTGTTTTTAGAATGTAACTATTGAGTTTTACAATGTTGTTTGTGGTTGCAGGTAGTTGCTAAGCTATTTTGAGTTGTTATGAACACATTGCTATGTGGTTGCTAGGGTGTTCTAGTTGGTTGGTAGTGCACTGCTATGCAGTTGCTGAGGTGATCTGTAGCTATGCGGCCTCTATGATATTCTCAATGCTTGCCAAAGCACTTCTAGTTGTTTGCTAAGGTGTCTTGAGTGATTCTTTTATATTGTTATGCAGTTGCTAATGTGTTTTGAGTGTTTTATCACATTGCTAATTCGATGTGAGGGTGTTCTTGGTGGCTGCCAGGTCATATCATGCAGTTGCTAAGGTATTCTGAATGTTTTTAGCATGTTACTGTTTTTAGGGTGTTGTTGGTGCAAGGTTACATGTAGTTGTTAAATTATTTTGAGTGGTTATAAGTAGATTGCTATGTGGTTGCTATGATGTTCTATGTGATTTCTGGGGTGCTGCTATGCATTTGCTAAGGTGTTTTGAGTGGTTACACACATTGGGGCAGTTTGTGCTAAGGTGATGTGGGTGGTTGCTAGTGTACTGCAATGTAGTTACTAGGGTGTTTTGAGTGGTTACGCACATTGGTGCAGTTTGTACTAGGGTATTGTGGTGGTTGCTAGTGTACTGCAATGTAGTTGCTAAGATGTTTTGAATGTTTAAGTACTTTACTATGTGGTTGTTAGTGTGTTCTGTGTGTTTGCTAGGCCATGCCATGCAGTTGCTAAGCTGTTTTGATTATTTTTAGCATGTTACTATGTGGTTTTAGGGTGTTGTTGGTGGTTGCAGGTAGTTGTCATGGTAATTTGAGTGGTTATGAGCATGTGGTTGCTAGGTTGTTCTGGGAAGTTTCCAGGGCATGCTATTTGGTTGCTAAGGTGTTCTGAGTGGTTAATAGGTGGCCCTATTTCAGGGCTCTACTTTTCATTGCCAAGCAAAAGTTAGAAGTATGATGATGAAAAAAAAAACCTCATTAACCATCTGCATGATTTGTAGTTTCATGAAATGCATATTGCATCGCTGTTTTCACATCTTAGTGTTAATTATCCCATTTTGAGATCTATAGTCAGTTTTATTCTTTTATCCTCATCTGCTGATGCCTCTATTCCTAACATCTGTATGCTAAGAGAAAATAAAATTTGAGATATTAAAGGCTCCCTTTACATAAAAAAGTGTTGCCCTGGTGATGGAGTTGTGAGGAAGGTATGTGGCTGAGGGGCGGGTGGGCACCTAAACACCGGGTGACGGGATCTGACAGAGTGGGCAAACCCTGCAGGCAAAACACCATCTGTTCTGTAATGGCTTCTGGGAGCAGCAAAAGCAACAATGTAGTGACAGCACTTGGATGTGAGAGCTGACAGGCCCTGCGTGCTATCCCATGATGCCTTGCAGGTGAGCACAGCACAGGGATGCAGTGGTGTGGCTGTCTATTCAGATGCAGGACAGGAAGGTGACGCACAGCCTGCACAAGTGAAGATGATCAGTGCGCATTCTGCACAGCAGCAAAAAATGAGCGTGAAGCAACACGTTATGACAAGACAAGTCTCCCACATGCAAACACAGCAGCACTGTCACAGCATGCTCATTCACGAACGCGGAACACGCATGAAAACAAGAGTCAGGGTTTATCTCATGAACCAATCATTTCCAATTATAACCAATCAAATTCAATCACAGCACGATGGAGGCTTTAGGTGTGATTGACTTGGAGCAGCGCTGCGCAGGTCGATCGGTATGTGACATCAAAGTACCACGAGAGCGTTTTGAAAGCATACGGAGCTGTCTACTCTCTAATCACCCTTCCGGTACTTTGATGTCACACACTGATCGGTCTGTGCAGCGCTGCTTCAAGTCGAACATCTATTGCCTCATCTCATGTGACCTACCCCCATTCATTGTCAATTACCCCATCAAACCCACAGCATGCTTTAGGGGTTCTGATAAACTCAGTGGGCATGGAATCCCACTGTAACTTTACCAGTGGGTGTCGCTGTTGGACATTGTTACTTTAGAAAAACGAGTGATTTATAAACTTTTTTTAATGTCACATTTTATAATATTTGCATTGGATTATTTTTGTGATATGGATTATTTTCTAATCCAATTTTTTGAGGAGGCACTGCCTCCCTTAAACACTCCTACAGTATCTATCTATCTATCTATCTATGCTCAATTAACATTTCTTCTTATTATCAATGTTGAAAACTGTTTGATATATTTGTGGAAACCATGATTTTTTTTTTAGTTTTTTTTTTTTTTTTCAGGATTCTTTGATGAATAGTTAAAACAGCATGTATTTTAAATATAATTTTTTGTAGCATTAAAAATGTTTTTACTGGGATTTTTTAATGTTTCCTTATTGGATATAAGTATTATTTTCTTTTTTCTAAAAAAAAAATAAAAAATTTGAGAAAAACTTAAAAGTTTAAGGCAACAAACTTCAGCAGATTTGAGTTTTCTCAACTTCTTGTATTCAGTTTATACAACAAAAAGTTGAGAAAAATAAAACTCCCCTACAAAAACAAGTTGAGAAAACTCAAAAATCTGCTGAAGTTTGTTAAGTTTTCTCAAATTTTGATTTTTTTATAGTATATGTGACCCTGGACCACAAAACCAGTCATAATTAGCATGTGTATATTTGTAGTAATAGCCAACAAAACATTGTATGGGTCAAAATTATCGATTTTTCTTTTATGCCAAAAATCATTAGGATGTAAAGATCATGTTCCATGAAGATATTTTGTAAATTTCCTACTGTAAATATATCAAAAATGTATTTTTGTGAGTGGATATGCATTGCTAAGGACTTTATTTGGACAACTTTAAAGGCAAATTTTTCAATATTTTGATTTTTTTGAATTCCAGATTTTCAAATAGTTGTATCTCGACCAAATATTTATTCAGCTTTCAGATGATACATAAATCTCAATTTCAAAAAATTGACCCTTATGACTGGTTTTGTGGTCCAGGGTCGCATATACAGTATTGCACTTTCATTGCAAGTTAATTATATCAAGTTACATCATAAGTTTTACTTGCTTGCTATAATTATGCCATCTGATGTAGATATTCCAAAATATTAAAAACATACTCTGAACAAAGATTCAATTTCAGCACGGTCAGTTCTAAAGACCGGATTTGAACAACAAATTGGAACTGTGTGCAGCATGAGTGCGATGCCTTCAAAGCCTCAAAGACAGTAAGGCTGCTGTATGTGAAAGCGTTTGAAAGAATGAATAGCCCAGCGATTGCCCTCTGCTGCCCTCCTTCATAATATCAACCACCTACTCTTGCTCTTTTCTGCTGACTCTGGTGGGTAGCTGGGGGGTTCTGGACACTGCTCTAGCACAATTCATTCTTCTGTAATTTTCTACCCATCTCTCTATCCCTTTATATCTAACGTCTCCTGGTGCTTTGAATACATCTCAGTGTCATGCAAAAAGTATATCAGATGGCTAAATCGGATTTTGTAGGACTTAAAGCTGACTTGTGTTATTTTTTTAAAAAAATAGCTAAATGTGCAGAGGCATATCTGCATATTGTTTTCACTGAAAAAGTGTAAAAACATTTCAATATCCCAACTAGCCTGACACTGTCTCAACAAATGCAGTGAGTTTGGTATCTGTATCTGTTTATTCAACCAATGGCAGTGGAAGTGGAAGAAAAGTGGATAAATAGATTGTTAGAATTGCATTTGGAAATGTTTACGTACACAATAAATGATGTGAAACATTGATTTGTGTGTAAATTGTTTTATGTGAGAGGAAAAGAGAGTACAGTAAAACGAGAAACAAAAAACTAGCGAAGCCATGCCTGGGGCATCAGTCAGTTATACAATTTAGTGTTCATTATGCTAATATTTGACTGCAAATGTCACCACTGACCAATCACATTCAAGTATTCCACAGAATCAGGTAATGAATATATATATATATATATATATATATATATATATATATATATATATATATATATATATATATATATATATATATATATATATATATGACACATTATTATTATTTTTATGACACATAGGAAAAGCCTCTCTTCTATTGCTATGCCTTATTCTTTAAATGGCAGTTTAATGACACAGTGGTGTTTATCACAAGCAAATCTGAAAGCATTTCCTTTAAAAGCGGCCAAAGCACAAAATCATACAGCAAAGAACTATTTAACTCGTTTGCTACATAGTAAAGGCATATTGGGTGTTCTTTTAACTGTAAATGTCAAAAGACAGTGAAAAAGAGCAATATTTGGTACTGCATCACGAGTGTAATTCAAAGTAGATATGCGAGTGAGCAAACTGTAGTTTGCTTAGTAGGGAAGAACTCACAGTGCGTTCGGCTTTTAAAGGAAAATTCTGTCATGATTAACTTGTTCCATTCCCTGAAATCTCATTCACGTCCAATTTTAAAAGGTGCACGCTGACAGGCCTTGCCAGTTTTGATGTCACCGTGACCAAAGCCCCATGGAAAACTGATGCGAGAATGCAGGTGTCTTTAAATATGCTGAATGAAGGATGAGATTTCAGAGCTACAACAACAAAAAAAATAGTTAAACTGTATGGCTTCAGAGGATTTGGAATAAAAAGTCATAATGACTACTTTTCCTGTATTTTGACAGCCATGGTAACTATGAACTTGTCACTGTATGAATAAAATGCTGAAAAAATAACAGCATACAGGTTTAATTACAACACAGAATTGTCATTTTGGCATGAGCTATTCCTTTAAAACCTGGCAGTGCCTAGTGTGCAACCCCTCTGTGTCCTTGAACACATTTTCTGAAATGCCCACTCACTTTCATTTGGATTACTGCAGTGAGAGACCCTCTCTAACCTTTCTCGCCCCCAATCGCAGCCACACACACACACACACACATACACACACGCTGTCAGAGTGTCAGTGAAGTGAACTTGCACTCAGGTCTCATTACCTCCCACACACCCCACTGTGTGATGCTGTAATCTGACAGTATGAAAGATGCTTCAAAGACACAGAAAAATCGACTTTAACATCGCAATACATGCAGTAAGCTCCCCGAAATCCGTCAGTAAATAGCCCAACGTGTATTCTGACAAAATATAAATGCCACCGAATAGACGGAGCGGAATTATGTTAATGTTGGGCTGTTTAATTTGCTTAATAGTAAACAACAAAAACTGCATGGCATGCACAAAAAAAGAAAAAAAAAAATGTTTTGCATGCTAAAATGTGCTTCATGTGCTAACATTTAAATTCATTTTTTCCCCAAGTCAATGCATTTATTATAATGACTGAATCAGTACATAAGGTTACATATATGAAAATAATTTGTAAGGTTCAGATAATTTCTGAGTTAAATTCGTCCAATGAAATTCATTAACTATAGCCCTAGCATCCTCATGACACTACATAGGACAAGTGGTTTGATGGATGGATGGATGGATGGAAGGAAGGAAGGAAGGAAGGAAGGAAGGAAGGAAGGAAGGAAGGAAGGAAGGAAGGAAGGAAGGAAGGAAGGATGGATGGATTTTTGCAGTTTAACAGTCTTCACACATTTATTTGATATGTTCAGAGTTGCAACTGATCCAGGAGCTCAAAAATACCTCCACAAATCACAACACAACCTGACAAGCAAAGCAAGAACAGCTACAGCGATCATATTTGATGTCATGAAAGTGAAGAGACTTTAAAAAAACAAGCAGAAAAATGTAAATACTGAGGCAATATACAGGAGTTTGACAGAAGCTGATCCTCAGGGTATATCTCTTCATATTCCGTTACTTACAGAGTCTGAACCAAAATGAAATACTAGATTTAATCTAGAACAGCCATGAATCCATGAATGAATAAACAGATTTGTCTAATAGTAATTAGTGGATGGCTCATCAAATAGCGAGACAACTTAATGCCACAAAATATTAGATTTTGATTTATATTTATTAAATGATACACTATATGTTTCTCATTTCTTCTTCTTATTATTACGTATATCGTTTTTTGTTGTTGTTGTCAGTTCATTAGTGAACACGTAATTTCTCTAACAAATAGTTCACTCAAAAATGAATATTTTTCTCATCTTCATATTATTCCAAGCCTTCTTTCTTTCTTCGCCATGGAAAACAAAAAGAATTGTTAGGCTGCTGACAGTCTCAGTCACCATTTACTTTCATTGCATTTTTTTCTATACAATGGAAATGAATAGTGTCTGAGACTCTCAAATCTACCCGACATCTTCTTCAGCGTTCCACACAAGAAAGAAAGTCATATGGTTTTTGAACAACATGAGGGTGAGCATCTTAAATGATAACAGAATTTACATTCAGGTGAACTTTTCTTTTTTAATGAGTAAAAGTAGTAAGTAAATCCTTACAGATGGATTGAGCATTTATGAAATATAGCTTAATATTCACACTGCCAAGTTCATATTTAAGTTATTTTGAACTCGAAATATTGCACTAAACTCATCTGTCATAATTTAATATTAGCCTAGTCTTCACATGATTCTCAGAACTGAATCATGAAGATTTCTCATATCAGAAAGATGAATGTTCATAAGCTCCATATAAATACACTCCCATTTCAAACCATTAATGGAAAATAAGACCTATAAAAACTCAACACTTACCAAAACTCTGATATATCTATCTCATTTCTTTATACAAACATATTCTATTAAACGTCTAAGGAACTTAAACTTTCCAGCTCGTGCACAAGAGAATAAAAAGCTTCCGAAGTCTGATTTGATTGTTCTGGAATTCCCAGGACAGATTGTGTGTGACTATACTGATTTGGACTCTATGGTTGTATGAAATCAAAGTCTCTGAAACACTCGTGTCTTACCTGTTGGCCCCTCCAGACTTTCCGCACAGACCCTGGCGATGAGAAACAGCAGAACAGCAGACAGGTTCATGGCAGCGTTTAGTCCAGCAGGTAAAGGCAAGTGAAATACAGTCAGTGAGTGTAGTAGAGTGTTGTAAATATCCTGCTGCTGCGCCACTGAGTTTCAACCAGAGACGCGCAGCACAGACCCCAGATCTGCCCGCTGACGTCACGACAAACTATTAAACCCCCTTACAACTCTAGAGATGAACCCAGTGTGCAGAGGAAGAGCTATGGCGCCTCTATGTGGTTATTCACTAAAAAAAAAAAAAAAAAAAAAAAAAAACATCAGTCAGCTGCTGCACAGATTGTTGAGGCAAACCGATTGTCTAATCTTTGAAAACACATAAAACAGTTCTCATTTCCTTCCTGTTTGTTCGTTTTAACGAGTAAAAAATTACAATTTTTAATTGACGATATGAGTAGCCTATGATAGTTTGCAATTGCAAGCGTAGCCTATGAAACAGAACATCGAATGAAAAAAATAAATACAAAATTAAATATAAAAATGAAAACAATTAAAGTTAAAGAAATGAGGCATATCTCTTGACACAGTTCGTAAAACGGTTGGGAGAACATTTTTTTTTTTTTTAATAATCATGCAAAAGTCAGCAAGTCATCTCTTTCTAAAAGAGAACATATAAGAAAAAATGCAGCATAAAAAGGAAGATATTACAAAATTAAAAACACAAACTTACAAAATAAATAAGCAATAAAGGAAAAATAATAAACATTATGTGGAATTCGAGATCTCTTGCTATTTTAAATCTGAGTAAGAGCAGGCAAGAGGAAAATAATTAGTAAGAGTGGTTGCACACATTAAAGTTAGAATCTGCAGGAGAGAGATGGAAAAAGTCGATCCTTTTCCGACCTCCTCTTAATGGCTCTTTGTAGTAAATAAGCCTCTTCTTGTCCTCTTACTTAGAACCATTTTCACTGCATGGGTCTTGAGATGGCTGCAGTATGATGAGTTTTTGATGATACAATATAGCAGGGCTGCTCAGTCTTGCTCATACGTAGATTAAATCCACCCCAGACACACCTTAACTTGATTATGAAGGCTTTGGGAATCATTAAAAAGTTAGATATTTCAATAAACATGTCTGCAAAAAAAAAAAAAAAAAAAAAGCATCTAGCATCTAGACTACAATAGAACCCCATTATTTTGTATAACTTATTATCAGACTGTAAAACCTTTTTTCTTAAGCCGAGTTCAGACTGCACGATTTTCAAAGTAGTCGGGTCACTGTTCTTTTCACACTGCATGACTATGTTGGCCAGCATTCAGTCGCTGCTGTGTTCACACTGCACGATGGATCGGCGACAGAAGGTTTCACATTGCATGACTTTACAATAGGAAGAATCGCCGACAACTCTGTCTGGCATAAAAACTACATTTCACAACGAAGGAAACAACGCGATATCACACGTGCAAGACCAGAGTTCTCACGTGAGACTGGGATTATTGTTAAAAATGGTAGCCCGCAAGAAGCTTGCAATACGATTTGCAGCAAAAACAAGAAAAAGAAAAGAAGAATATGGAGGAGGAAATGGTTGGGGAGACGTGAGGAACAAGGATTGTGTGTTCTGCAAGGAGAGTTGTCTATAACTCCTCCCCGAACTCCCTGCTGCTCTGTATCTTGCTCTCTCATTGGCTGTCGGTCATCGCCGATGTAGTTTTCAGTCAGAACACTTTTCACACAGCAGGATTTTGAATCGCCGACAGGTCCAGATATTTAGCATGCCAAATATCTCACGGCGTCTGCGACTCGTCGGCGATTCTCTCAGATCGCGTCTTTGCTCATTCACACTGCGTGATTGTCACTTGCGTGAACGAGCACCGATTTGCCTGTGATTTCGGGCATTTGTCAGCGATTTCTCAAAACCTGTCAGCGAGCCAAAATCGGGGCTAAAATCGTGCAGTCTGATCTAGGCTTTAGTTCTGCTCCTGGAGATCTACCAGTCTACACAGAGATCCATGTACCTGGTTTAGATCCAGCCCTACTCTAATACACCTGCTGCAAATTAAGCCAGCAAGAGAAGCCAATAATTAGCCATTGCAGATGTGTGGGAGACATCCAGGAGGATGATTGAGCACTTCTGATTCAGAACATACATTTATCTTATTTATCATTGCTTTGCTGAGAGGAACAGTAGAGTATTATTCATGACACAGCAGCAAATGTTGATGAATGAAAGACTGACAGTGTCTTCTTTTGTCTGTGTCTAAAGACCAGGATACACTGCACGATTTTAGCAATCCCATAAGATCATTACTTTATCACACTGTGCGACATGTATCTATTAAACTTGGGTACGACATGCATGTAGACTGTACGATGATGACACCTGTTGACTCGTAGGCTACGATGAAAGTTTTTATAGAAGAATAAAACGTCATCAGCGTGCGCTAGTGGTAAACAAAACACCATGTTGAATCAACTTTAGCAGTTGTAGTTTTTTAACAAAACACCATGTTGAATCATACTTTGGCAGTTGTAGTTTTTTCTTTGGTCGCAAGACCGGGAAAACAGCCGTTTTCTCGTTTTCCTGCCGTTTCCAAAGATAGCCTACGATCATTTACTGACAGTGTCAGAGATTCAGCATGATCAACGCACAGTGTGTTTGCTGCTACAACCTACGTCTACTGACCAGCCAATAAAAATGTGACATGAAATCAACGCGACATGGCGCTAAAACTTAAAACTGCTTACCTCAAGCTCTTTTCCCTTCTTCTTTCACCGCTTCCTTTTTCATTTTCAGCAAACTACAACACTGCCAAAGTGTGATTCAACATGGCCTTTTTGTTTACCACTAGCGCATGTTGATGACGTTTTATTCTTCTATACGTAACGGAAGCTAGTAGTTGCTGTGCGAGTAAACCTCACTCCTCTAATCTCAAGAGATGCTCTAGTGAGTGATGCTAGAGGTTGGAGCATCCGACTCCCACGCCGGAGACCCAGGTTTGAGGCCTGCGCAGAGCGGAGTGAGTAGGACCTGGGTAAAGGGGTTACAAATAGAAACTTGCATCGTAGCCTACGAGTCAACAGGTGTCATCATCATACAGTCTACATGCATGTCGTGCTCAAGTTTAATAGATCCATGTCGCACAGTGTGATTTATAATGATCTTATAGGATTGCTAAAATCGTGCAGTGTATCCCGGGCTTAAAACCTTAGTTAGCTACCTACACAGTAAATGACTATGGGTGCTTCTCAATCAGAAGGTTGCATCCTAAGGCTGCATATCTCGGCTGCCATGTCATGAAACTGTCAAATGACATCTCAGTTTGAAGGATCCTTTTAAAGCAGGGGTGGGGAACGTTGATCCTGGAGGGCCATTGTCCTGCAGAGTTTAGCTCCAACCCTATAATTAAACACACCTGAAGCTAATCAAGGTCTTCAGGATTACTAAAGTTACAGGCAGGTGAGTGTTTTTTTCAGGGTTGGAGCTAAACTCTGCAGGACAATGGCCCTCCAGGATCAACGTTCCCCACCCCTGTTTTAAAGGATACATCAAATGTATTCCTCATGTCCTATAATTACCCACAATCCTTTGCACACATTCCAATTCAAAAAAAGGATAGCAGAAAATGAATCGGCACTGAGCTTGTCCAATTTCATTATGTAATGCAAAACAAAACAAACAAACAAATATTTTGGAGATAACGGCATTGTTTTCTTTTGTTGTGTTGTAAATTAATGACATAATGCTAAACTGTGCATAATGTAAACCAATGGGAGACCACAGATGGTTGCCATGACCTGTACTGCATTATTAGAAAGACAGTAAATGTAAAGGTTTTTAATATAAAGTAGTAATTTTAAAGTATTTTTAAAATTATAATTTTAAATGTATTTTCAGGTTGTGACCGCAGAGACAAAAACATTTATGATGTAGCCATGCGCACTTTCTAGACCGTCTCATTCTAGCATTTAATGCTGAGGAGGACTCTAGCCTTCAAGCCTTCCAGGGACTGGACAAGGAAGGACAGCCAGCCTCACTAGGATGCAGCCTTCCGTTTGTGAAGCACCCAGAGTGATTACAAATTTATTTATAATTACAGAATACATAATGTCCATCAATGGAGAAAGATGCTCCTCAGAATGTCCCCAGAATGGTGTAATTACAGTATCTACCAGCAGGGGCTAACTGTCAAAGTTAGCCTAACCCCTTCTACTTAACAGCTCTTTTTAGGTTCCTCCTCTCTTCACTCTTATCAAGGTGCTTGCAATCTCAAATGAACCCATATTCCTGGGCATCATAAGTGCATTTAATGTTTAGGTAGGCAGCACTCATCAAGTTTGAGACATAGCTTTTGTCTGCAGGCTAGATAATGTACCTGGCAGTATGTAGTTTGTGGTTTAAAGCAGATCTGCTGAAAGCTTGTCAGGCAGATCGGTTTATATTACCCTGACTTTCTTCTTCTGTTGATGGCTTAGGGCTTCTTTGTTGCTCTTTAAAATGATTTGCTGATCCAGCTACAAACACAGTAGTGAAAATGGTTTAGCGATTAAAGGGAGAAGAAAACAGCTTCTGACATTTTGTTGTCTGACAACTCGGTTCCGCTTTTAAACGGTTCACAGAAATAGTGGTTCTTTCACAGCTCTTGAAATATGAAAAATGCCACCGGAGGCATGTTTGTG